>NC_134763.1:1857000-2476000 GCF_050436995.1 Anticarsia gemmatalis | reverse complement strand
TTTGAATTTTTAGTGAAATTTTAAAAGAGGTTACTCTATTTTTGTCTCATTCGCATCAGCTTGTTAATTAAACCGGTTGTTGGTGACATACTACGTAAAAATCTACGTTGAATTCGTAACATTGTAATTCAAATTGAATTATTACCCTAAAATACATTTTAGTATAAACTTCTAAAAAAATATTAGTTTCGTTATTCTTGTTATTGGTAGTTATATCATAATGTATGTGGATGAAACAAAAGTACTTCGCAAAAATAATAAATTTTAGCGTATTTTGATCGCTGAATACTACCTTAGATTCAAAGGTTTTTAGATCTTACGTTTTAGGAAGTATCGTGCTCAACAATGAGACAGTAATGGGCTACATTTATTTATGTATGAACATTGTATAAATTGTACACCATGTGAGATACAAAATGCAATACAGCGAAATAAATCGAACCGAACGCCACATACATAAAATCAGACCGCGCCATTTACCTTCTAAACCAAAGGAAGCTTACGGTAGGAGCGCTCGAACCTATTTCCGTTCCGGACACGCCACCTGAAAGAGTAGAGGGGTGGTTTTTTAGTCTGTATCATTCATATGCTAATGTACCATCGGAATATTTGCTCTAGCCATTCAAAAGGCTACTATCTCCATTGGAACGGAAGTGTTTTCACCTTTCTATGGCGTGATTTAGAGGGTTTTTGTGAAGGCGTTCCGTTAGCCGTGATTTTTAAAACGATTTTTCGATGGGTTTCGATTTAGCGTTGGTTCGGCGGAATTATAGTGGTAATAGAACATTTCAGTACCGTTAGTTTTTTGTGTTTGTAAGCATGCACTAACTCTGGTAGCACTTTATTACTGAAAAGCGCTTAGATACATCAGGGAAAGGAAAAAATCGTAAAGCTGCATGCTTGAAAATTATGCTACACAGTTGAAAACTTGGCAAAATGCAAAGTTTAAAATCCAATAGACCGGTTTGTTTCATAGGATATGGAGGAACATGGGACATGATACAATTGAATGTTTATTATTTATGGATACGCTTTCCAGTAGCAAGCGATGTTTTTCTATTGATATAATATACTAGCTGACCCGCGCAACTTCGCTTGCGTTACATAAGAGAGAATAGGTCAAAATTTTACCCGTTTTTGTAACATTTTTCAATGGTACTTTGCTCCTTTGGGCTGTAGCGTGATGATATATAACCTATAACCTTCCTCGATAAATGGGCTATCTAACACTGAAATAATTTTTCAAATCGGACCAGTAGTTCCTGAGATTAGCGCGTTCAAACAAACAAACAAACAAACTCTTCAGCTTTATAATATTAGTATAGATGATCGCCCTCGATCGATTTTAACTCCTTCGGGGGGAAATTCTAAAAATCCTCTTGAAGTGCCCTTCTGCATTTTTTAAGGAATCTTCATACCCAACTTTCTAACATCAATAGTTTCGGCTGTGCGTTGTCCATCGGTTGATCATCAACGGAAGAGTTTTATATATTAAATTGATTCATTTGCTTTATATGGCCTTATGATACAAATCTTCAATACTATTGTCAAACGATAACAGTGCCTCGATTCTCTACTACTATCGACTACCGACAACCGAACTGTCATCGAGAAATTTTGTATGAAAATCTGATCAGCGCCTCTGACGGGTGTCGTAGGAAACATTTTGGCAGTACATTCTAAATGTCAAAATTCGATAGCTAGCCGGTTGTCGGTAGTCGACAATGGGAGAGAATCGAGGTACAGTTCACAGTGCTCTAAAACATTTCACTTTAAACCGCAAAACCTAAAAACAGTTGATCTACAATTCCGAAGTCTGTCTAGTAAATATTTAATACTGTGTTGTATTGCGGTGGCGGGAAAATCCAGTAATCCGCTTTGAAACCATTATGTCTACGATTTTGTACCGAAAGATTTTCATAAATAATCACAGATTAGTCGATGAGATCAAAAAGACAGTAGACACTGGTATACATAGATTAGAGAGGTAAGAGCAGTGCATTGGTAGTTTGGTAGTAGATTTTTGGTCAAATATTAACGAAATAGGTACTTACCCTTCCCCGGCGGTCTTATGACTCTATGTCTTTAGTGCTATACTTACTCCTTTAATATTTTTATAATCCTTTGTGTCTGCCTACCCCTACAAGCAGGCGCGATTTTATGTAGGTATGGTATTATCTGATTGAATTCTGAATCTAGCGGAAATATGTCTAGGGTGACGAAAGCACTTTGATATTTTGTGAGTCCCTGTCATTTTAAATTAAATTATGAAATCGATAACGAACTAAAACCTTCCTTTAGAGTTTACTGCCAACAAATATTTAGCTGGTTTTGTTTTCAAACTGCTTTTTTAGGTCACAACAAAAAAATGTATTGGTTATACTTAATATCTTCCGAAAAATTCCAAATGTGCACTTTAAGGTCAAAAAAATAATGATTTTTGAGATTTTTTTGTACCTATATTTTGTTGTACATCTTTCTCGCCACAAATTCTTACCTTCTCTATTCTTCAACGGCTCTACACACATCACTTAAGCCACCGGCGAACGCAAATAATCTGTTAATGTGTTTACCATTCATAGATTGCTATGAAATGTTTAAATAAACATTACGTTTGAAGCGTAATGGTGAACCTGTAAAGGAAAAGGCATTATATGCTAATGCTTATAAACAAACTACGCTTTGTTTGATATCTGTTTGAATTCATTTACTTAAGCTTAGTTTTTAATTTGTAAGATAAGATTATGCCCGCGGCAAAAAAAGCGATATTTCTTTTGTCACAAAATATTTTTTTATTCTGTCACCGTCCTAGTTGTTTTGATCATTTTCATAACGTTAACGCAGATTAATTAGTAGAAGCTACGAAATTACTACTGTAGTAAATAATTGTGTATAAAATTTGTTATCTTAATTGACAACTATCAGGACAAAAGCACGGAGATGCCCTGTTCAAATACGTTTAGGCGGTACATCCATGGATTGACTGCGCCAAGTGGTGCTTAACCTACAAATCTTTTACCGACGAGCAACTGACTATGGACGGGTATATTTCAGTATTAAAACACATACCTTTATTACTGAATATAAATCCTTAATAACAATGTAACATTTCTAAGAAAGATGACGTCACTAGACACGAAAAGTGATAATTCTTACCAATTTAAGCCGTCCAAACCTCTGCGATTCCCGACTAGTCGCAAGTCTCCGTTACAATTTATTTTGCGCCAGAGCGGGCGCACTCATTTATCGGTTCAATAAAATAAATCAGGCCCAGTTTAGTCGTGGCGACGTTTACGCGCCGTTGACACGTCGTTGCTGGTTAGGCCGACTGTAGGACTGCGTTTGTCTTAGATTTAATGGTATTTGAAGCGTATTTTCTAGGTAGATGAATACAATACACATTGTCTTACTAATAATTTGAATTTATATTTAAATTAGACTCTAAGTTCTTCAGTGTTTAGGTACTTTTAATAAATTTTGAAACTATATACGAATGAACAGTCAAAACACTGTTCAACAAATCAGTGTAAGGCTTACTTTAGGTATCATTACTCTGTGTTAACAAGGTGTATCCGTAAAATGGTAGGAGAAATGTGACAATATAATCGTATGATAATCACGCGCAATGATTTCAGACATTTAACTTCATAATTATTAATAGTCATTTTTAAAATACTCTTTATTTTTCATCGTGACCAAAATCATGTATATCCGTTTCTTAATACTATAACACATAAGATGAGGTATATTGCATCGAACGATAAATTGAACGCACACAGCTAAATCATTATTTAAACCACTTTTATGTTAAATTATGTCTCAAAACCGCTCCACTGCAACCGGCCTAAAGCCCAGTAATCCTGGCTCAAAATAGAAACGTTTCCAACATTCCTGTGATTCAAATTATTGGTGTATCTCTGAAACTACGTTACGTGAAGTTTTTTGTTTTCATTCCTACTTAATATACGGTTTCCGAATTTCAAGTGATTATTACATTTCTTCTATGTCCCTATGATCTGTCTTTTTGAGAATTTTGTCTTCCATTCACGTGTTTTAGAAGAATAAAGAATGAATTTTATATGCCTAGTGTTCTATAAATTTTAGTAGACATGAGAATTTGGAAAATGTTTGATTTTTGTTGTTCTTTTATTTATTTGAGCCGAGCTTGTGACTAATCAGGAAACATAAATGAAAATCGTGACACGAGTATGATAAAATATATTATTTGTTTGTATGTTTAGATTGTAAGTCATTTACCCCCGTTTTCTGAGGTACCTACATTTAACGGTAGTTTATCTATTCAATAGTGTTTATACTCACATTAAAAAAAAAACATTTTGATAAGATCGATACCCCTTAAGTTTAATGAGTCAACTGACAATGAGTATTTTTTTTAGACTAACTTTAAAATCATGGTATATTATGTACGTTTATATAAAAATAATACAATGCTTATATTTGTTAGATGACTCAGTATATTTAGGAAGTATCGAGAAAGCTACCGTGCCTTAAAAACTGGGCATTAATCAAATAATTCTGATTGGATTCGAATATATAGATAATAGTCGGATAGGTCACACCTAGATTTCAAAATTAGCAATAATACGATTTATCACAGGATTTCCACACGTACAAATCATGGGCTATGATTGGTTTATATCTCTACTCAATTGAGTTTAGATATTAATTCATTGAACCTAATAAATTCAATCACTCATCACACAACCTCTTTATTGTTAACACACAAACCTATATTTCAAACTAGCTGACCCGCGCAACTTCGCTTGCGTCACATAAGAGAGAATGGGTCAAAATTTTCCCCGTTTTTGTAAGATTTTTTACTGTTACTCCGCTCCTATTGGTCATAGCGTGATGATAATAATATATAGCCTATAGCCTTCCTCAATAAATGGACTATCTAACACTGAAAGAATTTTTCAAATCAGGCCCGTAGTTCCTGAGATTAAACAAACAAACTCTTCAGCTTTATTATATTAGTATAGATTCAATTATTTGCATCACAAACACTAACAACATTGTTTCACACTTTCCAAACTAACCTTTCAAAACTCTGTCAAACCCTAAGGGAGATCACTAGCGTGATATTATTATATCAATATGGAAGCTAGCAAGTACTAGTTACCGTTATGCCTAAGGCTAGTGTAGTTCTTAGAAATGACCTAGAATATGCTCTCGTCACGTTTGAAGTACTTTGAAAAGATATCAAACTAGTTCACAATAATAATGTTAAAGATACGAAAAATCTTGCTAAGTTAATAATATTTAATCTTGCGATCGTCGTAACTCTAAAAACTGTTCTTGGACCTACACTGAAGCACAATAAAATTGAACATCACTTTTGAAATTCACTCCAAAATATAAGTATATTCCTAAATAATTCTCAAAAATATAGTTCAAAGTTCATAATGTTGTGCAATATGATTGCCTAGAAGTGGCCAAAGTAACACTGTAAAGTAAGAACATGTCATTAAACAAAAACACTTTAGGAGTTCTTCTGGTCAAGAAGAGACTTTCCGACTTTAATACCATTTTTTTAACCTAACAATTATCATTATAAACACAAGTTTAGTAGGTACAATAAAAGATATTGTGCTCAAATCTTACATTTAATTCATATGCTAATACGAACCAGAAGACGAAACACATAAAACACCTACTTCACACATCCTTCCCTTGCAAGACAAAACCTTTGTTCCTATTATTTGAAAGCATTTCTGTAGAAAACGCAAACAGGATTTCACTTGAGCCGCACATCCCATTGTATCCGAAATAATATTCAAGTTCCAAGTTTCACACGGACCAGTGCAGAACCGAGACAATTCGATATCGGCAATGCAACGTAACACCACAAAAATCCTTTGGAAACCCATCAAAATTTGCATGCTACGCAAGACAATCACTTACTCTAAGTAATTGGCAAGCAGCGTTTAGATAACCAATCAAAGGCTTGTGACCTCAAAGACTTGAAAACTGCAGACGAAATTGAACTTAAAAACCATCAAGCTAAAGTTGAAAATGCTGTTATTAATGGTCCTGAGATGTAGGTAATACAGAGATGGGAAGCGAACGCTGGGGCCAGATATCGGCCTAACAATGTAATTGAATATTGGAGTTTGAAGCTCGATTGACCCAGATATGGCAAATTCCAACTTGATTTGTGTGGAGGCGTTTTTATGTATGTGAAATAGCTATGAACAGGATACGAGTTATTATTATGATTCTTAAGGCGTACGATTTAGAGTTTGTTTGGAATTTTGGCAAATGGCTTTGAAATATTGTTTCTGCTTTTAAAGTAACTATTCAGGTAAGAATTTAAATAGTTTACGCTAAATATTAATCTATAATATACTGTCGTTCTAAACTCAATTACATTTATGTCCGTAAATTCATTCGACGAAAAAAATAATCTTCTGTTAATCCATTTTTAAAATGTTTCGTTCGGCATTACCTCTATACTCCATTGATTATAGTGTTTGCAAATATTCACCCCCTACATGCCAATTTTTGCAATTATAATACTAGTAAAGTCACTCAAAATAAAAAAGCCGGAAAAAACATTTATATCAGAAAAAAAAAAACTTTCTTTTTTATGTGCATCAAACATAGTTAGCTATTTCATCTTACTTCACGTTATCCGGTCTATAAACCATTTAGCTATTTGAATAATTAAATATTTTTCAATAAAATACACTTCATCGCATACGTGGTTGTTTCTAAATGACTTTTCTGATTGAAATAAAACATTGTCTGCGGTTTTGTCAACTTGTGTCTGACACACCCCTTACCCCATTCAATTTGTTTACTTCCATCCCCAATCATATTGGTTGCCTACTAGTTTTTAATTAACTTTCGTATTTAGCAACCAGATCTCTTGTCATATTTGTTGTCTTAATATTCAAGATTATTTTTATTAATCCGAGTAATTGATTTTAAATTTAATTTAGCGTTTTAAATCACTAGGTACCTAAATTAATAAAATTGAGAAACATAGTAACCAATACGAACTGTAATCTTTGGTTATTAGGTGTTCCATAAAAATTTAAAAAAAGCCTTGAACACTATCTTAAACTTAAGCCAAGATTGGGTGTACTTTCACAAAGACAAAGCAATACTCATGCTTGAAGTTATAATTTGTATATTAATGAGATGCTAAATATGACAAAGACAATCTTTGTCAGTGTCTTTGTCATATGTAGCATCTCGCTTGTTTCTTTTATATAACATCTGTACCCGAAAACCTAACCTTCAGCCACGTGATCAGATGTCGAATAAACTTCAATAATTTAGACTACAAATCCAGTCTCGCTAATAGTTATTCAATAACAATCTAACTAACCACCTAACACAAAAGCACCTTATATTCAAATCTCATTTCACTCACATACTTAAACCGCATAGAACTTTTACAAAAATGAAAGTTTCATAGCTTCTAAAGCACGAATTCATCCGGAAGAGTTTAATGGAAAAATTGGAAGAAAAACCTCTTAGTGCCTCGTTAAGTAAGCTTTGCCTATTAAACTAAGTGATTTGCTGAATGAAAAATTTACCTGAATTGCCTTTGGTTAAGTGGATTAGTCTAGATCTTGTGTAAATATGATTGATTCCGTTATGATGTCTGCATTAATTTATTAGCTACCAATTGTATTTATTATAATATTAGTAGTGTCTCTATGGTTACATTCTAAGGCTAGTTTATGGGTTAAATGCAACAAAACTAACCGTTTTCAAAGTCGTTAAACACTGATCTTTAAAAAAAAGTTCGAACATAACATGTATTTCGAGCTCTTCACTAATAATATTGAAGACCACAACTTGAAGCATGCATTGCATTAACAACAGATATTTAATATCCATGTAATCATGAAAAAGTGGTAACCCATCTTTTGCCTGACCGCACGATAGTAATTTAACGTCTGTCTAATGACCGGTGAGTAATAAGTATAACTAAAAGTCATTACTTTGAGTAAAAATATTACGAAATGGACAACAACCGAATCAAGTAGCTCTAACAAATAAAATTCTATTATTATGTTCTCTAGGTTATTTGGAACTAGGTTGAGAAAAAATAGATGCGGTATTTCGTTTATAAGTTCTGCCTTGTTATCAAATAAATTATAAATTATATCTTACTGGGCTTATATTTTGTTTTTTAATGATAAAAAGAGTCATGAAAACACTTTTTTATCCTAATTGAGAGGCGTTTCTATTGCGTTAAATTTAAACTCACAGGATCGCAGACGCTACTTTTATATTTAAGAGTTATAAATACTATTCATGAATTATACAAAAATAAATTTGGTCCTTAAAATTTTAACCAATTCAAGTTTCAAGCGATACAACAGCGAAAAAATAGTGCTCCACTATACCATATCCAAACATTTACAATTCAAAACCTCTCTACTTTTATTTGTAGTTCAATCCATTGTGCTCAAGAGGGGCCTTAATAAGCAAATGTGAATATAATTGAACGTTATTTGTTTACTAACAATATCGTAGCTACAATAGTTATAGATATGGGTTATTGTGGCCATAACATGGTGATTTTTATGGCCTATGACTCGTTTATGATGTGCGTTTGTATTGGGAAGAATGTTTTATGACTTTAAAGAATGCAGTTGTACTGTATGTGAATGCAGTGCTCCGTTGTTTTAGTAACCTTTTACTTTAAATTAAATTGAATGAATTTATTAATTCATCTAATGTTTTAAAACACAATTCATATAATTGTACCGAAGACCAAAAATAATATATTTTACATATATTTTCGTGTGGGATTTAGGCTAAGGCTAAGTTCATATGACCGCGCGGAGCCGCGCGGAACTTTGCTTTTATTAAAAAGCAGAGTATAACGTTAACGTTTTATTTTAGCATACATTGTTCCACTACAGAAATCTTTTACTTATTATTAAGTATATTAAATAAAATTAAATTGAACTAATATAAATGCCTTTTCCTATGTAGTTCTTGATTCTTGTTAAGTTAAGCAACAGTATACAGTTTAAACAGTAGTCAATTCATTACAGGCCCTTCAAACCAAATTATAGCAACTCAAAAATTCTATTCATCAAACATAACGAAATAATAAAATTTCTCATGTGAAAATAATAGAAATACGACTTTATATTGAAATATCACGCATAACTGTCATTAGTTAACAGATAGAGGTAATGAATCGTGGGGTAACTTCCCATAATTATGGGAAAAAATAAAGTAATAGCGATGGGGTAATGACCTTTTGTTTAGGGATTTCGTATTGGGATTATTTATGTGAATTTCTGGCAATTTGAAATTAGATATTATTAGTTAATTTGCTGGGTTAATGTACTACAAAATATTACTACGATTTTTGATTTTGTAGTACAATCTTAGCTAAGAGTAGTATTATCTTATATTTCTAGTCTTATTTTTGACGAAAGACTTAAACACTTTTGAGATTTTAAACAGCTAGTAAAGAAACTACCGTGTATAAGATTTTATCTTCTTAGAATAGAATATTGAAATAAATAGTGTGATTGATTAATGAGACAGAAAAGCTAAAAAACAGTTTAATTTATTTTCAGTGGCGTTAAAATTGACACTTACATAAATTTTCCTTTTCCATAAGAACAAAATTCACACTCATAGATAAAATTGACGACAAAACCAAAACCTATGAACCAATATTTCTAACACACCTTTATTACAATAAAAATATTCGAACCCCTACAAAATAAAGCTATTAAATATAAACACCGTCTATTATCGAGTTCCGGTAAACATCTATACATCTATACCAATTATCGCTTACGGACAAACTGACGGCGCGATTGATTGGACCGTGTGAATGATTATGTTTATTCCATGTACGATACAGTTGGAGCTTAAAACATTGGCTGTTTGATTTTTGTGATCGTTTTTTTTAGTTCAAAGAATTGATTTTTTAGGTGTTTGTGATATAGAACGTTGTTTTAGATTTTGTTATTTTTTAAGTATCTTTTGTGTAACAATAAGTTATAAATAGGAGAACTAGGTACACTAATTTCTATTTCATAATTTTTATTAACATTATGATTAATGAATGGTATGAGTTGGAGTAATAGAGCAAAGAAAAGAAAAATACTAAGTTCTTGCGGAAGACCATTGCCCGATAACGGGGCTTTGGTTGAAAATTAAGTGAAATTATTCATGGACTTTTCTAGAAATGCAAACACCAGAAAACAATAAGTATCATATCATGTGGTTACCTATTAAAGTCATGTCTGTACAACAAACAACTTGCTAAAATAAGAGTAAATCATTATTGCTCTCAATGACGTAAGAATCACTTTAGCAGAAAACGTAAATAAAAATTACAATTTATAAGCCAACTGATGTCATGTTTTAAGACAATATCCGTTTTATACGATGAAAGAATATTTCCAAAAATCTTCTCGAATTACCAGAATGATACATTTTTAAATAACTGTTCATTCGTACAAAGAGGTCTCCAGGAAACAAAACACTGACGCATTTAAGGAGAAATCATGTTGATAAATAAACACGACTGCCTTTTTGATCTGCGGGCTTATCATGTATCTCAGTTGACAACTAGTGTACGTCAAATAGATAGGCACTATGCAAAACATTGCTGCTTTGACGTAACGAGTTAATCACTATAATCTAAGGGAGAAAACAATGTACAGCGGTGCCTTTTAAATAGATGTCAACTGAGATACGTGATGCAGGACGGTAGTGTATACGACAGCTGACTAAGAGGTCTCATGTTCGTTTCCTAGAACAAGGAAATACTATTGGTCTTTTCTAATTTAAATTAGAATAGATTCAATAGCAACCATAGGTATGGTAATATGTACCCCCTATTATTCATGTAAAACGATTTTATCGTAAACTGCGAAGCGCGGATGTATTTCTCCTCTGTCCTACCTTTAGGACATAACAGGCGTTATGTTGCTTAGGAATGTAAATAAACCCAGCTTCAACAAAATTTATAAGTAAATATTGCAAATGTTTTCTTAGAAACTGAAGAAACTAAACGCATTTTGTAGTACATTTTAGTGGCACTCTGGGACTTTTAGTGCCATACGTATTTACCTTAGCTAGTTCAATATTGTGAAAGTGAGCATTTAAACTGTGGGGAATTTCTTTTTTATGTGTTTTTGAAAGTTGTATCGATAGCTCGTTTGGGAGAAAGGACTTTTTGATGCGAATTGTGTCAACAAAATGACTCAGTGAAATGTAAAATTATGAGTGTATTTTATGTATAAACGGGCCTTTAGCTACAAATCATGTCTAAAAAGAGCTACTTACGTTTGTTTTAGACCGAATTGTTGTGCTTCATGGAAAATTTGCTTGAAATAAATATGTTTAACAAACTATCACTTAAAACTTAATGATTCGAACAGAAAAAAGTTGTTGCAGTAATTTTTATATTCCCAATAGTATTTTTTTTTTTTTTTGAGTCAATATTACAAACATTTATTCCAAAATACTGCAGTACAAAAAAGTGACGATCTATGCAATTTAACAATACAGCAATATACAAGAACTAAAACTAACACAAACATCTAGTAGTCTAAATAGCTCTTCTAACAAGACCTATAAATAAACAATCAGCAACAAAAACTACCACAATTTAAATCAAATAATTACATGTTTTTGTACCACAAAAAGAAACAGTTTACACTTACAATGGCCACTTAATTGGCGTAAAAGTAATTCGGCCATTTTTTATTTCACACACGCCAATCTAAACGGTCGTGACTGCAGTGATTGATCCATTATTGATAAGAAATGCTCTTATTTCGAATGTAATTGATCGATTCAATGTGTTAAGTTTTACTTTTTTTGGCTCAGCTTTTTAGGTGTTTGGGTATTTGGTTGCTAATTTTAGATTGTTTGGCTTTTAAGATAATTGGTTCTTTTCTTGGAATTTGCACAAACCAAAGTTTTGTTTACGCGAAGAAATTTTATTGCCTATTGCATTAAATAATTAAAAAAATTATGGAATACAATAATGAAAGCTTCTGTACATTTAAGAAACGTACTTCCACGCATTTATTTTTTTATAAAAATGAAAGACATTTATTGCGAGTCACAAAACTTTTTAACCTGTCAAAACATTTTACTCAATTTTTATCAATTCCTGATCTGAGAATCAAATCATCAAACCAAAGACATTAGTGTGAATAAAGTAACTAAAACACAATCAACCACTTAGTTTTATAAAGTTATTTAAAATCAAAAGATTACCGAAACCATAAAAAAATTATCATTCAAACATCTTTGTATTGTGATGAGTCGACACTTAGTTCAACATCTGCTTAAAACACTGGCAAATTATAAAGAAATACTATTCGAAATTGGATTTTAACAGTAGCGAATTAGGGTTGATTATCGTGTGATTGAGTTTAACCATTTAAAGCTATTATTAACGTGTTGCTTTTTTTTCTATATACTGTATTATCACTTCTAGCCACAACAGTACCATCAAACTGTAAAATTATTTTGCTTAAGTTAAAAATGTGGTATAAGCTATACTTACATATTGCTATGAACTTATATGATTCGAAAAAACTTATTCATGTGCAACTGCTGGTCAGGGGCCACCTACTGGAATAAGTTAGAGGAAAGGGCTGTTAGAAAAAACTGTTTTCTTACCATTTTTCATCAACTGAAACCCCATTAGTTCTTCACTTGAATCATCCAGACACGATTCGCTTTACAATAAAGCAATGACACCTCATCATTGATAAAGTACTATCAAGCTCTAAACAAAAAACAAAGTAAATAATCCCACACGTTTTCTATTTTCCTTCCTCCCACGAACAGCCCCAAAAGGCGAACACTCCTAAAAAAATCCTAACCCAATTATAGCACAAACCAACTAAAAACAAACAATGCTTTCAACTGGAAACAAAGTAGAAATTCAATTTGCTGTCCCGGACAAAAAACTGTTGGACACATAGCATATTCGGCCACAAGCAAACATACATATATAATTATATGTGTATGTATAGAAGCAAATTTATCGGAAACCGCGGTAGGAGCAATGGCTGCATGTCGAAACATGCAACGGATTGGGCCTTAACATTTGTTTTGGTGGAACTTTAGTCGATAGGTATTTGATTTATGATCGTCAGTTATGTAGGTCTACAGCTTTCGTACTTAGCAATGTACGACACTAAAGAGAAGAGTATCTACTTTAAAGTGAAGAGTAATATCATAGATGGCAGTATCAGATGAGTATATACTATGTACATTTTACTTGTACAACAGATTTTCGTCGAATATATCGTTTTCTTGGACGTTTATACCTCTTGACTTTTAAATAACTATAAAAGATGTATACAATAAGCCCCTAAAACTTTATTAAGTTCTTCAATACACTAGTCGGAATCATTAATTCCTAACATACAGACGAAAATATAGTAGCATTAACATGTCCAACGCAAAGCTAAAATATGTAAGCATGACACATAAGTATTTTTATAAAAAGGAAACAAAAATAAAACGATAAAACCATTGTCATTACAAAACATCAACACAGCTCTTATAAACAAATTCATAGTTATAACAGCTAAACCACCCACAAAATAACTTCTAATTACCGACAAAATAAACCATTTCACAAACACCAATGGTAGCGGTAAACTCGAAACAAAACATTTGAAATTCAACCATAATGTTCATACAATAAAGTTGATTATCGTTTGTGAGATCAATCGTTTGAATTTCACACATCAAAAATTCTAGAAATACAGGCAGTCCACGCAACGGTGAAAATAATTAATTTCCACCAAATCCATTACCGGTGAGTGGTTCAGTGAAACTGTTGGCTTAACAATAACCCGAGGCTCTTTAATAATCATAGTGGTATTTCCCCTTTTATATTCTGTTTGTTTTCAATGCACTTCTTGATATGACAAATATGATGTGTTGTTTAATTTAGGACCAAGATTTCTTTTGATGTTTTTTAACTGACTTCAAAAAAGGAGGAGGTACTCAATTCGACTGTGTGTTTTTTTCTGTTTGTTCACCTGCTACCTCATAACATTTTATTTTTTGCTTTTATCGACAGTATCGTCACATTTCTCTTATTTGCTGTATCTATCTAGAATCGCTTAATATGATAAGTTTGATAAAACGGTCTGAGCAATAAAATATGTTAGACCTACTCATTTTATGCAAGACAAGATCTATGGATCCTACCTAGTATATGGGAAAAAGGCGTGACATTATATCTATACGTACATATGTACTATCGAACCAACTGAATCATGACCCATTTTGCCGATAATTCGCTTGACACCGTCAAAACAGTAAGAATTCAGTCTTTAGCGTCAAAGTTGCACTTAGGACATTTTAAACACGCATACGACTGTGTTATGATGTATTACGATTACAGTCAACTTTGACCTTTGTTATTACAGTGCGTAGACACGTTTTCGATAAATCACTCTTAATTTGAATCTAGAATGTAAATAGTCTAAACTTTTTTCACTACGAAAAAACCTATTTGTGTCAAATATCAAATAGCACGTCATTTAGAAATCTGTGAAACGATTAGGGTAACCACTATAGTCATTGCCCATCATACAGTGATTGCCAATGTTAAGGAATAATACGTTTATTTTAATTTCTAAAGTAACCAGTTCAAATTTATTGCGATTTATGTCACTTTTAGAATATTGGTAACATTTTTAATTTATAGAACTCATGTCCGACGTTTGTGCGACAGGTGTGTAGTTCGAAAAGAAAAAGTAAGTTTGTTGCAATATTTGTTAAGGATAACACATTTGAATTAACAGTATTCGCTGGTATTTCTGGTTTTTAAGTGTTTTATATTGAATTAGTATAAAGTTATTGAAACAAAGGACTGATGTTCTCTTAGAAAGAATATTTAAGTTGCGTTTATAATAGAGTTTATGTCAATGTTTTACTAAATCAAGATAATATTGACCAAAATTGTGTATTAATTCCTTAACCGGATAATAACTATGCTGGTTACCCTATATTATTTTAATTTTTTTATTTACATTATTTCCTATAATGGCCGAATAAACCATGTCCTGAGTGGGTATCGAACCCACTCCTGACGCGTCGCAGTCGTAACATCAACCCACTACGCCACGTAGCCTGTTGAAAACGGTAGCAAAGCATTATTGTATTGACGCACAAATATTTGTCGCAATAATGACAGATAACAAATTCATCACCAAGGAAACGTAAGTTCAAGCGAATTTCGGCCTACGTGTATATAGACGTGTTTTAGAAAATGAGCACATGGTGGGTCATGATTCAGTTTGTTCGATAGTACATATTGTACATATTGTATATTTTCTTTATTTTAGGATTCCACGGTGTTTCACTAATAAAAACTTCTTCTTGTCTTTTATCTGTTTTATATCTTGAGAAATAAATCGCCATCATAAGACATCTTTAACATACTACTTACCTTACTATAAATGAACCAGCAAATAAACTCTATAGGAGAATTATTTCCGGTAACTCTCATTATAATAAAATACAGCTTTGGCAACAGCAATACTCAATTCAGCACTATTTCTCCATACCTAGTTCTAGTTATTGAGATCTCCAAACAAAGCAGGTTATTGCAACGCGTGGCTCCAGGCTTCCAGAGCTTCAATACATCTCGCCCGTTTTATATTTCACTTTGAATGCTGGTTGAATTTTATAGAGATGTTATGTTCTTTAAAAGTATCAATAATTCGTACGTGTGTATTTCTGTAGTGTTGTGAGAGAATAGGCAATTATTAAAGATATATTTAAAAATCGTTCGTTCGGGAGTAGAAGAAGACTAACAATCGTTAGTTGCAGATCTACAAAATGTTCAGAGCAATGGAAGTAGTTAAGTGATCATCTTTTAACTTAAGTTTTAGGGCATGTGTGTGCACTCTCCAAAATTTGCCATTGCTTTAATTTTAGAATTAACATACTCAAGACTTTAAAAACAGTCCTAATACGATGCTGAGCATTTTGTTGCAGGCATGCTTCTGCTGTGCCCCTTTCCGAGCAGAAAGAAAACAATGTTACAGATATCCAATGTTTCAAACTTACAAATTTAACGTAAATACTTATATATTATTATGTTTACTTATTTGACTAAAATGTTAATAGCAGTTGTCGCATTTGTATTATTGCAGACCAGCCTCATCTTGGTAATGTTGCAAAACAGAGTATCATCTCACCAATCCCAACCATGTACATTAGGAATCTAGAACTGGCGATTTGCAACCAATGACCGCTGTTCCAATGAATGGAGAGGTCGCAGAGGACATTACGTTAACATAAATAACTCGACCGGGAACTGAATGCGACCAGCTAACTACCTTGATAGATAGATCTTCGCAATTACGTTTTTGGTCCACTGGATTTTGGTACTGAAGTAATGTTTTTGGTTGAAGGTACCACTTGGTGAAATGAGATACTAGGTGTTTGTTTTTGTTTTTCTTGGAAATATTGATATGTGTGTATACTTATTTATAAGGTCTCTATGTAATCGTATCGTATCATAATAATAATTTTTATGATAATTTGAGTTAATAAATAATTTATAGAACCAATTCCAATATCAATCCTATCCCTCCTTTATGAAACTGTTAAGTCAAAAAGTAAATCAATTATGGCTGTTCTGTTAAAACATAATCATAATATATACTTAGAGTTATTGAACGATATAATACTACAATAATATTATGAAGTACGTATATATTTGATCAAATCGGTTGCCTTACGCCTTCATGCAATTTCCTTCTTAACACAAAATTGCTTCCAAGTCTAGACCTATCCAATATATTAAAAAAACTAATAAAAAACTCGAAACCCTTTCAGAAACACCAACAGAATTTTCCCCAAGATATTTTCGATACAGTCTTAATTTACTCAGCTATGCACTTCCGATTTTCTCAAAGGAAAATTTTCAAACACTGCACCCGATGTAGATATGTATATCCGCCCTAAGCTTATAAATTTAGCCGTACAAAGGTTTCAGGAATCCGCGTGCACTTCCAACTAGCTTCAGGCATGTAGTCAAAGAGCTGGATCGCGATAACGCGGAAGGTTCCGTACACGTTGTATGCGAGAGTGAAGAATTTATGCGTTTTAATTTAAGTTCCGATTGGTTGCAATGGGCTTTTGGATTGCAAAGGTGATTTAAGTTCGTAAATTTTGGGGTGTATTTTGTTGTTGGTGAATTTGTGTTGATTTTTAAAATCATATTTATTGTATATTGCGTGTTAAATCTATACAAATATTATAAAGCTTTGTTTGTTTGTTTGTTTATTTGAACGCGCTAATCTCAGGAACTACTGGTCCGAAAAGTTCTTTCAGTGTTAGATAGTCCATTTATCGAGGAAGGTTATAGGCTATATATCATCACGCTACGACCAATAGGAGCAGAGTACGAGTAATAAATGTTACAAAAATGGAGAACATTTTGACGCATTCTCTCTTATGTGACGCAAGTGAAGTTGCGCGGGTCAGCTATAATAAATATAATTACTCCGCCATTTTAGTCGATTACATTAGCATTTTGATATTAATTCCACCATCTGCGAAAAAAATACAAACAATAATCTTTTATTATTAAGTTGCATACTGAAACGTTCTAAATAAGTATCTATATGTATTTATGTATGTACAAACAGTATTGTGCTTTATATACCTACCATGCTTTTTGTCAATCATTTGGCTATATGACTAATTAAGAAGACCCCGCAAACAGTGGCTGGAATACTACTCAATCGCAAACAAAACACACTGAAAATATATTTATTTATTTACTTCATATACAAAAGTTGTATAAAGGCGGACTTAAAGCCTATGGCATTCTCTACCAGTCAACCTACGGGTGATGCAGAGATAAGAAGAAGTATATATTCTCGATAAAGAATGGTTACTTCTCGGATAAACCGTCCAAAGCCCGCTGACCGCTCTCTCATATAGCTTAATGTCTGGCGGCTAAATCTTCACATGGTGTTTTACAGTCTCAGTCAATAGAAGCCTTCTCGTTTTATAGCAAAACTAGAACTACTTAGGTGCCCTTTGCGCTGATACAAAAATGGTTTTAGAGAGTATTGTTTATTGTGATTTAAAGTCATTTTTAGACGAATAATTTATGAAGATCTTGGATTTTAAAGAACCAAAACAACTATATCCGTAAACCTGAATTATTATTGTACTTGCCCTAATTGAATCTAATCTATGACAAGGAGAGTAAAATGTGTAATAGAATGCGGGAATTAACGCGAACACGCATTTTACCTTAAAATGCCTAACGTTTCGGCGCAGGTTGCACTCGCCGTGGTCGCAAGCTGACTGGAGCAGCGATGACAGGACTTCGTGTATATGAGGCGGACGAATGTTAATTCCCGTATTCTATTATACATTAAACATGCAACGCGAGAGTTTAAAAGTTTAGTAAAGTTTCGTTTATTCTCCCACCAAGCATATTTTCTTTTTTTTTTTAAGTTTTGTTTAGTCACCTAATAAAAGTCTTTTGAAACTCGGTGAAGGACGCTTATCAAACTAACCAATTATTTACATTTTAACAAAGAAAGCAATATTTTTATTTCCCCTACTGACTTTAATTCACTACATTTTTATTTCTCTTCAGTTCAAGCACTTGTTATACTCATCTTCATACCTATTCAATTTGTTCTACACGTATGTTAAACTAGTTACCTACAAAAGGCTAGTCACTTCTAAGCGGACCGATTCTTAATGCTTTATTGCATAGTAAATCATTCTGAAGTTTTTACAATAAACAAAATCTTATAATCTTTTATATCCGCTATCGGTAGTAGGTAGCCAATCATTTAGATAACTAAATCTACTTATAACATAATTAATAGGATTATGGGTAAAACGTGTAGAGACGTTTATCTAAAGATACCCGCAATGTTAAAGATAAATATAACATATGAATATACAGCACGTGCCTTTTATAGCCGGTTGCAATTACCTATAAGCACTAAATACTAACCTAGATTATAACCTAGTTTTAACTATTTATCTTTCCTGTATGTCAAGATGTATGGATCTGAATGAAGCTAGGAAAGATTGAACGGGTCGTATCAAATAGCATTGTCTGGTCTCTGTCTACTCGTATGGGAAAAAGACGAGATTTTAAATAATAATAGGTATGTATGTACATAATAATATGTATGTACAGTTATCATCGCTGATGACAAGTTGCGAAAAACTTGATTATCTCGTCTTATTATTGTGATATTCATATAACATAAATTATCTATCTGTTGTTTGTACTTCACGGTTGTACTACGAAAACAATCAAATTGAAAGACAAGGTATGAGGAATACTAACACAAACAAGAAATAAAACAACGAATAAATTCAAAAATAAATTATTACCATCAACATTACAACAAAATCAATTCTACAAAAATCGTGCCAACACAGCCATAACAATCAGTACTACAGAACTCTGTACACTAAAAGCGCTACTCGTTTTCATATACCCAAATCGTTTAGCTTGAAAGATGATCTCGAGAATTGAGTCCATGACTTCTAAGTTGTTCGGTAAGATCTGTTCTGGCGGCAGCAGGAAGCCATAGGTACCCTTATCACGGAGTTCATAGCAGTATACTAAAGGAACTTGGAGAGATTCCTTTACCCAGTCCACGCTTCCACCTGTGGCTTGGTCTGGAACAAGTTGGCTTTAAATCAAAATCAAAATCAAATCATTTATTCACTTAGGTCAAATATTGACACTTATGATAGTCGCTACAATTACTGAATCTACCACTAGCTCGGAAAGGGGGTAGAGCCTTATGAAAATTTAATTAATATAACCTGACGTTGCATTGGACTTTGTTAAATTAGGCGTGAATTAGTGCACTTTGATTACCTTTAAACTGGTTTATTTTGCGATTTGTGATTGGTTATACATTATATTGAGAGATAACTTATTAAAATAACGTGTTATTTAGGATTTTTATGAAAGTATGATATAGAATGAATAAAATTATGTTTGGTCTGGTTAATTTTTGGGGAATTTTGCTCAACTCCAAACTATTATTGAAATATGACAATAATATGGAATAGAGCTAATACAGACGATTTCATCTCGTGATCAGTACTTCGATTCCCTACCACTATCGACTACCGACAACCGGCTAGCAGTCGAAATTTTGACATTTAGAATGTACTGCCAAGATATTTCCTACGACACCCGTCAGAGGCGCTGATGAGATTTTCATACAAAATTTCTCGAAATTTTATATGAAAATATTATCAACGCCTCTGACGGTCGTCGCAGGAACTATTTTGGCAGTTGACAGAATCGACTGTAGAGAATCGCGCCACAGCAATAACAACTCAGTCACTAGATCATCATGTAAGTAAATGAAATAAAATCCAAAACAAATAAAAATATTGTAGCACAAAAACAAGCTGCCACCAACCAAATTCAATACAATCGCACATAAGCAAAGTCTAGATTTGAATAGGATTCTCGCATATGATATTGAAACCTCGCACAAAGTATTACTTACAGATAGCTTCGGCAATATTGCCTGTGACGTACTGAGTTCCGTATCTAACTGAAAGAGCGCCCATAGCACGACGGCCTATTTTCATCTGAAAGTGAAAAAAATATGTAAATGTAAAATAATTATTATCCAGCATTTTGATATTGGGAGCATTGAGACCAAATTTTTATTTCATCGTATGTAGGTGTCCTAGCAACCTAGTGCCGAATTTGTGAAAGCCACCCGAAACATCTTTAACATGGCTGTTGTCGTCTTAGACAACAGCCGGAACCAACTTCTAACGTGCATTCTGAAGCACGGAAAAGCTCAGCTCTAATATCACTATGCGGTCACCCATCTATAAAATGACCGCGCCAAGGGTTGCTTTACACAGAGATCGTTTACCGACCGTTGATTAAGGCTATGAGCTTATAACTGGCTATGATCTTTGGAGCCTTTGGTTGATCTATTTGCTGATAAAAATGTCGTATTGTCTCGATATTATAAGTATCGCCAAACCAAAAACTAAAATAAAGAAAAGCAAACGAAATAAATATTTTATTTGTATAGAAACCCAAAATCAACGCTTACAAAGCAAAGCAGATATTATGGAGGTTTCGCAAGACGTTGATGCATGTAATATGAAAAAGATTTGGCATTGACTCGGCTTTCCCGCTCATAGTGAAAAGATCTCAATCGTCAACATGAAAGGAAAGGATTTACCTTGAAATAGGATATAGAGGTAAAAACTTTTGCGAATATTCTTTACGATTCGGTATAGTGTACTAAAGATTTTGTTTGCGAACTAGGAACTTTATTTACCTATTCTGTATTCCTAGAAGATTTTTTCTTTGTATAAATTCATAACCCAATTTAAATATTTTAGACTCTTGCCAGTATTATGATTAGACGTAAACTGATCATTCTTCTTTATAACTAATGACTTATTAAATTAAACTCAGTACTATCCTACTGCTGGGCATGGGTCACCTCTTGTGAAAAAGGGGAGTTAGCGTTGAATCTTCACGTGATTCAATTTCTGTTAGAGACTATGTATTATTATACCTTATATTAATACCTTAAAAAACTGTTTCAACCAATAGCAACATTTATCTTCACTTGTTGACCAAGATGTTTTCAACATCACAAATAACTCATTCCTCTAAATTATTGGTATATTTTCTGTATTGAAACCTACAATAACAAAAATATTCGAATTTAACTTACCGCATCATGATAATTAGCTAAAGGTTCAGTCGTGTTTCCGAAAGGCAACAACAAGAGCTCACTGAACGAGTGGAAAGAAAGATACAAGTCTATTCTATCGCTGATAGACGAGATGTAAGCAGATAGAGTCCTTGTTTCTGGTTCTGAGAATGGTCCTAGACCAGCGTAGGTATCCAAAGCTGGGTTGGTACTGGATCCATGTACTGTCGAAGACACAAAATAATATTATGAGTATAAAACCTAAATTATTTTCAAAGCGTAGGTAAAAAAGCTCAAAAGATTTTCTTATTCTTCTTTTGTTTTTCTAAGCTGGAGTAGTGACTGCTGATATCGAGGTTTCAGATTAGATTCGTAAATTCAGGAAAGTACTTTAGGTTATTCTAATTTCTATTAGAGTATGCTCAAAATTAGGCCGAAAAAAATTAAATTTTAAACTTACATAACCAGTTGTTATTCCAGTTTCTATTCAAATCAACGCCAAAGTGTTGTCCAATAGGACGTCTGTTCTTACGCCACATTCTGAACTGAAAAATATAAATTAACTCGTTAAATATTTTGAAAACGCTAGGCAATATATTGTAGGTATAGTATGAAATATTACATTTGTATGAGTCCAAATATATCCATCAGGGTTGGTTACTGGGAAGATATACCAGTCATAATCTCTTGCTGCTGCTTTCGTTTCTTCATCATCACTAGTCAACAGTTCTTTCGTGATAAAGTTCACTGTAGCTGGTGATATCCATTCCCTTGAGTGGATACCTCCTTCCAAAAATATCACTTTTCTTCCTTCACCATGAGATATTTTAAGTCCTACGATTTCTCGGCCTTCGAAAGTCGCACCACCGATGATTTTGGCGACTATATTTGGGTAGGCTGCTACTAAATCATCGATCCATGCGTTGATGGCATCTAGTTCGTAATATCTGTCCCATAGCATACTGTTTACGTTGCTTCTTGTGTATGTTCCTACTACTTCTTTGTCTATAGCCCTGAAAACATATTTTTTTGTAAATATATATTTTTTTGAGATAATGTAATCTTTAAAATGGGATATTCAGTTTTTTCGTCTGGAATATCTTAAATAATGGCCCAGAGTTTAGTAACAAGACTGATAAATAGAAATACTCTCACATTAATAAGAGATTGAGTTAAATAGCACAGTGAGGTTTATATTTGGCTCAAATAATAATGTAAAACAGGAATGAAAAAGTATTTAATAAAGGAATTTACTTAGTTTCTTTAGGGGTTGTGATAAATTGAATAAAATTGTGTACTTACTCTTGAATATTAGACATAGGCACTTCAAAATCCATGTTATTACTTCTCATAAAATTTTCAAGGTCACCTTTGTTGCCAGGACTTGATAGAATACTAACAAATGGAGCTGATGGTACCGGATCACTCCAGAAGTCATATCTGACGTCATCTTGAAGATTTTGAAGCAATTTAATCTGCTCCAAACTTTTCGGAATTATTTTATACAACGTGTAGTTGTCAAATCTAAACTTTTCACACCACACATTTGGTAAGACTAAAATTAAACCTAATAATAAATATTTATACATTATTTATTTGGTATGTAACGTATCTTTTAAGGTCAAAGCACTAAATAAAAATGTTATTTCTGATGTTGACGGATCTATAGTAAAATAAATATGTACTAATCCATGTGATCGTAAATTGTTTGAACTGGTTATCGTAAAAAAATGTTATTTAGATTACGAAGGGCAGATAGTATAATGCAATTATTATTGATTATTGAATTATCTACGGTATTAATATATCTTGCTGTCATGATAATATGGATAAACGGCTAGGTGGTTAGTGGTGCGTATGTTAGGTTGATATCTATACTAATATTATAAAGCTGAAGAGTTTGTTTGTTTGTTTGTTTGTTTGTTTGTTTGAACGCGCTAATCTCAGGAACTACTGGTCCGATTTGAAAAATTCTTTCAGTGTTAGATAGTCCATTTGTCGAGGAAGGCTATAGGCTATATATCATCACGCTACGACTAAAAGAAGCAGAGTAGCAGCAAAAAATGTTACAAAAACGGGGAAAATTTTGACCCATTCTCTCTTATGTTACGCAAGCGAAGTTGCGCGGGTCAGCTAGTTACTAGATATAATTATGTAAAGATATAAAGTCCTGTCACTTCATTGCTTCATAATAGGAGTTTATCTTAAAATTTACTCTGATTTATGATTAGTTTGTTTATTTTTTGATTGTTATCCCAAAAAAATAACAAACTTATGTGGGAGCAGTTCTTGAAGGCTGTTAAGTCTTCAGCTCGTTATTGGCCACCGTGCTGGACCCAAGACCTCCCTCATTTCAGGAGGAGACTCTTGCCCAGTGGGACAAATTTTCTAGTCATAGAAAATTTTAGCCAAATATTGTTTTATAAACTAACTATATTTGCCGTAGTTAAGAGCAGAGTAGGTGCAGGTTTATCATATTTAAGATTTGCAGCTAATTGTCGTTATATCGCGATTAACAGACACGCATAAATATTACCTAGAATCGTATGTACCGGTAGCCATTTACTGTTTAAATTACTGGGAAAATGATTAACCATTTCCAATGAATTATAAATTATTCTGAAAACTGGCTTTTGATTGAAATTGACCTGTTTATTTCCTGGAATTGTGTACATAAATCTGAGTAAATCTACAACTTTCTGTTTATTAGGATTTCTAAAATAGGCTATTCTATCTAAAATTTTGTTTTAACGTTATATGTTGTTTACTTCAACAACATAGACTTTCTAGATTTTGTTTTGACTTGTTTATTTTTTAACCACAATTTAATTCCAGCTCAATTGGTCCAATAGTTAAGTTTTAAAAACGTTTCGAATATGTTTTAAGATTACTTCCACATATAATAACAAGAACTAAAAATGATGACAGGAATTGAATAAGACAACTAAAAAAACATCAAATAATTTAATTATAAAACCATTGTCAGTCAAATCTTTTAGAAAAATCTGTTCACCACCGCTGCAACAATCAACAAAACCACTGAACTTTGAATACCATAAGCATTATTCATATATCCAAATCTCTTCGCTTGGAATATCATTTCTATCAAAGAGTCCATGACTTCTAGGTTGTTCGGTAAGATCTGTTCAGGCGGGAGCAGGAAGGCATAGTGCCCTTTATCTCTAAGCTCGTAGGCGTATACTAGAGGAGTTTTGAGTTCTTCTTTCACCCAGTCTACGCTGCTGCCCGATGCTTCATCTGAAATCATACAATTATTTTAAAGGCTATATACACATATTTTTTTATTTTTTTTATTTGATCCATGGTTTTGAACTTAGTCAGTTTTTGCTTCGCAAATACACACATTGTTAGAAGTTTGTTCTTTTGTTACATTGAGACCCTTGCCTTTAAGTAAGACTGGGCAAGGGCCCAGTCTTACTTAAAGGCAAGGGTCCAGGTTTTTTGTCTTGCACTTAAAGGCATTTTGTCATTCTTGTACATGTATTGTGTTTGATGTCTTTGTAGGTATTATGAGTGTATTAGGTACACTTTTTTATGCTATCTGGTTCCAATCACCTAACGTAGTAAACTCCGTGTTTCCGTCCATCTCAAGAAGAAGACACTAGCTTTTATTTAATTCATTATAAAATATATAGAAATGAAGTAAAACTTAGAGTAAATAGTGAATCGAATGTGATTAAGTCTATTGATGACACTGGACTGGAACTTAAGTAATTGTCACGTAATAAATGTCCTTCCAGTACATTTACTTACAGATAACTTCGGCAATATTTCCTGTGATGTATTGCGTTCCAAATCTCACTGAAAGAGCGCCCATAGCACGTCTGCCAATTTTTAACTGAAATAAGAGCATACAAGATATTTTATTGCATGACTTAAGTACTACATTTCTTTTAAGGGCCTTATTAAGGAAGTGTAAATTCAGGCGCTATTTCTTTATTATTATCCGGTTGGAAAAAGTAACCGAAAGAGATCCCACTTGATTAAAAGGATCCTAATTGATTTAACTATAGGATTCTTTTTTGCTTTAAAATAGCATTTGATTGCCAAACAGAAATAAAAAAGTCAGTTATAGATACCATTTAGTAATGAAATTTATTACAATAAAACTTAACTATAAGTAACTTTTAAAAACTAAACTAAACTAGAAATAATTTAAAAAAACAAAATATTTACAATTATACAATATATTTACAATATAAAATAGTAATTGTTTAAGCTAAATTAACTTTACATCCCACATATTTTTTACCTTACTACTTACTATATTTGTTTAATGGGTCATTGTTATTCAACATATTTGTCATGCACTTTTGAAAATTATCAGTAAGATTAATATCTCTTTTGAAATATTCCGTAAATAACAATAATCATGTCATTCTTACCGCGTCATCATAATTTGCGTAATTCTGCGTTGAATTGCCAAAAGGTATCATCAAGAGTTCTCTGTAGGAATGGAAAGAGATGTACAGATCCATTTTGTCTTTTAAGGCTTCTATGTAAGCAGATAGAGTTCTGGTTTCTGGCTCAGAGAAGGGTCCGGTACCTGCGTAGTGGTCTGATGCTGGGTCTGTACTGGCTCCAACCACTGATGAAGAAAATACGTAGAGTTATTTATTTGAAAAATGAATAAATAAAATTGATGAACAAAAAATGTTGGTAAACAGTTGATTGGTGAAATATTAATAACTGGAAAAAGAGGGAGACCAAAGACCACGGAGATAGGTGTACAATAGCAAGTTTTAAAGAAGGGTGGTATTTTAGAGTATCAAAAATGTTCAAAAAAGACTTGAACTAAAATTTTATGGATTAAGATACCAAACATAATAATATGAAATTAAGAGTAAGTACTTACTAAGCCAATTATTATTCCAGTTTCTGTTTAAATCAACTCCAACATGTTCACCAATGGGACGTCTGTTTTTGCGCCATAATCTAAACTGAAAGTAAACAATTAATATGTCAATATACATTGGCGAAGGTTAGGAATTGAATACTTCATAATGATATCTGTCTGTAAAACTAAACGTCGTGGAAGGCACATTAAGTAATTCAAAGCAGAAACTGCAGTTTACAAAAGTTCTATCCACATTTGGACAAATAAATAAGTAAATAATTTTGGACATGTCTTTAGAAATGTTTTTTCTTTTTTGGTACTGTAAATTGCAAACGGCAGTGATATTAATACTAATAACGGCAGTACTTACATGCTCATGCGCCCAAATATATCCATCAGGATTGGTAACAGGGAAGATATACCAATCAAAATCACGCGCAGCCGCCTTCGTTTCGTCATCATCACTAGTCAAAAGTTCCTTAATAATGAAGTTTACTGTAGCCGGTGAAATGAATTCCCTTGAATGTATTCCTCCCTCAATAAATATAGCCCTTCTGCCTGCTCCGTGGGATATTTTAATACCTCTAATATCTCGACCTTCAATTGTGGTACCACCGATTATGAGGGTAGCTACATTTGGATAGGAGGCTACTACATCATCAAGCCATGCGTTGATGCCGTCAAGCTGGTAATATCTGTCCCATTGCATGCTGTTAATATTGTTTCGTGAATAAGCGCCTACTACTTCTTTGTCTATAACTCTGAAATATAATAAGATTGGGTTATTGTCATTGAGAATTTTAATGGAATCTGTATCAAATTATAAAATTAGTTTAGTAAAATTTATATTTTTATCGTTTAGGTAAAACATCCTTCAATTAATATTCCTTGTTTTGTATACTTACTCTTGAATATTTGGCATCGTGACTTCATAATCCAAATTATTATTCTTCATAAAGTTTTCTAGATCGCCTTTGTTTCCGGGACTAGATAAAATATTCACAAAAGAAGTAGACGGCACTGGATCAGTCCAAAAGTCAAATCTGAAGTCATTTTCTTGAAGTTTTTGAAGAAGATTTATTTGATCAACATTTTTCGGTACTATCTTATACAACGTGTAGTTATCAAACCGGAATTTTTCACACAACACATTTGGTAAGACCAAAATTAAACCTAATAATAAATATTTTAACATTTTTGTTGTTGAATGTTATAATTTAGAAGTATTAAGATCAGAGTCAAGTTACGAAATAAATAAAAATGTACTTGATGAACGTATTTGTTTGAAAATAAATTAATCCTGCGATAGGAAATAGTCGAGACCGTTTATCGGAGCTGTAAATGCTATCTGTATATCTTTATTGAGATATATTTTAAGGAAAACCGGTGTAATACGTAATTGATTGTTAATTAGTAGATTTATAGTAAATAACCTAAACACATAAGCCGATATAAACAATCGTAATTATACCATCTGTAGAAAAATATGGATCAGCAAATTTTACTAAGTCAAATCAATAACACTAGGACTATTATTCAAAAATTAATATAATACTAGCGGACCCGACAGACGTTGTCCTGTCTAATAAATTAAAAATTAATTAAAAATAAATAAAAAAAACATTGTCCAGCGGATAAAATTGTGAATCTAAACCATTCCCAGATCCCCTTGAACACACACAAAAAACTTCATCAAAATCGGTCCAGTTGTTTAAGAGAAGTTCAGTGACATACACACTTACAGAAGAATTATATATATATAAAGACATGAATATACTTTTAAATAAATTCTGCTACACCACTACTAAAATTTCGTTCAAAATTAAGTTCATGCATAAGTCTCACTGCAAATACGTGTACTCCAAACAGAACTTAACAGTTACTGCCAATTTCACATTTTGATAGGCAATTTCGCATTTTGAGTTATTTACAACCCTCGTGACCTATTCGCTACCAGAAGGCTATAAAATGCAGTATAATAAAGTTAGTATCATAAACGCAAGCTGCATTTCCTTGTGGTTTAACGTCGGCATAATTTTTGAACTTTGACAGTAATTATAAATAAGAATATTTAACAAAATTATATTTGTTTGAAATATATTTAGAGGATTGTACTGATTTTTTGCTGTCTTTTTAACTGCACTGCACACAGTAAATCATCAATATAAAATTATAAGAATTTCGTGACAGATTCTTCTCACGGGCAACCAGCGTTTCCGATATGACTATTTAATGATTTTTTATCGCTCGGCAGTGAAATATGACAGAAAGCTGCAAAATTATCGATTAAAAAAGAATGTCATGGAAACACATAACAATATTAAGTGTGAGAATGAAGAATTTTAGTTCGTATAACGAAATACATTCTGGTGTATTATTCTATGTCATACTGTCATTAAAATCATTATAATTACCGCTAATCATCATTAATCTAGATCGCCTTGATTTCAATCAATTACGGTATTCAATCAAACAAAATATATTCATAATCTGACTATTTATCTTCATTTACAAAATCAATTTCGTCATCATTGCGAATATCAAAGTCATTGATACTGTTATGGTACTTGCGCTGTTGTAATTCATGTAGCCGAATCTTTTTGCTTGGATAATCATTTCTACTATGGAATCCATGACTTCTTCGCTTGTAGGAAGGATTTGTTCTGGAGGTAGCAGATGGCCGTAGGTGCCGCGGTCACGGAGCTCGTAGCAGTAGACGAGTGGGACATGTAGACGTTCTTTTACCCAGTCCACACTAGTTCCCGTGGCAAAATCTGTGATGAGTAAAGTTATGGTTAGAAATTTTATAGAACTGACGATGAATATTTTACCCCTTTTTTTAAAACTATATCCATATAAACAATCGAGTATACTGCTAATTTTATATTATAAAAGTTAATCTAATCATTTGTTGGTACACGACCACTGCCACTTAATAAATGTTCAACCAAACCAAAATGAAAAGCTCTGATAGAAAATGAAATTAAACATAATACTTACAAATAGCTTCAGCAATATTTCCAGTCGTATATTGAGTTCCATATCTTACTGACAGAGCACCCATGGCACGTCTTCCGATTTGCATCTAAAACAAAAAACCCATGACGTAATTCCAACATTAATTTATTTTTCTTGACAAAACTAAAACTATAGAAAAAAAAGTACTCACAGCATCGTGGTAGTTTGCCAAAGGTTCTGTAGTATTGCCATAAGGTAGCAGAAGAATTTGTCCAGAGGAATGGAAGGAAAGATACAAGTCAATTCTATCAGCCATATCCATGATATAGGTCGATAAAGTTCTGGTTTCAATTTCGGAGAAGGGTCCTAGACCGGCAAAGACGTTGGATGTTGGGTCGATGCTTACACTTTCCTCTGGTCAAACGAAAAAAAAAGAGAAAATAATGATTAAAAATATTTTGAGGCTGTAAATGACATCAGAGACAGAAAAATAGAATTGTGTAAATTGTCATGCCATAAAAAAGCGTTTTATTAGCGGTAACAATATGGCATCATTACATCCCGGTGGATAAACTACCAAGTTTTGTGATTTTGAATTTTGGAATAATAATTTCAAAGTTCAGATAAGATTGCACAGATTACATAGTGTAATTTATAATAATTTTTAGCCAAATGGAGTAGGCCTAAATAAATATGGCTTCAGATGAAAAAGTAAAATTATAAATTACTTAGCCAGTTATCATTCCAGTTTCTGTTCAAGTCGACTCCAAACTCACTGCCATAAGGTGACCTATTTTTACGCCATAGTCTGAACTGTAACATATAAAACAAACTATTTATTATGACATCCCGGCAAACTGAAAGACCATATAAAATACAGATACTACGAAGTGGGGGACATAGAACACAACCTTGTGTGATTCCTACTGATTATATCTGAAGGCATTTATATGAAAGACTTTAAGAAATTCTTAGTATAATACTCTTATTCTAATAAAATAATGACAAAGTTTCTTACCCCAACATGACTCCAAACATATCCATCAGGATTCGTAACAGGAAAGATATACCAATCATAATCATGTGCAATAGTTTTAATTTCTTCATCAGTGCTACTCAAAAGCTGATTGATAATGTAATTGGTAGTAGCTGGTGCTATCCATTCTCTTGCATGGATACCACTTTCTATAAACACGACTCTTTTACCAGTTCCATGGGAGATTTTGATCCCTTTTATGTCTCGGCCTTCGTGAGACTTTCCTCCTATTATGATGGAAGCTACGCCAGGGTTTGCCGCTACTAAGTCATCGAGCCATGCGTATATTTCTTCTAGCGTGTAGTAAGACTCCCAGGTCATGCTTCGGATGTCGCTTCTTGTATAGTGCTTCTTTGTTTCTTTGTCAATTACACTACATTGAGCAAACATTTTTTTTTAAATATTTATATGAGTAAGAATGTACAAAGATGAGAAACAGAGATGTACACTCTCAATTCGTCGTTTTTATTGTTGGTGCCTTATAATAGAGAATCACAAAAAGTTACACAAGGAATATACAAAACGCAAAACGCCAAGAGCATTTCGGTAACTTCGAGTACAGAATCGAACCTGTGATAGTATAAAGATAGATAAAACGCTATAATTTGGAAAATGCTTTGTAAAGAGGCCTAATTTTAATAATATTTAGTCCTAGTACTTTAATATTGAAACATAACAATAAATTGTTTAAAAAAATAATTTAGTCCTATTACGATACTCTTGCGCAATATTGAGAAATACTTAAACATAATACAATTTTAAGTTCTTCTAGTGATGGTAAAGAAACAAAAATATTTTTTGTATAAGTAATTTATAAAGCACTTACTCCTGAATATTCTCCAATGTAACAACAAAATCAATTCCAGCGCCACTCAGAAAGCTTTCCAAATCTCCTTTCAATTCAGGCTTCGACAACACATTAACATATTCAGATACAGGAGTAACATCATCCCAGAAATCGAACTCAGGCACACTATTTTGTAGATTTTGTAAAACCTGTATTTCTTCTACATTTTTAGGTATTACTTTGTACAAAGTGTAATTGTCGAAGCGAAATTTTTCACTCGACACAGAAATGATAAAAAATAGAATAGATAATGACTTGACCAACATCTTCAACTGTCGGCTAGGTAATCTACAGTGAAATAAACTCGTAGGTATGGGCTAGAACAATAAACCTTGGAACATTGTAAAGTAATATAACAGCTGTAAAAGTTTATTGTGCTACATAATATTATAAACGACTGAATTTGAATATTATGGCTTATTATTTAACTCTTATTATTTCGTTTATTTGGTTATAACTGTAGGCAAATTTTCTATTGTAATATTGTTTCTTAAATTAATTGTGGTGGGGGAGTAACTTCACGAACATTTTTATTTCTTTGTTCATTATCTTTACTTCGTGAAACTACACATTTACTCAGATAGAATAAATTGCAAATTATTATCTACTCTTGTTACTGGGTGATAAATGAAAAGTAGTTAATGAAATGACCTAGGAATCTTATATTTTTCATGAGTAGTTCGAGGAAAAATAATTATATATTAGGTAAGTTCTGGGTACTTTCGGTTTTCCAAAAAAAAAAATCCGTAACGTTTGTGTGTTGAGTAAATTTTCATACAAACTTAGATCTATATTTCCTATTTATATTTCTATATTTCCTTATCTACCGTATAGTCCATCCTACTTTATCGTAGATCGTGAAAGTGCTTAAGACTTCCTTAATACCTACTACCATTGTTTTATATTCTCAACTTTATGAAAATGAATAAACTCCTTTAAGTTATGAACTATAAAACTTATCATTTTCTATCTTTACAACGAGATCGACATTTTTATTGCCGCCATTTTGTTTATCATATTTCACAAGACTTTGAAGCAATATTGATAGTCCGATACTGGGTTATATAAACAAGTCAAATATTAGTTCATGTGTCGCAATTGGTGAAACTACTAATAGAAATGAATTTATTACTTTATTTCATTTTATTCGTTTTTTGAAATATTATTTTCTGAGTATAATTGTACTAATATTATAAATGAGAGAGTTTGAATGATTGGATGGATGTTTGTTACATTTTTTTTGGATTTAGATGAAACTTGAAAGTCTTGTAATTAATCTATCAGAATAACATATAACAACGCGGAAAGAGTCGCAGAATTAGTAAACCTAAATTTGGTATATTTTTGAGCACACGTGTAAATCAAATTTGCGTAACAACCATAACAAAATATTTATAATTAGCTATCGGCTTTTGACTTTTTTGTAGTGAACTAGATTATCTTGAATAATAATAATAGGTATATAATACCAGTATAGGGAAATACCAGTTTGTGCACTAATCGTTTCAGTTTATTAATCTGCACTGGTACATCTATACTAATATTATAAAGCTGAAGAGTTTGTTTGTTTGTTAGAACGCACTAATCTCAGGAACTACTGGTCCGATTTGAAAAATTATTTCAGTGTTAGATAGCCCATTTATCGAGAAAGGCTATAGGCTGTCTATCATCATGCTACAACCAATAGGAGCAGAGTACCAGTAAAAAATGTTACAAAAACGGGGAAAATTTTGACCCATCCTATTTTATGTGACGCAAGCGAAGTTGCGCGGGTCAGCTAGTAATACATACATTTTGACAAAATTAAATTCATTGGTACATTACTATCAAAATAATATACTACTGTGATAATATTATGTTTATTAGAACCGTTTTGTGAACGTGTAAACGACAGTAAATATTGTTTGTTGCGAAATTAATTGAAATAGATTCTGTAATATTAATTTATTTCAGTGTTTAATGTATTTTGTTCTGATTATTCAGTTGTAAATGGGTCATGATTTCGATCCAGTAATGTATTTGTGTAATATTCTATAATTCACACTTTCGTATGAACTCTTTAGTGTCCCACTGCAGAAATCTCCTTCTAGAATGAGGAAGGGGTTGAGCTTTAAGTTTCAGTTAAAATGGCCAAACGTAGAAAAGAACTATTTTATAGGACTTAATTTATAACGCTTAGTTTCTCTTAAATAAAGACAAGAATGAAAAGTAATAATTATATATTAAAAATACATATTTTATTCCAAATATAACAGATATTTATATAGCGTTAATAAATCTTGCTTCTCTAATAATAGCTAGGAGAGAATCGAAGGTTTCTTCACAAGTAGGAGTGATCTGGACCACAGGTAGAGTGTAACCCCAAGCTCCAGTGTCTCTCAGAAGATAGGTGGCAGCAATCGGAGGGTTAAAACGGTGTTTTACCCAGTCAATAACAGCGCCAGTTGCACCGTCTGCAAGGAAAATACATATTATACATATTTTGAACATCATACTTTAGAAAAAATATAATGTTATAATGTTTTAAGAGAAGCCACTAATCACTAGTAGTAAATAGCCAGCCATAAAAATGGGTTTGCAACTACAGATTAATTATTAGTCGTTAGATGAATAACCGAGTAGGTACCCATAAATGATTATAACAACGCTAAGTTCAATTCCCGGCGCCAGTACTTGTCAAACATTGCTTTGAAACTAAACATAATTAGTGTCAATATAGAGTAAAGTATTTGAAACTTACCATGTACAGATCGTGAGTTGCCGACTAGATATTGAGTATTGTAACGAACAGCTAAAGATCCCATTGCTCTCCTTGCAATTGTAACCTGGAAAAATATTGTGTGGTTCGTAAGTTAATAGAGAGCATAATAAAAAAGAAGTACACACTTTATCTTCTATTAGAAAGGCTTTAACTGAATAAACTGAAAATTATATTTCAAACATTTTAAAAGCGACCGCTGGCTTGGCAATTTGAATCGGCGATTACTCGAAACCGAATCCAGTAGCAAAAAAAAATGTACCGTAATTTTAAGTTTTAAAATACTTACCATTTCATTATAATTGTACATAGGGCTATCAGTGTGAGCAAAAGGTATCACGATCCTTTGTCCAAAAGACCTGAAATTCAGGTACCCAGTGAGACGTCTTCCAATATTATCTACAATGTACTCAGACACCGCTCTCGTTTCAGGCTCAGAGAACGGTCCTAGGCCTATGTAGTTATTTGCTGATGCTACGAAACTGCCACCGCTGACTGTAAAAAGAAAAATAAATAAGTGTCCATTAAAAATTTCAATTTTCTTTTAATACATGTAAAAAGAAGAAATAAATTATCTAAAAAAAAAATATTCAAATAATGTAAAATTACAAAAATGTATCAATGCTGTTGCCACTTACTATTTGCTACATAAAATTTCACTTTTAGGCTACCCGATACTGATCTAAAACTAACTAGTAAAATGTAAAAAAAATAATTTATATTGCTGGAAATAGATTTACCTATTGGTTAATTTGCATATTACTTGGTTTGCAGTCTGACTTGCTATTCGCATATAATATTGTTCGTCACGTAATAAGTCGCTGGAAGCGTATTAAGCCTTCTATTTTAGTATGAATATACTCAATAGCGCGACGTTTTGTCACAAATAGAAATTTCTTGATACACCTTTGCCTTATCCGAGGGCATAATAATGAAGTCAGATGTTTTAAAAAGTAATCAATAGTAATTTTAGTAACAAACACTAATTCGTACAGTCTTAATGAATCCAATTTGTTAAGGTTTTTTTTCAGTTTAAAGAATTAAGAGTGTACACATTTTTATTTTAGTTTCATTATGAACCTACAGGTTTTTGTAAGATCTTAGAAAATTAATGAATATAAAATTAACGAAGTCTCTACAGAACATTTTTTATTCAAAATCTTATTTAGTTTCTATTTTTTTTTAATTTGAGTGTCAAACGTTTTAGTAAGACGCCAACGTAATTTAAAATATTAAATTTTAATAATTTTAATTATTTAATTATAGACTTTGAATTCTTTTAATTATAAGCGTAGTGAATTTAGATTTTTGGGAAAAATAACTACTTACCTCCCCAATGAGAATTCCAGTTTTTGGTCAAATCAACACCGATGGCGGTTGATGAAATACGTCTTCTGTTCTTAAGCCAAAGCCTGACCTGAAAATGACAATTTAATAGATATTCAATACCTTATAAAAAGACAACATTGGAGACACGCTAATACGATATTACTACGAAAGGTCATAAAACAATGGTAAAAGATTTTATGAACAAGGTTTTTTTAGCAAACCCATGGATCTACCACTGGAACACTTCAATAAATTTTAATATGACTAGAATTATCCTGCACTGCATCTATTAATCTAATATTGTGATTTCCTATCATAGTAGCATTTAACCTATTCCGGTACTTACCGAATCCAAAGTAAACTGATGTCCATCAATATTGACCATAGGGAAGATGTACCAAACAAACTCTTCGGCGGCTGCTCTAACTTCAGAATTGTTACTCCTGATGAGCTGGTCAGCGAAGTAAGTCACAACGGTTGGAGACAACCAATCAGCTGCTACCTCACCAGCTTGGAGCACGAAGACACGGGTACCAGAGCCTCTGGCTATTCTGATGCCGGTGATGTTTCTGCCTGGAAAGATAATATTTCTGCATTAGTTGTCTGACTGCATTTTTAATGCTGATATATTTTGGTATGTTATTTATTTTTCCGGGAATTGCATGTGTCTCCTTTTTTACTCCAGATTGTTTTTCCTCTCATTTTACTTTTTTTCCAGTGCATTGCATGTGATGCACATTGCAAGATTTTTATTTTTAGCATGAGTACATTATGTGTCGTCTATGATTATCTTTGGTACAATTCTTAGGTGTAAATCATAGAAAACATTTCTACACTCGTCATATTTGGACTTAAAGTATTAACATTCAAATAGTGACTTGTTCTTTAAACCTGTACTATCTGGCACTTGGCTTTATTTTTATAACTTCTTGACTATTGACAGAACTTCAATGAAAATATCGTCCCCGTAGAACGAAAAGTCATTAAGTAACAAAATGTTCAAAATCGACTTATAAATACCAATAAAATCAGTAATTTTTTCTCCATATTTCTGTCTTACTCTCGTATTCATAACGTAATTATTTAGAAAAATGTAAATCGCGAGACTTAATTAAGTACATTATTTGATTTGTGACAGTTGAGTTATAAGTAACTAAGTCACCTGATTACTTTTTCTCTTCTTTGTTGAAAAAGATACTTACGCATTAAAGTTCCTTATCTACTTTTTCCGCATTACTCTCTATAGGCATGTCTTAAAAAATAGTAATGCGAAAACTCATCAAAGTGACTTAGTAATTTTATTGTATGTGATATTTTGTGCGAAAAGTAACTAACTACCATTAATTATTTTTCGACCTATATTATTTAAGACCAGACGTTTAAAAGAAAAAACGACAACTAACTATAGTGTTCTGGTTAATATTTTCCCTGACTGTAGATGACATAACACATTAGAGTATTATAATTAAAATGTTTTGGTTACTTTTCACTCAGCAAAAACACTACTAGATGAAAGGTTGGTAACTATGTCCCGTGATACGATGCTACTTAGTGAGATTACGCCCTTTGACCTTAGGACCCTCGCCGCGCCCGCGCATTATTGCAGTCATTCGCAGAGGCGTATTTTAAGATGGCGCGCCCGGGCTCCGCTAGCTTTCCGCCCCATCAAGGAATGAAAAAACTAAACTTTATTTTCATTTTTAACAAATTAGTTTTTTACATTGTCCTGATCAATTTTATTTATTAAATGGGCTTTAATCGACCTTCACCTCCTCTGGGCAGGCTGAGTCGTCCAGATCTGTAATGCTCAGTTCCGCGGTCTTTGTGGGCCTGGATACCAGGTGTCCTCCCCGATAACTTCCCTCAATTTAGAGGCCAGGGGATCCGCTTTTCCGGTCCCTGACCCCTGGGAGCTCAATATTCGAGCTCCCGTAGCCGCAACCCCGAAGCGGACTATTTCATTGTCGGCTTGGTTTATTTTGTCCTTTGCGTCCCTAATAACTTTTCTATATGTCGCACCGCTTTTTGCCGCCTTCAGCTGCAGCTGGAGCCCGAAGATTGGGCGCCTTCTTCTTCCTTCTTCTTTTATTACAGAATTGATAAGTATCTAAACGACAATAGCTATTGGGATTAGTCGCTCGCTTGATTAGGATTCTTTGAAATTAGGGAACTTTGCCATAAATTGTATAAACTCAGTAGCAGTAGGTCTAAATATTGTAAAATATGGGCAATTAATGATGCAAATAGGTGATGTAACATCATAAAACTGTCACTTTTTTTCTTTTATATTGTTCACAACCAATGTGCTCACTTGCTGCCCATATTCTTATTATCACATGCTAGTAGGTGCTCCCAACATACGGTATGATCAGAGACTAATAAATAACCTAACTATATTCATTTTCCTTAATTGACGTTTAGTCTATATCGCTGATTGTTGGCAGCTCCTCGCATGATCAATTTTTGTATCAACCACATTGTAAAACTTTTGGCGATTGAAAAGAGTGTCCGTGAGTTTCTTGCTAGCTCTTCTCATAAGGCTCCACCCCCTTTCCGAGCTAGTGGTAGATTCAGTAATTGTAACGACTATCATAAGTGTCAATATTTGACCTAAATGAATAAATGATTTGATTTTGATTTTCTTGCCCTTTTTGTCGGCTTCCGTAGCCTTGGGCGCCTTGCTATTTTTCCCGACGAACTGCTACTCTTTGGCAGCCGTCGGTTTAGTGAACGGCGGTTTGGAAGCCACTGCACTGTAAGACGCGGCTGTTTACCCTGCTTCTCCTTGGTCCGGAGACATGTGAGCTGCGGTGCGGTGGCGGTGGCGTGGCGAATGCGTTAGCAGGTACAGCTGAGGACGCTGCCCCTGGTTTTTCTGGCGCGGGGGTTGATGCCGTTGCCTGTGACATGTGATCGACCTCCTCTTGCAAGCGATAATTCTGGGCCTGACGCGCCAAATTCTCCTTCGTGGCATACTGCCAGCTCGACTCCGACACTGCCAGTTTGATGTTCCTGGCAGCGTCTTTGAGGGACTTTATAAAGGTCACCCTTGAGGTGATCGGATTTGTCGGCCACCTCCACCACTGCCTGGTGGTGAGTGAGGATGGTGTCCGCCAGCTGGATGGTGAATTTGTCCTAAGGGTCATTGTCTGACACTTGCTTCCCCGGCGCTTTCTTTTTCTTCCCCGACCCTTCCGACTCCTCGGACTCGGGGCGCAGTCGTCTCTTCCGCCAAAGGCGGCCACTCTCGGATAGATGAGTTGCATTCGAAACTACGCTCATGTCGGAGCCAGTGTTGGATTCGACACCAGATTCCCGAGCGACCTTCGACCTCGTCCTCACCGACGAGGGTCGCGCAAACTGGGCGTGCTCCGACCCTCCGCAACTATGCTATGCAGTCAATACGGCTGGGCTTCTTGCCCCCGATCTCCTCGGGTTTGAGCTTCTCGCCTCTCCCGATTACATCATTTGGGTTCGTTTTCAAATTTATATTATCCAAACAGTTCCCGCGAGTGCGGTGGCAAGTATCGTTCCACCGAGGTAGAGGCCCCATAATCCGGTGACCCTTATACTACTGGAGGGCGGGAGGTGCCCCAGTGGCCGCTTGCGTCTGGTTTTTCTGGCGCGAATGAACTCTGACCACGCAAGACCCCTAAAGGGGGCGCCACTGCTGGAGTTACTCGGGATTTTCACAGAGGTGGTCTCCTCGCGACCCAGCCGGTTAAGGCAAGGCCCTCGGTCAAGGATGGACGGATTTACGATAACCGACGGTTGATGAGGGCGGCAGCGGCCTGGCTCTTCGTCAGCTCGGGGCAGTGTGAGTGCCTACTGAGCCCGTCCTCCCACTGACGGCTCACCTGTCCCGCACCTGTGTCCTCTGCAAACAGAGGGACACGCACAGTAATTTCACTGTTTCCCCAACCTTTCAATTCTACTAAGCCCCCTCACCACGACAAGATGCAGACCCAAGAGAGGAAACCGGCCCGGGCTATAGACCTTCTAGCCCTAGGGTAAATACACCCCTGTCAAGGAAAGATTTGTTAAATCTTTGTGTTAAAGGTGTCATACCAAGCGAACTTTATCCTTGGTATGAATCTTTACCTGTTAGTAACGATGTGGTGGATAGGCTATGTGAGCCTGACGTCACTTAGCTCGAGGAAGAAGAGGAAAATGATGTGGCTACATCATTAATGCTGTTCTATTGATGATTTTGTAACGTGTTCTTGTTCATTATGTTTTAATTAGGTTTTGTATACTTAAAGACAGTTTTTTTTTCAATAAATGTTGCCTAAGAATGTTGTTTTACTTTTAAACTTTTCAACTGATAGGACACTAGTTTTAAATTAGGCAATAAATTAATAAATAAGCAAAGTCTATTTAGTTGGGTATTTTATTTAGACATAGTTATGTAAAATATGTTTTACTCCTAAAATAACTAACTGATTTTAGTTACTAGTGTAATATTTAAATGCTGATGCGAAAACTAACTAACTACACGTGAAAAGTAACTAAGTGACAGATAAATAGGTAAAACTTGGGGTAAAACAAATTATCCTTCACAGTTAATAATTTATATACTATTTTCGTGGTTTAATACATATAACATATACTTAATTAATATATCTTCAAAAATAAACCTTTCGTACATCGATAACTAATCTTCGAAAAAAGTTATATTTTTTTTTGTCATTTAAGACATAAAACACCTCGTATCTCAAAATCACTTAGGTGTTAGTTAGTGATTTTTCGCTCTACGGGGACGATATAGGATACTAATGATCAAAATTTCACCTTCAGCAGTAGTTCCAACATGTACTTGAGTGACAATGTCTCCATAATTTGCGGTCAAGTAATCAAACCATCTGTAGATATCTTCAATCTCTTGGTAATTGGTCCAGTACAGTTGATCGTCAAGGTCACGTTTTCTTCGGCTATAGAGTTGCGCGTCAAATGCTCTGGAAAAAGGTAAATTACAAATATTTTAAACCATGATATTGAGAATTTTCCAAAATAGCCGTCGATTCAAATCTAACTGACGAGGTTTTGCTTCCTAGATACCAAAAGTTCTTTTAGTATTTACTGTGGTATTCCTTAGTTTAAATATATTGCATAATGTATCTATATACATTCATAATATTACAAACCCGAATGTTGTAAGACCAGGAGAATGAAATACATTTTTCTATTTTGATTTAACGTTTGTAAGTAAACGCCATAATTCAAAAGCCATTATAGAGATAGCGATATAGAAGAATAGATTGAAAATATGTACTTACTCTTGTATATTCTCCAACATCAACTCCGAGTGAATGCTGCGTTTCTTCAACGTATGTATAAAATCTTCTTTTTTCTCGGGAGGAGCTACAATACTGGCATAATCTCCCACCTCACTCGGCAGCTTCCAAATTTGCAGATCTTCATCATTCAACTCATTTAAGAACTTGACATGGTCTTCAGTATTCGCATAGACTTTGTATAACGCATAATCATCGTATTTCACTTGTTCTCCTACAGTTAAAACTACTAAAACAGCTAATATTACTGTTTTAAAAATCATTTTTGCTATTTCTTCTACAACATTAGGCCTGGACTGAATTATATTATCTAGAATACAAACGATATCAACTGTTTAATTTTTATTCGGTATTTTACCAATAAATGGCAGTCTTTATTGCTTTGGTATAAGGTTTATTTTATGTAAGATAGTAATTTATGTATCTTATCGGAGTCCGGTTAATCGCTTTGGGTTATCGATAAGATTAATTAAAATAAAATTATTAGTTTTTGTGTGTTTTAGTTAGGTATTCAGGTCAAAAGTAATGGATTTTACAATATTGATTTTATCATTGAAATAATTGAAGTTTTTATCATACTAATAGGTGATAGTTTTGATAAGGCTTTGTCTAAGCGAATTTTAATGAATTGAATTTTCAAATGTTTTAGGAAAGAATCAATATGCAGCGGCTGTCTATAGAATTTAATTTCTGCCTTTTTCGAATAAGCAAGGTTTTGCAGGTTATTAATTGCCAGGTCGTTAACCCATAGAAACTACGATGCTCATCAAAAATAAATCTTTAATATCAGCAATAATTAAAAATAAATGATTCTTCAAAACTTGGATTAACATTTTACCAATTCTCCTACTGTAAAAGTGTTAATTTCAGAAGTACAATTAATTCGAACATTTTGTGAAGTAGAACGTGTAGTTTAAATCATCCGGGTTTTAATCTTTCATGAGGTAAACCTGAAGTTGTAATTAATGATCGTGTCAGTTTCAAAACCGAGTGAATTTAAAATCATTACGAAATACTGTTGAATGGTTTCGATTAAAATTCTTTAGTTTGAAAACGTATAGTAACAATTATAATTGCTTGTGAAGTCGGCTTGATATGTTAATGATATCGTATCGAAAATGTTTTGATAACGTATATCTGAGAATAAAACAGACATTCCTTGTCCTAAAGAAAATCAACGAAGAAATGTCACTGATTTAAGGCCTAACCCTCTTATTCTTAAACACACTATAAACCTATTTTAGTTAACTACTATAATATGTTTTTTCTTTTTCATTTTGCTAAGGAGTGAAAGAAACAAAATACTTTATAAGCCTTTCATAACTTCATATATTTTTATGAATAAGAGGGTTAAGATTTTAGCTACTAATTTTCTTGTTTAAAAATATGTTGGTCGAAATGCATATGTCTAATTATAATTTTTTTTTCACGCAATTTATGATTTTTATTTCAACTATATCCCAAAATGGCGATGACTGTTTATGCTAAAATTAACATAAATTAATGTAGTATTAAATTTAATCATGCGTAAATCCTGTATTTATACACAAAATAGATCAAACTAACAATAATCCACCGAATCAAGCTAACAAAGTTGCAGCACATGAATATTATTCAAATAATATAAACGATATCGTTAAACAATTCACACACGGACATTTAATTGCAATCTAAGCAGAGCTTGTATTATGGTAACCAAATAACTAATAAACATTCTTCTAAATACATACTTATATAGATAAATTAACTACCAGGCTCAGAACAGATACTCATGCTCGTCACATAAATATTTGTTCCGGGTGGGATTCGAACCCATCCGCGCTACGTTTATTGCGGCGAAGTGACCACGTTAACCATTGCAAATCAGACACAAAAAGATCAAGAGGTAAGATAAGATAAAATACATTTATTTCACATAAAATTTTATGAAACTATACAATAATCCACTTCTTCTTATCGTATGGTTAGTGGTCAACCTAGTGTCAAAGTAGTTCAAGCCGCCGGAAGGCCTTTGACGTGGCTTAACGACTGTTATCTTAATTGATAACTACCGGGACCGACTTTTTACGTGTCCGCCAAAAAACGGAGACGCTCTGTTTAAATACCACCATGCGGTTACTTAACCTACAGATCGTTCACCGACTGGTGAGTACAACTGGCTATAGACGCCTCAAATGCCTCAATAATCCACTGAACTAAGCTTACAAAGTTGCAGCAGACGAATATTATTCAAATTGCTATTAAATTTAGCCAAAATTAACACATCATAAAATAACGCGACATAAAGTCGCACAAGCGTCTGCGTCGCGCGGTCATCGCTAATTGTGATTAATAGTCGTTCCGTTGTAGCCGTCATTTGTCTTGCGACTCGTCGCGCCGGACAGTTTACTTTCTACTGTAACTTTGTGGCGATGCAGACGGGCGACTCGCGTAATTAGTGGAATGTTTTTAAAATATTTAAGATGATTGGCCAGTGTTGTGAACTAAAGACCTAACCTCTCCGAAATTTGGGAGGATACTCTTGCCCAGTAGTGAGACAGAACGGCATGAAAAAAATCATTTCTTATGCTCTTTAATATAAGTTGTGTCAAGAAATTTGAATCCAAAGGCCATTCAATTTCATCGAAACTATTTTTTTTCATTCACACAAACATTGTTTTGAAAAACAGTTTGTTTGTAAACTACGACTGGAGGGTTTATTTGCTAAAAAGTTAATAAATCGGTTCAAAAGAAAAAAAATCTTTTTTTAGATTCATAGTATAAAATATATTTTTCCTAAAAATAAAGAAAATACTATTTGATATAGGTACCTACATGATAATAAAATCCACATTTCTTTCTATGGGGATAAGAAACTAAATAAAAATAAAGACTTTTGCTACGATACGAAATGTGTACTCCCTACGTCACCTATTACCACTCTAGAAATTATTTTTAAAATGACACACACAGCTCCGATTATATTATTTCATTTCTAAAAACGTTGTAAATGACACACACAACTTTAAACACCCCGTCTGCATCAAACCGCAATGAAGTTAAATCCGCCTTTTAAACCGCGTAATTATTGCTCTCGATCTGTCGTGAAACTAAAGTAATGCGTTCAGTACACGAAACAAATGAAGTAAAAACAGTTTAAGACCAAATTAAACATCACTGTGAAACGACTTCGTGGTTTGTAAATGTTCAAAACATTTTATGTTATTTCATGGCTTGAATTGTTGATTGTATTTTGAATAGTCGAAGGCGCTTTGTTTAATGTTAATTTGAACTATAATTTGTATACTAATTTACGACTTACACCAACGTGTCCTACTCCAAAACGTCAAGCAAACAATAAATGCATGGTCTCTATTTATCGTGCAATACGTATATAAATGGTATTTTTTAAAGGCCACCTCCCACTCTATAGTAGTCTTGCGTCGCGGGGACTTTTACAAACATACAAACAGAGACAACCAGACCCGAAACAATTATTAAAATTTGTGGATCGCGCAAATATTTGTTTCATTTGGAAAACCCACGACCTTCCCAGGTAATGGTAGCGGCGTGGGGACCTAAACCACTGCGCCACAGAGGCAGTACATGATTATGCATTTTCTGCTTTACACTGTTTCGAAATCTTCAAATCAAAATGATTGCCTCTTTTTTAGTTTACCTTCATCATCATTTTCGTCAATCAATAACAGATTCAAAGCTTTTAAAGCTTCTCCAGTATGTCCAAGTGTAACTTATAGTCTATTATTCGTATTATTTGCGTCACGGCAAACGTTAGTAACATGTAAAAAGTAAAAGACTTGAAGTGTAAATTACATAGTACATTAATCTTGAACGTCTCTGGCTGCCACAATAACACGGCCGACTTCATCTTCTAATAATTCTCTTTGTCCTGCTTGGACCGCGTTTGCCGTTTTTTCTTGTGGATCAAGTTGGAAGCGAACATCTTAAATGATCAATAGCGTCTTACTTCTTTGAGAGGCTCGACTATTATATTGATAATATGTCATCAAATAATAATTGTGATAGCTTTATCGTGGATAACGTAAAATAATTAAGTACTTATTTTATGGCTTTTCTCCTCTTTTTAGTCATAACGTGATTCTATATAGCATGTAGACTTCCGAAATAAATTGAATATTTAACGCAAAAATATTCTTCAATTCGAGCCAGTAGTTGTTGAGATTAGCGCGTTAAATTTAAAAAATGTAGTAGAAAAATGTTGTACTGTTCGATTATTCCCGTTTTTACTTAGAACATTAGACAAAACTACCCGCTCCCGCTATCTCTACCGCTCATCACATGAACCAAACACATTCGGCCGTACATCACAACGTGTCGTTAAGGGCAGGAGGTGGCCCAATAAATCAGGGGACGTCGTCTGCGTTCCGGCTGCACTCGCTAATGCGAACGTGTAATGAATGAGATCACGTCTCCGATTGTAACAGTTTTAAGAACATCCCTTTGTTGTAGATGACTTTATTAGACAGATTTGTGAAGTATTTCCAAGATGTGATTGAAAATCTCTTGTCAAAATTGCAAAACGGCAACAATTGTATTCAGAAAATTCTAAGAGGAAAAGTAATGATAGACACTTATTGTCAAAACTGGCTAACGATTTATGTTATGTTAAGACCACGCAAGTGGAATGACTTATCGAAGTTAACGCATATTAGAAATGATTATCACTTGATTTAACAGTACAGGAAAACATCGTGATGAAACCTTGCATGCTTTAAAATTTGCTTGATACATTAATTGAGGGCATGCAAGTCCCCAACATCCATTCGCCCATCGTGGTGAAATCAAGGCCTGTCTCATCTGGGAAGAGACCCTTGCCCAGCACTGATGAAGTAAAAATTTAAAAGATCAAAGGCACCTTGCGCTACATGCAATCGAATCCGGGACCGCAACAGTCGCATACACTTTCGTCCAAACAGAGACAGTCAAAGTACATTCTATACAACAGTTACTAAAAAAAGTAACAGTGTATTTTCCTCATATAAAAGTGAACGATTCAATCAAGTTCATAGTTCAATATCTCATTTCACGAATCACAATCGGCCGCAACACCGCAACGATCTATCTAACTCTCCGTTAATTTCGACCAATTGCTGTGCCGTTGTTACTATCATCTGGCAACACGCCAGTCGCTCGGTCTAATTGGGATCCCGATACTTTGTATTTGTTTTGGTTTAATAGATTTATTAGTTTACCGCGACCGACGGTGATTTGCGGATTAAAGAATTTGTTGCTTTTTTGTCGATTGTGTACGGATTTTTGGGATTCAATGTGATTTGTTTTGATGCATTTTATATTATGAATAAAAACAATTAATTGATTGTTAGTTTTGTATAATTTGTTATTTACACAAGCGCTCAACAGGACTTGAATGTTTAGATAGATGTTTCACAATTACGCTACAACTATTGACCTGATTCTTATGGGTACAGAGCTAACAATTGATAATCTACACAAGATAGACGTCCTTTTATCCCTGAAAATACATTACACTCACAAAGGGCTTGTAGCGCGTGTGTAAAATTTTTGAGTGGCAGATTGCAGGGGTTCAAATTGATTTTCATTTACTTTTTTTTTAAACTATCCAAGGCTGACACTGCCATCCGTTTGTGAGGAATAATCAAGAAGAGTTTTAAGATAACACTTAATGTGCCAAAGCCAAATAAAACACGATCAATTCCTATAAAACAATGTTGATTAAACCAGTTTTAAAAGTCAGTTAATTATTCGTGACAGCTTTTTTCATGCTTTATTCTCCCCACTAGTGCAATTTTACAACTGAAATATAAATACGACTGACCCAGATTTTTCCACAAAGTTGTATAGCCGTGTATTGTTTCTGCGCGGTTTTTTGTCGCAAAATTGTGTTTGGTGCGGCGACGAAACGGCTTTTTTTATTCAACGTTGACGTTTTCACACTGTTGTGAATTGACTATTGTATTGAATAGAAAAAATAGTTATAAGGCTAATTTGGATCTAAAGCTCAGTGGAATAGCTGCAAGCTTTATTTTATGAGTCATTTAATATCTTTCATAGCCATTTGCACTCATTGGGTCAATAGGCTAGCAACTCTTGGCGCGAATATAAACAGACGCAAATAAGCGAATCTTCTTAACTTATCGTATGGTTAGTGATCAACCTAGTGTCAAAGTTGTTTACGCCACCCGATGGCCTTTGACATGGCTAATCGACTGTTACCTTAATAGACAACAACCGAGACGGACTTTATACGTGTCTGCCGAAGCACGAAGATGCCCAGTACAAAATACCACTAAACGGTCACCCTTCTGTAGTATGACCGCGCCAAGTGTTGCTTAACTCACAGATCGTTAACTGACTGACGAGCGCAAGTCAGCGCAACTAGCGTTACTTCTTCATATTTTCTTCAAATGGTATTCCATAAAACGTCTAAATCCACATTCAAAGCAAATCCTCCTTCTTGTTTACGCCATCATTTGAGATCAGAACCTGAACCAAATACAAACTTCAAGCGCAGTTCCGCAGCAATTTTCTTTCTTCCGGATCCATTTGGCGCATGCAATTCGCGGTAATATTAAAATCCCAAATCTATTCTCCAATTAGACTAAGCAATATCAAGTTGGTGCAAAATTCATGACCTCAAAGTGGTCTCTGTTTACTCAAAGTGCGGTCTAAGGCTTCTGGCATAGTTCCAAGCCGGGATTAATTAATTGGGACACCGGGACACTTCCTTCCCATCTTACTTCCATTTAAAGAGTTTAATTCTTAACTGCATTACCGCTATCTTTTGTATTAGTTGAATCCTTTTATCCCGCGAGTTTCACGCGAAATATTGCCACTTGAGCACACTAAAGCCATATATTATATTCAGCTATGCTATCAGCGGTGTTATTGTTTTGTCGACAACTACAAAACAGAACTATGGCACGGCAAGTGACAACTACGCAAGTTCCCAGAGTGTATCCCACAAATTAGGTTCCGTATTTTTAAAGATCATTATTATTATGAGCTACAAAAACAATATACACATACTACTTGAAGGTACTCCTGTCAACGCACTGCAAGTAACGTAAAATGCTGTATCTCATTTTTATCTCTGTATAATATATTTTCTACCTCGGCAAGTAAAAAATAAGGTTGATATCAAAATAATATACAACACAGTAAAACGCGAGACAGTTAATAACAATATAATTCTACAACTTATTACCGAACAAAATATCCGATGAAGTATCCAGCCTTCGAAGAACTAATTTCGCCAATTAATATTTCCTGTAAATGTTTGAAAACAATTTTAATTGAGACGTCAAAGTTGGAAATTATTTCAGTTTCTTTTCCTCATTAAAACGTTACAAGTTTTTTGTATTTTTTAATAAAATAACTTTTATTTACTTTCGTGTTTGTTTGAACTTTGACATTGTTATAAATTAAAAAGAGTGTATCAATTTTAATAATGGTAGCGACGCTAACAATAACCAATTGCGTTCACCAGTTTGAAAGAAATCAAGAGGATAAATAATCTAAAAAGATGACTTTGATGATGATCTACCATGTAGTATAATTTTAACAGAGCGTCTTGCAGTTACGTAAAAAACGTTAAAAGTAAACCCCTACTGTAGTTTTTATCTAACGTAAGTTCATCTAATGGCAAACAGACAAACTGAACAGCTTGAATTCTAGGTGGTCCACTAACCATACAATATACTTACCATAGATTTTTTCACATTTTTATTACAAATGGAAGGAGACCTTTGCCTAGCAGTGAGACACATACAGACCAAAGAGGAAGAGGCCACGAGAGACTTTTACGAAAAGTGAAAAGATAATTCTCAAGTTCTATTCGTCTCTCTTCTTCTCTATTATCACTCAATACTCCAAAAAGAAACACATACATTTCCAAACAAATAAATATAACAATATTACCAAAATACAATAAGATATAACCTCGTATTGTTCCGACAAAGATTATGAAGTGGCCAAGTTTGAAGTACCACTGGAGCGTTGGCACAGATCTGCTAAGATCTTTAAATGACACTACAATCTTGTTCAAGTATTTTTGAAGGCCGGTGTATTGACGGGCTGAAGTTTAATTTTGCTGCTGTAGAGATACTGTCAAATATTCTTGACCTTGTTTCTTTGATATTTAAAAGTGAAGATTTCTGAAAAATCACATTCATAACAATATTGTACTTATAAACTCTAAGAAAGTGGTTACGATAAACGAGATGAGGCCTTAAAAGTAATAGTTTTTGTTTGAAAATTATAATCCTCTAGGTTTTGTAGGTAAGGTCCATACGTTGCGTACAATCTCACAACTACATACGTCTTTTTTTACTCCTACGAAAAACACGGTAAATTCATTCAATAACTATAACTTTTAAAAGTAGATTTCTTGCAAAGGTCACAATAAAACTAATTCAAAAGACAAATTACCTAATTTGCCTACTAAACTTAGTCCAGAATTTCAAGACTAAAACAAAAAACAATCTTCAAACATGTCCCCAATTAAAAACCTACTCTTACTTTCTCAACATAAATAACTCCGGAACAAAAACATGTAGGTTAAATAAAGCGATAAACTTAATACACTATTGTCCCGTTTTCAAACGCTTGGCACAAGACGCGAGAGTGCTCCTTGTGGCACTCCGACTTTGGCAAGGATCCCGTTGTATCTTTAAATTTTCTGCTTAATCCACAGTATTTTCGAGTGATTATTAAAGTTAACGAGATTCTGTGCAGTTTTGTTTTGGCCTTATTTTATACGGGATTTGGGATATTGTAATAAAATTTGTGCTGTTTCATCAAAGTTACTATAAAACTTATTCTTTCTTAATAGTTTTTGTATAAGTACCTAATTACCAAAGGCATTAACAATAAAGCATTTTTGTGCATCGTATTTTTCAAACTACAAACTCAATAATTCGACTGCCTCCGTGGCGTAGTGGTTAAGGTTGTCACACGGCTACAATTGTGACGGGGTTGTGGGTTCGATTCCCACATGGAACAATATTATTTGTGCGATAGTTGTTTACGGTCTGGTTGTACTTTGTGTCCATTGTGTTTATGTTTGTTAAAGCTTTGTATTTTTAAGAAACAAAAAAATACTAAATACATATTATGCGTACTTATTACGTTCATTAAGTAAGATGTAGAGTTTATGAATCAGATTTTGGTTCTATGTAGTCACAATTTGGCTAATGGATTACGAATATTTTCGACAACAGTTACATTTAAGTTCTTTATAAAAACCAAAGACATTTTGTATTTTAAAGCTATTTTTATCCACAAAGACAAGTGGAAGCACGGCTTTGCAAACCATCCACATTTAAAGACGACAGTGAAATGAGCCGTTGAAAAATAAACTAAACAAAACTTCAAGAGACTTTCTTACATTATTAACTTATGTTTTCAAGGAAACATTTTTTTTCTGGCAGTATAACTTCAGTAAAATTAGTTTTAAAATAAACTAAGGCCCAGAAATAAACCAGGTTGCACAGTTAAAAGGAGAAACTAGCTTTATAAGTACAACAATATTAGAGTAATAGTAATAAAGTAAGAGCAGGCAGAATATAAATAAAATAGGCTGTAATAGGAAAATAATAACCAATAAAAAACTTTTTGAATCAAAAGTGATTTGCAGAATAAACTCTTCTAAACACTTAACTACGTGAACAACTTAACTAACTAAAGCGATAGCTTGAATATTAAATAGATCTCTAGCCACAGGCGAAACTTATAATTAGTAAAATCATTAATAATAATAGAAATCGTATCCAAATTGAGATATAAGCAACAGTCCAATAAATAACAGTAAGCAATTAATTCAGACACAAAAGGAAATGCAACGCCCTTCAATTAACGTAACACAAACAAAAAACAGCTCTATCTCAAGGACATAAAATTCAAAATTGATGCACAAAAATATCGTACTACCCACGCTGTATAAAATTCTATAGACAAATCACCAGTGTAAGATGAGCTGTCAGTCTTGAAGATGATGTTTTACTTGTAGAAGTTATGAAGGATCTTGATATACTGGATGTTAGTTTCAATATAAATGATAGTAGAACACGTGATATGACGATTTGTCGTGACGGCTAAACGATTATCCGGATCATTACTCATATTACCACCTTTTGATAACATCATTTTGGGGTTAGAATCGCTACCGTGAATGGGATTTTTTATTCAAAATGCTTTGCGTGTTGCGTGCAATCTCCAAGATTGGGCGTTTTTGTCGGTTTTTTAATCATTTTGCATTACTGCGGCTTTATGTGATGTTATGATAAATATTACGACCTTATTACTGTAAGCTGGCTACTGGATTATATCGGTCAAAACTGTTAACCAGTGTATCGTTCGGGTTAAAAAAGGCATAAGTATTCATAATTTTTTCAGATTGCCTATCAATGTCTTAGTGAGATATTACGTTTAGATTAAATTAACTTATATTTCCTTATGTTTTTTTGACTTCAAGCAAGATCTTGGTTTTATAAAATATTAATTCCGAAATTTTTTATAGCCGTTAAACTCGTGGCTTAACTTGAAAACTCTCCAATAAAACAGTTTATCAATCAAAACGCACTATAATAAACAAAATGACATTAAAAACGACCACAATTCTGTCCAAAATGTTATATGCTTGTCTCGAATTGTATTCTCGTTCACCTAACTTGGTGATGTTTCCACGCGGAGTGAGGAAAGAGACTATGCCGTCCAGGGTCTCTATGCAAGTAGGTAAGATCTGCGACGGAGGGAGTGCGAAGCCGTAGTGCCCTGTATCTCGAAGTTCAAGCGTCAGTACAAACCTGGTAGGAAAGAAAAGTATTTTTATCGTTCACATTAATCGATTAAGCTCATTTTATTCTACGCGATTTGAAAGGTTGACGGTAATGTCAAATTGCTATACTTTGTAGCATAAAAAAATAATCACAATATCAATATCATCTTCTCATCAACAATTTAGTTTAAAGCCTTCTAAGCAAAGCTGTTGGAGGCAAAGCTCTGTAGAAGTGCGAAGGCGTCCAGCATACCTAGGTTAAATATATGTTATCTAATAGGTGTAAACCTAATAAGCTTTTCAACTTTAAACTCTTTTGTCTTGCTCACCAAGCCTGACATATTTTTGATGAGCATTCGACAGCCATTAAAATAAAGAAAATACTTACGGAACTTTAAAAGTTTTCTTCACCCAGTCGCTACTGAGTCCTGATGCAATATAACCTGGGAAATAGATATTTTTTATGGTTTTATTCAATACACGTTATTATCTTTGTGATCGCCTATCATAAAATGTATTAAAATTGCCTTTTATTCTATGCTGTATTCAGACTAAACTTACAGCTTAATTAACGTAGAAATAAATGATTTTAAATATATAATAAACTATGGCATCAGGTATACTTACCTACAGTCTCATACGCGGACCCAATGGCATAACGCGTTTGATATTTCATCGAAATTTTCTTGGCCATTTCCTTGCTCATCACGTACTGAAAATAAAGTGTTTGTATTAGCTTCTTGACCAATTAATGAACATTATAAAATCTAGTTGACCGTTTCTTTTACGATGGTAGGCGCGACTGCAGTGGCTATCGCTACCAAAAGGTTCTTTTTTGCAACATTTTAACCCTGAGTAGAGTTGAAATTTAAAACCGGAGGTTCGAGAGCCTGGTCATTGGGACCATTGTAAAACACACAGTCAGATCTGATACTAAACCTTTCATATCACGAATTTTGAGACCGCTTGACAGTGCAGTCTGACTAAATTAAATGAACGAATGACTACAAAAAAGAAGAACATTGTCTTGAAGGCAACAAATAATAATTAAAATAATCAAAAATGTATATTAAACTAACCACTTCATCGTAATTTTCAAAATGTTGTTTCGAATACGCATAAGGTATGACCATATATTGTCCGTAAGAATGGAAGCTGATGTAGTATTCCAAGTTGCTGCTCTTGGATTGTATGAAATCTGCCATCGCTTTGCTTTCCAGCTCAGAAAATGCTTGCGCCCCACAATATTTCTCTGATGTTTTGCTCCAACTGATTCCCGCAGCTAGAAATGTTTAATTTAATACTGAATTGTAGATATATTGTACAATAATAATAATAAATAAATTGTTTTTTTTCCACGTTCGGATTTTTGATCGAGGAAAACCTTCATATATCGAGAAAAGTGTAACTCCCAAAAGTTTAAAAAGTAACTTTTATTTTAAATCTTACAGATAAGTGCAATATTCTTTGAGATGAGAAATTCAGGCATTTTGTTCTACGGCTAAGTCTAATAAAAAAACTAGCTGACCCGCGCAACTTCGCTTGCGTCACTCAAGAGAATGGGTCAATATTTTTCCCATTTTTGTAACATTTTTCATTGCTAATCCGCTCCTAATGACCGTGATGTTATATAGCCTATAGCCTTTCTCGATAAATGGTCTATCTAACACTGAAAGATTTATTCAAATCGGACCAGTAGTTCTTGAGATTAGCGCGTTCAAACAAACAAACAAACAAACTCTTCAGCTTTATAATATTAGTATAGATTAAAAAGCACCATACTTCCAAATGCTGTTGCAAAGTTTCTGTTCAAATCTACACAGGCTGCGCTATTACGATTCTTTCTCCATAGACGGTCCTAAAATATAAGCACTGTGTTATTTATTGGCATTACTTTTTGACACTTATAGGTGAAAAAAAAATTATAATTTTAACTTGATCAACTCTCCACTCGCTGAAAAATATTGACTTGGGATCAAACAAAGGGTCCGAGATCACAAGACTCCATAAACTCTCCAATATCAATTTCATGCAAAATCAGTTCTGAGGATTAAAAAGGCATGAAAGCGTAACAGACAGACTTTTGCATAAATAGTATTAGTTATAGTATCAATGTACAATTAACTAACGGTGGTATGCGTGTACTCGTATCCATCAGGGTTCGTGAAAGGTATGAAGTAGAATTCGTAGGTCTCAGCTATGGACTTCAGGGTCGAGTCGCCTGAAGACCGAGCGTGAAGTAACTGAGAGATGAGGTACGTGACTACTGCTGGCGAAATCCATTCCCTTGCGTGGATGCCACCTTCTATTATGACTGTAGATCTGAAAATTATATGTCGACAACATTGTGATGATCAGGTAACACACGGTACTGATCAAATAAATTTTCCCTTACATAATATTATGCTAACTGTATATGTGCAATGAATTCCTCAGTTTTTTTTAAATATTAGTTGACTAAACATTTTTTATCAAATTTTAGAAGCCGGGTTCTAAACCATGACAACTCTCACAGTTTTGCACGCTTTTTTCTGATTTCATTACGAGCTTAATTCCACTATTATTTATAAGTCCTAGTTTTTAAACTAGGATTTCTGTTTGCTTTGATTCAGCTACGAACGAATGTAATTTAAACGATATTGAGACTCTCAGTTACCTCCATCGGACGGTAGATAAGGGTTAAAATCATCACTTTTAACTGTTCTACTTTTTTACAGTTCGTAAAAAAGTTGCAAAAATTATAGCATAAATCAGAATAAACTTCATCAACAACAAGCAAGAACTCACCTCGGCGTAGCTCCAGACAGAAGCACTCTAACACTCAGTATATTTCGACGTTCATACGTATCACCAATACTCCGTATTGTTATCTGGCGAGGGTATGTTCTGGCCAGGTCCATCAGCCAATCATAGACGTCGTCCAAGCGATAGAAACTGGTCCAGTCCATGGACGCCATCTTTCTTCTGACGTAGGACTTTGAAGCTGCCGTTTGCTCGTTGAAGGCACTATTATTATGAAATAGCAAAATAGTAGACTATATTTAGTGATAAGCCTTTCGAAATAAGTTTAAGGTCGGAGGAAGCCAAGATGGTCATTATTATAACTGCGTTGGAAGGTCGTAGGTTCTATCGCCGATGGCATGTTTGTACTTTGTATTTGTTTTTTTTTTGCAAAAATAAGTTGAAGGAGTTCCAATGAATTGGGTAACACGACATGACGTGTATATCGATAAACAAAACTCATCAGTTAAAATGCAAGATTGAATAAGAAATCAATAAAGAAAAATCAACAAACAAAATTCTTTCAGACCAATCAGATCACAGATACATTTGAGAAGTCACCAATACAGTACCTTTGAACATTCTCCATAACAGTAGTAAGATATACGCCCAATTGGTTGGCGTGTTGCAAAAACAGCACTTCATCATTTGGATTTATCACAAAATCTACAGGTTTATACAGAATACTCGGTTCCCTCCAATAAATAACATCAAAAAACTCATCGAGAAACAATATAAACTCCAAATGACTCTCATTCACAGGTATAGCTCTATACAAGGTATAATTCTCATAATTTTTACTAACACAAACATTTTTGAAGTATGACAAAGTGATTAAATAAAAGAATACATTTGTATTCATCTTGAATTTATCGAATCGTATGTTTTGTGGTCATTTTTGAAAGCGTCGCGTTTTCACATTTTCGCATAGTAATTTGACGGGTGTCAAAATATTGGTAGAAGATAATATTTGAGAAGAGTGTCACTAAAGAGGTGTTAGTGTTTTGTCTATAAAGAAACACATAAGGGTGTATTCACACAGTGTATTTTATAAACACGCGTCTACGACAAGCACTTGTCGCTCCGTAGAAAAGCTGAATTTTGTAACTTGTTTAGGTTTCCTATATATCATTTCCTGGCCTAGATTTTTGTATACCATTTCACTCTAGTCTGCCCAGCTCCGTTTCAGTGGATAAGCATCCTGCAACTTTAGACTTTACAATGCCAAAGACATACATACATACATTACATACATATTATATAAAATCACGCCTTTTTTCTATAGCTACTTGTACCAGAGTACTTAAATTAAAAAATAAATTCAAAATTAACTCCTATCTCTAAACATTGTAAAAGCTTAATCTACGTTTAGCCTGTATACTTAATCTGGTACATTAAACACTGCGTCCGAAGCCACTGAGAGCGTCTTAGAACAATTAAGCCACCATTACGACGCTAGGCTCTTGGCCAATAACCAAGTTGCGGTGCCTGCCTGCATAATGACTATCACCTGTGTCGTTGAGTCCTGATTTGTAAGGTCTTGGACCAGTTTGTGGTGTGGTACGGTTATAACTGTGTTTAGAACTGCTTAAGCAGGCTTAGAACGTGAAATTGTAAACTTGGTAAAAAGATCTTAGCAGCGGTTATGTGGTAAATAGATCAACTTTAGCTAAATATTGCCTAAATAAATATTATTATTAATATTGTCTTTGGCAGTTTTAGTTTATTTACGAATAGATGCAGTGAATTTTGTAATTTGCACTATGACGGGAAAACATTGCAGATTATTTTTTTAAATTAAAAATTGCCTTGCCACGTCTGTCTGTCTGTTTGCAATAACCTCAGAAACGACTTAACATATTTGCGAACATTCATACGGAATTTTATCAATAGGTATGAATCTCTATGATTACTGGGGACAGTTTAGGTAAATATTATATGCTCGCAGTTCGTAAGTGGCGGGCCACGGCAAATTTTGATCAATGAAAAACTTTTGAAAATAAACACATACAAATATATTTATAACAAAATATTCACAATGGAGAATAATAAAGTTAACGTGAGTCCCTTTAATTTTTGTCCACGGCTGAAAAGCAGTTTCACTTTCCTGTGTTTCGCTGTCATCAGCTCCATGATACCTGAGAGGGTTTCCTTGCAGGTTGGGAGGATTTGACTTGGAGGGAGGGCGTAGCCGTAAGACCCGTTGTCTCGGAGAAGAAATGTGTAGACAAACCTGGAAGAACTTTCATGAGAACTTTTGGAACATAGATTTAGCTTAGTATTTTTTTTAAAGAATTGTTATTTTTGTCTATCGTTAAAAGCTTAACCCTTGGTTATTTTTTATAGTTAACCTGGAAATATATTTGACTATATTTTAATATGTGAAATATTTGAACATACAGAATTGTTAACTATATTAACTCAATGATCAGGTAGCTTGGAAGTTGTTATTAACGTTCATTGTACATGACGCATTTTTTTATATGGAGCAAGTACTTTATTGTCTGCCAAAAATACTTTCTGAAAAGTATTTTTATATTGAGATTGGAGCAAACAAAACATTACCCAGTTAATTTTCAATACAAACACAAACCCATTAAGCAAAATAAAAGCAATGCCTTCAATTCCATTTTATACAAAACATAAAACTACATAATCCTTTCATATAAAAAAATTGAATTACCTCACGTTGTGAGTTTTCTTTGTATAACTGGCACTGTTTCCGGAAATACGCAGACCTGCCGTCAAAAAAAAAGAAAAAATTCAAAACGACATATTTCTACAACCGAATTTGATACTTATTGTTATAAAAATAAAGTTCAAATTCCAACAGACCTAAAGTATCGTAGGTAGTGCCGATACTGTATTTGACGCCGTTTATACTATACATTTTCAATATCGCCTGTTTACCAAAATTCTCCTGAAAACAAATACACGTATGAAATTCAAATGATTCATGAATATTTATGCGCTATATCTGTGAAGGAGGAATGGCTATTCGTTTTATGATAGTTGCTTCATGTTTAGTGTAAAGTTTTAGTTTCACGGTTTGTTTTGTTTGGTGTGAACATTATGGCCGTTAGGATAGTACTTCAATTCAAAATGTGGGAGATTACAATTTCAGGTTTCTTTATATGAACTCTACAGCGCTCACGGCTTAACATAGTATACTGTCATAGATTTAGAGCCTTTATTCAACGAAAAAATCAATCTTATGTATACATAAATATCCTGTATGTATTAAATGACATTTTATTTTACCGTTTTCCCCTAATATGATGACGGACAAACTAAATTTCATAAGAAAAATATTTCAAGTGTGTAATGAAAAATTATTAATTCATCAACATTGTAAAGAAAGCAAGAGTTTAGACCACTTACCGTCTCGCCGTAATTGTCAATATGTTTTATTCTATCGGCATAAGGGATAATGATTTTCTGTCCATACGCATGAAACGAAAAATAGAATTTCAGATTTTGTTTCTTTTGCGTAATAAATTCTGCTAATATTTTTGATTCTGGTTCCGAGAACGGATGTGGGCCACAATAATAGTCGTCTTTTTCATTATTACTTGTCCCATATTCTACAAAACAAGATAATATTTATTTCATACTATCATCTCTCTTCTTATAGTATCCTATCTTTAAGTTAAAAAAATGTCTGCTTGATAAATTTTCCGAACTACACTTACTTCCAAAATTGTAATCGAAATTTCTATTTAAATCGACTCCATAGTTTGATCCAATTAATCTTCTGTTTTTTCTCCATAACCGATCCTAAAAAAATTACAAATATGTGAAAAGTACCTCACTATAACTTATACCTTAACCAATAAACTTAGCTTATAATTTTTATGGTAAAAATATTTAAGAACATTGAAGATATTTTTGTTATTTTTTCTCTCAACTAAGAGGAGGATTAAATAATAGTCTCTATGCTAGCAAACTACACACTCTACACAGCACAGGTAGATTATTAAACAAAAAAAATCTTTACTAAAAACCTTTGAGCATTCACCATAATCAAAAAAGATTTACCTTATTCATAAGATACAAAAGCACAAGTCAGCTAAATAAAATAACAGAAACTCTAACTTACCGTTTTCTGACTGTACACATAACCATCCGGATTGACAATCGGTATCACATACCACTCATATTTCTTGATCAACCTGGCCAATTTCCAGTTCTTCGTCACATTCACCCTCACCAACTGGTCCACGAGGTACGTAGCAAACTGCACTGAGATCCACTCATGACCATGAGTTCCACATTCCACAATTACTCTGAATTTTGGACTATTCTTCTTGACACTTATAGCGAAAATCTCTCGGCCTTCCACTGATTTCCCAATTGATGTCAATTCGACTACTGTAGGGTATTTCAAAGCCATGTCTGCTAGCCATTGGTAGATGTCTTCTAAAGAATGATAGTTCTGCCACGAGTATGTATCTACTTTTAATCTGGAGTATCTTTTTACTTCTTGGTCGTCAAATGCACTGGAAAGTTATGAATAAGTTCATATATTTGGGGTCGAATACACATTCAAAATGAACTCAGTCAATACTTTTGAGACAAATAACGTACACTAGCTAATACTATGGGAGTAATTTTGGTACCAAAAAAACCGAAAAAATAATAATTACAGAATTTAAGATTTCAGGAAAACAAGTAGGAATATGAAATGTTTAGCATAGTACCCGAAAAAGCATAAGTATCGATACGTATCTTATACATTTTGACTGACTGCAAACAACACTTTCCAAAAGTTACAATACAAACCCACTAATTACATCACACAAACCTCTGAATATTTTTCAACAACAAAACAGTCTTCAATTTATAATGATTAGCTCTTTCAATAAACAGTTCCTTATCCACAGGATTCACAATAAACTGGACATCTTCATACAATTTATAAGGTTTCTTCCAAAATACCAAGTCAATATATTTTTGTTGGTCTAGATTCTGTAGAAACCTCAAATGATCGGGCTCAGTAGGCACTGTACTGAACAAAGTGAAATTATCATACTTCCGACACTGACACATTCTAATATTATTTACGAAAATTATTATAATCGCTACAATTTTGGCATTCATTCTCATGAATTTTTGCGAATTTCCATTTATTTAGACTGTTCATGACTTGACATTGCAAATATAATGACATTTGTAGAATAGGAAAGAAATGGATAGGTACTCTATGTATTTAAAAGAAATAAGGAGGTAGTAGTGGCAAGTGGAAGAAGAGTACTCTCTTATGAGTTTGTTGGTAAACCAATAAATTGACAACAATAACAACAACAATAAAGTAATTTTCTATATTAATGCGTTTATCGGTATTAAATGCAGTGCTATTTATATTCTGAAAATTAGTATAGACATCTAATCATACTTAACAAATTTCAATATTTTTTGGTGTAAATCATATTTCTGATAGTTAGTGTACGTACTAAATAGCTATATTGTTTTCACAGAAACCTTAAATCAAGTTTTCTTTGGTTTCCACAAGCCCTTTTAAACGGATTCCTCGACAATTTACGACAAGTGGGATTACACCATAATTTCTAAAATGCTCCCTTTATAGCTAAACTTGGGAATCCTTTTAAAGTATCTGTCACTTGACTCTGGGACAGCTGATTAAGAAGTTAAATAAAAATGTAGCCCACAGACGTGTAATAGGAAAAGTTTGTGCGACGTTTCAACTTGGCAGTTTTAACACTTTTAACTGATCATTGCTTGGTGTTGGGTGTTGATTGGTCAATTATGTTTTTAAACAATACGATAGGTACTGAAACAATATGATATCTTTCCTAAAACAAATGTCGTTGCTTTTTCGTATTTCGTTGGGTTTGGATTTGTGTTTGTTTTTATAAAATGTGTATACAATTTATACGTGTGAAGAACATATAAAAATGTGCACAGATTTTGCTGCAAAGTTTCAATTTCTCTAGTTTGCTAATCTAGGTACACTACTGCTGCTATAAGCTCAAATAATCTGCGTAACTACATTCCCATACTCCAGTTTTAGGTAACTATACCTTGTAAAATTTTAAGTTACTATTCACTCAAGCCTTGTTCTAAAAGACATAACTATTTATTTAACTTGGTGGACCAAAAGTCGTGTATAATCGGATAAAAGAGAGTCCATTCCTTTAAGTCCGCTACAGTTCACTGCATAAATATAATCTGGAGCAACTACCATCATAATTTAATTAACTAAGACTGTATCACAGATGCAGTTGCAAACAGTCAGACTCATTAAAAGTTCAGTCTTAATGAAAATAAGAGGAGCGAGTGTCGTCCTAAGTTTTTGTGAATTATGCCTCGAGTTCCCTTTGTCAGCGCTTCACTGCTGTTTTAGTATCTAGGTGACAAATGAAAATGTTTGAAGAAATCTCTTGGACTTCTATCCGTCTTCTCTAAAATATTGATGGAGTTTTGTGAAAGACGATTTTTGGCTACTAAGAAAAGTTTGAAAGATTGTTGGTGTGGGCTATTTAGTGTATCATTTTGAAAACTATTTTGTGTGGTATCGATCGTGAAGTACTTGAAGTGATGATGACTTGGTGTTCAAAGTAATTATTTAAATTATGTAACTGAAACAGAGTCGCAAGTTCAAATATTATTTTTGAACTATGCTATGCATGTGTACCGATGTAAAAATTCAAAGTAAAGGGCGTAGCCAAAGATCTGAGCAATTTTTTTTGTGCAGTGTTATAAAGTATTAGTGATGGTCTAAGTCGGATAATTATTAGATTTGTTAATTAAATACAGAAATTTTGGGAATGTAGAGTACGACAAAACGTCAACGTCGTAAAAAATCAGTAAAAAAAATGGAACCAAAAGTTACTACACATCCTTAGCCAACTCAAGAAGAAAAAGCGCAAAATCACAAATTAACGCACATATTAGATACTTTATTACAGAAAATAAACGTAGTTAATTATTATTAAAATATACAAAAAGGCCAATCTTTTGTAAGTGGTGTGTGTGTTCCACTTGTGTAGGATTTATCGTTATACTATAAATCTACAGGCCCTTTTCTGCGCCATTAAATATCATGGCAAATATCTAATATGGTGGAATAATATTGCGGGAAGCCATCTGTTTTGTTTATTTTGTTGTGGCTTGTTTGTTCTTGATTTTATTATTGTTGAGTTATATGGAGGGTTTTTGAGAGATGTGGTTTTGGTATTTTTCTTGTTGATGTACTAATGGTGATTAGCCGGTCGTAATAGTGAGTAATAGCGTGTATATGGTTTGCTGAAATTAATTGCAACATGGAATCTGGATATCCATGTATTTTGGAAGACAAGAAAATTTAGTTCAATTGATATTTACAGTAAACTGTAATTATAATTAACAGCAACGCTTAAATCTGATTAAATGAAAATATCCTGAAAATCCAGAAAGCTACTAAATTGATACTTATCCAAAGGTAGTGAAGTACCCCTGTATTTTGAACACAGCAAAACTTGTAGGTTTATATACATTTAAGCTTACTTTCTTCTATTCTATTTCTTGGCTATATTAATGTGGTTTTCATTAAATCATGCATAATAAAAATCGAGATATCAACATAAAAAATATAGGTACAAGAAAACGCACTTTTAATTCACAACGTCAAAAGAACCCCAAATACCAATTAATATCAAACAAAAACAAAATAACAATATGTCATACTAATCACAAAACATTAGTTAACTAAGGGTGTGTACACACGGGTAATCAACTAAAACAATGGACATATTTCAGTCGCGTCGCAGAGATGTGATCTATAAACGTAATGCATCATGTGTGACACTCCCCTAACAAACTGGCTGTGTGACGGGTAGGTGCAGTCTTGTTTCGGTGTTATTTCGTTTGGTCAATTCTTTTTGTTGTGATTGGGTAAGATGTACGTACGGATATAGAGAGAATGGCTCATGTTGTCAAAATTTATATGATTGTCAAATATATGTTTTTGGCTAAATGGATTTGGTGTTTGAATTTTGTTTCTATATGCCTAAGTTAAACACGGATACAGGCAAGTTTTGGAGACAATTTAGCCAATAGTTTAACTGCATTTTCATCACAGAATAATCATTCACATCACTCATGTTCTAATGATGTGAAGTTACACGTAAGTAACAATACTTTACAAACGACAGTCATTACTTTAAGACATACTTTAGCGATGACTCTTCTTTTAATCACAAGGATTATTACAACCTGCATTTTCATTATTCCTCTATGTTTCGGCACAAGCTGCTCTAGCTATAGTCACAAACCATGGCATATTTAGCTTAAATTCGATACATAGGAATGTTTCTATATTCAGTGGCTATCCGGAATCTGAGTAACGTGCTACATCGGAGTAGGTTCCACAGACATTCCTGCCACGTGGTAGTGGTAGACCGATCTTACGAATACCGTGGTACTATGGAGTGCATGATTGACATGGATTGCTCAGAATTTATTGGAATTGGAAGGTCACTTAAGATAGAATACTTTAGACCGTCAGTCCGAAAGAAAAATCTGTTTCATTTATTTGAAAGAGGCTGCTGATCTTTTCTAGTATTTATCATCATTCTTTGTATCAATTAGATATGTCCAATGGTAATAAGCTACAATTTTAATTGTTATATTATTATTATCTCAACACTAATCTAATATTACAATTAAGAATGTATTTAATGTTTCACAGCTTAAGTTTTTTTTATTTAATTTATTACACACAAATGCGAGCAAATACCTTATTTTCTCGGTAATAATCTCATCACTACTCAATTTAATATCGGTCCTAACTGCTATTAAAGTAATTGCAGTAGTCAACCATATTATTCTCCGAATCAAGTTTTACCATATAGGACAAACCCTTTAGATAATCGTCTAGTCATTGTAATATAATTTTAGTTAGTACATAGTTAACATTGATATGACAGCACTAAGGATGGGCAATGAATTTCACACGAAAATGACTCTCAACTTTTTATTTAAAAACAATATTTTACTGGTAATTACGTAATTAACTAGCGACTATTTACTGCTGTGTTTTTTACTTTGTTTTTGTTCTTAACATTTTTATACTTAAATTTTTTCGAGGAAAACTCCAAAATATGATATCGGATAATTTTCATTTTCAACGTTTAGCAAGTTATGTAACTAAACTTGAAGAAATCTCTCGATCTCTCGATAGCTCACTTATATTAAAATCTATCTACTATAAAGATTTAGTAAATTCTAAAACGGAAGGGGGCATTAATAAATCCATGCAATGCCTTCTGCCACTTTTTTACAAACAGGAGGCTCTACAAACTCAATCACAAATCTGAATAGTTAACTTCCGAATATTTTTTTGTATCGAGAAGTTGAAATTTCCATTAAAATAATATAAAAACTGCGTACTCCATAACGAGGCATATCGTTCCAACAGAATAAAAAACCTTTGATTAATTTCCAATAAGCAAATGATGCGTGCTTTTTATGAAAAGCGGATCTGAATCTGACGTGTTAATAAATTCTTAACACAGCCAGTTTCGTTCGTCAGTCAACAATCAGTGGGTCAAGCAAACCTTGGTGGGGTGATTCTACGGATGGCTGACCGCTAAGTGGTATATGAACTGAGACTTGATTGCAAGTCAAATGCTGTAGCCGTTGGAACTGGTAATGGTACTAATGATAAAAATAAATAAATTTAACCTATTGATAGGCAATGGTCTCCTCTCGTAATGAGGTAGGGGTTAGGCCTTGAGTCCACCACGCTGGCAAAGTGCGGGTTGGGGACTTCGCATGCCCTCAATAAATGTATTAAACAAATCTTAGGCACGCAAGGTTTCCTCACGATGTTTTCCTTCACTGTTAGACCATGTGATAATTATTTCTAACTCACACGTAACTCCGTAAATTAAAATTGGTGTGTTGCCTCGGGTTTGAACCTGCGACCACTTGCATGGAAGGTATCAACTTATACCACTCGGCTATCACTACTATGGCAACTTTTTTCGTGTTATATGTTTACTATTTAATATTATACAGATTTTAAAGAGCAAAAGTGGTCTATTAGTTGAAAAAATATTGCCAAAAATTTTCATTATCGCATGAATCTCCTATTAAAGAGTATATTGGCTTAATAGGCTATATTTATTTTCATATCCCACAAAATATTAACCCCATAACACGCAAATATCACATCCTTTTGGAAGTTAACAAGCGTAACATTTTATTAATGAATCGTTGATTTTTTAAATCGCTGACACTAATAAATTCCCCTGAAAAACCCAATAATAAAGGCCTTCAGTTCGCTCAATTAAAATAAACACTCGCCTTTTAAAAAAGACGGATTATTTTGTTCGTTTCAGATTTAATGGACGTTGCATTTTTTATAACAAATTAGCTTGAACGAAACGTTTTTTAAAGGATTCAATAAAGTTTTAAAATATATTTTTTGTTTTCATTAAAAAATTTATAATGATCACCGAGTGGCTTTTTAAGTTTTTAACTCTTCATAGTGACCCAGTGTGTGCTTACTAATATTATCGCTAGTTTGACATACTTTACCGTAGATATATGATCAAATGCCTATATATTTCATATTATTTTAAAATGTCTCAAAAAATACATTCGTGGATAACACACATACGGAATTTTTTTTTAGTAGCCATTTTTTATAGTTATTCAATAGATACTTTCTTGGTTTAGTTGCAGTTCATTATAAGTACCTAAAAGTTCTTTAATGTTTAATAAGTTTATTTCTATATTCTCTCTCTCTCTCACTTATTCACTCTTTCTTTCTCGCTCTCTCTCTTCCTGGCTATTTGTCCCATGTGGTGGAGGGGTCAGCTTTCCTTATACCCTTCCTCCACTTCGCCTATCTTCTCATAATATTAAATATCAAAATTCATCTCTATTAAAGCCAAAAGCTAAAAATATCCCATATTTCACGAGTATATTTATAGTGACAGTTTTAGTTCTAACCACACCACCATAGTTTAGTCTAATTCCTAAAGCAGTTTATAAACTCCGGCGGATAGTGAGCAACTTTGCAAGGCTAACAATGTGGACTGACCAACTTCAATCTGACTAAAATTCTGGCATCCTTGCGGTGTTACCAAATAGTTTAACTTGAAACAATTCCTTATTAATCCTCAACTATGCAAAGGTCGCTGTTTAAGTTTGTGTGTCGGTGTATTTTTGAGGTTATATTATTTTCTATAGAGTGACATCATAAATTTCTTACTTATTGCAATGGTGCAGTGGTTAAAATGGTAAAAGCGCTACTTGAGTAAAAGTTCCTAGATGTTGTCGGTTTAATTTCCACATGGAGCATTTTTCCTTTTTAAAATAATATGAGTGAATTAACCCAAAAATAAATTTAACCTTGAATTGTTTGGTAGTTTTTATTTGACAAATTCCGTGGCGCAAACATTATTGGAGAGAACAAATAGCAAAATTATTGCTAAAGGAGAATGGGCAAAATAGTATGGAGCCTGGGCGATCCGCGGCCAAACTTGATTTTTTGTTTTTTTAATGTAGTTTAGTCCTATAATTACCGTGTAGAAGTTTTATTGCCGCGACGCACTTATATGACGAACAAAATACATTTTTGTTTTTGAGCACTTTTAATAGTATAAAAACATATTTTTGGCTTATATTCGGAGATTAAATAAAAAGTACTATTCATATTATTGCATACAAATGTAGACATTATTAATATTCGAACAATCATAACATGTAAATATATAAATATCGTAACAAGTAAACATCTTGCTCTTCTATAATATATTCACTGAGACGACTTATCTGTCTTGAATGCTCAGCTTAAAAACGAGGCGTTCATAGCCAGTTGCGCTCACTGGTCGGTAAACGATCCGTTGGTTAAGCAACCGTTGGCGCGGTCATTCTATAGATGGGTGACCGCATTGTGGTATTTGAACTGAGCTTCTCCGTGCTTCCGAGGGCACGTAAAAAGTCGGTCCCGGTTGTTGTCAACTAAGATAACATTCGGGCGGCTTGAACAACTTTGAAACTAGGTGAACCATATAATAGATAGATACGAGTTACGATTATTGTTCATTTTGATGGCATTGCAATCGTTATAAGAAGATGTAACGTTATTACACAACATTAAATGCATTACAGACACGAAATAATTGTATTTGTTCTATGAAATTCCATTATATTTACATGTCAATATATTGTTTCCTGAAAGGATTGCAGCGAAACGTTCTTAGTAAAAGTTGTTCCTAGTTATCATTACTTTAATTTGACACTACTTTCATTAATGGCCGCCGACCGCCCAGGAGTGCCCATTCTCCTTTATTTTATCTAACACCTGTTGCATTATAATAATATTTTCTAAAACATACATGTTAATCGTAACTACTTTAATGAAAATCATTTTGTAACACGTATTATGTATCAAAATATCTAAAAAAGAAATTATTTTTGGTTAAAAACATGTCTTCAAAATAAAAAAGCGACAGTATTTTTCTTTCAATTATCACCACGTCAGAAGCGAACGGAAATAATAAAAGAAAACTTGTCAAAACATGACTGGTGTTAGTTTGAGTGACAAATAAACGGACATTAGTAAAACTATTGCTATAATAACATACTGAAATGAAAAGCTTTCAAAATGGTCGAGCGCAATACGTTTTACTATGAGGCGTTTATATGTTACGACATTATAGTTAATTAAACATTTCATACTTAAACAAGTTACTATATTAATTTATAGTAACGAAACATGTAGAAGCGGAGATGATGAAAAATTTTTGAACCTAGAGCCAATAAAAATACACAAACACATATTTTTTAATAATAATATTTTTGAGACTTTCTCAAGTTTTAAATTATAACGGGTGGTTTGTAATTATACATTTGGTTACCTTGACACGCGTATCTCTTATTAGGAGAAAAAATCTACTGAAAAACTAGTTCTTACGTACCAATATCTTCCAAAATCACAAACTTTTTTTCCTGGATTTAAGGAAAATCAGTTAAATTTCTAGAACAATTTAGCAAACTCCACTACTATCTTCGGAATTCAGAATTCAAAATGGCACCACATCGTAACGACAAATCGTATCGTAGCACCTAAAAGTGTTTTCAAACTTCATCTCAGATGTCATCGTAACAGGACAGTCGTTGAAACGCGCCGTCGTTCCCCCATCAATTATACGCGTTTGTTACTCTTGTTTCTTTATACCAATGAGGAGGGAAGTACGGCTTCCTGTGCCAGAATAGGTGTGATTCGACTTGAACGACATCTGTCGGCTGTGGTAGTTTTAACATTCATTTGAGGGCACGTGTCTGTGGTAGTTCTAACTAAGGGCTTTGCAGGCCACGTTAAAAGTCCGAACGGTATTGCGATTCTCTATTGACAATAAGATCACAAAATTTGATGATTTGGGTCAGGTACTACACTTATGATGGTCAAATAAAGTAGGTGAATTTTAGGTTTGAAAGGAAGATACAGCCGTGCAAAGGTTTATCTTTAGGTAATTCCGTCTTGTACTAGTAACTAATATACTGTATCTTAAAGTAAATTATGAGATATTATAAACTTTGTTTCCATACGTACGATATATTATTTGAAAAAAAAACCTAGCGTAATAAAAGTGTTATTTGGGTTACGTTATAACCTTTTGATGACAGAATAATCCAAGCGACCCTTACTCAATTAGCGGTTTTTCATATTTGACCTATATGAATAATTAATAGATCCTTTATATCCAGAATAAAAGCTTTTAAAAAATGACTGGCACATGATATCTGGCACAACACACAAGCCAAAATATCCACATATAATTTGTATGATTGTTACCAAACACGGCTAGTCCATTAGCCAGTCGCGTCAAGTCACCCCGGCCCATTGACAGATGATGCCATTTCGACCGGGAATCGAACCCAACACTAGGGGAACGTGCCTAACGATCCATATGATTTATTACTGTCATTATTCCACCTTAGTGGCGAAATACAAAAAATACCATTTGAATACTACGATATAATAGTCCTTAAGATGATGTGTGTAGAGGTGGAAATTGGGTGCAGTTGATTATTTTTTATTTCGTTTTGTTGTTAGTGATAGAAAAGGAAGACATTATAATGTGGGCAATGATTGCGTTTTAGAAATACGTGATGATGAGGTTCTTGAATGCGAATTGTTGGTGGTGTGAAGTGACAAATAACTGTTTTATTGATACAAAAACATTAAAATCTAGTTACACTCACAGATCGGTAATGAATTACTACGCTAAGGAGCCCTAAAAAGCTGTTTAGTAGTAACTAGCTGACCCGCGCAACTTCGCTTGCGTCACGTAAGAGAGAATGGGTCATAATTTTCCCCGTTTTTGTAACATTTTTCGTTACTACTCCGCTCTTAATGGCCGTAGCGTGATGATATATAGCCTATGACCTTCCGCGATAAATGGGCTATCCAATAGTGAAAGAATTTTTCAAATCGGACCAGTAGTTCCTGAGATTAGCGCGTTCAAACAAACAAACAGTCAAACAAACAAACTCTTCAGCTTTATAATATTAGTATAGATTCAGCTGCCCGTCTTCGTGCTTCAAAAGGTTACGATGGACGGTAGTGGCTAATAAATACATAATTCGTTGATCTACATCAAAATTTACAAAACAAATGGTATAAGACGTAAAAGTTCATCCTCGTTTGTGGCCAATTAAGATATCAGACGTTTATGTACACCAAAATTTTCAAAACAAATGGTGGAGGACCAGAAGTATTACGTGTTTTTCGGGACCCGAAGATATGTTACCTAATATTCTACACACTTTGGGCAATCACTAAGAATTTATAAAAATAAATTATTACTTTTATACCTAAGAATTTCGTTTGTTCGTTTGATGAGTCAAGTTTGAGAAATCATAAGACTTTTGCGCAGTCGCAGGGACACACAGGCATAAGTATTATTATTAATCATACGCAAATATAATAGTCATGACATGCCAAAAAATAAATGTGATCAATATTTTATTGCTCATTGGAAACGGTTAAATCATTGTTCACCTCTAACCTCAAAGTTGACGAAGCAATAATATTTGCATCTACGTCTGAGGTTGTTGCCCAAGGACATGTTTAAAAAACAAATTGTCACCAAATTACTAAACACGGTGTAAAATTATACGAGTCACTTAAGTCTGACAGCAAAATCTATACTTGTTTTGTTTGTTTGTTTGTTTGAACGCGCTTATTTCAGGAACTACTGGTTCGATTTGAAAAATTCTTTCAGTGTTAGATAGCACATTTATCGAGAAAGGCTTTAGGCTATAAATCATCACGCTACGACCAATAGGAGCAGAGTAACAGTAAAAAAAAATACAAAAACGGGGAAAATTATGACCCATTTGCTCCTATGTGACGCAAGCAAAGTTGCACGGGTCAGCTAGTAAAAAATAAATGTAAAATTCTACCTCCTTAGTAGTGTCTTATTGCTTGCAGTGCCTTACAGGATCAGGGAGAAAGAAACCTTTGAGTCCATGACACTGAATACGAGCCGGACGAAGGCTTTGCATCACTTAAAAGAATCAGGGTTCAAGCGTGCTGCGAAAGTCAGCTAGTATTTTATATAGATTCTTAGTTATGAAAACCACTGGTACTCATAAGAGTACTAGTAAGACTTGCGTAGCCTTCTGTATGAAGGGTATAAACCCTTCGTACAGAAGGGTACGCAAGTCTTCGATACTCAAAGGTTTTAGTCTGCAAGCGACTGCTGTTATACAAATTATTGAGGTCGATAAACGAGTCGCTCACTTTCGTCCCACGACTGGATTCGTATGCTGGTAGTCATTTGAAGACTCAAATCGTTGAGTACCGGAGATTTGCGTAGCCTTGTGAACAAACTGATCAAGTATAGTACGGGCCCCACAAAATCATAACTTAGTGAGTTGACAGTTGAGTTGAAAACTTGTTCCATACAAAACGCCGCATTAATAATTATTTATCTCTCCGAAATTAATTATGAAACGAAAATAATATATTGTTTTATCTTAGACGTCCTTATTCATAAAGTTAGTACGAAAGTTAGGCGACGGCAAATAAATTTCGTTTTCAAGTTATTGATGTATGTTTGTGTTATTTGATTATTGAGGCTAAAGTAGTTGCTTCGTAGAGCAATTAATTAATTGATATAATAGAAAATAGCTACTCTGTAGACTTGTATAATAGTTTCCATTAGTTATTAAAAAAATACTTATGCGAAGCCCACGCAACACGGACTCGGGCAACGTGGTAGATCTTTCCCATTTCGGGGACATATCCTTGCCCAGCAGTGGAATTATGTGTAGAAAAATTTTAATACCGTACTAGCTCTTTCTTGCAACTCCCTTCGCATGGACTTTACTTTTTATGACTGTTGTGGAAGCACCACGGGCCAAAGCTGATATTGCCTGTCGTGTTCCATGCCAAGTTCCATCAAAATCTGTTCCTCAGTATTTGCGTGGTTTAGAAATAACCACCCAAACATCTAAAAGCATTAATAAAATTATCATATAAAGTTAACATAGTAATTACTTTTAAACCTGCTTTGTCCATATTTTTCTGTTACAAAACACATAATTAAAACACAAACACACAGTGGTTGCAAACTGCCACTTTGTCGCTCATGAAATATTAAACTTTTTGCCCGTAGAAAGCAAATATAGGTTTACAACTTTTTATTCACTTTATAAACGTGTATTTTGCAGCATTTATACAATTTTAAATTGTGTTTAATTTCATTTTATTTGTCTGTTAAAGCAACGCTACGCTTCTATGTGTGATCTTTTCAGAGTTGTGAATTAAATTCCACGAGTCACTAATAGCAATCAACTAAATTATATTATAGTTGTCACGCACAAAGTAGCCAAGATTACTACGAATGTCATTCGATCAACACAAGTTTTTATTTGTTCTGTTTATACGCCATAACAGCTTTTTAAATCTAGGCCTCTTTTATCCCGATTTTCAACAATTACTATTCTGAAGAATTTAAATTAGTTCAGCAGACATTCGCATTCGTAATAAATGTTAGTACATGTGGAAGTTTTCAATAACTCAATTTAAATTCACTACGTCATACCATTTTTCATAAATCACTTATAAAACCATCTTACATTATCCATTACCAAATTACTTAGTTCATTTGACTATAACGTCAAGAAAAACTCATTAATTATCCGTGCTTTGTATTCAGTATCATGAAATGCTATTGTTTTAACTCCTATTGTTATCGTATCAATTACTATTATAGACTTACGGCAAACACTAGCTAGGAAAGTTACGAGCATAAATAGGTCTATTATCTTATGTCAGACTGATCTTCTACTAAAAACTATAAGTACATACATACATAGTTCTTATTCAAATTGTTTTGCAATTTGAATAAGAACTGATTTGACTGCCTCCGTGGCGCAGTGGTTTAGGTCACCACGCCGATACCACTGCATCGGGAGGTCGTGGGTTCGATTCCTACACGGAGCAATAAATTATTTGTGCGATCCACAAATTATTGTTTCGGGTCTGGTTGTGCTTTGTGTCCGTTGTTTGTATGTTTGTAAAAGTCCCCGCGACACGAGCAATTCTTAGTGCGGGAGTTGTCTTTAAAAAAAAAAAAAAAATTGCTGTTTTGTTTTAAATGGTTCTATATTTTTCGCTCTAATAGATATATGAACTTATTATCCCCTACTGTTTGTATCTTAGTAATCTCGGTATATAGTATTTTTACTAAACCCGTTTCAAAATTGATTACTCGTACTAACATGAATAACTCAGAGTAAAAAAATTGGTAAAGTACCTCATTATATTTATGAATATTATTTTAAAATAACGTTAGAATTTGAGAATGATTGTGTCATAATATTGCCCATGATTATACCTATTACTAAAGTGAGAAAAAAGAGTTGTCTAAGTAGTACAAATAGGTGGAAATTAAATGATGACAGATTTTCCTCAATTAAGTCTTAAACGTTATTTGCTTGAAGACACGTGGACAGATGGACGCTTGCAAAAACAAAAATAATTTGAATCGACTAAGGTCAATAAATATTATACCTATATTTTAATAATAATAATAAGAAGGGTTCTTATTAGTAACAATGAAAAGGCGTTCATTTTCTTGGTGTAATCATTTTAAAGTAGTTGCTGATTTTTGGACCTTAATGTGCGTTGTGTTGTGTATGTGCGTGTTGGAAACGGAGATGAACAATTTCTTGACCAATCTGCAAAAAATCAAGTATAAGTCATGATCAAGAATGAGCTTGAATGTTACGTTACTACGTTGTACTCTGTTTCTCTTGTTTGTATGTTTGTAGAAGTCCTCACGACACAAGAGTAATCCTTAGTTAGGGAATTGTCTTTTAAAAGAAAGGAAAAGAAAAAGATAGTAATGTACGAAAGAGGATTTTAAACGTTCTGCTACAATTAATTACGCCAATGTGTACTCACCTTACAAAACCAATACGCCAATAATATTTGAACTAAGAACAAGACTCAATGATTAAGTTCAAATAACTAATACAAATAATTTACTCAGTATAAACGAAGCAATTAATTTGTTTTTGCAGAAACCAAAATGGCACCGAATGGATTAGTGAACGAAGAATTGTGTTACACTGATGTACCTTTGATAGAAGATGATGAAATGTTGGTACCAGCTAAAGCAGGGTTAAGGAAATATGAAATAGTGTACAAGAATATATTTGTGATGGGATATTTGCATTGCGCTGCTTTTTATGGATTGTATTTGTGTTTCACTGAAGCAAAGTGGCATACGGTTTTGTTCGGTAAGTAGGTAAATAACTTTTTTAGTCAATATTTTTTATTATTATAATGACAATGAAGGTAATTTCAGTAATAAATTTGTTTTAAAAATGTTTGTCATGATAGCAAGTAATGTGGCTGTATTTTTTCACAGAAAATTTGTTGTGTTCATGTTGAGTGTGGTGAACTTTTTTGCAGTGAAATTACTTTTGTGTGATAGTCTTTGATTTTTGCTCTTACGGTATTTAATATTGGTAACTAAGTGAAAAATATCTCACAATTTTTTAAAGAGCAGCTATATTTTGTTCTCCCTTTTTTATTTTTTGGATTTATTCCATAGAAGAAGTTACATTTTATTTATCATAAAAAAAAATATTATTTTGAAACCATATTACTACTTTAATATCTTCTATCTTACTATTTTAATATCTCAACCTTCTACCAAAAAATAAGATTTATTATCTGTAATATTTTTCTCTTATAGCATACCTATCATACATAGCAGCAACAATTGGCGTCACGGCTGGAGCCCACAGGCTATGGTCACATAAAGCTTTCAAAGCGAAAATGCCCTTGCAAATTATACTCATGATATTCCTTTCAATAGCCAATCAGAGGGCGACACACTGGGTCAGGGATCACAGAGTTCATCATAAGTTTAGTGACACGGATGCTGATCCTCATAATGCTAGCAGAGGATTCTTCTATTCACATATAGGATGGTTGTTTGTTAAAAAACATCCAGAAGTAAAAAAACGAGGGCAACTCATGGACCTGTCTGATTTGTTTAATAATCCGGTTCTCAGGTTTCAGCATAGGTGAGTAGGTTTAATGTTTTGTAAAACATACAATACAATAGAAATTATTTTATCATGATCTAATTTTGCACATTTCTAAATCATTATAGAGGTCACGGATCTAAGAAATAATATAAAAAAGAATTCTTCTTAGAGTAAACTATTTTATTATTTGGTTTAGTTATAAAAAACGCATATAATTCTTGATTCATTTATTTGTGCATCACACAATTTTTAAGTCCAAAGACCTTCATTGCAAATTGACTGATTTGAAAACTTGTATTTCAGACAATTTTAACCTAGCCTTTTCTTTATTTCAGACACGCCAAAATCATGCTGCCAATGATCAGCCTGGTGTTACCCACACTCATCCCCATCGTCTTCTGGGGGGAGACTTTGAACAATGCGTGGAACATCACCATCATGCGATACGTCTTCAACTTTCACGTCTTCTTTCTAGTCAACAGTGCTGCCCATCTCATTGGAAACAAGCCTTATGATAGAAACATCATGTCTGGACAAAGCAGAATCGTTTCTTTAGCTACCTTTGGAGAAGGCTTCCACAACTACCATCATGTCTTTCCCTGGGACTATAGAAGTGGGGAATTGGGGAGCAATTTCTTCAACTATACGAAGTTGTTCATAGATCTGGCTGCTAAGATTGGTTGGGCTTATGATCTGAAGGTTGTACCTGAACATATTATTAAAAGTAGGGCGTTGAGAACTGGAGATGGATCTCTTAAATTACTTCATGAAAAATGTAAAGATTGAGTTTTTAAAACACACTGTTTCAAATAACCAAAATGTTCTACCTGGATTTAAATGTGTTATCAAAGGGTTTTAACAAAATCACCTCCTATCAAATATGTAGGTCTGATTTTGGTGTCGAAAAGAAAATCTCATAAGTATTCGTAATGTTGAGATTATAAAATTATTATGGTTTTGATAATTTTAATTATTTCTTAGTTTTAAGGACCTTTTGTAAGACAATATTTATTAAAATGTTATGAATATATTTATTTATTATTTAAAATGTACTGATAATAAAAATTAATTTTATAAATACATAGTTTTTATTGACTGTATCTCGATACTGATAATAAAATTAATTTTATAAATACATAGTTTCATTGATTGTATGCGTACTTCGCTGTTTATTTTTAGATATTCAGGAAACCCAAATTCTTCGTCAAAATTATTATTGTCGTCGACACTGAAAACATGAGATACACTTATTTTAAAATAAACTACCCCTCAGGGAGTGGCAACTGTCAACATATTGATAAAAACAAAAATAATGATTCTCTTTCTGTAATTAATGACAGTTTAACTGCGCCAAAGGAATGTTGAAATTTGGGGGTGAAAATACAATGCTTGTCTACAGATTTAGGTTACTTTGAAGACAGAAACAGAGAAAAAAAATCGTTTTTAGATACATACCTGCATACTCACGCTTTAACGCATAGGGGTTAGCAGAAACCAAGGAACACCACTTAGTACAGTTTACTTATAATACTTATTCAATTTTGGAAAAAGTATAAAGGAGCATCATTTTGTCGATGTCTTTTAGTATCGTCTGTTGCTTAGTTATAAATATATGCATCTCCCTTAATTTGAGATTGGAATAATCAAAATTACACTTTATTAATTAAAAAAGTACTTAGCAGTTGTAATTTTTCTTAGTTTTTTACTCTAGAAGATACATAATATTAACCGCACACAGAAGCCAAAAGTAAGCACAAAAAGAGGTGTCATAAAAAATAAAAATAGTTACCTTATCGTTTCTCCATTACATTTTAAAAGCTTGAAAACGCCATTAAAAACTAAAAACACATTATTTCACCATAAAATATATTTAAATGTGGTGTCACTATGATCGTTAATTTGAACGGACATTCCCGGTTTGAGACATCGTATATCATAATTTGAATATCAAAATAAAACTATGGGAACGAAATCCGGTTATAATAAAAGCTCTTTGATGGTCACAATACTAATTATAACAAATAACCTACCTTTTTAAACACGATTATAAATATATGAGAGTGGCGATGTTTAATTGAAAGGGGTTCCGTATTACCTAAATATAATTCCGTGTTTGGAATTTTTATTTATACTATTTAAAGCAGCAGAAAATATTTTTGTCTGTCAGAAAAAAACCCAAAAAGGTAAAAATATTTGCAAGAATGGAAGGTTATTGTCGTCGTATAACATGTTTATTGGTCTTTATTAGCGATTAATTTATTCACGCACTTAGTAATTCTATGATCTTACTTTGTCTATGGTCTGAAATATTGCCTACTTTAAAATATTACAAAAAATTGCAATGTCATTCTTACAACTCTTTAAAAAATCTGCGGGAAAGCTATAATTACATAGAAAAACAAATTGCCACAAGACCCTTTTCTAAAACCCTCGCTACATTACAGACGAACTCATTAAACCATTGATCCCTAACCACCACAGAATCTATTCTAGCATTAAATTTTAAAACCCCAATAAACGAGCGTGCCACTTATTTATTGGCATTATAATACGGTTAGACATTAACTGCATTATTAAGTTATTTTTAACTAACATAATACCATTTTAACCTGACCCCTCATCTCCCAAATTGCTGGCTACACGAGAGATCTTTGTATACTGGATGTCCAGTGTAAAGTTGATCTTGTGTTCTTTGATATTGCTATGTGCTTAGAGGTCTAGTTTAACTGGTAGTTTAGCAAATTGGCTCTAAGTAATGTTTAGTTTCAACTCATTAGCGACTTTTGAATGATTGATGATGCTAAGGGGTTGTCAGGGGTTCCCTTCTTATTTTAGAACCAAGTTTTACCCCCTGCCTTGGTGGTTGAAAAAATCTTGGTGCAAGTATTTTCTTAGATAAGTAAATGTAATAATTTCCTTTTCGTTTATTTTCTAATTTCAGGACATTTAGATGTATCTATTAGATACGAAATATTAAGAAGGAAAAATCGTATTTCGTATAATCGTAATCACAAAAAAGTGCGGGTTAATGGTTATATCAGTAAGTCAACTCCGACAGTTATGTGGGAAAAAGAACCGGAGAATTATTTATTGGTACATTTACCTAACTATAGTTAAAATATATTGTTTCAAATGTCAATTTTGATACCAAATTCCGAAGAAAAAAAAATTTCTTGTCAAAGTAAGGGTTGTATTTGGGTAAGTTGTATTTTCCAAAATCTTTAAGCCGTTTTCAATCACGAATTTTGTGTTTTTGCATCATAAAATAATTAGCATAGGACGATATTTGTTTTGTGCTGCAAATCCAATAAGTCAAGCGTACTTCTGTCATGAGCAGTAAAGGGTTGACTTTACACCCCTAATAAGTATGTGTGACGTAATATCTCCTAAACAGTTTAATTTTACGCAACGTTTGAGAGGAAAACAATAAAAAGAGAGATCATTACCAAATATTATCATACAAATTGAATATGACAGTGACAGGGAAATGTGTGGATTCGTCTCGTTATTCATGGACACTTGACTTGGTATTGGTTTTGAAGGAGTATGTCGAATATTTTTAGGCTAATTATTTTTGTGACGCGTTGTAGAAGGACAAGAATATGTGCAGCTAAACTAATGTGGTACCAGAAACCAAGTAAGCAGTTAAAGGTGGGGATTTTATCAAAACGATTCATACAAATTAAAATTAAATACCGTGTATTTAATTAATGTATTTGTCTGTCTGTATTTAATTGAATACCTAAAATTAAATACCCTGTATTTTATTAATAGGTATTCAATTATTTTAATTTGTATTTAATTATTTATAGATGAAAATCATCTATAGATGAAAACTCGAAACGAAACATGCATGAAACAAACTCTATATTTTTTAAAGAAATGGTTGTATTTAAATAATCTACCACGAAGCAAAACAATATTATCAATATAACTGAAATGATAAATTAGCACCAATTGGCATTCTTTGGTCTCTGCCTACACCTATGGCAAGAAGGCATGATTTTATATACCTAAGTTTACATATATATAAATGATAGTAAAGAATAAAAAAATTGCATAAGCAAAGATTTTACTACGGCGTACGCCTAGGGATGGTCGGGAACCATTCAAAAACTTATGCGCTCTATCAAAAAAATATACATTCAAAGCGACTCCACCCCTTTCCCTGTTGAACCCAACCCGCACGTTATGATTTGTGTCTGTCACACAACATGAGATTTCAGTCACGCGTCACGAGTGCGCCGTTTATTATTATTTACCTTTTGTTTATAAGGCCAGCTGAAATGTGACGTTATTGCTAAGAAAGGATGCTTGGTTATGTGTTTAGGGTATATTTTGGGAATGTTTTTTTTGGTAGAGTGCAAATTTTGGAGAGAATTTTGGGTTACTGGTGTGATTGTGGAAGAATGACTGAGTAGTAATTAGTGATGAAAGTGAACGTTACATAGAAGTTAGGATCAAAATAATTTTGTTGTTGTACACACATATCTCAAGTAATGACCTGAAATTTCTCTGAATGCTGAAATTCAATAATATTTCTTAAGTATGTTTCTTAAAATACTTTTGAAATTTTGACGGCATTTACGCTATAATAATTTCTGACTGCTTATAAATACTAAAGTGAAACATTGATGCCTGGAAAAGTTTTCACGGATTTTTATAATGTTTAAGCTTTATAACTATGTTTTAAATGTCCAGCACATTCACATAAAGCTGAAAAAGCCTGGTGTAATATCAGCAGGTTAAATAAGTCAAGTACAAACAAAAAATATATTTCAACATATATTTAGTACGAACAGATTAAATCTCATTTACAAAGTAACAAATAAACCTAACATAAGCATCACAAAACTGTAGAGAATCTTCGCTCCAGAATTGTACTGGTAGTAGCCCAAGCTTCTCGTCACTTTCTCCATTTCTATAAGACTAGCCATGATCTCTTGGTTGTTGGGAATGATCTGTTCTGGAGGGAGGAGGAAACCGTATTCTCCAACATCACGAAGCTCGAAGAGGTAGACTATGGGAACGTCTGCGACTCCTCGGACCCAGTCAAAGCTGGAACCACTGACTTCATCTGAAGAAAGATAGAAGACTGATTATACCTTCTGATCATGTAAAAATATTAGTAGAAATTTGATTGCTTAGTCAATACTATTCTTTAAATTGTATTTTTGTCATATTAATATATGACATATATTATGTACATAAAGTAATCTCTCTCTCTTCCATGGTATGAATCCCATGTTCTTCCCATCTTCTTCCTCCACTCACTTTATTCTGGACATCGTCTTTGGAAACCTTACTCTTACTTCGTAATATAACAGAAATGCATTGAAAATATGGTTTTTTCTATGTAGTTGAGTTTTAGGACTGTAATTCTATAATCTTTAAGACTGAAACCTTCCGATAAGGTGTAAACAACTTCAGAAGACAATTATTGGCACCTGTGGTAGCAAAAATTCAGCCCTATTTTGCAGTTAAGTGATGAAAAGGTAGTAAAAATTCCAGTTACTGATAAACTCTCATTCATTTAAGTTGATTACTACTGTATAAAACCAGCTGTTACTATGAGATAAGTAATACACTTTATACTCCGTTACTTACACAGAATATCCTTTGATGTCCCCACTACGTAGTCAGTGCCGTGTTTTGCCTTTAGTTTGTCCATGCCTCTGATCGCAATCTCGTACTGAAACATGAAATTATTATTCTGTACTAGCTGACTCGGTGAACATGAACTGCCTAACAGATAATTCGTTAATTTTGTATTTTTTAATATTTTGTTTTCCAATTTTCTACGTAAGAACCATTCTCGTACTTCAAGGAATGTAATGAAAAAGTAAAATCGGTACAGTACGATAATTCCCCAACCCGCAGTTGGCCAGTTTGATGGACTCAAGGCCTACCCTCTCACTTATTACCAAAGGAGACCCTTGCTGATCAGTGGGACACATTTTTATATATAAATGTACTAAAAAAAAATAACATTATCATTGATGATGTTCAGCTGTCATGCAATTTGCTAGAGAAACAATGATAATTCGCTATCCCTGTCTAACATATTATAATTGAATTAAAAGAGAAGGGTGAGAGTTGTAGTTATTTTACGTATGTAAGCATATTTACTTATGTATTTAAATTTGGTTATCAAATTAATACATTTTTTATCTCATTAATCAAATTAATTAGGATTTTTAAATCACTGTATGTGTCATCATCAATTTTAGGATTATATGTTTCATGTCTATTTTATTGGAAATATGGACTAATTGATGACAATCACAATCGTTTCTTAGATCAAAGACGAAGACCAAGGTTACCTGGGTAATTGCTAACGTGATTAACAGTAATCGCTATTGCGAAAATGGAGAAATTCGAAAAACCTTTGTATAAGAGTAGGACAGAAGATATTTTAAAATATCATTTACCATGTCAGCATAATTAGATGCTTCCAAAACGTCGTAACCGCCAACATGACTGTACGGCACTAGCACCATTTGGGAGTAAGAATGGAATGCGAAGTAGAAGATCATGCGACCTTCCCTCTGGATACGAGTGACGTAGTCCCTGATAGCCCTGGATTCAGGCTCAGAGAACGCAGAAGGACCAGCGAAGGTTTCTGCGCAAGGGTTGTTTGATGCTCCGACAGCTGTAATAAAATGTCGCTGATTTTACTATAACCCGTTGGATGACACCTAGAATACAGAGTGAATACTTATCGGCTACAGTAAAAAGCTATTAGGGAGGCTTTTTCCCTGTAAATAATAACAACTAATGTTGCACAGTGTACTCGAGATCTTTACAAACAACAAACATCTTGTATAACTGACAATAACTAATGGTTATTATATTATGCACTTTAGAGGGCTAACTTCGTCAAATCAATTTCAAATTCTTTTTTTTTATATTTCGTAAACTTCGTATAAAGTTTTTTAAATAATTATATAAATATGGTATTTCTTGTCCGTTTCAGGAAAGCTGGTTGCTCGTGACAAGAAACGGCAAGAAACTAACAGTTTAAAATGTCTATGTGTGTCGTTTTGATATTGCTACAACGAATCCTACAAAAACGGAATATAAGGCCTGTATTTAGTTTCTGAGAAAACTAGATTAGTATGGATATACACAGTACCTATAGTAAATGGTCATAATTTTCCCAACGTAGATAAGATACTGTCTGAGCTAAGAACTTGATCCAGATACTAGTTTATTATTTAAGTGTGTCAATATTACCGATTAGGCTTATAGTCAAGATAATGGCCATACCGATAATGTTTATCAATATATAAAATTCTTTTTTAGATAACAAAAGGGCGAACAATATTTAAATATTCTTACAAGCGACATAAAGTTTATTTTTTTAATGGAAAGAAGCTACTTTATTGCTTGTAACTGACGATACTAATTTAAGAAAATACCAAACTTAAGAATTTGAATTTCTAAATATTTGGTAATTATGATTAGTTTGTACTGCCCAAGGTCAGATAATGGCATGACATGAGAAGTGCTGTTATAAACTTTGCAAAAAAGGCTGTTTGAAATATTATTATAATGACAATAATATTTCTACTGTCAAGGAAAAAATATAATTTAAGTATTTTACTTACTCATCCACAGAAAACCGAAGTTTCTGTTCAAATCGATTCCATTACTGATATCATCAGACACACCCCACGCTCCACATGGAGTGAAGTTTGTAGTGTTCCTGTTCTTTCTCCACATGCGGTTCTTTAAAAGACCAACAAATATTATAATACATTATTACCTGGCTCTGATTTAAGGAAAACACATTTTCATACTCTTGTAAACGAATGTAAGAAAAATATTTATACTTTAACTCGACTCCGATATAAAAAAAGGCTTTTTTACTATTACAAAAGAAAATCAGTTGATTATTTAATCTTTAAAAAAATGTATGATGTTATGACCTGACTAGTGTGGGATCGCTTGCTTGTTATTTAGACAAAATGCTTGTTTTTAGCAGTACTTTTTTTTCGAAATAAGACATTTTTAAAAAATTCTACACAAAAATTGATGAAAATTGGTTTAGTGCTCCAACCTTGAAAACGTAAAAGACAGACAGGTAGGGCTTCGCATTTATAAAAGGTATGCATGACATGATTGTAAAAATGAAACATACTTACATTACTAAAAGTATAAGCATATCCATCAGGATTTACAACAGGGAAGATGTGCCACACAATATTCTCAGCAACAGCCCTCACATTGGGGTCAGTAGAGGTCAAGAACTCATTAATAATGTACGTAACGGTAGCCGGTGAAATCCATTCTCTTGAATGTATACCTCCTTCAATCATACCTATGACTGGATCTGCTTGTTTCTTGAAATCAATTTTGACACCTCTGATGAATCGGCCTTCTACAGAAGTTCCAATATTGACCAGGGTGACAACATTAGGATTTTCACTTGCTATTTTCTCAAGCCATGCATTAATTTCGTCAAGTGATAGGTAGTAATCCCAAGCGTAGTTGGTGCTTCGAGTAGCTGGACGCCGAAGTTGGTTGTTGATTTCTCTGAAAGTTTTTGACAATTTCTAATTAGTAAGGTTTTGCTTTGAGTGGCAGGATAATTAGTTTAGTTAGGATTGTAAGAAAATTTAATTCTTGAAGACTTTTTGACGTTGTGAAATCTTGCGTAATTTAGGAAATATTATTCTTTATACACAATGGAATTAGAGATATATTTCACAATTACAACTATAAACATTAATAGTATATTTTTAAAGCCATTTGACACAATACATAGTAAACAGCATTGATGTCAAGTTACTTTAATGTCTTCAGTAACTACAAAAATCCTTCTAAAAATTGTTTTTATAAATAAATTGTACTTACTCTTGCACATTTTCAATAACAACTCTGGTCGTAATTCCAACACTTTCGACGTACTTTTCAAACGCATTTTGTTTTTCCGGAGCCACCATAATCCTAACATCACCGTTCAAACTAATAATATCACTCCAAAACATGTACTCATTTTGTTTTCTTAAATCTGTTAGAATTTGTACTTCATTGTCAGACACGGGGACTGTTTTATACACTTTGAAATTCTCATAGCTAACATATTCTGCATTGATAACAGTTGCGAAAGCTATCAAATAAAATATTTCCTTGAAACCCATTTCGTACGCTCGCCAGTTGGGCTCTGGACAAAAATGGCACTTAGTTTCGTTATAGTTAATCTATTAAATTATTGCTGATAAATTTTATTATCACCATTTAGGTAAGAATTTCTTAATTGCGGCTATATCATTTTAGTACTATAATGATTACTGATAGCAATGTCTATGAAGTGATATAAAATTGTAAATAATAATATGTATCGATCTGTATTTGCATAAATTAGGTATTTATTTTGTATACTTGAATTAACGACAGGACTATGGTAAGTTTTACAGCTTATTTATAGGAGCCCTAACTAAAACCTGTCTGTTAGATAAAATGTCAGAAAAATTAAAACAACTGTTCCAATTATCTGATGCTAATCCAGAAATAGTGAAACGGGTTTTTGATATAAAATATACAAAAAAAAATAATATAACCCATTGCTGTCCCATAACTGCTCGGCAAGGGTTCCCACCCATAAAAAGAGAGGGGACCCTTGCCTTGAAGCCTTGAGTCTACCACGTTGGCAAAGTGCGTGTTAGTGACTACTCTGACATAAAAACAAAACCTAAAATTAGCTCTGCAGATCAATGAAAAACATATTCCGTTACAAAAAACGATTTAATATATATTTTTATGCCTACTTCTTAACGTCAAATATCTACAAAGTTACTACTAAAGCTAACATCATAAGCACGACACTACAAAGAATCTTCTCTCCTGAACTATGGTAGTAACCTAACCCTCGGGTGACCTTCTCCATTTCTATCAAACTGGCCATAACTTCCTCGTTATTGGGAATGATTTGTTCTGGAGGTAGTAGGAAACCGTATTCACCAAGGTCTCTAAGCTCGTAGAGAGCGACTATGGGTACATCTGCTCCGCCTCGGACCCAGTCGTCACTGGACCCGCTGGCTGGATCTAGAAAAATAAATTGATAGAATTTATAGATATTTTTTTTTAATTGCGTAATATTTGTGAGAAGTCCTCTTGCCAAATTTTAACTCATCTGTCATTATATTGTAGTAAAAGTGCATTTTGTCCTACTGTCGAATATAGTGTTCCTGATCAGCGACCCTAGCGGATATAGTAGTAACATTTTTTAAGTACATTTAAAATATCAAACTCTCGATACTCGATTGAACTGACTGAAAAAAATCGTGCTACTGATGAATACTCTTAATTATTTTAATTAACCCAATAAGTATTTTGCTTATAATAGGTCGGTAGACATCGTGTAGAGAATTATTTTAATACAATATTTTAACTGTTACTTACACAAGATATCTTTCGATGTTCCTACGAGGTACTCAGTGCCATGGACCTCAGTAAGTTTGGCTGCACCTCTGATTGCGATTTCGTACTGAAAAAGTAAATGAAGATTTTCATAACAATATCAAATCATAGCCTAGAAATATTGAATTTTATTCGTGATTATTAATTTAACAAAGAGAATATTTTAAAAATTCATTGTATAGGCACAAAATTTTAACATAATAAATTTATAATTTGACAAGATGCCTCAAGTAATCTACTCTCTCGAGTGCTTGTACATATTTATCGAATTCATAATCATCATAATCTTTATATTCAAAATATTACTAGCTGAAGATTTCAAATCCTTTCTTACCATGTCACCATAATTCGGGTTTTCCAGTACATCAGCGCCACCAAGATGGCTGAACGGAATCATAATCATCTGAGAGTAAGAGTGGAAGGCGAAGTAGTAAATCAGACGGCCTTCAGTCTGCAGCTTGAAGACATAGTCTCTGATGGCCCGGGATTCAGGTTCAGAGAACTCGGTCGGACCAGCGAAGGTTTCAAAGCAAGGGTTTAGGGAGGAGCCAATTGCTGTAAAATAAAAAAATATCTTAGAGAATATAATGTATAGCCGGATAGATTGGAAATAGATTTTTGCAGTGCATATTGTTAGTTCTATGTCCTTAATATATGACAAGTCTTTAATATATAACTATGTAGGTACATTACATTACAAAAGTTGATAAAGCACTGTGTCTTAACCGCAATTTTAAATCTAGGTGTAATTTTTTGTACAGTCTTGGGTGAAATGAAACATATTTTTGAGTACTCCGCATTTTGTTATGTCGAATGTTAGGGACTTCCCTCAAGTTAGTGGCTTTTATCAATATTGCTTTAATATATGAGTAATAATATTTATCAGTCTGACAATGATAAACGTTTTATATAATTAAAATCTAGCATCCAAACGAAGGCAGATGAAATAATAATTTCAAACGGAAATGATAAACAAATAGCAGATTATGAGATAGAGCTTTGCACACTATTCTGTGCTATAAACACGAACTATTATCGTGTGCACCAAAATTTACTCTGTATTGAAGAATTAAGGCGATTAACTGACACGTATTCATTATAAAGAAAGAAAGGTTCAATAGATTATTCGTGAAAAGGTAACAGGCAGACAAACATACGCATTTATAACATAAGACATTAGTGTGCATGGTATGGAAACAGTGACAGTGCCATCGATTCTTTGAGTTTGATTCCTAGATACATGTTACGAACGGAATCGATACGAGATTAATTTCATCCAAAAATTTATTCATAATGAAGTTTTGGCAACTAATGTTCGGTATAAATATAATTTACAAGTCAACACTTACTCATCCACAGAAAGCCGAAGTTTCTATTCAAATCAATTCCATTACTAATATCGTCGGGTACTCCCCACTCGGAGCAGTTAGTGAAATGCGTAGGATTCCTATTCTTTCTCCACATTCTGTTCTGCACAATTTAAAACATAAAATAAATATTGGCTGTTATAGAAATCAATATTATCAAACCAATCCAATCAAGGGACATCTTTAAAAAGCATAATTTAGCTGAGTAATGTCACAAAGAACCCTGCAAAGCAACAAATATGACAAAAGTAAAAATAAATTGCGAGTATTTTTTTTTAACTAACTTTCGGCGCCTTTCAGAGTTGTATTATAAATCTAATTATTTTTAAACCGAATATTAAAGTTTTAGTAATTAATATTTTAGATACATAATAAATGATCAGTAATCAAAGTAAGTTACTTACAGTAGTAAAAGTATAAGCATATCCATCAGGATTCATCATAGGAAAGACATGCCACACAATGTTCTCAGCCACAAATCTCACAGCAGGGTCAGTACTGGTCAAGAATTCATTAATAATATAAGTAACAGTCGCTGGTGAAATCCATTCCCTTGCATGGACACCTCCTTCAAGCATACCAATGACCGGATTTTCTTGCTTTTTATAATCAATTTTAACCCCCCAAATGGGCCTTCCTTCTACGGAATAACCTATTCTTACTAAGGATACAATGTTGGGGTAATCCAAGGCAATTTTCTGGAGCCATGCGTTTATTTCTTCTAGGTTTTGGTAGTAGTCCCATGCGTATGTGCTGGTACGGGTTGTTGGACGGCGGAGCTGGCTGTTGATTTGTCTGGAAGTTTTTTAAACATAGATAATTAGTTATTAAAGAAGTAAAAGAACCAAGCACTTAGTATTGTCTGCACCGTTTGCGAGCCAAAACAAGTAAAGTTAGAGCAATATGTCCCGGCGGCGCGATCGGTACTGGATCCCACTGCTAAATATGAGATCTCGGGTTGATTCCCGTCTTGCTCCCTAAGACATGGGACTAACATTATTAATGGAGTAAGGTGGGTGTATTTTATACACCTTTCCCTAAACCTCCGGATACAACAGGCATGATATTATGGATGCTTGATTATGAAGCGTAGCTTATGAAATTCAATGTTTGTACTAAGACATGTAAATATTATAAGCCGGATATCGTTCATGCTTATGTAAGATTAACATTCCTTTTGCCACCTCTGCATAAGTTTCAGTTATAATTTTATCTAACAGATAGTTGGCAATTGATGAAACTGATAGTTAAAATACAAAGGAGAACCCATGTAAGCAAAATTGAAACCAGGCTCAAACCGGAACTAAACCAGTCATAACAAATCAATGAAGATAAAATTACCTAGATATCTTTGTAAAATTAATGATTAGCATAAAACTTACTCCTGTACATCTTGAATTAAGACTTTTGTGGTGATTCCAACATCTTTAAAGTATTTTTCAAATGCTGTCTGTTTCTCAGGAGCCACCATAATCCTTACATCACCATCTACTCTCACACCTTCACTCCAGAACGTATAGTTGTTATAGTTCTTCAAATCTATAAGAATTTTTACTTCATCTTCAGTTTCAGGAACTACTTTATACACTTTGTACTTATCATAGCTAATATATTCTGCATTAATAGCAGCTACTAGAACTAAAAAAATAAATATTTCTTTGAAACCCATAACGTTTGCACCTAACTTGAGTTTTCGACTGAATAATTTAACTTGGTGACGGGAGCGTTGATATACAATCTTATTGATTACAACCGTTATCTGAATAATCGGAGTTTTCGTATGAATAATTTTCGATAAATATTGTGTTATTTTAAAATAAACATTGAAATTAAGACATTTAAATCCCTGTTTTAATTTCCTTGTCTTAATTAGTTTGTTATCATCGTTATCTTCTAATCCCATCATATTTATCGTAACTTTGCCCGACTTTATACTAAAACTGTAACTTCAGATTTCTTTCATCCTAGTTATGTAAAGATATTTTCATCATTCTCAGTAGTACAGTCAGCTCCATAAGTCGCTTTACATATTTTCAAAACGTCTTTATAACCAAATGTTAATAAATGCATAAACAAATCAGGTATATTGCTTGCAATTAATCAATTCAATCAACGTCACATGTTTTCTGGCTGTTGAAAGATTAAATATGCTCAGCGACTTTTGGAGCTGACTGTACCTACTGATATTTCGATATCTCTTTTGATTTTTATCAGCTCAAATTAATCATCTCTAAAATCAGTCATCTTTCAGTGGTGCGTGCGCACTGCTCAATGGCGAATACCCGTGTTATGGTTAAACGGAAAAACTAAATGGAATGCAATCAGTCTATCAGTCTACTTATTACAAAAAGTAGATATTGTATCTTATCGTTTACTAATCAATTCTCGTGTCATATTTTGTATGTAATATTAAAATTTTATTATATGTCAATTTCATCTACAAGTAAAAAACATATTGTAAGGTTTGAAATAGAATGATTGTTTTAAATCACTTCTGTTTGGCAGCATTGCAATTATGAAAAATTCTGAAACTTTGTTGTGTTGATAGGCTCACTAGAAACCTTGAAATTGTTTCGACTTTGCTATTAGGCAATGGATAAAAACACTTGAATCCGTTATCACTCACAACACCAGGAATCAACGTTTTTCAAATAAAATTATTAATTGAAAAAAATGTTAGGCAGAATTCAAGTACACCTATTCCTTTCCCAAGCTAAAACGCTAGTTTTACATTTACTTACTAACAATTTTTCCTCAAAGAAGCCACGTGCATTAACTAGTTAATTAAAACTGTCTGTAATCCGATAAACATTGCACAACACAGCTCGTGCCATAAATCTAACCATTTAGTAGTATTAAGTTCTCGCACTTGGACCTAAAAATGGAATTAAAATATTTAATTATTAGTTTAACATTAGTCATAACGGTAAGTGCAGAAAAAAAGTCTTATGAAGGATATAGACTGTACAATGTTGTACCAAAAGACGATGCAGCAGTAGATATCCTTAAAGATGTGCAAAGAAGAGGTCTTGGAGAATTCTGGGAAGATGAATTTGGAGTCAACCATACGGTTAAAGTAATGGTACCGCCTGGCAAAGTTGCAGATTACAATAATTATGTGAAAACTGGTAATATTGTTAGCAAAGAAGTGATTGCAGATATTCAAAGGTAAGTTGATAAACTAACTGCAATTTTAACAACTATTATAGTTAGGAAATATGGAAAGCGTCAAGGAGGCCTTGTCTAAATTACTTTTACATTTTTTTCTATAGCAAAGTCTTTACCCCGTATTTGATCAGAGTGTGAGAGTGGCAAATCGCCTGTGAAAATGATCTTTTTTCTATGATCTCAAATCTTTTTATCCAGATCGAATGGGGTTAATTTGACTTTTCTTCATAGTCCTTCCGCATTCCAAGGTTTACGAGACTGTGGCCTTGCTGAGCTATCTGAAGGCTACAACCCTTTGTACTAAGCATGACATGATGAAATGATGGAATTAGATATAATCCACTTGATTTTTAATTTAACTTTGTTTGCATCTGGATAAATCATAATTAATATAATAATGTAAGTAGTATTCATTAAATACAAATAACATGGATAATAAAACTGTGCATTGTTAATTTCAGAGTAATCGATGATCAACTAAAACCAGCTTTGAACAGATTTTCGCAATCATACCTATCATACTCCTGGACGGAGTACCACAATCTGGACAGACTCAACGCATGGCTTGATGAACTAGCAAAAAACCATCCAGGGATTGTCACTACAGTGACTATGGGCAAAAGTGTTCTAGAAAACGATATCAAAGGAATTATCATCAATTATAATCCTGAAAGAGAAAACCCATTGATTGGAGTTCTAGAAGGTACTCTTCACGCTCGTGAGTGGATTTCTACAGCAACTATTACTTGGATTATAAAGGAATTTTTGACTAGTACTGACCCAGCTATAAGGGCTTTAGCAGAAAACTTTGAATGGCATATCTTCCCTGTTGTGAATCCTGATGGATATAGATATACTTTTACTACTGTAAGTATACTAAGAATAGCATACATTTAGATTATTAGCTTTAAGAGTATTATGTTCCGATTTTGGTGATGTGTGAAGAAAATTAAACGTCATCATGATTTAATTCGATAATAATCAACCGATATTTTGTGACCGAATGTGATGTGTGATACTATAATGTTGAGGAAAGATGATAATTTGTGATATGTTAATATTATTTTGTTTATTATGCATTGAAACTCGTTGGACAGCTATCTGGAAAATATGCGTAATACAGCCAGTGACAGAAATCGGTGGAAGATTTTGAGGGAAACCTTTGCCTAACAATGGGACAGTATAGGCTGATAAAAAAACTTGTTGGTCATAAGGTCAATTTGGGTAACTTTGAATCATTTGGGTAACATTGACAGTGGGAATATGAACTAGTTTCGATTATTTTTTCATATGAAACCAACACAATTGATAAAGGTTTATTTTAGTTTTGCAAACTCTCATCAATTGTGTTGGTTTCATAATATGAAAAAATAATCGAAACTAGTTCAAATTCCCACTGTCAATGTTACCCAAACGATTCAAAGTTGACTGTATGTCAATAAATGCCCCTGTCAGTTTAGTTAATTTAAAACATGCCTTAATATAAATATAAGATTTTTCATTGCAGAATAGGATGTGGAGAAAGAACCGTAGTCCCGCGAATATTACCTCTTGTGCCTCAGCAGGTGTTGAAGATGACATGAGCTCTGGAGTTGATTTGAACAGAAACTTCGGATTTGAATGGATGAGTAAGTAAATTTAACATTACGTTGATATGACAATGCAATGTTTCAAGTATGATCTAAGCAAAGATTATGTTGATTTTTAGATTCATACGTCATAATTTTAAGATATAAATTTAAATTATGCGCACTCACACACATTTACAAATAGTTGAGATAATGTATAGAAAAATCGTTTTGTAATGTGGTGATATCATAGATCTAAAATTCTGATCCAAAGCTCAGCAGACCTTGTGCAACGGTGACCAGACACCTAATAATCGATATTAATGATACGTTTATTAACTTCTCAAATGTTTTTTTCAGCTGTAGGAGCATCACAAGATCCTTGCAGCAACCTATTCGCTGGTCCCGGTCCGTTTTCTGAACCGGAGTCCAGAGCCATTCGGGACTATGTACTAAGACTGAAGGACAAAGGAGAGATCATCTACTACATTGCTATTCATTCCTACACTCAGTTGATCGTCGTTCCCTATAGTCATGTTTCTCTTGATGATTCGTTGCTTTCTGGGAATTATGGTGATATGGTAATATTTATTTTGAATTTTTTGACTGCCTCCGTGGCGCAGTGGTTTAGGTCGCCACGCCGATACCACTGCAACGGGAGGTCGTGGGTTCGATTCCCACACGGAGCAATTATTTGTGCGATCCACAAATAATTGCTTCGGGTCTGGTCGTGCTTTGTGTCCGTTGTTTGTATGTTTGTAAAAGTCCCCGCGACACAAGAGCAATTCTTAGTGCGGGAGTTGTCTTTTTAAAAAGAAAAAAAAAGAAAAGAAAGATCTTGTTTCTTTCTTTCGTATTTGGTGGAGCCGTGCGAATATAGATTGATAGCAGATAGGTTAATTTATAGACTGTTTACCTACCTTTGGCAGTCTTTTTGGTGTTATAAGTTCTAATAAACTAAGCAGGCAGCCAAATAATAGGCTAGGCAAACTACCTTTCTTTCTTTACGACTATTCCATCACCTGTTACAGTTTAGCCAATTTAACTCGATACTATTTTAAGGCTGTAATATATGAATTTAATATTTTTTTAGTACTTATAAATATATTAATTGCAATTTATTTTCAGTATGAAGTGGCTATAAGAGGCGCTGATGCTCTGAAGAGGAGATTCGGCACTGAGTACCGTGTTGGACTGTCAGCTGATGTTATGTGTGAGTACAAGATAAATATGTTTTTCCCTGATCTTCTTATATGTAACCATGCTATTTCCAACAATATGAACATCCGTCATTTCATCAAACTACTATTAGTCTTTACAGTATGGACCTTTGGTTAATTTTCAAATCAAAGACCACTGATATTAACTTTATTTTTGTAGATAATGGAAACAACAAGCTAGTTCTGCTACCTTATTGTATAGTATCTTAGAAACTAGATAAATACTTCTAGGATTCTATGATGCACAAACATTAAAAGTCAAATCGCATTATTTCAGACAAAATGAGCGGCACCAGTTTCGACTGGGTGAAATACGCGGCAAATGTTCCCATCACGTACCTTCTGGAACTTCGTGACCTTGGGGAGTTCGGGTTTCTTCTACCAGCAAACCAGATCATCCCTACTGGCTTGGAGACCATGGATGCGCTGGTAGAGATGGATAGAACTACTAGGAACCTTGGCTATTATCAGTATCGTTCTTCTGGAGTAAGCGCGGTCTGTTCTGTTGTTGTGGTCATGTTTGGAGTGATTGTGGCTTTGTTTGGGTAGAATTGTATGGTTGGGGAATAAAATTATGCCATGACAGTTATAGTTGTTTTTTATTTCGGAATTCAACTACAACACTATAATTACTGTAACAATATTTATTCTAGAATCAGTGTAAAGTTTAATGTAGAAAAAATATGTTTATGCCGCAAAAGATCACAATCGACTAGTACAATATTTGGTTTTAAGTTATTTCCTTTTTACGTAAAAGAAAATCATCGTAATTATCACACTTTAACAGTGCACTGCTGGTGACAGGTCTCCCCAATTGCACAAATTCTATGGGAATTCGGTTTGACACATTACATAAAGAATCCAGATTCGACTAGTCAGTATCACATGTACCAATAAGAGGGAGTTGCAACAAGGATTCCCTTGTTGGTCATTTACCACCATGTAAATACAATTAACTATAAGTAAAGTAATCTTGCTATTCATAGTATGTATTTGTTATTTCCCCATTGTACCAACAGTAACATGCTTTAACAAAAACTTCAAGATTTCTACAACAAAACTAAAACCTTTAGTTCCTCTCAAAGACATTTCATAATAGCATTTCGAATTTAATTTTATAAACTATGAAATCGTATAAACAAAATAAAATACAAGATTGTTCGACAACAGTCCTGGGATAGTTTTGCAAGTTTACTTTAGCGTTCTGTTTCATCCTTAATGTGTACAACATAAGGACTATAATTGTTTGTTTTATTAAATTACTTTGTAATGCCACGGTCTGCTTTTACTCGGTGTAACTGTCTTCCTGTACTATTGCTTGTGGTACATCTGTTGTAAGAGCTTATACACAATGGAAAATATCTATTACGAAATTATTATCATTTCGTAATTTCAAAACAATCCTATTTGCAAAATTTAAAATCTAACAACGTTTAGGGGATTTGCTTTACTTGTTTGGGCATTCTACAACCAGGTCAAGTAACTAAATTGAGGTTAGTATTTGGATGGGTGACCATCCCTTTACGATACGTAGCAGTTTTAATGACACATTGTGACAATTTTCTAAATTGATACATAAGCTGAGGCACAGAATCAGAAAATGATTGTTAATTATACAAATGCTTACTTATAAACAGACTCTCCAAAAGTATTGCTGAAACTCGTTTCCGAAACTCCAAAATGGTGTCCCTTTAATTTCCATTGTATAAAGCGCCTTACCCACTTGCCTGCTCCCTGGGTGGGTCAGAGCGGCACAATTATATTTATCACCGAGTACCGCCGTGTCGTCGGTCCACGCATAAATCAGCGCACGTACGAAGTCGATGCGACTTGTCGTCGATTGCGGATCGCTGCGACCGGCACTCCAATGGGAAATGTCTTAGATCTGCTAGTCATAGGCATAGTTCTGTTAGATTTTTTTGTTTGGATTCTTTGAATATTCTTACTTCAAAGGATATGAAATGGCTGGGAAAATTTCTGTCAACAAACTTTTGTTTTGTTTTACACGAAGGTGTAAGACAATATAAACACTAAATAGAGAGCCAGATGATAAACTGCATATGCCTAATTATTAGGAAAAAGTACAACGACTCAAAATATAGTTTGTTTTTGATACCTTTAATTTCGATCACACACGATCATTAATCCAATGATTATATGATTAATCAGATGATTATCACGTAAAAATGATCCAATATCATCAATATCGAATCGAGCCCACTACACATGCGTGCTCTGCCAACGATGTGATGAACACCTGAACAAGTAAACCACAGTAATCTTCAAACATTTTTTAAGCCATCTTAATTGCTACGTTATGAAAATCCTCAAGCACCTATTTTGAAAAAAGCGAGAAAAATTAAACATAAATTTTCACCTCTAATTGAAAATAATAGATGGCAGAATGTAGTCTAGACAATCCTAATAGGAGCTTAGACTGAAATAGACTACGAAATAATTAGATTTTCACATTCAAAGCAATTTGTTAGGAAATTAGATTGACTCTGCATTCACATTGCAGTAATCAAGAGCTTAGAAATTGATTTTACGTACATATTCATAATTACTTGGTTCATTTTCGATGAAACCTGTTAATACGTTTTACATATTTAGTAGGTATTCAGCATAACTATTGGCGTACCTTTTAGTCTGGTATTTACTAGTCTTTGACTAGAAACCTAAAGGGAAAATGAAAGTGACATAATATGCACGTAACGAACTGCAATCCCAGCAGATACAATTTTATACATACTTTAAGGAATAAAAATGTTGAGTTACAATTTACACGCAAATTAGATGTGCGCTGAAATACAGCAAACGACATGTATTATAAACGAATATTGCAACGAATAAGAAAAAACTAATATCTCAATACGGAAATCGTAGTCGAGACCTCAAGATTTACAGTCGTTTACGAAACTGTTCACACATGTGAACAGAGGTACCCAAACTATTATAGACGAGCCTATTAAGGTGCAGCGCAGACGACAAACTATCCGTGACGCACTTTTTAGTCTGTGAAAATAGAACTTATGCCATTATATGCAGTAACGCACACAACACGCAAAAAGTCCGGCGCGTTACTACATATAATTGCGTAAGTTCTATTTTTACAGACTAAAAAGTGCGTCAAGGATAGTCTGTCGTCTGCGTTGCACCTAAAGAATGAGCTACGTCCGTTAATTACACTACCGAACAATAGTTAAAAACAAGTTTCTTAAAACCTAAAATTGACTCAAAAAAACTCCCACAAAAATATTTTCTAAGTATAAACAGTTCTTTGTTCCACCTGTATCCTCTCATACATTTTCAATTGGCGACCGTTTGCTACATTTATGATTCTCCCTTAAAGGGTTGGGTAAGAACAAAATAATTTACGATCAGCCCAGTACCGCTTAATCAGTGTTTGGTTCATTGTTAACTCGCTCAACACAGAATAATGGTGCTATTGTCTCTTAGTATCGCGATAAGTTTGTGGTTGAAGGCATGAACTTTAAAGTTGGGTGAGTAGGAAGTGTTTAAAATGTTATAAATTAAAAACTAATCAATTTGGCCGAAAAATTAAAATCATATTTCGCTCGACCTCGGACAGAATTCAATATTTCCTCGCTATAGCATTGTCTTAAGAAAAAAATCAGGGTAAGAAGATGTATGGACGTGAATGAGGCAAGAGAAGTTTGTAAGGATCGTACTGTTCTTTGGTGTCTACCAACCGCTGTAGGGAAAAGGCAAGACTTTATGTATGTGTATGAGCAGGATGATTTTTTCGGTCTGTATATGTACCCGGCGTTCCCGGGAAAATTAAATAAATGGTCAGCTTGGCAGAAAATCTCCAAAATGAGATTTAGATTTAGCCCGAGATTCGATTCTGAGACTTTTAACGAGCATATTTATTGCCTTTCCATCTATAACAAATATAGAAGGGGAATTATCTTAAACTAGAGGAATTAAAAATATCAGATGGAGTATTTCACGCGGGACAGTAATTTTTACATCATTAGATAAGTTTAGGAAAACCCCATCGGCTTATGATAATAATAGTCCACTAAAGATATCAATAAAATCGTATATAATACATTTGTGGAATGTGATTTCAAAATCACATGCCATATCAAAATATCAATCATATCATCCAATATCAAAATTAACAAATCTTAGGTATATATTAATAGTGTTATTTTTTAACTCACTCTAAGCGAATGAAATGATATATATTATACAAAAAAAAATACAGCCTTTTTACTGTTTATGATATCATGATATCTTTAAAAAACTGAGGGCTTACAGATTTAGCTCACCGGTTCTTAATTTACAAATACTCTTAAATCTGGCTTTGTTTTGTGATAATTTATGTGTCGGTTATACAACAAAATAGGTTGAAGGCATTTCGCTATATCTTTTCAATTATCCCACAATATTTTCTCTATCAAAGCTCGCTGTATCTTGCCTGTTCAAGTCGCACACGAGTTTCGTTCAAATTGATTGTATCCTGATAGTGTTCGTGTCCGATTCGATACCGCCGATATGTATAAGCCTTAATTAATTTGTTTTAAAAATTATAGCCGCTTTTATTTATGGTTTAGCTACCTTGTTTTAAGGTTAGTGTTCACGGAAGTAGAGGGGTTATTATAAATAGAACATTTCTTGGTATGTTTGCAGAAGTTAATGGTAAATTATCTTTGGTAATTGTTTCAATAGAAATAAAGAGGAGAGTAGTGGATGAAAAATATTTCAAAACGACATATATTATTATTTAGTCAAACAGGTATGCAGATTTTTTTAGTTTTCGCAAGAAGTAGCCTAAGTGTTAGAAATACAAATAATAAGAAAATTTTACTCTTCAATTATTATCCATATCCATATTGCTATATATTTGAGCATTTGGACACAAAAAAAACCGTACCTGTACAGTGTACAGTAATTAAAATAATATTGTTACGTTTAAGTTGTTTTTCATGAATCAAACTTTCCAAATAAGGACAAAAAAATCTCTTTAAACCTTTTCACCTGTTACAACGAAGCCAGCTAAAATAATTTACTAGAAAAATAATGATATAAAAAAATATTACCCGCTAAAAGTAATTTCTTAGAGGGGCAAGGTATTTCTATGTGAATAATACCTTCTTGAAGACATTTACAATTTACATTCATTACAATCTTAATCTTCAGTCCTTTTAAAGCTTGGCGCGGTCATAGTTTTTATATCCTAATATAATTAAAAAACCTATCCAGTTGAGCCCCGTAGAAAAGTACCCATACTATTTGTTTTCACTTGAGGCAGTGTAGCTGCAACAAAAATATTCTGCTATCGAGAAATTTGGGCACTGTTTTTTTAAACCAGAAACAGATTTTTGAAATAAAGGTAAAGTTTTATGTTGTATCCTGACTTGGACTATTTTTACGTCTATTTTTTGTAAATAAGAAGACATTCAAATAAATCTCATTGACAAAAACTCGATACGATTCTATTTCGAATAGTGAGAGTCGTGATCGAACTGTCAGACCATTGGTAACGGTCTCAGGTGTAACTTAAAGATATTACGGACGGCTTGCCTTCATTTTGTGACGTCATTGTTAGCCGTAAACGTCATTTCCGAGCCTCTTGGCTTAAGGAGGCGGAAAATTTAAAGAGAGAGCGAAAAATGAATCATTTATTTCTGTTTAGAGGTCTCAACTGGGTTATACGGAGCTTAACTTTTATTTAACAAAGGTTACATTTGTGCATATAAAATGATAATATAGTTCAGGAATTTTATTTTCATTTGCCTTCCTAGGGATAAAGAGTAAAAAATGCTGTTAAAAGGGCCTATATTCAATAGCGTGTAGAAGTAAGAACTAAGTGGAAGCAATCGTCTTAACTTAACTTTTTTAACTAATAAAGGACAACTCCTGTACTAAGAATTGCTCTTGTGTCGCGGAGACTTTTACAAATATACAAACAACGGACACAAAGTACAACCAGACCCGAAATAATTATTTGTGCATCGCACTAATATTTATTGTTCCATGTGACGCATTGCAAACCACTGCGCCACGGAGGAAGTCGATCATCCTAGTTCATACACTATAGGGAAATGTAATTATTATATATCTAGTACATATAGAAATTTCATTTAAACTTATTTCATAGTCAAGTCATATAAAAGTTCTTTGCAGAATAACTAACTACCAGGTGTGGCGATGGACACAAACAGACAGCCTAAACAGAACTCCATTTCATTTCTCCAATTGGATTTGAAAAAACCAACAAAAAATTCTAATCCCATTCTATTCTAAAACCCAAAACTTCATTACACATCCAAAAGGCTTCATATTTCTGATGCAAAGTTATCAAAACAGAGGCGAAACAATGGTCAGTGTTTTTTATTCTTCATAGCGTTGTTCGAGATAGTCCATACGTTTGTAAATAGACTAAACAAAACCTGGAAGCCAGTAACTAGTACTGGATTCGGTCGGCTTTTTGAAGGCAATGTTTTTGATGAAATTTTAGGAGAAGAATGAGATAGAGTATTGTTTTGATGAGCGTGTGAATGAGAGAAGAAATATACTTCTATTAGAAAGAGAAAAAGATTTTGCAAGGTTTGGTGAAGTGAGAAATATCCGAAACCACTGATGGAATTTAAAAACTTTAACTTTCACCATAAGTACGATTAAAGTCCGTATAAGATCGCGATTCCACAAATGTTGCCTTTCTGCATTAAAAAAGTAGGAAACCTATTATTTTTCAATTCGATAACGCCATTTTGACATAAAAGCAATTCAAACAAACACACATTAATAATATCAGTGCAAGGAAGTATGGATAAACACTTCACTCGCAGTACAGTCAACGTAAAAAATAAATAAACGAATTGCAAACGGATTGAGACGTACTCACGCACGAGTACTCACTCGTACGAATAATAACAACGTACATTACTCAATTTTGTACGCAAACGTGTTCAAAGTGGCTAAACAGATGTACAGAAAATGTCTTCATAATGGTCACGATTGTACTGTTTTATTTTTTTTATTGGAACTGTATTATGTTGTTTATGTTTTGTATAAATGAGAATAGAGAATAAATGAGATTTTTATAAATGAGAGAGAGAACGTGCTTTGGAGGGCACGTTAAAAGTCAGTCCCGGTTGTTGTCTACTAAGATAACAGTCGTTAAGCCACGTCAAAGGCCTCTCGGGCGGCTTGAACAACTTTGACACTAGGTTGACCACTAACCATACGACAAACAAACAAACAAAATTAGAATATTTCTATATTGTAGTTCGCAATTTGTTAATGTGCCCCGCATCTGACAATAGGCTTACTCCCCATAGAACTGGCGCACCTACATGTTCAGGTATAATAAGCATCGTATTATTATATTATGTATGTTTATTAACCCGCCCCATTGAGGAAAGCGGGGGTCTGTCGGGCTCTCCCGCCGGCTAAGCGTTCCGGCTAACTTGGGCATACCGACTAAAAACCTGACGGTGTTCCTTCCGCGGTCACCATAAGGTGGCCAGGACGCGGTACCTCCAATCGGATACTCTGCGTCCCAACCTATTTCTACCCTGATGGGCTAGGTTTTCCTCCCATCACGAAGAAGTGGGAGTTAGATGTAGAGCCGTGAAAGCGTATTAATGACAAAATCAAAATCAAAATCAAATCATTTATTCATATAGGTCAAATGTTGACACTTATGATAGTCAATGATACAGAGAGTGAATTTACCGCCAGTTCGGAAGGTAGGGCCAATGAGAAGAGCTGGCAAGAAACTCCAGGCCACTCTTTTTAATCGCCAATTAATTTTAACAATCTTTCTATTAGGTATAAATTTTTGATGATGTAAGGAGCTGCTACCAACACTACCGAACACACATAGGTATAATATAAATAAATTAAATCAATATAAAGGTGCTAATAACATAACAAGTGTATTGGAAGCATGATGGGAGCATCTACCTAGATCATGATAGTATTGCAGTCATAAGAGGCATCTCAAGAGCATACTATGGCACAAGGAATTATACCGATTAATACTTATTTACTTAAAAAAAAAATATTTGGCAAATTCACCACAACCAGGACGACCAGTCACCCCAAGCAGCACCCGTTCACGAGTATGACGCATGGACCAGCCATCACCCCCTTCGCACATATTAGAGGGAAGGGGGTGACCCGGCACACGACGCCGCCGCAAGCAATGACATTTTAGTGAGCATGACGAACCTTGGCATGTGGGAGCCCACCATATCTATCAAGAAAAGAAAACGAGTGCCACTGAGGCTCGTGTGATACCTCTCTGTTACAGAGTTAAAATACTACTGATTAATATTTATACAATGCAAAGATGAATATATACATATATAGATATTTAATCTTGATTTGTGTAGAACGCGCAACTAATCCCATGATTTCTTGTCCATTATATAATCGTCGATCTTATAATAACCCCTTTTAATAAGATGATCTTTAACAACTAATTTGAATTTTTGTTGGGGTAGATCACAGATCGACTTTTACAGTACGGATTCAGGTGGTACAGAAGTACGATTTGCAGCTTTGCAGATCAACAACGTAGTTCAGTTCTAAAGTCTTCGTTATAAAGTTCTATAAAGTACAAAACACGATTCTTAAAAATATGATCACATTACACGAAAATAGTGTCGCGAAATATCAACATCAAAAAATATATCGATAGAATCAGTTTTTCAAAAAGCAAACGCGGCGCTTGTGCACAGAGCGGCAACAAACAATAGGACTCGAGTGATTTACGCGTTACACGTATATTGTTGAAATTCGCGTCGATACAGCTTTTGTTTCGCCGTCTGCCTTCTTATCGCCTCTTAGGGATGGGACATGTCGATACTTTTAACTGTATATGTTATTTTCAAGATGTTTGTTCTGTGTAGCAAACTAAGTAACGAATGCCTGAATAACGGAAAAAATGTTTTACCGTAACGTTAAAGACACACACTTGGCACATCATTCAGAAAAATGATTAGGAATGTAATGATGATATTAGTGATGATGAGAAAATATTATCTTGTACTAAAAGTATATTATATATCTTAGTTGAATTACTCTGATATGAACACTTATTGTAAATAATATTTGTTAGGAATATCTTAGTTTCCACAAATAATCATTAAAGTCCCAAAAGGTAATTTCCAGAAACCCTTTACCTTAAACTAAGACATACTTATGAATATTTCTTAGAAAGTATAACCATATTTGTAACATTCAACATTACGTATTCTAAACATCGATAAACACACATCCCCATACAATAATATCTACGCGATGCATCGTAGGAGCAAAATATTAAATGCATTCTTATGCCGCAACATACAACCATGTTTTAGTGCGGGCTATCTTCACGAAATCTATGTTGCTGACTTAGAATGCTCTATACCATCTTGCATGTACAGACAAACGCAAAAATATGAAGACACTGCGACACTTTTAATAACTTTCTTATGAATGAAAAGTAATTTTAAAAGCATTGTGTTTTCCAAGTACGGTTTGGGGACTTAACATTCCTTCAAGAACGCTGTTGAAGATTTCATACCCCCAGTTTCTTAGACACTTTTAGTGGTAGTTTATCATATAAAAAATCATATAAAAAACGCTATGAAATAGATAAACTACTGCTAAATGTACTCTGAAAACCGAGGTTAGGCATGCAAGGTTGCATCACAACGTTGTCCTTCACCGTTAGAACAAGATTTTTCTAATACATACCTAACTTTGAAAAGTCAATAGTATGGTGCCTCGGATTAAGGAAAAAAGCATTTCGTGTAAAATATCATCAATGGTATAAAAGTCATGGCTTACATGCCTTTTTACATTTCATATTTGTAACAAAAAACTCTCACAATTTTGTTCGTCGTTGCCATTTTTATTTTGAGCAGAAATAATGAGTTGATAACTGGCGTATGGCGTACATAAATTGGTACTGTCTGTTAACGGTCCGATGGAAAACGGCAATGTTTTCATAAGCGCTAGTACACACTTGTGTTTTGAATAAAATAAACGCACAACTATTAAAATAAAAGTAGAATAAATATCGGCTGTCGCGTCGTCGTACTGAAGTCTTATAAGATCATAGTATGGAGAAGGCGAGAACTCTCGATTTTTATTAATCTCGTGATTATTTAAATGTTTAGTGAAATGGCTTTCAAACAAGGTTCACTAACATCTACACAAAAAATAATGGATTCCTGTGGGATTTGGGTGGGGTTGATGTACAATAAAAATAAATATTCATTAAAATAAGGCATCTTAAAATATATCCGCATCGCCGTCCTCGGTAACGTGCCCAGAAGTCGATTGAAAAGTTCATTATGGTCTTTGAAGATTTAAGTCACATCGCTACAGATCAAATCGATTTTTCGGAACACCACAAAAATATCAATAATTTACGTATGTAGTAGGCCACTATAGATTAACAAAAATCTGGTTCTATTACTACAAGTTTGTAATCAGTAGATCAACATTTCTCTACCTACCTAGCTTTTTATCCTAGTTATACGCAAATAAATACACAAGACATAATCATAATAATATACTAAACAAATATCTTTGATTAATGGTCAGTTGCTATAACAAGCAAATATTATTACACATCAGTGCAAACAAAATACCCCACCGTGTGCACCGGCCGATATTATTTGTTTTTAATTTATTATCTGCATTGCTAGACTTGTTAGCCCCACTCTGCCCATAATTTGATTAATGGAAAAATACGGTTTCAATTATAACAATTTATATACGTGTTTGAACGATTGAGTATTTTAATTTTGTGTTCATTTGGTTTTTGATTGTTGATGAAATGTTTTTGGCTTGTTTTGGCACGTTTTATCGGCTTAACTTTTTGTTAGTGGCAATATTGTCTTCACAGCTTTTTTAAAGTAAAGTAAAACTTTTCTTTACTTAATGTTTACTGTTTACAGCCGAGGCTGTCGAGTATCAAGAAGTTTATATGTAAAATGCAATGAAAAGTTAGTTTCTATAGTACTTGCTAGGAGCGCTAATCATATTTTCTTAGCTATGTCGTCAATAGCTAACTGGTTGTTGAAATTGGTGACAAATATCTGTGCAGAAACGTGGTAAGCTCCTATATTTACGCCCGTAATTTTTATCACTTCGATTTGCCTATTTCAATTTTGATGTAGAGTCAGATTCAACTGCTTCTGTATTAGGTTATATGTTTTTCTTTGTCGCAAAACGTATTGTTATTTTTAACACTCAAGAATGGGACCAACTAAAATCACTTGCCATTATGATATACATTTTTGAAAAGGAAAATTCACGCCCTGAATAAAATTTCATACAGCGAAAAATGTCAAAGAATAACTAAAGCCAATTTCTATAGTAAAACCCATGTCCTTTGTGTGTTTATTGAGCGTGTACTGCCAATACTTAGAACACTTACGGTCGACGTTCAGTGGGACGGACGGGGGCGCATTAAATTTCCTCTATGTTCATCGTGACGTGTCTCAGCCGGAAGTATTGTGGGGTACACGAGGAGGTGAACTTCTTGACACTGTTTATGATTAGTGAATGTAGACGCATAGTAGTTTTGGGTATAATACTACATAGTGTGTCGACGATCTGCCTTTTTAATGCTTATGTGTCGGGCTTATCATTGAGGAGAAACTAAAAAATAATATAATGAAATTCTGTCTTTCTGACCGATGATTATGCCCCGGGATTCGTGATCTCAGTCTTTTGAAGTGCTATGAAGATTTTCTAAATAGTGAGTTTAATAGCCAGGCTGGCATACGGCAACACCTATCATTGTGAACTATACCTAGACCGTCGGATGGCAACGCGCCCTTTCAGGTGTAAAATAAAAATATTTTTTTCAAAATTATGACGTTCACACTAAAGTCTTAATGCCCCAAATTCATACAATTACTAAAGTCATAAATAAATACACCTAAACAAATTTTAAAAATACACACCTAACCTTAAAATCAACTACAAAACAGTCTCCCCGCCGTGTACCGCGCATCCCCCTCGTATTTATCCACCCCTGTCCGTGCGAAAGCCTAGAGACACAGTGTAATCTAATTTCTTAGCAGCTTAATAGTGTTGCACTTAGCTGTAACAAATTTTTGTTACGCTACATGTGTCGATCACAATACGTGTCTGTTGTTTGAAGTAGTGAAGCTTGGAGTGAATTGTTTTTGCGTTTTAAGTAATGTTTTTTTAGGTTAGCATGCTTATTTTGTATCTCTGTTAACAACTAGTGAACGACAATTTAAAGCCTCTCTGCAGTACATTGCTGTTTTAAGTAACCGTACTGATTACTATAATTTAATGAAAGACTCAATGTACTCGTATAGTGTAGTGACTTTCAAATGGTTGTCAACTGAAACACACATATGTATATTAGTTTAAGTTTCTGTTTCAAATGTACGTAAGCCGATTCTGATCAAATGCAGCTAGTAGTCAGTAGGAGTCTTAGATTGTTCTTGTGATCTTTGAAATCTCTCTCTCTCTTTCCCCCCCTTAGCCACTATACACGTGATAGTAGAGACACAGTGTAATCTAATTTCTTAGCAGCTTAATAGTTTTGCACTTAGCTCTAACAAATTTTTGTTACGTTACATGTGTCGATCACAATACGTGCCTGTTGTTTGAAGTAGTGGAGCTTGGAGTGAATTGTTTTTGTGTTTGAAATACTGTTTTTTTCAGTAACGTGCATTTAGTTTGTGCGGTTTAGATTCGTCGGGTCTTCATCTTCTTCGTCGTATATTTAGGATTAAGGCATGTTACGTGTTAGTGTACGTAAACTTAAAATATTAGAATGAAAGAAAAATTTTATGCAAATGACTTAACCAGAAACCGGAACTGATTTTGATAAAGTGTTGTATTGAGCTAGTAGAAGGCTTGGGATCACACATGAATTACTTTCTTTTGAAAACACTACCCCATAAAAAATACACACGTAAGTGGAGCCGCGCGGTACCACTTGTTTTCTGCATACTACATACACTGACTATCCATAACTACGGAAAATTTTAGATAATAAATTTATTATATTATTATAGTATGATTTAATGTATTTTATCTGGAAATTTGCTTTAAGCGATGTCTTTTGTTTAATCGATATTTATAAATAATTGCTACTCACGTTATTATCCTTGTAATATATAAATATACCATACATCACATATCAAACCAAACAGCGATCTGTTTCACATCGAAGCCTATGTCCAACATGACAGTCGGTTGTACCTCAGGCCAGTTTCATTTCCGCGCGCCGACTTCGTTTGCAGGCTCTTGTTATAAAAATAGAACCTTCTATTGACAGAGTAGGTAGTTGTATAAGATAGGTTTGAGTTATGATGATGATAGTTGTTATTCGGTTTATTTTGTAATTGGATAAAGAGCTGATGCTTTGATAAATAGGAAAGCGTTAGTTTTAATACGTAGATGCACTGAAAGTGTTATTTTTTTATTTCAATAGGTTGTAAAAGTTGCGAATATTTATTAATTGAGTCAAAGATTTATTTATTTTAAACTGAATATACAAATTAGTATAAAAGCGGACTTAATGCCAGTGGCATTTTCTGCCAGTCTACCTTAGGGTGAAAGATCAACCTAGTGACAAAATTGCCTTCAACGTCTAGAGTTCCTTAACATAGCAACAACCATTAAAACTGACTATTCAACTAGTCTTATTGAGGGTTATCGGGTTATAACTAGGTTGTGGAACTGTTGTACTGGTATCCAGGTGCGTCTGATGAGTCTGGAAGTCAACTCCAATATAAGGCTGATGAACCATAATATAATAGCCAGCTACTGCCATGGTGTAACCTTGATGATCATTTATCGAATAGTGGCTGCAACTAGCTATGAGCGCCTTATGATACTTTTTTACCTAATCTGCACAATCGTTAGTAAGTATGACTAAACCACTTCAGCTGTGTCTTGTTTGTTTGAAATTATAGAGTTCTTTGATAGTTGATGTATTTTTCACAAATGTATAAGCTAAGATAGGCGAACATAATTTAAAAGAGCGAAATCAATTGCTAGACTTTCAATAAATATCTAGCAAATTGGTCATTTAAAAAAATATCGTTATTTTTTATTCCCACGAAAATATTTTCCCACACCAATTCCCGACATTCGACAGAGCAAACAAATGAGCAAGTACAGTCGGCCTCGTAAATATCTCTCGATATACGCTCTACGCATATATCGTTTTACGTCGCGCGTTCATACTCTCGCCCCGGCAATAGATTCAGGAGATACCTATCTAACTGTTGGCGCTAAATCTCTGCAGACCATGTTTGTGGATGACTGTACGTTTTGATTTCTTTACGTTAACAAGGGAATTTTGTATTGTTTATTTTGTTTTGTAGAGGCTGTTGTTATTGCAGAGATAGAGCTGGGAGTTACCATGGGTCCTAGTAGCATACCTGTGAATAGTCGAATTAGAAATAGCATTATAGCTAATTTTCTTAAGATTTTTTTGCACCTGTCGCAGAAACTCTCTCTTACGTAGTTGCTGCGCTTAATGTAAAGAATATTTCATTACTATTAAGTTTTTTTTTGTAATAAGAAACCCCCTACATTTGAATATCACCATACTCCTTGGAAGGTTCATATTCATATTATTATATGCCCGTGCAAGTCATATTTTCTGATACCTTATTATAGAGTAAAGGGTCAATCATATAAGTTGATAAACAACTTCAACAATTAAAGTTATTTCGAAACAAGATCTTATTCCGTGACGTCACAATACGAGGGTAGTCTCACATTCTCACTCACAACTCACCTAACGGTCAACGTTCTTTTTTCAAATATTTCCAACCCAACAGTTTCGAAATTGGAAGCCATAAAGGCGGGAGCCGACCGGATGTTGGACGCTCGGCTCCATCAGATCCGTATCACGATAGACTCCCGCCAACGGATTCATTTCCGGTCTACGGTTGCATTTTGAATTTTAGAACTCAATTTTGATGGAAAATAGGTCAGTGATGCGATTTCAAGATGTTGCTATGGTTTATTAGATTTTTATGTGTTTGTTAAGTTTTGAATAGAAAATAAAAAGGCTTTTTAAGAAGAGTCGGAGGATTTCTCGATATGAAACAGGACACACAGAAATTGACTAAGTGCAACTGCGGTCCAGGTGTTAGTTGCACACTAACTAGTCCACGAGGTCTCAGGTTCGATTTGGTTCCGGATGTTATTCCAATTTATCCTTGATTCCTATTGTAATAACAATAACAGCAGCATAAAGTGAGAGTATTTCTTTACACTTTCACTAAATAACAAGTTATAAAGAACTTACGTAAGTTCAAAGAAAAATAAATCGAGAAATACAGCGACCACTACGCCTATAACTTACGCATCTAACATTTCCTTAAGCATTTCTCTCCACTGAATGCTAAAGCTTCCACAATTCAAGCCTTATTCAACACTTATATAAAACCATATACATAAAACAGAAAAGCCTTATTTACACCCGATATCACAACACATTGTGCTAAAAAGCTAAGGACCATCAAAATAAAAACTGATCAAGTCACACACTTAAACCGATCGTAAACTGAACGTAAACGTTACGGTTTACGTTTCGTTTACGTTAAGGTTTACTGCTGGAATGAGGAACGTATTTACGCGTCGTAATTTTGATGTTTTATATTAAGAATGGTTTTAACTACAGTATGAAGATGTGATTAGTATTGTTGGTAAATAATAATACAGGTAAAGTGCGAAAAATATTTAAAAATGTCTTATTTAAAATTTCATGAAAAATATTGAATTGGTTTAGAGATATAAAGTTTTGATAAGGCAATATCTAGCAATATTCTAAAGGTAAATATCATAAACACATTAAAAAAGAAAAAAATTGCGCGCCTTTTTCTTTTCTAAATTTATTGCCCATGCTGCAGCTGCATTCATGTCGAAGTTCTTCACAATTGTGCTCTTCCAATGTAAGGAAAATATCTTCTCCAAATTAATCCACATGGAAAAAAAGTTCTAAGCTGAAAGAAGATTTAATTTAAAATTAGGAGGTTTTACACAGTAAACATCTAGAAACAATGATGGACAATAAGACACAAGATCCTCTCATAGTAGCGTGCTTAGTACGGAATCAGATGACCGTGTATAAGTTGTTCAAAGATAAATAAATAAATAAATAAATATTATTGGACAACTCACACACGGTCATTTGATCCCAAACTAAGCAGAGCTTGTACTATGGTAACCAAATAACTGATAAACATACTTATATACTTCTAAATATATACTTATATAGATAAATTGACAACCAGGCTCAGAACAAATAGTCGTGCTCATCACACAAAGATTTGTCCCGGGTAGGATTCGAACCCACCACACGCGGCGCTACGGTTGTTGCGGCGAGGTGACCGCTTAAACCACTGCGCCAAACGTCCAGATATTATTTTGCTTTTCCTGTAAATAACCTAAATTTTCCTAGCAACGAATTTCGTATCCCATTGTCCGACTAATGATTTAACCAAAGTATCCTTCATAATTTTTACACCAGTCATCTAAAACACATCGTCCCTACAGCAACTTTGTAATAGTCACAGTCAGGACTCGTTAAAACTTAGTTATAGACGGGTCTAGAGTTTCCTGTAAATTATGCACGATACACAGTTTGATAAACAAAGACTCTAAGTTGTCAACAAAGGGAAAGTTTGGAAGGTAAAGTAAGGAACCTAGGTTTGAGATCGATATGATTATTTTTACTAGAAGATGTTTGAACTACTAAAAGTAATTTTCCCATATTTAATATTGTGGTTATTTACTGAAAATAACTGCGTAAATAGCGCGAGTGAACATAGTACATCTTTGAATGTAATTATTTTTATTTTCATCGTTTTGAAGCTGACTAGCGGACGCTATAACGGTGATCGTTCTCACGTAAGTGTACTCGATAAGTCCATTTCAGAAAAATACTCTGAAATACTTTTTCCTATTAACTGCGTCAAAGTAAAAAAAAACCAAAGACTTACATTTTTAATCACAATGAAACCTTGTCATTAATTGTAATTTTCAATGCACTGAAACTTCGGCTTAACAAAATATATACCAATTACTTCTAAGGACATCTGTCAACACAAAAGTATCTTCACACCAATGTTTGGTCCAAAGCCAAGTTATACTAAAGTGTTTAAAGAACCACATGTCACAAATATTGCCAAGTATTGCCGAGTATTTGTCAAATGTTTGTCATGTGTTTGCCGAGTGTTTGCCATAAACGTTGGCTCCATCGAACTCTATGTACAATGTTGGGACACGTACGTTCGGTGTAAGATCACGTACTTAAGGGATGCGAGATTGTCGATAAAAATGTATCGATATTTTGAAGATACAGGATATTTTACTTATTGTGGTGACAAAATAAATGCAGCAGTAGGCAGACCATGTTTCTTAAACATCATTGTCCAAAGATGTCATTGTGTTGGCTTCTGCAAGAAGAAAAATCACGAGGTCATTGAAATAATATTCCTAATTTCAATTATAAAACTAAAGTTAACCTTTATATATTATGAAAACTAAAAAATAAGATCATCAAAAAACTTAACTAGCTAAACAACATTTGAAGGGTGCACTACTTCAAAACTATAAAAAAAAACTTAATAAAGTCTTGATGAAGTTAGAAATAAAAATACGAAGGTTTTTATTATTTCGTCACAAAAAGATAAGGTCTAGACAAGAATAATTAAAGGCTTCCATTTTTTTCGAACATAAACTTTTCAATTGAAGTTATCTTAGAGAATTTGAATATTTTATGCGGCAGTTAAATGTTAAGACTTCTCGTGGTGAAATTAATTTTGTAAGCCGTGATTAAGATTAACGTTACTTCTTTTATTTACTTTTTGTTTCAGTGTTTAATTATTAACGGGCAAGGCGGGTACGTGGTTGACGGTTTTAAAAAGTGATATGAGTAGGTGCTATTTTCAGGTATGTGTAAAATAAAAAAGTATGAAAGCAGACTCATGTTTCGTTTCATTTTTCTGATTGAGAATCAAGTCAGCATAAGTTACTTTCAAAACAAAAAAGTTACGTTTCCTACCGGTTTTCCAAAATGGTGGTAGATAAAAAATTACGATTTCAATTACTTGTTTAAGTTTATGAAATAAAGCATATTTGATTTTGACCCTGACTTATCAAATCTGGCAGCCTATTAATTCATAATTTTTATCTAGCTCAGTTTCATGAATATGTCGATTTTATTTATCAAACCAGAAAATATACTACACCTTCACTTTATTAATCATCTAAAGTACAAAAGCGTAAACTAATTAGTAATCAAACAATAAAAATTTACTCATAAAACGCAGTTATTAAGAACTAATGAGACAGGCAGTTGTAAACTTGTGCTAATTTCCCTTGAGCTGAACCTGATGTGTTATGACGTCATAAAATGAATCGTTACCAAAGGATTATCGCCATGAATTCAAATTGCGCATGAATTTCGTAAATTGTTTCGTATTGTTTGAGAATTTTCTGATTATAATCTTGACTTATTACGTTGCAAGGTTAATTTATAGAAAGTTGATTGGCTAGTTAGTAGCTTATTCATCTATTTGTTTTCTGTCCTGATTACTTAATAGGATCATGGTAAAAATGTATTTTACTATAATAATCGTAATAACTTTTTCATGTTTGTTTTCTTTAGCTATTTAAGATTGAATTGCGAAAACTGAATTTGAAATTTAACCACTAAGTACTTAGTAACTAAGTAAATACCACTCTGTTTTATCCGAGATTGCTTCTCGGACTTACTTTACAATAGATTTATTAAACATAAGTTGCATAATCTATTACATTGACAAACATGATATACTAAACTTAGTACTTTGCTTTACAAATAAATGTTAATAATACATTCGTTATTAATTTTTATTTGTTTAACTTCGTAATTTAAGTATAATTCGACGTGCTTGACCAGATAATTTGGAAAATTTCGTTCAAGGATTCTTTCAAAACATCGATATCGATAACCATTTCAATAATCACTAACCCTCCCCAAACCCATTTACAACACGACTCACGAGCATACATGTGGCGCACAAATTGTTCAGAAAACATTACCAAATTCTCTAAATTTACATAATCTTAAATGCAGTATAAAGTTTATTCTTACTTAGATGTAATTTCAGTTCGCTTCCCACTGATTACGGCAATTAGAAGTTTACAAACGTTTAATTCGCTTTAATTAATGATCTCGTTTGAATTTGACAAGTCATTGTGATATTGATTATGGAGATTAGAATTATATTGCTAGATATGGTATTAGAAGTCTGATAATATAATTAGTTTTGGCAATATCTTATTTCTGTAAATCGAAGTATAGGGGATGGATATTTTAAGATTTCGGTTTGTATATACAGGTTTAGCTTTCTATATTTCGGTTTAGATGTGGTACAGTACAATATAAAAAGGCTCATAATTTGTTTAATCTTATATATAATTTTAGAAAACCCACGTCAAAAGTGAAGATTTTTTTTCAGTGGTTGGTTACCAGCTATAGATACCATACCATACCTTGAATTGGGAAACAACTTATAATAATTATGGAGTAAGCACCTGTGGATTGAACTGCTACTGAGATTTTCTCCAGTACCTAAACTGGAAGCTTTGGTATACTACTAATACTTGGTAGAGATAAGTTTTGATAAGGAATAATCTCAAAGTTTCACAAAAATAATGCATTAATTCCTTAGAATAAATTCAGTTTTAGTTCGTTAATAGCAAATTTCCATAATAAATACTTATATCTAGACCTCCTTATGAAAACTATCATTGATTAAAATTATTTCCTATATCTATACATTAACTTTTGTTACAATAAACATAATTTATTTAAAATACTGAACGCAATTCCTCAAACTTAATCAATCACATCAAAATCAAGTCTAAGACAATTTAGCCATGTACCCAGCAGGTTGGCACGATCGTGTTAGGCCTGCTCTAAGGGATTAAGCAAGGTTTCGTGCACACTGCACGTGCTAACAGTTTACATCGTTCACGTGGTTTTGTGGTGTCTCTTGTGTGCTAGGGTTTAGTTCGATTTGTGCGAACGATATTTTAGTAGAAGATTTGTTACAGGTAAGTTTTGTTCCTTAGGTAGAATCCTTATTATCGTTATTAATGATTGGCACCACAAAAATTATAGAATTTGGTTGGCTCTTAAAAAATATTGTTCAGAGATTCTTCCACACTGACGTTCAAACATACAAAAATGACAAAAATTTGCAAGTCTGTCCGTCTGTCACGATTTAGTTGTCAAACGTCTGAATCAACATATTGTGGTGTTTAAGATTTTTTAGTTATCTTTTCTATAGTATTAATAATGATTAAGCAGGGTTTCGTGCACACTGCACGTGCTAACAGTTTAAATCGTTCACGTGGTTTTGTGGTGTCGCTTGTGTGTAGTAGAAGATTTGTTACAGGTAAGTTTTGTTCCTTAGGTAGAATCCTTATCATCGATGAGTAGTATTGGACCTAAATATGGTACGCTTGGTTATTATAAAGGGAGATTTAGAGTTTCTTTCACATATTACATAAAAAAAAACATCAATACTGTAAAATTATAATACTGTCTGTAAAGATTTTCGGCCAACCCATTGAATCAATCTTGATGTATGTAATGGGTTGGTTATAGTTGTAGTGATAGTTATAGTTGTAGACTCTACAAACTATGTTTACTAATCTACGAAGCTCACTACTTACATTGCTTTGGAAGAATATATTACTATAATTTGTCAAAAAGATATCGTTATTTAAAAATTCTTACTTATAGCAGTTTTCCAGGAAATCAAATAACATTTACTGTCAAAATATTCACCACCATTCATAGCAAAATTTTGCAAAACCTCTATAAAATATACCACTAAAATAGACAACACAGAAAGGTCGGTTATCTTACAGAAGTTATATTTAATTCGCGCCGCCATTACTTCGTCGCCTCACTGTCAATCCAATTGTCAATATACAGAGTCAGTCAAAGTTGACAGGGGTGTTGTTCGTAGGTGTTTTTTTGTTCCGTCTGAGTGCTAAAGTTTAATGGTCACAATGTTAGGTATTTTGTTGTTACCGACTTCAAAAAGGAAGATATACTATGTTCGAATGATTGTCTTTTTCGATTATTGCACCGGTGGAGGATATTTTTGATTACATGCATTTGAATAGCAAAATAAACTAGTTTATTTTTTTAGGTTGTAGATTTAGCCGAGTGGTTTAAGTTGGCACCTCTCACGCAAGTGGTCGCTGGTTCGAATCCGAGGCAACACATCAATGACTTTTCGAAGTTATGTGTGTATTAGAAATAATTATCACTGGCCAACGGTGAAGGAAAACATCGTGAGGAAATCTTGCATGCCTAAAATTTGTTTAATACATTTATTGAGGGCATGCAAAGTCCCCAACCCGTACTTGGCCAGCGTGGTGGACTCAAGGACTAACCGCTCCCCCCACATTTGGGAGGAGAGGAGACCCTTGCCCTGCAGTGGGACAGTAAAGGGTTAAAAAAAAGATTTAAACAAAATCAAATTTAATTTTGAGGTAAGGAGAAATTAAATACAGGTCGAGCTACGTAAAATTTAAATAAAATAAAACAATCTAAAAATAAGTATACCTAATTTTTAAAAACTATATTTTGATCGTTCAAATAGTTCCTAATTACTTAATACCGTACGCCTACCATCAACCTTTACCAAATAATTCTAACCTTTCTGATGTCTTTTGCTTAAAATGCCAAGCTCCCTCTCACGGCCGAAGCGCCTGAAATCACAGTAAGTGCGAACTAAAATATTCATAACGGTAAATATGGAAAAATCTTGTTACAACATTTCTGAACGGAACACGTTAAACTCTAAGTTATTTATGAGGTAGTTCGGAGAATAACCGCCTTTCTATGTTATAGAACATTTTTAGAAGATTATTGCCTTGTTTTGTGGTAAATTTCTGAGGCGCTCAGAGCTAGTTGTGCTTAGCGGTCGGTAAACGATGAGTGCGTTAAGCAACCCTTGACGCGGTCAATCTATAGATGGGTGACCGCATAGTGGTATTAAAGCTGAGCGTCTCCGTGCTTCGGCGGCCCGTAAATAGTCGGTACCGGTAGTGGTCTTCTGAGATAACAGTCGTTAAGGCCTTTCAGGCGGCTTGAACAACTTTGACACTAGGTTGACAACTAACCGTACGACAGAATAGAATACTGGTAAATTTCGTTTAAGGTTACTCCATTATATAAAAATGTGAGTCCTTCGCGTTATGATGACTTGAAAAAACTACGATCTTCAATATAACTTTGACACGATAAACTTTGATAATCTAGTGAATGAAAGTTTTGATTATAAGGTGACTATTGGAAAAAGAAGATTTGAATCAGAAGCTTGAAGTCAGCAAATATATTTTAAGGTTAAGCTTTTAAGATAGAATATTACAGTTTCAATGTATTATAGGTTGTAGTCGTAGAAATCATTCCTGCTTTAAAAATTGTCTATAACTAACAAAAAATATTATAATTTTGACCAAACGAAGGACTTCTAAGTTTAAGAGCAGTTTCACTTGCTAAGTGCTCGATAATGATGTAATGACATTCTATCGTTGAATCATTTAATCATAATAATATGACTATAAGAAATGGCCAATCATGAACAAAAAGTTTACGCTAGCTATTTTATACATTTTTATTCTAACAATGACCTATAAAAATGAATATTATATTGATATTAAAAATTCTATTACTAACTCAAAGTAAGACCAGCCTTTTGTAGTCAAAGGAGCGAAAAGCCTGTATCCATCCTTTACACAACCTACCTTTTTGGGTACCGTTATTAGGAATAGAAGCAAAAAAGTATTTTTTTATTTGGTCGATTGCATTCGTTACAAAGGGTTGCCCTAGTTTTTGTGTATTTTGACTTAGCCTTAGACTTAAAGGTATAGACTATTTTGAATACAGTTTAGCTTTAACTGATAAAATATAATATCGCACAAAAAGATATATAATTAGTTAGTATTGTTAAGGGTGAAACCTAGTGTAGTGCAAACGCGCTTACACTTTCGGGTATATAGGCGTGATGTTATGTATTTTTTTTATTTCAATTTATTCGATTTTCTGTCTGACAATTTAGATTGTCCCTATTCGATACTGACTCTTTAACATAATATATGTACCTACATATTTATATTCTATTCTGTATGTTGAAGTGATCAGCGCTCCTAGCGCAAACCACAAAAACTATTTATTTATAGTAATTATTAAATGTCAAATTCTCGATTCTCAATAGTGTGAGGCTACAATATTCCTATGAAGGAGCACTAAATTCCTTAGAATTTAATGCTTATTATTCTCTTAAAATAATAATTATTAGAACAATTTCTATTATAATAAAACTATCAACACTATGAACGTATTCTGATTGGAATCACAATAACGGTACCGTTAAGTTATAAATATTTTAATTAAGTTATGAACAAGATGGTTGATGTCATTCTTTGAATTATGATTTGGGCGTGACTGCTTCGGGCAAATATGGTATAACAGATCTATAGAGAAGTTTTAAATCGTAGCCCGCGTAGAGGTGCATGTGGTATAAGATTACCTTTTAAACAAAAAACATAATTTTAACGGGTTTTCAAAGAAATGATTCCGTTTTCAGATAACTGGACAAACAGTTTTTTTTTAATGTTTAATTTTCTATTGTACATAGTGTTGTTTATTGTTATTAATGCAGGAAACTATAGAATCTAAATCAAAATATTCACATTAGTTTTATGAACGTGCACAGTGACAAATTTAAAATACTATCGTGGTTTGATTTTCCATTGCCAGATTACAAGAAGAATATTTTTAATAAACAAAAAATTTTTTTCTTTAAACTGGTAATATTAACTAGAAATTCTATAAATATAAAACCATGGAATAAAATCTAAACACGTATAAGAAAAATACGAGATACCAAGCCACTTCTCGATCTATAATCCCATCGACTGCTATAATTATTAGGCACACTTCGAGCTCCAAAACAAAGCACACCCCGCCCACATATTAAGATGTCAGCGTTTTATTAATAGACAATACTAATATAATTAAAGTGTTCTAAATAAAAACATGGCGCTGGCTCAATAAATTATAACGTGGGTGTGATTTGTGGTCTCAAATGATAGGTTTGAAATAAACGAGAGCTACTGTTTGATTGGTTCTGATCGTTTTTTTGTTGAAAGGTTGAAAGGATTGTTGTTATGGTTCAATAATTGTTATAACAAGAGAAATTCTTGTTTCGTTATTATTTTTAACTGATTTTGTGATCTGAATGAAAGTGTTTACTGATTACGAAGTCTTTAATTCCCGGGTCGTGCAAAGTGCTAAATTATGATTTTTACCTAATAAATAAATTTAACCCATTATTGTCCCACTGCTGGGCAAGGGTCTCCTCCCGTAATGAGGGAGGGGTTAGGCCTTGAGTCCACCACGCTGGCCAAGTGCGGGTTGGGGACTTTGCATGCCCTCAATAAATGTTTTAAACAAATTTTTAGGCATGCAAGGTTTCCTCACGATGTTTTCCTTCACCGTTGGAGCATGTGATAATTATTTCTAATACACACATAACTTCGAAAAGTCATTGGTGTGTTGCCTCTAATTTTTATTTATATTAGAATATTTTTCAATAGCAGCCTAGAGTTTTGTAATGTGCCAGGTATGTATCAATAAGCTCGCCTACTTACGGGTAAAATTTAAAATTATAAAACAATCTCCTAAAGACAATTGATCTGAAAGATTCGTAGGAACACAAATTTATAATTTAGAACATCAGTGAGTATAAGTACATAGAATTATACATTGTTATCTAAATAAATTGTAAATGTCAAGGCTCTCTACTAAGTTGTCGTACTATAGTAATGTGACAATAGAAAGTATTAGAACTATTAAACAATAAAATGGCCGAGCAACCATATAAAAGTAAGTACTTCCCAACATAAAAACCGAATCAATACCAAAACCACCCAAAAATTCAATAACGCAACTGAAGTTAATCTTTAAACCTTAACGCTCCAAATTAAAAAGGTCGTAACTATAAATTTTCGTCATAAACTTTAGTGTTATTAAATACACGTACCGCGTTTTTATTCTAGTGACATTGATTGCTTGGTATTTGTGAAGAAATTTATCGTTTTATGAAGGAGAGCCGGCCGGTAAAAGGTGAATACGTGTTAGGGATATATCTTGAGATAAGCTTCCGTCGTAAAGTTTGTTTGATAACTTAGATTAGGTTAAGTTGATTGTTTTTGTTGATAGATTTGAATTGTGTGACTTTCTTTCCTTTTAAAATATATGTCATTTTAATTCTGATGTACTGTAATAATCTAATTATACTTGTTTCTTTTGTTGAGTACTAAAGGAGATCATCCATTTTGGGCCTTTTTTCAAAGTGCCGGCCAACAAAAAAAAGTGGCATGTATCGATAGAGCTAGCCATTTGAAGCAATAGTTAGTATGGCACGAAACCGGTAGGATCGCTTTGAACCGAGTTAGACAGGTTTGAAGATTCTTAATATTCAAACATTAATTCATTTCTGAAAGTGCTGTGAAACATAAAATAATGATTGATTTTGCTAGAATTAACTATCTAAAGCAAACGACCACTCTGAAGTTGATTTAAGGTCGTAAGCCCACGTATCAACTCGGAAACGGGTCGTCACCGTATCAACTCGAGCTCATCAGTATTATTTGTATGTAATTCCCTACTGTAACACACTTATCGGAATCGTTATGTGATCGCCCCGGCTCACGACCATAGGAGTGGTTCGTATGCACATTTTGCATACACCAGCACCCACGGTGGAGTGCGGGGCTATGTGCAAATTCCGATAGATTTGTGGGCATACCTTCTAAACCGCAACATGGTTCCCTATAACAAGGGCCCTCATCACAAATCGTGCCCGAAGCACAAAATATTGTTCCACATGCCAATGAGTCAGACATAACAACCCAACGGCAACACTCTAGATGACCTCTTACCTAGACGATGGTTTGTTAGTTGCACACAACCGAGGGTGCGGCCCCTTAGGTGCGAGTTTGATTCCCCCGGCGCCTCAATGCGTCGCAACTGGACTGGTCACTGGCGACTAGCGCATCCACACACACAAGGTCAGCGCATCCTCCCTTAGCGAACCCAAGGGGCCGCACCCTCGATTGTGTGCAACTAACAAACCATCGTCTAGGTAAGAGGTCACCTAGAGTGTTGCCGTTGGGTTGTTATGTCCGACTCATCGGCATGTGGAACAATATTTTGTGCTTCGAGCACCATTTGTGATGAGGGCCCTTGTTATGAGGACACATGTTGCGGTTTAGAAGGTATGCCCGCCCTTCTATCGGAATTTGCACATAGTCCTGCACTCCACCCTGGGTGCTGGTGTATGCGTAATACGCATACGAACCACTCCTATGGTCGTGAGCCGGGGCGATCACATAACGATTCCGATAAGTGTGTTACAGTAGGGAATTACATACAAATAATACTGATGAGCTCGAGTTGATACGGTGACGACCCGTTTCCGAGTTGATACGTGTGCTTACGACCTTAAATCAACTTCAGAGTGGTCGTTTGCTTTAGATTGTTAATTCTAGCAAAATCAATCATTATTTTATGTTTCACAGCACTTTCAAAAATGAATTAATGTTTGAATATAATGAATCTTTAAACCTGTATAACTCGGTTCAAAGCGATCCTACCGGTTTCGTGCCATACTAACTATTGCTTCAAATGGCTAGCTCTATCGATACATGCCACTTTTTTTTGTTGGCCGGCACTTTGAAAAAAGGCCCAAAAATGTATGGAGCGTGGATGATCTCCTTTGCATGGATTTACTGCGCAACACATTTTGTGAATCTATACCACAACACTTGTTTAACAAACGTGAAAATGTATTCGCTTTTAGGTAGAAAACGGCTGAACCTTTTCGTATATAATTTGACATAGCAAAGTGCTACAATTATGCTACGGAAAGACAAACCTGATAAGCTTTTTTATTTTGCGGGCAAATCTGCAGCTTTTAGGTAGTAGGTTCCTGATTTATAAAAACTTAAGAATTAAAAATATAGATTTTTATAAAACAAAGAATTTTACATTACAGTAATGATAATCACTTATCACTTGAGATACTAAAACCCCATAATAAAATATCTATATCATCATAAACTCATAAATAGTCCAGTGCGAGTAAATCACCAAAAATTTATGGCATGTAATTATTGAAAAACATATTTTTCCCATATCAACGGGAATTAATGTGGTCGCGTTGTTCTATGGGATATTTATGGTGTCAATGGCTTATGGTTTATTGCGCTATGTGGGAGATTTGATAGAAGAATGATAATGTGATGGTTTTATGGTTTAAGTGATAAAGAACTGGATCATTATTTTATTAATTGTGTTATGGGATGAGTGAATGGAGTAGTTTAGGGTTTCATTTCCAATCTGTATCAATTTTTTTAATAATTTTGTCGTAGTTTGCATGATTGTGATATGTGGCTATTAATAGCATTGGGTGCGTTTAGCGATAAACTAGACCTAAGACCAATATCTATAGCTACCAATATTAGGTTTTGCAAGCATTTTGTAACTTTTGTGAAGCAAAATGCCAATCAGGAATTTTTCAGAAATATATTTAAAACTAAACACAGATGTAGACTGCACCATAATACTGCAAATATTTGCAAATTTGACCGAACCGGGTGATGACGTGTGCTGCTTAAGAAAAATACATTTAATTTTCGTCTATTCCCATAAAAGATCTATTTCTCAATACCACAATGTTACTAATAAATTCCTCCCATTCAGCTTATTTAATAACTTTCAAAAATTAAACTTCAATATTGATTTACTAAGCTATCTATTAAAACGGACATAAATGCCTATGGTCGTGACCTTCCATTGTTGACCTTTAAGGTCAATAACCTCGTGTATATTCTCATTTTATTGGGTAATTATTTTGTCGCGTGATTTATAAAGCCTCCGTTAGATTCATGGCTTAATGCCTTGGTTGACACTGGAGTATACGAAAATGGATAAGAACAATTGTTGAGAATTGAAACAAGTCAACTTGTATTATATACAGTGCGTCTTACGTGAGCATAGTTTATGCCTCCGGACTCTCTGGTTTGTTTCTTTTGTACACAAAATTTACTCACGCTATAACGTATGGACCTTTGTGGTCTGAAATAGAAGCTTATTATTATTATACGTCCTTTTGTGGGATGTATATAATATAATGGCTGAACAGGTTTGGAAAAATAAACCTAGATTGAATTAAATTTTGTTTAAGTAGAAAGTTCTTATTTCAGCCAAAAATAGCATGGAAGACGCCGCGGCAATTATTATATTGTGAATAAAATTAGGGTAAAATCGGCTAGATTGCCAACAAAATGCGGTTAAAATCGTGTTGCTAAAAATAATATATTATTTAACATTTCATATTTAAAGCAAAATCCTTAAATAACTTTTCATTTTATATACTTTTTACAGCACAATTTCGTCCATAAATATTTTCCTTTTCGCAAAAAAAAGTTGCATTTTTTTACTTTATGACTTCTGACGGGGCCGTTAGAACCTTATGAGCTATAAAATGGTAATTATTATGACCTGTTAACGGCAAGCCTACTGCGGTGAATTATTTAGAGAGCCTGTACTCAGCATTTTCCTCCCTTTGGAATAAATTGGCCGGTTTGCTTCGATTGCATGTTGGGTGGTATCATATTTGTATGTTATGCAATGCTGAGTAAAGGAGTTTAGTGTTGGTTTTGTTTTGGGGTGTAATCATGCTGTGTGTGTCATGTTTTCGTTTGGAATGTAGTTATGTTTTGGTGATACAAAATTGTAAATATACAAAAAAAAAATAGTTGAAATCTTTTTCACGTCCGTGCCTTTTGGTCAGTGGTTCTGAGAACTAAAGTTTATTGAGTTAAAAATATTTTGCGTAAAATCCACAAAAGTGAACTTAAATAGTCTCATAACATTGAGATAATTCGCAGTGAGCAAGTTGGTTATCTATACTTATTGATTTTTATGCGAAAATCTATCTATCTATTTGACACAATTACCTACTTAACTAATTAAAAAAAAAAATACGTCCAATTTGAACAAAGCGAAGAAAAATATTCGAGCTTAAACTTAGCCTTTTTATATATTTTATGTATCCTTAGTCAGCATTTTTTTATCAAAAATACGTTTCTATTTAAGGTGCTATTTTAAATTCCATATCCAACATTAAACCACTCCAAGCCACCTACATCACCGACAGACAGATGCACTAAACATGTTTGTCTCAATAAAAGCACCCTTTAATTGCGTCCATTCAACGTGACTTATTGGCATTCATCGTTTCATCCCGACTAATTAAGGATGTAATTAAATAGATCATAAATCTAGCGGTTAAGTTATTGCGGCGGAAAGAGGTAAATAATTTGAAATGTATTTTTTTTTTTGGTTTTATCTGTTTGCGGTCAACCTAATGTTAAAGTGGGTCATCATCATCATCATCCTAGGCTTCATTCTAAATATGTTAGAGTCAGCTTCCAGTCATGCCGAATGCAGCTGAATATCACTATTTTACATGTATTTTACAAAATGGTTCAAAGCCGCCCGAAGGCTTTTGTCTTGGCAAACGAACTTGAAATGAAATCAATCGGAATCATTCACTTTGATTTAAAAAAAATACAGTAATTACCGAAAATTAAATTTACATTCGCCTTAGGATTTTTCACTTACTTACCTGTTAAGTTACTAGTGAAAAAGTAAAAAGAACTGCATTTTTTCAATTTTAAAATTACCAACTCGTTTAGTTAGTCATCCCTACTATCCTTTATAACATAACAAAGAAGCAATCTTTACACGAAAACCCCAATAATCATTTTATACCCCGATAAACCGTAACCACCATAAACTTACCCCAGATTACCCCATAATTCCTTATCATTGGACGACATAAATAATGGTAAATAAATACCCCATCTTAAATGTATCGCGCACTTTATTTTGGCAATTACTTGGCAATATTTTCAAATTAAAAGGACGCAGGAGGTGTGGGTGAATACACAAATAATCGTAGATTTTGAGCCTTAACTGGACTGAAATTATCACGTTACTGGTGATGGTGTAAGGAATGACAGTAAAGCGATATTAGTAAAGAGTTTCTGTACATCATTTAGATATTCCGATAATTTTTTTTTTTTTATAATACTGATAGTTTATTAAAATCAATCATTACATATTATAGATAATTAACTAGAACTAAACATTAAATTAATACATTAAATAATAATTTTATATGTACAAACGAAAAAAAAAAAATAATAATAATAAAGGAACTAAACATAAATAAAATTAAAATTAAAATAAGGCATCATAAAATATCTCCGCATCGCCGTCCCCGGGTAACGTGCCCAGAAGGCTGGCAGCATTGCCACGTTGAATGGCAATGCTTATTCTTTGCCCTAAGTAAAGGCCAGCCCTCTGGTCACGTGTCGTGCTGATTATTCGGCGAGAGATATCAAAGAAAATTTTTTTTGCACTCGGACCCCACGACCCCATCGTCTCAACTCCGAACGGCTCAAATATGCAATCACCAATAAGATTTGCATATTTGCGCCGTTTGAGGGACTCTGCAGCTGCAGCAGCAGCGCCGGAGCAAATCGACGTGCTAGGAAGATGTGATGGCGCAAGGGTATCGACGCAAGTTGCGTCCCATACCAAAGGCCTACCCATCTTCCAAGGTAGCAACGACATACCATCAGGTCTCTTGCCATCGTCACGTGCCAGCCCATTAGGTTCAAGAACAGCTGGCACGCCGGCGGTGACAAGAGCACGACGAATTATGTCATTTAAGCTGCAATGACGTGAAATGCGGCCGGCGCTCCTACTACAGGAGAGGCCGTGATGTCCGAGGTTGTCGACTAGTACACCGCAATGACAGCGGTGCGGAGATACACAAGGTGCCCCTACACGGAGGCAGGCAGCAAGTCGGAAGGTGGCGTCGTCCAACATAGACCCTACATTGGACGACGGGAGAGCCTGCAGCCATAAACCCGATTCCCACTCACCCACAGCCAGAAGGCGCGCGCGCTCTGCGGCAGTGGAAGTGCTGTCCAGAAGGGACTGCCTTACCTTGGCGCAGAGCGGCACGTCCCACTGTCTTTGGCAGGAAGGGTTAGTGGGAGCATCTATATTTGGACAAGCCATTTTCCAGGCATTTAAGGCGTCAGTCTTACAAAGCACCTCGGAATTAACCAGTTTTAAGGGTTCTAGAATCTTCCTGGTTAAAACTTCAGTGCTGTGGACTGAGGCCAAAAAAGCTGGTAAACTCACATCAGTAATTTTGCGAACGCCGAGGCCGCCCAGGCGAACGGGTAAGCTCACCTGAAGCCACACTCGGTCGTTCATGGCTAAATTTAAAATTTTGCTGACTGTATTTTCAATAATTTTGTCTATTTTTCCTAAAAGTGTTAAATGTTTCCAAAAATGTGTAGATCTAATTACGTGGGTAAATTTAGGGACAAAAAGACAGTACCGGATAATTGTAAAAGCCGAATGAATGTTAATTTTTTCCAGGCGGTCCGAAACTTTACAAAAATTTTGTATTTTTTCGTCTATGAAAAAATTAAAAGCATCGTCAAAGATGGGAGACCCAAGGAGGCGAAGAGAATCCTTTTTAACAATTTTGATATTAGGAGCTAAAATATTAAATTTTGAGAGGGCCAAATTTTTATCAACTGAGTCGGAAAGATAAATTTCGCATTTGCTTGTGTTAAGTTCTAAACCGATTTTTGAAAAATTTATTTTTAGAAATTCCAAATCCTTTAAAACTGTTTCTAAATCACCTCCAAGAGTTCCGTCATCTAAATACCAAACGTTGAATTTTGAATTTAGCTGCCGAATGATTGGTTGTATTGCCAAACTGAAAATGGCTGGTCCAAGTGGGTCACCTTGTTGACATCCCACTGCTGATTCTAAAAGGTGGTCTTTATACAATAATTTTGATGGTTGTCGATAACATTGCCAAAGAAAACTGAAAATTTTGGGAGCTTCCTTTTTAATTTCAGTCAACAAGGTGTCCCGGTTAACCGAATTGAAGGCGTTTTTAACGTCAACCTTCAGGATGACCTGTCCTTCCTCGCGGTCAAGGTACGTCGCTAGGGCGTGGATGGCAGCCTCACAGCCCCCTCTGGATCCATAGCCGAGCTGCAGGGGCTGTAGTTTATCTGAAAAAGCGTCATGAAAATAATAACAAGCTATTTTGGCTGCCATCCGCCGATATGTACAACCTACGGCGATGGGACGGATGCCACCATCGCTCTTGCGTAGGGCACACAGATTGGCCCCATACAAAATATCAATGATGCCATCAGTCACACCGCCGGAGAGCATTAAATTAATTAAGGCCGTTAACTCCCTCAACAGCGAATCGCCAGCCTCCCCGGCGGTAGAACACAGCAGGTCTTTTAAGTGCTGCGGCGTTAAACCGTCGAGGCCACCGGCAGAGCCACTCCTGAAAGAATTAACAGCCATAATGACGTCCTTGGCTACAATGCTTATGTAATCATTAGTGTCTGGTGGATCTGGGAAGGAAAGACCATCCCCTGGCACCGGGTGTTTGCTCTCCAAACCAGCAAGTGTTTCAGGAGAGCAAGGCGCCACCACATCATCGCTAAATAAAAGTCTAGCTGCCCCCCTTATATCACCTTCCCTTAATTTTGATTCCACATAACTAAAAATTGATTTACTGCTGAAGGTTGAAAATTTGGGTTCAAAATCAAGGGCCGAAAAAAGACAGTTTTCTTTAATTTGGGATGTTAAAGATTTTTGGTTGGATCGAAAATTGGGAATATGTAGTATTCTATAAGGGAAAGTGAGAAGCTGCTTCCAAGCTGTGACAGAATTCTCCCGAACGACGAGGCCAATGCATTGTGCCAAATTTTTTGCCACGGAAGGCCTCGCGCCACGGGGAATTCTTTTTAAAACCGGAACGGAATTTTTTAGCTTTGTTAATGTTTGCCAAAAGGGAATTTGAATAATATCTGTATCAGATTGTCTTAACTGCAAAGTGGAGGAGTTTGAAAACACATTCTGGGATTTATGCATTCGACCCAAATGTATCTTCAAACCCCTCACACCCTTAAACGAGCGAGCTTGGGGGCAGAAAGGGCAAACGGCTAGACCTTCACCCGATGTGGAAGGTTGACTTGTGCTTACCTCCGAGTTGCTGCCATTGTTTGTACACTTAAAACTAGACATACAACAAAAAAGAAATACAAATTTACAATAAATTTACAACAAATTATACAAAAACACAATAGAAAAATGACGGGCTGTCAGCAGTTGACAGGGACGTCGCGGCGGCGCACTCACGAAGCCCGAGCGTTGCCGAGGGATCCGAACGCGTTCTGTCAGCTTCGCTTAGGTTCTTCATGATTCATATTATTATTATACATATACGGCGTTCTGGCGGTTTCGCCTTAGGGCTGCCACTAAGAAGTTATTAAAATATATGTTTTTGAAAAAATCCGTAATTTTACTTCAGCTTTTATGATGCCTTGTACTGGCTTTATAAATTCATATTATTTATATTTTCTTTATTAATATTTTCTTTGCTTTTAAAGGAAAAGAGAAGAGAAAAGCAAAAATCAGCTGTTATTTTGACATTGTCAATGACAGATTCATGATTTTTTCCGATAATTTATATATTGTAGTTCAGTCAGGCAACAAAGTACAGAGCCGTGGCATGCACGATTTATCATAATAATTATGTTTAGATTCAAAATGGAGTAGCTGTATCAGACCACAGTTGCAAAAACAAAATAGCTATTTTCTAAAATCTGAAATACGTTTTAGACTTATAGTTACTTCCATGGAATTAATTTTTTCCATTATACTAGGTCTTTATTTGATTACGAATTTCCTCTTGAGGTAGAATGTTAATTGTCAATCAATAAAAACTAAATTACAAACGCGAAAAGCTAAGGAGCTCGTGGCTTAGATAACAACAGCCGCGCGGATCGATCTCTGAGGTTAAGCAACGCTTGGCGAGGTTGATTTGTGGATGGGTGACCATCTTATACATATCGAGTTCCTCCGTGTTTCGGAAGGCACGTTAAATTGTGGGTCCCGGCTGTCAATTTCGAAGATCTTTGACAGTCGTTAACAGTAGTCAGAAGCTTGAAAGTCTGACAACCAGTCTTACCGAAGGGTACCGTGTTATCCCAGGTAACTGGGTTGTGGAGGTCAGATAGGCAGTCGCTCCATGTAAAACACTGGTATTCAGCTGCATCCGGTGAAACTGGAAGCCGACTCCAACATAGCTTGGAAAAAAGGCTAAGCTGACAAACGCGAAAAGCTTGTACCTTAAAGCACAATGTAAATCATGATAAATTGACTTTTACAATACGTTTTCGGTAATCTATTTGCGGATTAAAAGCGTTTAACGACATTGTTTTGCAAATATTACTTTGTATTCGGTTTCATTTTGTCCCCATTTTTTCGAACAAATGCCCGTTATTTATTCCATATTTTAGGATCTCGGATACAGATTTTCTATTCAAATAACGGATGAATACTGGCTTTGTTTAATTGAACAATTTTTGAAAATATGTGTGTTATGCCTGGCGCTTTGTAAATAAAAGAGCATAATTTGATAATGATGCTTACTACGTATGACAAATTCACGAAAAGCCATACTTAGCTTTTCTTCAAGACAATATTGATGTGTAAAGAAATGTAAAAATTTTACTTAATTTTCATGCATGACTAAATATAAATTATCTATAGAATGTGTAGAATGTGGATGTAAGAATCGAACCCAGGACCATAAAATGGTATTGGCATAGTGACACGTTAACCACTGTGCCATGGAGGCATAAAAAGCTTATAAAATAAAATTCAGAAGACTAGGCTTGTTGGCGCACACAACATGAATAAGTATCTCCTTTACACTCACAGAAAATCGGACTAAATTGTTTATAAAATAAAAAGCATTCCTCTACAATAAAAGGCTTAAACAAACACAACTCCAAACTTTTCACCAAACAACACATTTGAAGTCAAAGCGAAAAACAATACCGATCTCATTGTTCAGTAATATGGTGGAAAAAAATATTTATTTTCGAAAATAAAAGCACCATTGTTCATGGAATTTCGAAAAGCAAGCAAAGTTGTGAATGCCCTTTGTTAATTCCGCTAGATGAATGAAATTGTGAAAAAAATCGTTTCCCAATTAATATGGCAGCGCAACACTTTTTCCGGTGGTTAATAAAGAAAATTCCTGTATCGTAGTTAATTAAAATAGCCGAACGGTAGGGCTCCAGTGAGGGAGAGGAGAGTGTATGAAAATTTTGTGGAGTTAATTTTGATGGCTGTTTATTGAAAGTTATAACGCATGATGGGTGAATTTGAACTTATTAAATATGCTCCAGCTCGGTATAATATTTATTTATGCAAGCAGATTTCATCACAATGTTTTTCTTCACCGTTGTATCAAATGATAATTATTTCTAATAACATATATAATATACACATAACTTCGAAAAGTCATTGGTGTGTTGCCTCGGGTTTGATCCTGCAACCACTTGCGTGGGAGGTGCCAACTTAAACCACTCGGCTATCCCTGCAAGCTCGGTAGAATATTTAATTACTGCTTATAATTTTAAATAAATTAATTGAACACTTTATAATTTCAATTAATTTAGATAACAACATTATATATATTTTGCTGTACTAATGAACAGGCAGAAATATTGATGTTTTTACCATTCGATATTTATAGAGTTCTAGCATTCAAAAATATCAATCACAAAATACTTTTATTGAATACAACGTCATAAAATCAAGATCAGCTAATCTAACTCTATAGATAAAATTACCCGGAAAAATCGTGTTTTTTACGGACCCGCTCTCACTATGACTCTACCAGAATCAAACGAACAGTATAGGCGTCGAGCTCCGTTCATACACTTTATTGAATTTCTGTAAAATTCCTAACACATGCCGTGACCTGACGAGTTTTGTTTCATAAAAGACTTCAATTTGTCCTCACGATAATGGAACCTGTTTAATTAAAGTATTAGATGTATTTTTATGAAGGAAAACGTGTAAGGATTTAACGCTTGTGTATATAATGAAATACAAAATAAATAAAAATAATGTCAGAATAAACTGATAAAGCTTGCCAGTGCAAGGAATAACACTAATACTAGTAAATAAATAATTTATGTTTGAGTTAAACTTTATTAGTTATATACCATTTGTTTTTACGGAGTTGCCTTTAAAATAAAACGCTCTTAAAGTACAGAATGAATGAAACAATATGGATTATTATCCCCTAAAGCAAAGAACTTTACTTTGACTGCCTCCGTGGCGCAGTGGTTAAGGTCACCTCGCCGCTACTATTGCGTCGGGAGGTCGTAAGTTCAATTCCCACCTGGGGACAGTTATTTTTGTGATAATTCCACAAATAATTGTTACGGTCCTGGTTGTACTTTGTGTCCGTTGTTTGTATGTTGGTAAAAGTCCCCGCGACACAAGAGCAATTCTTAGTGTGGGGGTTGTCTAAAAAAGAAACAAATATAAAAATTTATTTCACGAGATATCTAAAAAAGTATCTCTTTTTTCCGATGACAGTAAAAAACATTCAAAACAAACAGTCTTTAATAGAAGAACAATCCATTTGAAACCTTAGATCGTTTCTCATAGCTTATGCAGGCTGCATGTAAACTCACAATGAATGTGCTATTAATGTTTCTTGCAAGGATTAGTCCACAACGTTGTGGTCTAGTCTACGGAATCCTACGGATTACACCACGAGCGTGCCGGACTGTCTTGATAGCATTGTTTAGTTGAACAAATAGTATAGAGAGCTGATTTATTTATTCAATTGCATCTAAGTACAAGTTATTTGTATTTAAAAGTATATCGTCCCCGTAGAGCGAAAAATCACTAACTAACACCTAAGTGATTTTGAGATACGAGGTGTTTTATGTCTTAAATGACAAAAAAAAATATAACTTTTTTCGAAGATTAGTTATCGATGTACGAAAGGTTTATTTTTGAAGATATATTAATTAAGTATATGTTATATGTATTAAACCACGAAAATAGTATATAAATTATTAACTGTGAAGGATAATTTGTTTTACCCCAAGTTTTACCTATTTATCTGTCACTTAGTTACTTTTCACATGTAGTTAGTTAGTTTTCGCATCAGCATTTAAATATTATACTAGTAACTAAAATCAGTTAGTTATTTTAGGAGTAAAACATATTTTACATAACTATGTCTAAATAAAATACCCAACTAAATAGACTTTGCTTATTTATTGCCTAATTTAAAACTAGTGTCCTATCAGTTGAAAAGTTTAAAAGTAAAACAACATTCTTAGGCAACATTAATTGAAAAAAAAACTGTCTTTAAGTATACAAAACCTAATTAAAACATAATGAACAAGAACACGTTACAAAATCATCAATAGAACAGCATTAATGATGTAGCCACATCATTTTCCTCTTCTTCCTCGAGCTAAGTGACGTCAGGCTCACAATACATAGCCTATCCACCACATCGTTACTAACAGGTAAAGATTCATACCAAGGATAAAGTTCGCTTGGTATGACACCTTTGACACAAAGATTTAACAAATCTTTCCTTGACAGGGGTGTATTTACACTAGGGCTAGAAGGTCTATAGCCCGGGCCGGTTTCCTCTCTTGGGTCTGCATCTTGTCGTGGTGAGGGGGCTTAGTGGAATTGAAAGGTTGGGGAAACAGTGAAATTACTGTGCGTGTCCCTCTGTTTGCAGAGGACACAGGTGCGGGACTGAGCCGTCAGTGGGAGGACGGGCTCAGTAGGCACTCACACTGCCCCGAGCTGACGAAGAGCCAGGCCGCTGCCGCCCTCGTCAACCGTCGGTTATCGTAAATCCGTCCATTCTTGACCGAGGGCCTTGCCTTAACCGGCTGGGTCGCGAGGAGACCACCTCTGTGAAAATCCCGAGTAACTCCAGCAGTGGCGCCCCCTTTAGGGGTCTTGCGTGGTCAGAGTTCATTCGCGCCAGAAAAACCAGATGCAAGCGGCCACTGGGGCACCTCCCGCCCTCCAGTAGTATAAGGGTCACCGGATTATGGGGCCTCTACCTCGGTGGAACGATACTTGCCACCACACTCGCGGGAACTGTTTGGATAATATAAATTTGAAAACGAACCCAAATGATGTAATCGGGAGAGGCGAGAAGCTCAAACCCGAGGAGATCGGGGGCAAGAAGCCCAGCCGTATTGACTGCATAGCATAGTTGCGGAGGGTCGGAGCACGCCCAGTTTGCGCGACCCTCGTCGGTGAGGACGAGGTCGAAGGTCGCTCGGGAATCTGGTGTCGAATCCAACACTGGCTCCGACATGAGCGTAGTTTCGAATGCAACTCATCTATCCGAGAGTGGCCGCCTTTGGCGGAAGAGACGACTGCGCCCCGAGTCCGAGGAGTCGGAAGGGTCGGGGAAGAAAAAGAAAGCGCCGGGGAAGCAAGTGTCAGACAATGACCCTTAGGACAAATTCACCATCCAGCTGGCGGACACCATCCTCACTCACCACCAGGCAGTGGTAAAGGTGGCCGACAAATCCGATCACCTCAAGGGTGACCTTTATGAAGTCCCTCAAAGACGCTGCCAGGAACATCAAACTGGCAGTGTCGGAGTCGAGCTGGCAGTATGCCACGAAGGAGAATTTGGCGCGTCAGGCCCAGAATTATCGCTTGCAAGAGGAGGTCGATCACATGTCACAGGCAACGGCATCAACCCCCGCGCCAGAAAAACCAGGGGCAGCGTCCTCAGCTGTACCTGCTAACGCATTCGCCACGCCACCGCCACCGCACCGCAGCTCACATGTCTCCGGACCAAGGAGAAGCAGGGTAAACAGCCGCGTCTTACAGTGCAGTGGCTTCCAAACCGCCGTTCACTAAACCGACGGCTGCCAAAGAGTAGCAGACTCTGTTCGGTTCGTCGGGAAAAATAGCAAGGCGCCCAAGGCTACGGAAGCCGACAAAAAGGGCAAGAAAATCAAAATCAAAATCAAATCATTTATTCATTTAGGTCAAATATTGACACTTATGATAGTCGTTACAATTACTGAATCTACCACTGGCTCGGAAAGGGGGTGGAGCCTTATGAGAAGAGCTAGCAAGAAACTCACGGCCACTCTTTTCAATCGCCAAAAGTTTTACAATGTGGTTGATACAATAATTGATCATGCGAGGAGCTGCCAACAATCAGCAATATAGACTAAACCTCAATTAAGGAAAATGAATATAGTTAGGTTATTTATTAGTCTCTGAACATACCGTATGTTGGGAGCACCTATATAATAAGAATATGGGCAGGAAGTGAGCAAATTGGTTGTGAACAATATATAAGAAAAAAAGTGACAGTTTTATGATGTTACATCACCTATTTGCATCATTAATTGCCCATATTTTACAATATTTAGACCTACTGCTACTGAGTTTATACAATTTATGGCAAAGTTCCCTAATTTCAAAGAATCCTAATCAAGCGAGCGACTAATCCCAAGAGCTATTGTCGTTTAGATACTTATCAATTCTGTAATAAAAGAAGAAGGAAGAAGAAGGCGCCCAATCTTCGGGCTCCAGCTGCAGCTGAAGGCGGCAAAAAGCGGTGCGACATATAGAGACGTTATTAGGGACGCAAAGGACAAAATAAACCAAGCCGACAATGAAATAGTCCGCTTCGGGGTTGCGGCTACGGGAGCTCGAATATTGAGCTCCCAGGGGTCAGGGACCGGAAAAGCGGATCCCCTGGCCTCTAAATTGAGGGAAGTTATCGGGGAGGACACCTGGTATCCAGGCCCACAAAGACCGCGGAACTGAGCATTACAGATCTGGACGACTCAGCCTGCCCAGAGGAGGTGAAGGTCGATTAAAGCCCATTTAATAAATAAAATTGATCAGGACAATGTAAAAAACTAATTTGTTAAAAATGAAAATAAAGTTTAGTTTTTTCATTCCTTGATGGGGCGGAAAGCAAGCGGAGCCCAGGGCGCGCCATCTTAAAATACGCCTCCGCGAATGACTGCAATAATGCGCGGGCGCGGCGAGGGTCCTAAGGTCAAATTGCGTAATCTCACTAAGTAGCATCGTATCACGGGACATAGTTACCAACCTTTCATCTAGTAGTGTTTTTGCTGAGTGAAAAGTAACCAAAACATTTTAATTATAATACTCTAATGTGTTATGTCATCTACAGTCAGGGAAAATATTAACCAGAACACTATAGTTAGTTGTCGTTTTTTCTTTTAAACGTCTGGTCTTAAATAATATAGGTCGAAAAATAATCAATGGTAGTTAGTTACTTTTCGCACAAAATATCACATACAATAAAATTACTAAGTCACTTTGATGAGTTTTCGCATTACTATTTTTTAAGACATGCCTATAGGGAGTAATGCGGAAAAAGTAGATAAGGAACTTTAATGCGTAAGTATCTTTTTCAACAAAGAAGAGAAAAAGTAATCAGGTGACTTAGTTACTTGTAACTCAACTGTCACAAATCAAATAATGTACTTAATTAAGTCTCGCGATTTACATTTTTCTAAATAATTACGTTATGAATACGAGAGTAAGACAGAAATATGGAGAAAAAATTACTGATTTTATTGGTATTTATAAGTCGATTTTGAACATTTTGTTACTTAATGACTTTTCGTTCTACGGGGACGATATACTAATGTTATAAATACGAAAGTCTCACATGCTATCACGCATTAAGCGCAAAATTGATTTTAGTGAGATTTAAATTAGAGACTTGGGTTCAAATACTACTTTTATAGTTAAAATATATTCCTTGAATGAAGTAGATGAAGTCAAACATCACGACGTATAGAATATACCTAGTATTTCATGATTCTCTGACACTTATGTATTTACCAGCAATATAAAATTCAACGATAATACGTTCTGCATGTGTATTTTGAATACTAAGAAAATTTGTAGGATTTGTTTTTGGTAATGGTCATTGCAATTTATTATGGGAAGCCTTAAAGCTGTAAGTAATTAACAGGGCTTTTAAAAACACAGACGCAGTCTTATAATTAGGTTATTTTACGCACATAAAGTGCTATGTAAATTAATAGTTGACGTTTAACTCTACGTTAGAAATATGTATAGTGTTTTCAATATTCTACAATATTGTTATGATATAATAAATACCAATCGATACTAACATCACATAAAGCAACTAAATATCCATCCCTAACTAATATCGAACTGTATTCAATGAGCCGCCGAACCAGTAACAGTTACCGTAAACAAGAGATACCGATACCAATAGTAACAGGTACCTAAATAAATACCTAATCCACGGCCGGTATTAAATTATTGTGGCCATATCGTAAACCCGCAACGTTCTAGCGATACAATATTTATTTTTATTAAGTCTGTGTACGCACTAGGCTGGGGAAGTGGGCGTTTTCGGTGACAATATTTTTTGAGTATTTTGATTGTTTCTTGTTTCATAGTGTTTTGTTATATAAGAAGGTTAAAATTTGTTTAGATTTAAATGCAGTTGTGTTGATTGTAAGTTAATAATGTTGGCTATCATATCCACAAAAATAAATCTGTAGAACAACACCTTATACAATATTACTGTCGTATAGGAATCTAACACGGATTTGTATAAACACGGAAATGAAAAATGAGTTAGAGATATTTAATTACTGACCAAGTATTTTTACAATTCCAGTTAAATAGATAAAGGCACAAAAATAATCCGGAACAAAAATTTTGTCTTGTTTCACATTAATCCCAAGTAAAACCAATTGAACTGTATGATATTGAGCAAGTAATTACTTAATTAAAATGTATTTTTATAATACGAAAAGCACAATAAGTTGCCATCAAACGCCTATCAACATTTATATTCAATTCGAAAAAATCTTCAACCAACCGCAGCGTTTTTTCATCACAGTGCGTTGTATATATTTTTTCTGTATCCTCGTCTGCGGTCGTAACAGCAACTAATTGCTTTCGGAAACGTTTTATGTGATCGTATTTCACCTGAAAAAATGATTTATCCGAAACACACGCGGTCCTTTGTCGCGTTTCGTACCAAAACAAAACGTTGGCCGATATAATTTTTTTCTATGTATTTACTTGATATTTATTAGTTGTGGTATGATTTTTTGATATTTTGGACCTGCTAATTGAATCAAATTATGAAATAATTAGGTAGTAAGAGAGACTTTATCATGGGTGTTAATTAAAATCGGTTTAGCAATTTAACCGCAAAAAAGAAAGTCTATCCCATATACATATCTATTACGCTCTCGGGCGGGACCTAAAAATCGGAATTTTTCTGTCATTTTACGTGAAGAAGGTCGACTGGAGCCAAAAATACGGTTCTTTTTTTAAAAACGCAATGAAAATTCAGGCAATATGTACCACGCGCGTTTAGTAGTATCTCGGAAGTCTTATTATATCATCAATTGCACAATTGCACCAAGAAACACGTACTTTAACACCTCTTACGACTACTACACGTATAATTTCCTGAACCGAAGATTTGACGGCTTAATATTGCAAGCGAGAGCGCAGCCATCTTGCAAACGCAACTCCATTACGTAATCACCCAAACAACAGTGTTTATCCTCACTGGTAATATAACATTGTAAGACTGTACAGTGCGGTGCAAACAACATAGGTTAATCCGTCGGCCCATCATCGAGCGAAACTGTCTGGAACGCAGCCAGTTCTATTATCTTGTAATGTTACTACACTAGTACTAGGGCCATAGAGTAGGAACAAACAGAAGAACAATATTAACACGCACTTAAACGCATCTTAAATATTGTTGACAACATTAAAATCCTACATTAAATTTTAAATCTAAATTAAAATTGTAAACATATGTATTTGTATACAATATTTATGTTTACGATTTTACAGTGGAAATAGAAAATTTACTTATGATAATACGTAGGAACTATATCTTAGAAGAAGCTGTTTTTATGTCGAGAGTAAGTAAGAGTTGCCAAATGACTGTTTACACATTTTACAAGGTTTTACTAAGTTGATGTTTAAAAAATAGTCTGGGGTTTAATACATCTCTCAATCTTCCTCTCCATGCTTGTAAACAAATCAAGTATTAGCTTTAGAAGTATAACAGCAGCTCAATACTCTATTACTATCGACTACCGACAACCGAACTGTCATCGAGAAATTTTGTATGAAAATCTGATCAGCGCCTCTGACGGGTGTCGTAGGAAACATTTTGGCAGTACATTCTAAATGTCAAATGTCGATAGCTAGCCGGTTGTCGGTAGTCGATAGTGGTAGAGAATCGAGGTACAGGTGGTCAGCTGAATTTAGCATTTATATTATAGCGACAAATTATGTCAGAAAACAGCCGAATAGCGTCCGGGATTATATTTTTCTACATTATAATCTAGTACGTAATTAAGCATTACATCTGTACGAATGATTCTACGACAGTACATGGTACATGATGGTCTTTGGCAGGTGCGGAATTTTGGTCCGCTGTGTATCGGATTAGGGTTATGTTGGTATTAAAGGGTGGTGAGCAATTTAGGCCCTTACGCCGCACAGATGTATAATTCCTGGGTTAATTTGCGTTTTAGTTAAATACATTGGCTTCCTATGCCTGAATGTGGTGCAATGGAGACAAAAGTACCTATTTTGTGTTTAGTTTTTTTCGCTAAATTGCACTTTTTTTCTTAAAATTACTATTGTTGAGTGATGAGATAGTGATAGGTGTCTGCGTTAAGCCTAAAAATATAAATTGTCATTAATACGGCTTTAACTAATATGCAATGAGAGAGTGAATCATAGTGCAAAATGCATCAAGAGATTAAGTAAATTGGCTAAAACGTGGGTTTGAAGATGTTATATGAACAGCAATCGAGCTTGGACAAATTGGTGTTTATAGGTTAATTGTTATTGTCTTTTAACACAGTGAAGATCGAAACATGCTGTCAAATGTGCATAGACAAAAAGATAGCTAGAAAATAAACTAAAGGGCCAAGAAATAAATCCCAAAAAAGGAACTAAAAAGACCCAGTCACAGTTCAAGTACATCCACTTTTAAATCAAAATGGTGGGGAGACAAACATTTCACCAAGATGGATGACCTCAGAGGTCACGAGGGCAGTACAAGGAACCTCACTCGGAGGCCGGAAGTGAGGAAATGGCTCCGGCTTCCGGTCGCGAGCGATGTGTAAAAATCGTAGGGCGTTAATTTTTGTTGTAGGGATGTTTTTCGGGAGTGGTTGTGGATTTACTCAGACGCTGGTTTCCTGCAAGATACGATAGTAAATAGAAATATATATTATTATTCATAACCTTGATTACTTTTAATAGAGTTTGAATTATATTATCTATGTTTTTATTCAAAAGAATGTTGAATGTCAATTCATTTTAGAATTTGAATATATCAGGAGATTGGTCTTTTGACCAAATATAATTGTACAATAGCAAGAGTAAAATATTATAATAAGAGTCGCATTAGTGGTTTACAGATCTTAAAACATTAGAGTACGAATTTTCTTCTTCAAATGTAATATTTCATCATACCATTTTGCAAGCAATTACACGAAGTGTATGGTAGTTTTAACTAAAGATACTGCATATAAACTAGCAAGAAATACATTCAAACCAAACTACCCCTAAAGAACCCCAAACAAATGAATCAATTCCCAATCGCAACCATAATTCAATTATTGTTAATCACAAAACTTTACACAGATAAATACTGATTTATATCATAAATCTAAGTGACAAACAAATTTATTGGCAAACTCCTCTTAATTGAAACAGCCAGTACAATTTATACAGATTTAGTTCAACTGGATTTGATCCAGAAGTTTTTTAAACAAGTTTCAGGCAATTAGGTTTTGGTAGTATTTTTCCGCTGTACAAAAGTTGAGAATTGGGGTTGAAATTGGGTTGAGGGTTCATGTAAAAGTGGATCATGGATACGCGGTGAACTGAATACGCCTGAGTTTAGGAATAAGTAAGTAAAAATTTTGGGTAGATGCAAGATACACTACTCAAATTTGCATTTTGTTACTTTGCCCTAACGTTCCTTTTGTAACTGCACGTTTCGATTATTGCATTTCAATGATAAGAGTAGGTAAAATATTAAATTTTGGAATTAAAATAAATGATTTACGAAAATAGATAAACGTACACTAATTTTTTTTATTAAAAAAGGGTTTTTGCGATGTAAAGCAATTGAAAATTCAAATTCAAATAAACTAACTCTGAGTGGAATTGTCGACTGTTAGAACTTTGCCTAATATTGTATTTATCTCCCCATAGAATGAATGGGTAAAACATTATGTCAAAACGCATTTCATTTTTCAATAAAACAAAAAATATTTTGACCAGATTACTTACAGTTTTGTAACAATGAATCTAGCTAGTAATATACCACTTCCATATTTCCTACAACAAAAGCGTCCGTTTCTCGGGAACTTCATGTTATTTATGGGCTTGAGAAACACAAGCGTTCTTCAGCCTACCTCTGATACTAATGGATTTCGTCTTAGAAACCGTTTGTGAAACAATTTTACAATTCAACTTTGTTCTAGACGAAGGTCGAAACAACTTTAAACTGGTGTGTGAGAAAAGCTGTTAAAATTAAAAAGCTAAAACCGACAAAGTAAAAAAATATTAATATATTTATGTACGAGTAGCAGTGATAGCCGAGTGGTATAAGTTGATACCTCCCACGCAAGTGGTCGCAGGTTCAAACCCGAGGCAACACACCAATGACTTTTAGAAGTTATGTGTGTATTAGAAATAATTATCACAATGCTCCAACGGTGAAGAAAAACATCGTGAGGAAACCTTGCATGCCTAAAATTTTGTTTAATACATTTATTGAGGGCATGCAAAGTCCCCAACCCGCACTTGGCCAGCGTGGTGGACTCAAGGCCTAACCCCTCCCTCATTACGGGAGGAGACCCTTGCCCAGCAGTGGGACATTAATGGGTTAAATTTATTATTATTATTATGTACGAGTATATAATAAATATTATTTAATATATACTCATCAAAAAAACGCTAATAACTCTATGCTCAAAAACCTTCTGATCAGCAATATAATTTAAAATTATAAAAATAATTAAAAACATTTACTATCATAATAACACTTTGTTCGTTTGTCCGTTTTTCCGTTTGTCCGTTTGTATAGATCGTACCAAGTGGCGTTTTTTGACCTCTGCCTACCTTTACCAGAAAAAATATTTTCACTATTTAGGTTTTGTCACCAGTACCTCGATTCTGTACAACTATCGAGTACCGACAACCGGCTAGCTATCGAAATTTTGACATTTAGAATGTACTGCCAAAATGTTTCCTACGACACCCGCCTGGGGCGCTGATCAGATTTTCATACAAAATTTCTCGATGACAGTTCGGTTGTCGGTAGTCGATAGTAGTAGAGAATCGAGGCACTGTTCGGTGTTAAACTATCTGTGAGTGAAAAAGACAAAACACTATAACAAACCCAAGTTTTTGCCTCGTTTATTAGTATCTAAAGCATTTAAAAATTTGTAAGGTAAGTAAGGTTTATAAACCTTTATGTTTCCTTCATACAATACAAGTACCGCAGCTCATCTCAAGACAGCATCCGAGGAAATAAAAATAAAACAGCAAAACACTAAGTCACCGGAAGTAGCTGAAAACGGCGACGCGTTTCCGCCACTAACTGTACCGGAAGTCGGTGGATTAGCAGGTGAAATGGCTGCTCCTGAAAATTATTACGCTCTCACAGCACACGTGGAAATGAAAGCAAGCGAATTGTATTTTTATTGTAGAAATGTATTTTTGCTTTTTGGATGAAAGTAGTTTTGTTGTCGTTTTGTTCGGGATGTTCGTTGTTTCCTGTGGGAAGTGGAATAATAAGCAGAAGAAGGAATAAATGTATAGGAATTCCCTTTTAATCCGCAGATATTTAGGTTAGTTGGTAAAATGTTGTGAAAGTTGAAAGATTTTTTTTATTTATAGTATACACGTCCTTTATTATATCATATTATTATTGACACATAATAATATGTAGCCGTTTATGGTATCCCTCAGTTGGCAACGGTTTCTTCTTTTATTTCAAGCCATCCTTTCCGAGCCACTAATTAATATAACTTACAAGTGACTTTGTGATTTGGCTCAAGGTCGCTTTGAAAGTGAGGAAAGTCTACATAACCAAACTTAAGAGAACACAACTAGACTTATTCTTCAAACATAAAATTATACACAATTGGTTAAACGATTCTTTAGAAAACGTTATCAAAACTGACTTATAAAACCCTTTATTTAGAAAATCTTAACTGCTTCTAACAATACGGAGCTAACTTGTTTACACTAATCCCTGTGTAAGCAGTAATTAATACTGAAGGAATCTTGTTACTAAACGCTGCTAATTTTTTAAAACTCGCTTACTGATGAGGCAATTTGTTCGAGTTTTTTTTGCTTTAAATACTTGACTTAGAAATTTTAAAATAAATAATTTTCTTCTTAGAAAATTGCTCATTTTAACACGCTTTTATTAGCTTCGGATGTAGTACGAAAGTCTGTATGTATGTGATCAATGCAGCGAAAATATTGAACGTGATTTCGATCAACTTTCGAATGTTGAATTGTTTAGAATTTTTGCATAGTTTTTCAATTTTTACAGTTTGTTGTTCTTTACCAAGATTTCTAGTATAAGCGATATTTGAGTAAATTTTATATATAATAGTTTAAAATAACTAATTACCAAGCTGTAAACAAGATCTTCTAGGAAATACGGTATACTAACTACTAATTAAATAATAAAGAATACTAAGGAAGAAAACTGGCTGCTGATTATGACTGATACTACTGAATAGAAAGAACTGATTTTCTGTGAATTTAAACGCAAGGAATTTCTAGTAAAGGATGAATAAAATTCGAAACTGTAGCTTGAAAATGTTAAAGAGTAGATATTTTCTACTTCATAGAAATCAGAAAATGTTAATAGTACAATATTGTAGCTTCAGAGTACTTTAAGCTATGATACGTAAAAAAATATATTCAATAAAAAATGGCAAAAACAGAGATAGTGGGGTAACTTAGACGCGTTTCTGCAAAGATCAACCGCCGATAGGACTGATAATGTAAGTGTAATATAAGATACCTTTGCCTAGCCTTGATACAAGGATTTGGGATAATCAAACAAAGTCCAAACTGAAGTCCAAAAAAGTCCAAAGTCCCTTACCTTAACGCGACTAGCGCGGTGGACTCTAGGCCTAACTCCTTCCTCGTTAGAGAGGAGGCTCTTGCCCAGCAGTGGTATAGCCGCGGGTTAAAAAAATATCCTTTTTCCATGGCACATCAGTAACAAAACAATAATGAAAAACATACCTTAGTGTACTTCAACATACGTAATCTTCAAATTAAAACTTCCTACTTCAATTTTCAACGGCATTAAACATTTTCGCAACTATAATCTCGTGTCTTGCTATTTTGTCACGTGCAAACCGTCTACACACTTGCATCGCTAGATTTGCAACGTTAGTCGAGACAACAGTAATGTGTTTTGTGAAAAATAGCCTGACAGAACTGTAATGGGTTCTTGGTCACCCCGTTTTGAGATTTGAATTTTGTGAATCATGAATTTGTCACTGTATAAATTATAGCAGAAGGCAAATATACAGCAAAGAAAGGAGTATTTTTATAATTAATTAAAAATAAAGAATTAATTTAAATAAATTATTACACTTACTATCTCGGAAAAGAGGAGTAAAGACGTTTTTTTTATTTTTTCTACTATCAGTTTCTATTTTTATAAATACTGTGGTGCTATCATTGATAATTTATTGTTGCTTTTTATTTAACACACAGCTGACACAGCAATAGTTAATAAGAGGAGATATAAATTGAAAAAAAAAGTTGATGCAAATTTCGCAAATTTGACCAAGGGTAGCGTGGCCGAGCGGTCTAAGGCGCTGGTTTAAGGCACCAGTCTCTTCGGAGGCGTGGGTTCGAATCCCACCGCTGCCATATTCTTTTTGAAATTTAAATACATCTTTCCTATGCAAAACAAGAGACAAAAGAAAAATATTACTGTTTAGGGTTAGTTTAATAAGATTAATCTCCTTTATTAAAGGAGATTTTCGGTTATTAGTTTCCAGTCTATCGCCATTTTCATTTTTCGTTCACGGTGACCCATCCTAAATCCAACATTATGTTAATGAGCTTAACCTGGCTTTTGACTCTTAAATACAATATAACATTGCTATAATTATAGCCAAGATATTCCACTGCATGTCTGACTCAGGTGTATAAATAACACACCATCAACACACAACTTTTACACCCCAAATTTTATATTTATTCGAAAGAATAAAAACAAAAAAATCGTAAAATTAAAATGCGCCACATCCGTCGTATATTTCACGAAAAATAAAAACAGGGGTTGAAATCTGTCTCGGGGGTGTGAAATCGAAATTACTGCGGGTTCCACCCCTTGTCGATTTCCAAAAAATATGTCTCCAAAAGCACTTGTTGTTTGATAGCCGTATTGTCGAATTTATTGTTACTGCTATTTCGTGACGTTTGAGCCAAATTGAGACATTTCCAGTCTCTAGGGTAGAAGCTAGGATTGCTGTTGTAGTGTATTAATTAAATGCATTCGGAAATGCGACAGGGGGTGCGAAGTAAACGGGTTTTTTTATCTGAATCGCATTCGAATTGCCATTTTGGTATTATTGATTTCTTCTGGACTGTTTTCGTTAAAGTATTTTTGACGCGATACTTGTCGTCTTCGTCTTCTTTTGTTTTGTGATAATAATGAAAAGACATTTAGTTGATACTCATAGACAGAAAACCCATATTGACAAAACCAATAATACAAATGTAAATACCAAATAAACTTTAATGCAAAACATGAAGAACAATAAGTGACTATTTCTTTGCGGTGTCTCATTACAGTTAGAGAGGTAATTAGTTGCTATAATGTTTGCACTTTGCCGAATTACATCCCGGCTTAAAATCGTTGAACAAAATAACAATAAATTGATTGTGAGTAAGACGTTACGATTTATGTCCCAGGGGTTTGAAAAGTGAGTAACCAATCATAACGACATGTGTATTTTATAGCTCCTTCTATTAGAATTTATAGCATATACAATAATATTAATATTTTTGGAAGTAAAACGCGTAAAAAATTGCTTTGAATGCTGCCAGCTGTCAGGAATTGCAAACGTTGCATAATTTTGTTACTTCATAAAATTACTTTCAGAAGATTTTTTAAACGAAGTAAATTAAGTAAAATACATTGCCTTTGAAGTTCAATTCGTATTTTCTTAATACAAGATTAATACGTAAAATTATCAGTAAAGGCCAAATTCTAAAACGTATTTTAAATTTTAAGTATTGTTGGTCTCTGCCTACCCTTATGGGCAAACAGCGTGATGTATGCATGTATGTAATGCTTAAATTAAGCTGTCATTTCACTTTTACACGTTTCGACAAAAATACTCTTAAACATCATTCACAATAGACTTTCATAATAATATTAATATTCGGCTGTAACTCCACAATTCTCTACTCTTACCGTCCCGAAAGCCCAAAAAATATTCGCCCAAAATATTGCATAACCGTAATTGTGTACCAGCCGAGTGCAACGGGAGTAAACCTCATATCTAATTCATTATAGATGCAAGCCTTCCCATTTTTTCCCCGCCTGCCTTGTTATATAGATGCAATGCATCGTAACAAAATATCGCGTTACTAAACCAACTCTGTGAAATTTTCGGCGCACGTAGAATTTCCTAGTAAAAGGGTGAAATGCAAAATCCCGACCATTTTCTAAACATTGCCTCCCACGTCTGGACTCTATTACCCCTACTAACGGTTTCTATTGATCATAAGTCCATAAAATTTCAGTTTGCGTTACTTTTGACTGTGTTTTCAACGAAACTAATAAGAAATTATAATACTTAAATTTCATTTACGGGTTTCCGATTAGTTATTAACATTAAAAAGCGGATAAAATCCTACATTAAAAATCGTTTTAACTTACTTTGTCGTAATTATGCGCGCTTGGCGTTATATTTCCTTAAAATCATCTTTAGTTACATAAAAAAACAGTAAACTAAACCATAATTATAATTAATTATTTACTTGAAATCTTCTTTATTTTGTTTCATGGCTTGCTCACGTACAACCCATTCGACCAACCTCAATTCTCACTCCAAAATAATCACCAAAACCCATAGTACGCCATGTCCAGTACTACACTGGCCACTTTTCCGTTCTTTGTTGCCCATTCAATATTCTGTTTACCCGTTTTTGTAACGGACACACTCATAAGTTGCAAGTACCCGTGTCCGGTTGATGGGAACTTTTGTTAGTGCCACTTGAAGTAGCGAGTGGTACTTTCCGCGAAATGAAAAGCTAGACTTTATTGAGGCTTATTTTGCTTCTCGTTTTGGTATTTGCTGGACGGTTGTGGAGATTTCAAATGGGTTTCTTAGTTTTAAGTGTTTAGTCCGAGCTATTCCGTCTGAGTAACAAAAGGGTATTTTTAGAAGCGGAAACTATTTTCCATCCTTTATAATAAATTACTATTTAAAAACAAATAAATTAGTTTAATAATGAAACATTATTACCACTGAGTAATAGATAATCGATATTCAATGATATTATTGATTAATGCAAAATAGATGCATACTTAATAAGACTGTAGTAAAAGACGTTATACATACAATAATACATGATTACCAAATATCATAAACATCGGCTATATGCGTTCTTGAAGAGCATGGTTAAAAGAGAGGCCGGGAGTTTCTTGCCAGCTCTTCTCATCTACCTTCCGAACTGGCGATAAATTCACTCTTTGTACCATAAGTGTCAGCATTTGACCTTATAATATGATTAAATTATTTGATTTATTGATTTGGTTGTTGGTTACATAGAGGCAATATAATAACCACAAAACATTCACTCGAAAGTTTAGAAAGTCCAACTCATTCACAGTGTTACTTAAGTAAATAACAAACAGAACCACTTAGCACGTTCATAAAACACGCTGTCAAATTTCACACATTTCATATTCGCGAGTGAAAACTACAAGCATTTGTGCAAATCAGAAAACTCGTTAAAAAGCAATGTACACGTTAAGTATTTCAAGGCAAGACAAACTTCATAAAGCGAAATATGTGGAAGCGTCATCGTTCACACAACTCGAGAATGGAATGTTAGGAGCTCTACAGATTGGAGATGCGTTATCGCAGCGACAATGACGAACATAAATTTTACTGTGGAATATAAATAACACAAAAAAATATTTTGCGTATGGAGCGTTGACCCAAGTTTTTCTGCAATTTCAATCTCTCAATCAACGTTTTACACCGCATTTGGCCAGCGCGATGGGCTCAAGGCCTACACCCTCAATCGGAGGAGACCCTTGCCCAGCAGTGGGTCAGTAATTTTTGCTTTTAGTTTTCGTCGCGCCGTGACGATCAAAGAAATAATGTCTTGGAAATCAAAATGTTGGAAGATCTAGTTAGATAATAGTTATTATATTTTCACTGGTAAGGTAAAACAGAGAGCGCTTTAAATATTGTACTAAGTAATCATGCTATGTCTAAATCGCATCGTTTTCTCTTCAGTATGAAACCCTTCAACACTGATGCCTAAAGCTGTTCCAACCGCGTAAATGGAAAAAGTTTGATTGTGAGATATTTTTTTGTCAGTCCATGATTCGGACATTTTTATTTTAGTGATCTCTTTTGTTGTGTACGTCACATGCCTTGGAGTGGTTTTCTTAGAACATTAAATACTTTATTTTTTGGAAATACCCATATAAAACACAAAAAATGCGAGTAATTTCAATTACATTTTAGTTGAAACTTTTGGCGTTGTGTCTACGCAAAGTGTAGTAGGTTTTCCTAGCACATCGCCTTACCTTTGCATTTGGGAAATTCTGTTTTACGTAAACAGGGGTGGCTAAAATTTTGCGTCGGAAAAACAATAATAAATTACGACGCAAAAAAATTATCCTTAGAATCAGGCATAAATTAAAGAAGTACTAAGAGCATTGCTGCAATAAAATATTAAATAGTAGGCACACGAATCACCACATAAAATGAAAAAAAAATCATCGTTTACCAAAAACTCACCAAATCAAAAATACCTAGTACTCGTACAACGCAAATACCGCTATATAGCTTTCATATTTTATTTCGTATCCTGGAAAAAACATCTAAAAAAACAAATCCACAAACTTGATTGCCGCGCTGCAAAACATTCAACGCGCCACCGCAAAAAATATTGAAACTCGAAATAACTAAATCTTTAAAAAAATAGTGGGAAAAAGTGGACAACCGGCACACAAAAGGCTTTGACTGTTATCCCAGCACCTTTGACGCTGCAGTACTAATTGGGACACGCGTACGAAGTTATGCAACGTATTGTTGTATGATGTAGTCGAAATGTCAAATATTTGAACAGAAAAAATGGTGTAGAATTTAAATGTGAGCCTTTGTGTATGAATTGTCGAGTTTATAACGAAAATGGGCATTAATTACGTGAGCTTAAAATATAATATAATAAACAACTAAGTAGTTACAATCATAATTATAATAACAACATAGAGATCTATGTTTTAGGTCTGTTAATTATAGAGTAGCAATAAATAAAATGACTAACTATTATTATAGTCTCAGCAGTTTGTTTAAGAAGCTCTCTTTTCAATATGACGTATTAATAACCTTTTACCATTTTCATGTTAAGTTAGTAGTTATAGTTATTTTCATTTTTACCTAATAAAATACTGACATTTTCACTCACGACTTTCTCGTTCGAAATTTTGTATTAACAGTCTCAAAAGTTAAATCTATTCCCAAAATTGTATATTCATGATATTCTTCAAGAACTTTTCACCCACTTGACGCCAAAATTAAAAACACTTCCCCAGTCTTCTTCAATTAATTCAAAAGCATTATATCTCAACGCCGCTAATTCATCACTCCCCTAAAGGTATGCTAATTCCCTGTCTGCCGAGAGATTTTTCATTTCATAACTTATTATAGTCGAAACGCGTCTGCTATTAATTGCATCGGAGCTATTAATGCGAATCTCTTGGGTACTTTTAATATTGGTTAGCTGCAATTTGAAAGGGGCTGGCATTTCTTCTTTTGCATCTTTTAAGAAAATTTGCGTTTTATTTTGCCTTTCATTTCCTCAATTGGCAATACTTAAAGATATAGGTATCTTTAAGTTACTTGTACCTACTTTGATGCTTGAAAGTTGAATTGTCTATGAAATGTATATTTGGTTTTGACGACAAATATGTGTCATCAAAATTTTATAATGATCATAACATTAGCGTTAAATGTTTTTCGTAGGATGATGAAAAAGATTCACGCTAATTTTTACGCCAAAAAAAATGCAGACCCTAAAGTACCATATCTTTAAAGTAAAGTTATTAAATAATAAGCTTAAATATCCAAAGCTTAATACACAAACCCCTACACAGAAATATTCTAAATTCTCTCCCAACAACATAGAAGTTCCAAATTGCCCCACATCCCCAAAGCCTCCGAATCTTGCACGCTAAACAAATGAGTCGAATAGAGGGCGCAATCAGCGCGGACGTAATTACGCTCAAACAAAGCAATGTGTCCGTGTTTGTGTGCTTTATTACTGACCTCAGTAGTTCTGATTACCTTGCGTCACACACTGGCGTGATGAATCTTTAGCAACATCTTTGAATGAAAATGTGGATGTACGTGCTTTTAGTGTGTTTTTTTTGCGGTGGAATATGCTTTGGTTTTAGTTTCATAATAAAAGTTTCTTTGCTTATTTTTGGTTGAATAGTTATGTATATTTTAAATCTAGTAGAGTCCAGACTGTGGATTGGTTGTGAAGAGGTTAGTAGTTATAATTATTAGAAACCATTGAAAGTAAAACTGACATTTTTGTCAACAACGTTGTGTCCTGAATAAAAAGTATAAATTACAACAAGTGCACTATATCCAAATAAAAATAATAAAAATACTTACAGCCCTTATCTTAGTAAAATTCCATAAAAGTCTCAATATAGTTACTCAACTTTCTTGCTTCGGAGTCCAAAAGAATATTCCTTACAATGGTTCCTCTACCAACTGGCGCATTTATACGCGTTTGTCTTTTAGTAGGTAGGAGTATAAAACTTTTTAATACGAAAAGGTATCAATTTCTGGAGTTCATGTTCAAATTGGGCCTAAATCTGCTTTGTATTGGATTGTCATATGGTTCTGCTTTGTATTGGCTGGTCCTAAAATGTTTGACGTATTAATCCGACAGGTGTTTCGGTAGCAAACAGTTTATAAATAAACTGAAACGTGTCCTACACAACGGCATTTTATTAAAATAACTTTACACGTGTCCACCTCTGCATATTTGAAGCGTTAGAAATAAATCTGTTTTGCGTAGTTGTAGAATTTGTTTTTACGCCCAGCACTACCCACGTGAATAACTTTTCTGCTAGATTTTCTCTTATTCAGCATTAAATGCTTTACGTTCATACAATCACTGTATTCACCATATTCTAGCATTATATCCTACTTTTAAGATCATATTATAATAATTCTACTCAGTACAACTAAGTTTTCTAAGTTAAAAGAATATCTTCTATATAAAAATCTCCCTGAGACCCCAATTTTATTAATCTCAATCTTGACATCCGATTATTCAATTTATTCAATACACTAATAAACAAGCTGAAACCAGATGATCACCCATCGACCTCTCGTCCTCAATTTACTTAACTTAAACATACTCCATCGTACATTCAAACACATGAGTTTGGCGTTGAATAATAAACTATCAAACTATAAGTATAACAAGCTTACCTAGGGTTGCTCCCTTCGATCACGTTCGATACTCAAATATTTGTATAGCCTTCAGACATTTGTTTCGCGTCAGGGTGTTTGCGTTTATCGTGGCAGCCCTAATGTGGGGTGGTAGTTAAACATGTTTTAGCATTATTTGGTAAGTCTATGTAACAGACCCTTTGAATAAACTGGTCAGTGCTTGCACTAGGTAATTTATTAACAATCAATATTTTCCGCCATTTTGATGAAAGAGAAGCTGGTATTTTTACGAGATGTATGTAGTAGGTATTATCGTAATTTTTTGTAATAGTTCATTTGAATCGTATTAGTGTTAATACACGTAAAGAGTTTCTCAAAGATTTGGAGGAAAATACCTACGTATTTAGTGAGAATGAAACAATATCATTGACGTTTGAAACAGCAAAGCAACTGATGCTTAAGCTTAGGTTCGATAAATTTTGTTGGTGGATAGTTATGTTCGAATTAGGTAGCCGATAAACTGCCAATAGACATACCACCACTAGCACTAAATACAATTACGTAAATTACTCAAAAAAATTACCGACGAGAATATTTTGGACACATCTGCCAATAAAACGCCCGTAATGTTATCAAAAGTCATACAAAAAACGTCCCAAAAAGAGATCTCATTAAAAATAATTCGTCCTGAACATCAGTGTATGACATTTTTATTTCATTTTGCAGTCGTTTTCCCCTTCTGTACAGTCTAAGAAATCTTACTCACAAAGGAGCAGAAACCTTACAAAGAGGAACGTGGGGATTAGCGAGCATTGAAAATGTACATAGCAAACATAGGTGGGAAAATACCTATAGCTCTTATTGTTGAATTAATAGAGTTCAAATTTGAACGGTGTGCAGTCGTAGATGTTTCAAATATGATTGAAGTGGTAGAAATACATCGATGTGTGAAACAATCGAAGGCTTTAGAGTGATCGGTAATTGTGAATGGGTTACAGTGCAGCATATCGTGTGCAGGCAAATTGAAGATTCAATCTTAGGATTGATGTATTCGTATGTCGGTCTCTGAACTAGATTTCTGATGGGCAATTTCCTACTACTACCAGCAAGCGATATTTTGGAGTTGTATGAAAATCACACTTTACGTAGTCAGCAAGAACTATTCCTAGAAATATTATGAGTATTTACTACATTACTTGTTTACGTAAAATATATTAATTTTACTGCATCTGTGCTCTGGGCGGTAGTGAAGACCACTACTGACCGTAAGGTTTTGAATATAATTCCTGGGTCGAAGCTGTTATTGGTCGTATCTAACCATATATAGGATTATCTTTACTAGGTATAATGACAATGAACTTTAACATGAGACTAAAATCGTTAACAATGAAAAGCGGGTAAGAAATACAATTCATACATTTCTAACTACAACATCGGGTACGGGCGAGATATTTGTATCAAGAACTAAATATATAATATAAGTTCATGGGGACACTAACGATCTGCAGCATACTTCCGTAACTTTTATTCTCAACACTAAAACCAAATAACACTTCACTTTAAAAACGGCACTACCAACTTCACAATCATTTGCGTTTACGACCTTTTTATTGTACACTACTCTTTTAAACTAAAGTAAAGCTTAACTATCGCTACACGTGTCACTATTGGACTATATTGTGTCAAATGTTGGTCCCAACAAATAAAACATGCGAGGCACAACACTAGCCGTTACTCATTTCGCCTCACAATTAAAATGCCTGTGTATACGCAATCCGTAAAGGTATGTACAGAAAAGAACGACAAACTAGAACAGATTTGTGTATAGAGCATTCAGTAGCTCGATCCTCTACTGCTGTTGTCTACCGACATCCGACCTGTCATCGAGAAATTTTGTATGAAAATCTGATCAGCGCCTCTGACGGGCGTCATAGAAACTTTTTTGACAGTACATTCTAAATGGCAGATGTCGATAGCTAGCTGGTTGTCTTGTCGGTAGACGATAGTGGTAGAGAATCGAGATACAGCTGTATCAATTGTTTCACAGCAAACTTTAAGCTACAATGTGCCTTAGTCTTAGCTTTCAAAGCAAAATATCGCAAATATACCGAACATATACTGTACTGTACTGTAGTTTATTTAATTCATCTCCCGTAGTGGAAGCTATTTTGTTTACCATTATATTCTTATCTCATAAATGATATGAAATTTCAATAAAATTTCAATGGAGTGACATAACACGAAAATAATTAAATATTCGGGTTTTTTGGAGACTATGTCACACTGGTCTAGGTGGTTGAAAAAGCTTCATCAGAGCCTTCTGAAATGCAACTCTGAGATCAAATAGGAGATTTTAAAACTTTATGCAGCAGGACGAAATCAGCGTGTGTTTATACAAACAGTCTCAATTATTTGAAACAAGTCATATTACAAGAACATCATACCTGTACACACCCTAAAAATTTCACCCCTATATCCGTATTTGTTTTTCCAAAATTTATCCAGTTTAATTTCACCTTAACCCTTTAACCGTCTCCCAGTCCAATGGTCCCTACAGTCGCAGTCCCTAGGGTGACCGCGTAATGAGAATTCTTGGCAGGGTTACCACCTAAGATAATGACTGCACATTTGTTTCACGAAATAAAACGTGGGGTTTTGTTTAATACCCTTTTGTATATGTGAGGTATAAATGTTTATTTGGCTTTTGTTTGTTGTAATAAATGCTGATGGGTAGTTGAGAATGGTAAGTCAAGGGGCTAAAGTCAATGACTGTACCGATTTTATTTAACAGATTTTAATCTTATTTTTTAAATCGGGTTCAACTTTATGCTTATGTTATCTCAGTTGACAACTAGACGCCAAATTGATAGTCATTATTCAGTACATTGCTGCATTGACGAAATGTTAATCACTATAATATAGGCTAGAAAACGATGTATAGTATCTTGGCTTTTAAGTAGTTTTCAACTGAGATACATAAATAATTTATAGCCTACTTGATTTGCAATGGTCTAAATAATGCGTTGTTAACTGTTGATCGAGTAGTCTTGGGTTCCGTTCCTGCACGGTCATTACGTACTTCAGATGACGACTATGTATTTTAATCTATTACAAATTTATACCCACAATGCAGTACGTTGCTGCTTTGACATAGCATAGTACTCTCCACCATTTTTAGAAAAGAAGCAATGTACTGAATAGTGGCTATCAAACGGTTGTCAACTGAGATTCATAATAGTCCCGAGAATAAAGAATTGAAAATGTATTTACGTAATCACAAATTACGATAGATTCACTATGAGAAAGAGACAGAAACAAAAACACAATAAATAGAGCGAGACAAAGATACATTTTCTCAGTACAATAGTTAGAATAGTTCTAAATCTTGTATGTATGTAAATATTCACACATTTTCATTGTTAGTGGAGCTAAGAACCTCTTAATGGCGTAGAATTAAATTTGAGGATCGCGTTACACTTGAAGTAGTGGCACTTAACATTTTACGAATATGTAAAGTGCGGATTCATTACATTTAGTAGTCTATGTTACACTTGGATGTTTATTAAAACAAAAAATAAGAAAAATAATAGTTACGTGTGCATGGTGATCCGCAGTGCAATCTATACTAATATTATAAAGCTGAAGAGTTTGTTTGTTTGTTTGATTGTTTGTTTGTTTGTTTGAACGCGCTAATCTCAGGAACTACTGGTCCGATTTGAAAAATTATTTCAGTGTTAGATAGACCATTTATCGAGGAAGGCTTTAGGCTATATAGCATCACGCTACGGCCGTTAGGAGCGGAGTAGTAACGAAAAATGTTACAAAAACGGGGAAATTTATGACCCATTATAATTCTCTCTAATGTGACGCAAGCGAAGTTGCGCGGGTCAGCTAGTTCTTAAATGAACACGCAACGCAAAGTGTGATTTACAAGAGTCGTTTCTATGGACTACCTAAATCCTGACATTTAAAATCGACTTATAATATCGTTTTTTTAGAATACGCATACACAAGTTTCACGCATAAAATAAAACTATCAAGCAAAAATAAAGTTTCACGCATATTTTTTTCCGTAAATACGTGATTGTTGATTGTTGATAGTTGATAGCAGTAAAAATCGTCCCTTTTAACGCGTTCGTAGGAGCATATATTATTTTGATATAGCGTAGATCTTAACAAAAAAAACGAAATAGAACTTCTTTTTCTTGACATTTCGACACCAGCCATTATTATCTGAACTAAAAACTAAGAATACATCAATTACCTTTGAATATTAAATAGCAATTGTCGAATGTTGATCCATTGAAAAGTTTAGCATGAACAATATAGCCAAACACCACAATACAAACTTATGAAACGCCTGCAGCTATTAACTGTCCCTTATCTTGAACTATCAACAAATTAATCAATTTGTTACCAACGCGAACATTGTTAGGCTATTACAGGCCCTTGTTTGAAACACTATAGTAAATATAACCCGTATTAATAGAAGGCGCAGTCGTAAATGTCGGTTCAAAGTTTGTGCACAATATTCTGAAACTAGGAACAAGATATCAAACGTAATACTCGATAGGGTCTTAATAAGTTTGGCAGAGGATGGCTGTTACACCGTAGTGTGTTGTATAATTATCAAGATTATGAATTAAAGTGTCAAACGTTTGACATTTTTTGGCGGCAAAAACAATGTGTAAGGTTGTAGCCACAATATTATTTTAAGTGAGTCTAATTCCCAAGATTTTGAAATTTGCACAGAATAAGCAGTTATAATCCTACTTATATTATAAATGCAAAAGTGAGTAAGTACGAATGATTGTTACTCTTTCACGCAAATACTACGGAACCGATTGCGATGAAATTTGGTATGTAGATAGCTGAAGACCCGGAATAACACATAGGAAGCAAACACAGCTCGAACTACATCTTGAACAACTTAAACACTTTATTTCCAGACAAAAAATTTCATTACTTTGCCTGGAAGCCTGAGACAGAGCATCAATCAATACTGACCTTGATAACATAAACAGTCTGTAAAAGTTATGTTACTCATCGGTGTAAGATACATCCAGTATGACGCGTACTTGTCCCTTTTCATTATGCTAGTTCGGTTTACAGTGTTATATGAATAAAACATAGGAAGGGTTAAGAGCAATTATTAACGAGTTGTTTACAGGGAGGGTTGCTTCTCACTATAAGGGTCGGTATAGCTTGTGTTGTGTATTACTTTTATATACATATGTACAGCTATAGTGTTATAAATACGTTGTAGTCTGCGTGCCAAAATTAAAAATACGGAATACTTTTCAAATGAGTCACTGGCATCACTGCTGTTCTTATTAATATTATTTTATGTAATCAGTACCATAGAACCGTTTGGTACAGAAATATAGGGTAGGGAGTTTGAGAGCTTAAGACTGATTTTGAGGTAATATTCTGCATTTTTAGTTTAGTTAGGTAATATTTTTTTCTTGGAATAGTCTCTATGAAATTATGCCACGTAGAGGTGCAACGGAATAATTATAAAAATGTGTATTCCTGTGTTCAAGTAGAGTAAAGTAAGTATCTGCCTACTTTCGTCAAGGAAACCTTTCAATGTAAACAAACCCACAAACAAAAGCCAGTATCCTGGCTATTTATTGTAGGGCACACTAATAGCAAACGTATAAGGGTTCGTTTTCATTGAAGGGCGTGAGTGACTTGAGAAAATGATGGCGATTAACTGTTACTGCGCGATTTAGGGATGATTGGATTGTATAGGCCGTATATAGAGCCCTTCAAAATGGGTATAATGTAGGTAAGTGCATGTTGAAGTATATTGTATGTATAGTAACTGTATCTTTACTCATATTGCAAATGCGAAAGTTTGCAAGAATGGGTGATGTATGTTGTTTACTTTCAAGTCAAAACAATTTTGATGAAATTTACTATATGGGTAGTTTATAGCCTGGATTATCACACAGGATACTTTTTACCCCGGGAAATCTTTACACGCATACAAATTTGCAAGCAGATGCTATTAATATTATAATTGCAAAAGTCTAAACATTTTGATAGTCTGTTACGTTTTCGCCGCTGTAACGCTGAACCAATTTTGATCAATAAATTAAAGGGTCCTAGATCTAATTCCTAGGCTACTTCAACAACCAATATTACCATATCTGTAAGAAAATTAAATAATTGATCGTCAATTTATTACAAATTTTCAAAACAGTACAATCAAGTACAAATTCCATACAACAAATTATGTACAGTTCCGAACAAAACTGTTTACACAGTACCAATACAAGCGGGCCTTTTAGTAAACATGTATAAGAAAATTAAATGGCCAAGTTTGTAGGTCCAAAGTTTTGGTCCCAACCGTCGTTTGTGACCACTGTGTAATCCATTACTAAGTTTGTTCACCCTAATTTAGTGTTATAATTTGTTGCATCTGACTTTGGGAAGGAAAGAATATATCGTTCGGTTTTAGGGTTTATGTGTAAAAGATCGCTTTTGTGTGTAGGAGTTTTTAGGTCGTAGTAAGGGGTGTTCTTTGGTCTTTTCTTATCCCGTGAGAATGAGAGTGATTTTATGTATGTAAGTATGGCTTTTCTATTTATAGCGTCACGTCTGTTCAAGACAGAGGTTGTATAAAATAGCTGCGTGTTTTCTTAACATAATGGCAGTCCCATGTAGGGCGAGCCTATAGCTATTTACTGGGCACACCACCAAACCCCGGGCTACTTAAATTGGGAATATTCTGATCATAAAACTCCTTTTTTTTTAGGTTGAAAATAAGGTAAAAAAGTCGAAAATGGTGTAAAACATAATTTAAATTAATATTCTTTAAATATTTTTTTCGAGGATTACATATCTTATCTTTGACCTTATTATCATTTTTGAGTTATGAAAAATCATCAACGTTGAATTTTTAAAAAAATCTTCTCTGTCGCTAAAATTCGGAGCTTACAATTAAAACCAGTTTGACCAAAAACTGCCTTTACTTTCAGTATAAAAAACGCCAGAAACAGTTCCTTTTCTTAAGATTTAATACTTTAAAGACACCGTAACCTATATTTAACCCTAAAATTAAACAACACACAACAAAAAACATACACATTCGCGCCAAAAACAAGGCATAACATTTGAAACATCTGTGCTATGATTTATAATCTGTGTTTTGCGAGAAATACGCGGCTTACTGACGATAAATCACTAACGTCGCAAGTCGTAGACGCTTTCTGTCATAAATAAAGAAAACGTAAAGATTTTCCTATTAAATATGTTATGTTTTGATGTGTTGGGATTGTGAGGGCGATGACGTATTAGCTGACATTTTTAAAGCGACGGGAGGACTTTTTTATGAAGGATTTGAACAAGGTTGATAACGTGGTACTATACGGGTTGAAGTGGTTGCTTTGCCATTTCTGTTGCAATGGGTGTTAAAAATTGTTAAAAAGTTTTTTTTTACTCGTTCTTTTTGAAGAATAATTATAAAATCCCAAAAATATTTCCAAGTTAAAAGGATATCCTAATTTTAAGTTATGGATATCATAATTTTTTCGAAAATTGATGTACAAATTTACAACGCATACAAACAACACAAAATTTATATACAATTTAGAGCACAATATACTCCGACACAGATTTTTCTTAACCCATTACTACCGGTCTGCAAAGATTCCCTCCTAAACGTTAGGGATTAGGTTAACTTATGGACTTATGAAAAAGAAAAATTCACATGCTCCTTAATCACCGTTTAATACAGATCATATTCAAACGTCAATCAAACAATCAATCGTTTCCCTCAATCATCAATCACCTCTAAGCCTAATGAAAAACATTGACAAGAGAATTAAGCAACAATTTTGGTAATACCGTAACAAATTGACCACAAGTACAAATTAGACGCATCAAATAATATCACAAATGACATTTATAATCCTCTCGGGATGAATTTAACTGGGTTGAGGAAATAAGGAACGTTTTACACTCACTTTGAACATAATATTCGAGTCCAAATTTTCGCAATTACGGTCAGTGTGTTATTCAAAGATAGGAAATAATTACTTACTCGGCGAACAAAATTCACCACTTGCTGCTATACACTTTAAAACTAATTTAGTACGAGTAATTATTATTACTGTATACGATACATTTTAATCGAGAGTAATAAAATTTTTATATATAATTTAAATTGCATTGAAATGCATTGTAATCTGTTTTTATTTTTTTACGCTACTTTAATTGGGACAAGTATCATTGATTACCGTTCACGGAAATCATTTTTATTGCATATTTTAAAAACATTATGTACCACTTGAAACTACATTTTATTTCGATACACGAACTAGTAAATGGTGTTTCAACAATTCACATATAAGCAATAGGTATCTATACTAATATTATAAATGCGAAAGTAACTCTGTCTGTCTGTCTGTCTGTCTGTCTGTCTGTCTGTCTGTCTGTCTGCTACTCAATCACGTCTAAACTACTGAACCAATTTGCATGAAATTTGGTATGGAGATATTTTGATACCCGAGAAAGGACATAGGCTACTTTTTACCCCGGGAAAATGACGCATTTCCCGGGAAAATTCAGAAAACTCAACAAAGTCGCGAAAAAACAAAATTATAATGACATTGAATTAACAAAATCCTGTTGCCATGGCAACTGTTTTAATGGCGGATATGCGCGACTTCGCTATACTAAGAGATATAAATAATTTTGAGAATATTTTTCGTGAAATAAAAGCTTTTTTATATCATCACGCTACGACCAAAAGGAGCAGAGTAGGTAACAGTAAAAAGTGTTACAAAAATATGGAATATTCTGACCTATTCTCTCTTATCTCTCGGTCAGCTAGTGTTTACATAAAACGTAGCTGCCCAAACGTCCAATTCAGTGTGTACCCCACCTAATTTCGAGGTAGAAGTTACAAATTTTGGGCGATTAAGAAAATTAAATTTCACCCCTTGTTATGGCCTATCTGACAAATTAGTGAGCCGAACGTTTTGACAAGTTTACGCAGATATGGACACGCAACGTAAACATAGGAAATTACTACATTTTGATATAATTTTGAAATGAAATATTTGAAATTTAGGTACCCATCTAGTTAAGGTATTTATTGATAGGGTAAACTAAGGTATATTGTGTAAGTATATTAAAATTTTGGCTATATCTGTAAACAGAGCAACCCCGTTAGTAACTAAGTATATATAGTATATAATGTAATCAATTTTGTTTAAGTAAAGGTTAAATTTAGTTTGTGTGTCACAGGTAAGCTTATACGACTAAAGGGGCGAATCGTATATATATGATTGACTATGTCAAGGTTTCTGGCAAAAATGCATAGTGGGGGAGGTCCGGGAAAAGCCTTTTACAATATTAAGAAATACAATACGTTATACCTCCATTTGAACCCCAATCCTGTAATCCTAGATATAAAACCACCCCTTACCCTAAAACTAATATAAAATACCACTCCAAACATCACTCATATACTCAATTTAACGCAAAATCCCATAACACCAGGAATGTAGCACCCTGTATAAGGGGTGGTCAGAAAAATGAACTGACATTCTGACGTCATTGTCATTTATCATCCGGTGAGGGTAAATAACTCGTGACTATGGGGAATTGAAGCTGTTATGGGGTTTTAGGTATATAGGGTTATGTGACAGGTGTATGGAAAATAATGGAACATTCTATGGCATGATTATTCAAATTCTTGTGAAATTGGCTTTTTTTCGATGATGTTATCGTGATATGATTTGATGATATGATGGGCTCTATACGCTCCAAGCCGTGAATTAAAATATAATCCAGACTTATTATTTTCAATAGAACAATAAATTATTCCTTATATGAGACAAATCATCGTAGTTTCTGATAGGACTCTAAATTAATGTTTATGTAAGAGTAATTTTTGTGTAAGTCATTTACTATAATAGCTCAGAGTTTGCTTACTGGCCCGGTAATTGGCAATAGGCTCGCCCCCTATAACATGGGACTAACATTGTAAACAGCGAAGCACGGTTGTATTTCATACGCCTTTGCCTGTCCTTCAGATATAAAGTGCGTGATGTTATGTATGTGTGTTTGAAGGTTAAGTATGTCAAAGAACGTTTACATAAAAGGGTTTGTACCCGTTTATGTAAACTTTATTTGTTTGTAAATATTTTTATACTTAACAACAGCTTATAAACACTTAACTTACGCAAAAACAATCACCACGACCAAACGCTTTGCGTCATAATAAGTAATAACATACAAAACAAGATTACAATAAGAAAACATATAAATTGAACACAATACGGTTGTACAGAGTAAACAAAAAGTATCGTACTAATAAAATAAAGTGTTAAGTGACTAATCTCATCGCGGAGGATAGTGATGGGTATGGAGTATCGATAAGTAGGGAGTAGGTTGCGAGTTTTGCGACTTACGGAATGGATTGAGGGATAAAAGAAAAGCGGGAACACTTTTTATAAAATTAAAACGTATCTCTTTTCTCTATCTTTCTGTATTATCTTTTATTTCTTCTATTATATTCGTATCTTTTCTGTATCTTTCCTTAGGGAAGGACTGTACAGTTGAGACAGACTCCTGCGTCGGACACGATCCTGCCATTTCCTGCAAACTATCCAAATTGTCACAATTGTATAAAATTACATTAACGATCTTAGGTTTACCAAATAATATATAATAGGAATATAACTAACTAATAGGTACTCATTGTATATAAAAAAGTGTTAAAATTTTATTGAGTGTTCAGAAATGTAAAAATAGAAATATCCCTTCGTAATCCAGTTACAAAATGTTTTGAAAAAAGCTGTAGATACACGATAAAAGGTTGTATAAAATTTTGTACCACACACGAACCCTTCGTACAGATTCGCCGAGTGAACTTAAGCCGGGCCGTAGAAAGGTAAGTCCATACAGTCCCACATAAGTCTAAATCTTGAAGACACATCGGTACCGTTGAGCCTTTTATCAAAATTATTGGAATAAAGTGATTTTCATTGATATCGATTTGGGTAAAATGGTGCGTCGATTAAAATTTATCGCCAGCTATTTTTGGGTGTACTTTAATGCAACCTTAAGCTTACGTTAAATAAAATATTCTGTTAGTGTTCTTCACGTAGCGTTGAGTGATTTAAATGGTATGAAGACGTGTTTAAAAATATTACTTAAAAGATACTTACTCTAATAAAACTGTATTTGTGCGCTGTATAATGTAAAATAAATAATTTTATTAATTAGGTAGGTACTTATATTTGAATTTTCCATTATGTACCCGTGATGCACGTTAAGTTTGTAACCATTCTAATTTAAATTTATGTATTAGTTATTTACAGGAAATCGATTTTTATTCCAACACATCGAAATCTTTTGCATCTATAAAAATACCCTATATCGATAATACTCATCGACAAAGCCCATCACTACTTCAAACTATCACACGGAACTTTAAGTGGGGGTCTCGTAAAATTATGACTTTACAGGTACTGCTTATGACGTGGGATAAGCGCCGATATATAGAGGCTTTGGGAGATTTTGGTTTATAATACGAAATTACTGCGGTTCACTATGTTCCTAAGAGAAGGTAAGTATTATGAAATGTGTCGTAATAGTTCTTAGAGCAGTATAGTTTCTTCTAAACGTTTTGTTTTGGCATATAGGAATTTTTTTGTTCATATTTTATGGCTAAGCGTATTTTTTTGCCATGATAATATCACTTGATATTATTATTTATATTTAATCGATTTTAACATTTCATTTCTCACACATCGCTTTGAACATGAAATTTACCCTCCTTGGGTGTAATTCTTACTAAAAATAAGATTGATTATGCTATCAATCAAAAATATAGTTGCACCAAATTTTCAACTAAAAGAAACACAATATTCCTATACTCTATACTTGCATCGTTCTTCAAAGTGTTATTAAACACGCTGAAAGAATCAACCGTCATATATTTTCCTACCAAATATATTGGCCTAATACTTATTTCCTACAAATATAACTCCGAACAAACTTAGTAAAGCATTCAAACTGAACTCCCAAGAGCAAAATACTTGGACAAACTTCGAATAGACAAAATAATTGACACTTTGCCTTCATATAATTGATTATGTTTAATTCCCAAAGCAAACTTCCTGATAGTTGTATTGGATTTTAATTGTTTTGATTGGCTAATAGAGTCGGGCTCTGATTGGTTGGGATAGTTTGATCTTTGATTGGAATTACTTTGTTAGTTTGTAAGTTGCGATCGGATTGACCAGTGATTCTTAGAATGATGGCAAGTTTAAGGTCAGGTCTTGATTTATTTTTTATTAATACTTATTATCTATACTAATATTATAAAGCTGAAGAGTTTGTTTGTTTGATTGTTTGTTTGTTTGAACGCGCTAATCTCAGGAACTACTGGTCCGATTTGAAAAATTCTTTCAGTGTTAGATAGCCCATTTATCGAGTAAGGTTATAGCCTATATAACAACACGTTACGACCAATAGGAGCAGAGTATATATTTAGATGAAGTTAACTGAGATGTGCGTGTTTTTAAAGGAATATCAGAACTGTCTTCTGTTTCGATCTACATTTAAATACCTATAATTTCTTTTTTCTGATTTATTTTTTATGTTAGGTATTGATGATATTATAATAATATTTTAACAATAGGTAGGTAAACAATAGATCGATTTATTTTTAGACAGATAAAAGGAATCCTGACAATCCACTCAGATCTACAGGTATTTGCTCGCGACAACTCTCTGAGGAAATAAACAAGAATACTGTCTTTGTACTGAAATGGCATTAGGTATATGTAGTAGTAATATCTTCTTTTTAGTTTAATATTGAAAATAATTTATAATACTGAAGAATAGTAAATTGTGTGGCGCAAATGCCACTGCTGTTAAACCTCAAAATAAAGTGTTTGGAAGCTAATGAATTCAGAGTTTCATTCGGAAACCTATTTTAAGAAGTTAAATATATTATACCTACTTAATATAAATACATATTATTATAGTAGATTAATCGCGACGTGTTCCATTCATAGGTGAAAAATACTTTTCTTTTTTTGATTAAAAACTGTAAACTATTACTTATACTATTGGTATACTCGTTTTCAATTTTGATTATTTATTGCTGATACAAAATATTTTGACAGAATTGAAAAGGCAATCTAGCCATTCCAACTTAAAACTATACTATCCCACCCTACAATTCCTTCACTTTACAAATCTTCATCAAGCAATCCAGCGAAAATCGTTCTAATAAAAAGCTAACTGTTTTCCATTTGAGTCACAAAGGTGAACACTACTAAAGAAAAAACAAGAGGGAAAAAAAACCTGCGTTAGCAACTTGTTAGTAGGACCTTTGTACTGAGAAATGTTTCCCACTTACACTCAACGTTTAGATCCTTTGATACTGATTTTGTTCCCTTTTGTACTACGTTTCTTGTGTGAGTTGAGTTTTGTGCATTAGATTATAAACCAAAGAAGTAAGCAAAGGCGTGTTTATATAATTTTTCACCTAAACATAACTAGAGGCTGCCTGCGATTTCGTCCGTGTGGAAACCCTTCACATGTAAATCCTGATCTCTCGGGAACTCCGGGATAAAAAGTAGCCTATGTGTTATTCTGGGTCTTCAGCTACCTTTATAGCAAACTTCATCGTGATCGGTTTAGTAGTATTTGCGTGAAAGAGTAACAAAAATACGTATATACATTCTTACAAACTTGCGCATTTATAATATTACTGAGTAAGTAAGTACATATTTATATATATTAGCTTTTGAAATTTTAATGTCCTTATAATTTATTTTTACGGCCTCTTAATAGATGCTGATCACGTTTTCATATTTCGTTACCAACTATTTAGGTATATTTAACTTATTAGGCCTTATTACCTTTTTAGCACACCTCGATGAATCTTAACCACTCTCATAATGATTAACAATTCTCTCAAGCACAATACAGAGACAATCCATTCCTTCAGAAGCCCACCACACCTTACCTAATTAACTCAATCGTGCCATCTCTTTCACTCACTGACTAACACCATATCACCATCCCACTCCCACCTGCAGTGCACTTACGAAGTTCTAATACAGCATGCAAGTATTCGTCGCAAATTAACGAACAATCACCTGCCGCGGGTCGGCTGCGCAAATCTAAAATTCATGTGCGTAGTGATATGAACGTGGACATGTGGTTCCCGATTCCTGTATAACGTAGTGGGTTTTAGTTTATGTAGGGTAGTTAGATATCTTGCGGAGGCCACAGCGCGTCCTCGCCATCAGGGCCGTAAGGGGCTACGCAACTGTGTCTTTTGAAGCGGCATGCGTCCTCGCGGGGACTCCTCCGTGGGATCTGGAAGCCAAAGTCTTGGCGAACGTTTATCGCCAGACAGTGGAGGCTAGATCCCGGGGGACCGGTCCGGAGCCGGAGGCCATTGCACGGTGGAGACAAGAGTCTAGCCGTGATGTCCTCCGGACCTGGACTGAGCGGCTGGAGGAACCGAGCGCCGGGGTGTTAACCATCGGCGCCATTCGGCCGGTCCTTGTCGAGTGGACGAGTAGAGGGCACGGTGTCATCACCTATTGCCTTACACAGGTCCTTAGCGGTCACGGCTGCTTCGGCCGATACCTGTGGAAGGTGGCACGGAGGGAGCCGACGGCAGAGTGCCATCATTGCGGCGCAGTGGAAGACACGGCAGCGCACACGCTTTCGGAGTGTGCGGCGTGGACAGAACCGAGGGCGCGCCTCGTTGCGGTGGTGGGCGCCGATTTATCGCTGCCGGCCGTCGTCAGGGCCATGGTTTGCGACGCCTCGGCATGGAGGGCGATGATCACCTTCAGTCAGGAAGTGATGTCGCGATAGGAGGAGGCCGAGAGAGCGCGCGAGGTTGATCCCCTCGCCGCCCAGATGCGTCGCCGCCGGGTAGGTCGTCGGCGGCTGGCGCACGATCGGCGCATTCCCCCTTAGTGAGGACCTTTGGGCGGCGGTTACGGGGACACCGCCGTCCAGTTAATAGGTCCTCTCGAGGGTTGCTGATGGGCTGTTGTGTCCGGCCTATCGGCATGTGGAAATAGGGTGCTTTGGGCAGCCTCTGTGAGGGACCCCTAAATTGGGGTATCCGCGTGGCGTGCGGCTTGCGGTACATGCTTCGGCAGTTATCCCGCCGCACGCCGCCACAAGCGGCCGTGAGGATACACGTGGCGGTTTAGTGGGTATGCCCGCCCTTCTGGCGGGAGAGCCCCACATAACCCTGCACTCAACCCAGAGTGCAGGTGTATGCATAAAACATTAGCCACGTTAAAAAAAAAAAAAAAAAAAAAAAAAAAGGGTAGTTAGATGCCACTATTTTGGATATTTGCTATGCAATTGTAATGGAAAGAACAACTTTGAGAGGTTTGTAAGAAACCATATTTTAATTCCTAGCCTTAAAATCGTTCAAAAAGTTTAAATAACTCTGAAATGGCTTGATTACCGTTTCTCTGTAGGAAAACAATCTAGACTTTTTAACGTGTCCCCGAAAGAGTCTTCTCAAGGCCCATTTAAGTAACATCAGTATCAAATATTAATATTACCGCATCCATTACTTACCCCACAGTATTAGCTTAAGATGGAAGTTTCTGTGCTTTAAATGGGATGTTAAAATGTATTACCATGGCGTATTTACCAAAATATAAAAAAAAATCAAATCAAAGCCCTAATCTAACCATATAAAATAATGAAAGTGATTTTATAAACGCCATTGGCATCAAATCCATCATCATTACCGCTCATACCGTAGGAGCATTTAGCGTACTCGTTCAGATAAACAAGGCAGGTTAACTGTATACACTGCACATCACTTCGAATATTCAAATCTAGTGCTGCCATCTAGTGGAGCATGGTTTTAATGATTTGATTTTGGTAATGAGCACTTTGATAGTAAAAGGTTGTTATTACAGTGTCTGATTACTTCCAGATAGCTTATTCAGCAAGCTACGGAAGGCTTTTCCTTTACAGGGACTTTAAAGTCAAGAAAATTTGAATTCCGTTTAATTAATTATTTATTACTGAAATACAATCATGAATTCATAGCTAACTTACAGTTAAAACAACCACATGTAGAACAAAATATATGTATTTATTATAAAAACATGCAGGGACTTTAAAATTAGGAAAATTTGAATAACGTTTAAACGTCTATTACTGAAACTCAAACAAGAATTCATAATTGACTCAGAGTCTAAAACAACCTGATGTTGAACAAAATATTAGTACTCATAATACAAACATGCAAACTGTAAAATTACTATCTTAAACCTCAGAGCAAACCTGTAGTCAGACTATACACCATCAAAAGCAAACCTGCAGTTACTCGCAACTCCACCGTTAAAAAGGAAAATCCAAACTCACCCCTCAAAAAAAAAATCCAAAAGAAATCAATACGTAAACTAAATAAATCATCCATTTTTTGAATACACGATTTTTCAATCGGTTATTCCCTAATTTCTACGGTCGGTAGTCGTGAGAACAGCCAGGTGTTGTACCCTTTTTATTCGAAGATTCTCTTTGCTCCAAGTATTACAAATTTGGGAGAGCGAATGCTTCTTTTTATTTTTCCATCTCGAATATTTCGTTTCTTACTTTAAATGTCGGAATGTTCTTTTGAGTGAGTTTCACAGATTTTTGAAGTTTCCAAACTTTTATTTTCTTGTTTTTTTGGATTGAGTGTTTTGTGGTATTGTGAAGATTCTTATTCAGTCATAAAAGTAGAATGGCTGCAGTTTTATGGCTGTGGATATGAAATACTCTTGCTGATACATAAAGAATAAGCTTTTGATTTGAACAATAGTTAGGATAAGATTTAGCGATACTGCTGACGTGTATGTGAATGTTATAAATTTATATTTTATTCAGGTGCACAATCTTACTAAGTGAACTTACAATCTTAAACTAGTATAGTTTTTTGCCACTTACAAAATCCTTAAAAAAATACACACTTTATTCTTTAAAATACTTAGCTATATCTTTAAACATTATTTTGCTTTGACCTAAAACACATAGCATACAATAGTTGCATAATTACAATACACTTACTTTAATCTATAGAAAATAGTTTTTCAATGCAATCGTTTTTAAAAAACCATTTAGCAGCTTTGACATGAAAACTAATTACTTCCTATGAAACATTTAATAAAATATTAATATAAAATTGGTACTTAAAACAATTAGTTCTTAAAATATTTATTTAGCCGCAGCTTCTGCTTCAACCTGCATTTCTTCCAAACGTTGTAGAATTTTCTGTCTTCGTCTTTCCATCGGAGTCTTGTACCACCAAGCTTCAGCTGATTGTTCCTATGAAAAGTTTATTTTTTGGTTATAAAAAAAAGTACCTACAGTAGTTACAACACTTGGTAACACGAAACAGTAACTTACAACTTTACAAAATTGTCATTTCATTTTGATTTGTAAGGAAAATAACTTTTTCCCGCAAACGGGTAAATAGATATAATTAGTTATATGATTATTAAGTTTTTGTATAGATTATACGTAAATTACTCACATGCTCAGCATACACGGGTTCTTTTGCAGCAAGCTGAACAGCAACCTCAGTAGCTGTCAGAGCTCTTACACGAAGCTGGAGACGTCTTTTAGTTGTTAACACCGCATCTAATGCAGCAAGTAACGTACCTAAAAAACACGTATTTATTGTAAAGTTATATTCTAACCTCTATTATCTATAAGTAAAAACATTTTCTTAATTTTTTCGTCACGATGAAATTCCATGACTGCAGTTACATTATTTCAGAACTTACTGGCATGTGACGATAATTTCTAATATACATAGGTAACTTGAAAGAGTCTTTGATATGTTGCTTCGGGTACCACAAGATTATAATAGTTAGTTGTCATAGCTGTGTAATAATCTATGCAGAAGATTCAGCTACTTTAACTTACCAATGGTGTAGGAATCCGAAACCCTCGCCAGACAAGATATTTCTAGCCTAGGGTTCAAAGCATTAGCCTTATGCAGCCTGGTCCTCCACATCAAAGCTATGCTTCCATAATCAGCTCGAGGCACTTGAATGAACTTCTGATAGCATTGGAAAAGGAGTTTCTGCTCTGCATCCCATGGTGCTTTGCTGGTGCCTATGAAGATGACGCGATCTTCTGGGCAAATTCCTGTTAAGGTGCAAAAGTATAATGTAGAATAGACCGTTAGAAGAAGCAGTCAGGTATAACTCCTTCGTTTAGATATCAATAGATCAGATTTAAGTTATTAAGACTATAGCAGGGAAAGGGCATACAACAGTAGATCAAAATATCCAAATCATGGGATACAATGTAGCGAATTTTAACAGTAAAATAAGTAGGTAAAGAGAATAGGAGATATAAGATCATGAACTACCTTTGTATCAAAAATCATATTTCCCTACCTTTAATAATCTTCACCAAGTCTTTCTTCAATCTCTTCGGATCCGTCTTGTCAGTCTTAGGTATCTTCTTCACAAATGGCTTCTCAGCGTCATCCATCCAAATAACCGAAGGTTGTAGAAGCCTGGACACTTTCATCACCAGATGTATCAACATAATTAACCCAGTCTTTCCGGGATATTTGCCCACTATATTTGCGGGAGTTAAGTCAAATAGCATTGCTCCAACTTCTGTGCAAATTGCGTGGACTAGCATTTTCTTGCCGCATGCTGGTGGTCCTGTTACCAAAAAATGTTTATATTGTCTTTATATAATATTTTTTTTATAAATGGATTTTTATTGTTAACTTAATCATGTCCTACTGATGGGGTTAGGTCACCTCTATTATTAAAGTAAGGTACTATAAAAGATCATATAATATAACGAATAATTAGATTATAAGCTTTTGTAAAAAATGCAATAATCTTTGAACGCCGCAGGGTAGAAATAGATAGGACTTACTAACCTTACCTTAGGGGTATATGATAAAAGAGGAACCAGATCATTGTAATTTCTAAGAAAGAAAATATATTGCATAAATAATGTAAAACCTCACCTGAAATAAGTACCGATCGGACCAACGGCGAATTGTTTCTCACATGTTCGGAACCCAGTGGCAGTATACAATATTCTTTCACCAACTGCCTGATATCTCCTAGGCAAGGTGCGGCCTCCTGCCCTTCTTCTCTAAACGCTGCTCCAACATAACACTTCTCTCCGATATAGTCATCAATATTTACGAGAGGATAAGGTCTTATGATCCCGTTTGTTACTAGCTCTTCGAAGAGAGATTCTGTTGTACGATCCGGAGTTAAATCTTTTTCCTTCTTTTTTTTGCTTTTTTTACCACCACGGCGTACCTGCAAAAATACCGTCATTTAATATTTTATGCTTTGCAATCATATTTCATCACTCGAGCTGTGATTTTTATTTGACGTTCTTTCTCGATTGAGTTCAGCTGTTTACGATGGGCGCCAAAGATTATTTGTAGATGCATACATTTTTAATCTTGCTGAAGTAAGATGACGCGCTATTGCATAGTTTTAGTTCAAGCATAATATATTTTTCTTTCAAATAATAAAGTTACAAATAATGGGTCAAAGCAAAAACAACTGTTTATTTTATAGCGTTAATTAAATTCGTCCTGTCAAACATAAATCTTTGGACAGGGGCGGACAGATTTCTGAGTGACGTGATTGATTTGTTGAATTAAATTAAATGTTGGAATCGATATAGGTATACTTTCAGTGATAGATTAAATAAAAAAAAACTATTATTTCTTTAAATAACATAAGGTAAGTCTCCCACGTAAGTAGTCGAGGATTAGAAATGTTGAACTAGAGTTGCACCTAAGGGCCTAATCACCTTTCTTACTTAGAGACTTATTTATGCAGCGCTTGCCTGTTTGCCATAGCTTCTTTTTTGGACATAATATACTCGTTGAAACTTAAGATAAATCTATCATTCTAAGGCTCTCTACTAAGCTGTCGGACTATAACAGTCAGGTGCTTATTATTATTGTGGAATTGGCATTACCTTTTTCTGTTGTTTCTTCGACTTTTTCCCTTTCTGAGCCCTATCTCTGTCATAAGCAGCCTGAAGCAATTCAAGTTCACTTCGCATCATCTCATCAACAATCTTCCTTATCTCCTGTTCTATCTTGACCATTTTCTCTCTTTCGATCATGTCTCCATAGTATCTCTCGTGAGGATTGTCTGCGTCGTCTTTGTATTTCCAAATATCTTCGTACCTGAGTAAAAAGAAAACATTAACTAATATCCTGATTTTTGTATGATTTTGAACAAAAAATCAAGTGATAATAGAATTCAAAAGAATGTAAATCTATTTTGCATTGTATTGCTTTGTAGTGGTTACTCTACTGTATGTTATGGATATGATTGCCATAAGAATTTCATTGTTTGGTTGTGATACCCATTTGACAAGTATATAAAGGTATATTTTCCAAAAAGTACACATACATTTAAACCACACATTGCTCAAACGGGTGCCCGTAGAGAATAAAAGATCTCCACTTGGTAAGATTGCTACAAACTTTTTTGCCGCTACAAACATTTTGTGAAAATAATATTTACTCTTCATTGGCCCCGGTCATGTCTTTCAGGAATGCTGACGTCATACACTTGTACGTATTAAAATCCTCCGGTTCTTCTTTATTCTTACCGTTCTCCTCATTTTTATTGTTTTTCTTGTCTTTACTCTCTTTACTTCTCTTTGATTCTTTAGATGATACGGGAGATGACTTACTTAGTTCACTGTCCATCCCAGTACCTATGAGCAGTTACATATTGCAATATTATACACTAAATATAAAAATATAGCAATACAATAATGGATAAAAGAAACACGCAAATGATATGTATAGGTGTCCGATAACTTATCCATTAGATAAAGCTGCAACTAATGTATGAAGTCAGAAGTCTGCCTGATAGGCTAACCGATATTTATACAGAAGGTGATGAGCCAAAGTATTTATTTATTTTCTTTAATGTCTAAAGTTTTTACGTTTTAAGATTTACCTTGTCGACTATACATAGCTCGACTTCCACCGCTTTCTTCAGAAGGCATTTCAGGGAACCTCTCAGTCCTCTCATAGTACTCCCTGATCCATCTCCTCAGCTCATCTCCTATCTGTTCATTGATCTTAGCTCCGTGCTGCGCTCTAAGAGACTCTTCAATCGTGACTAAAGCGGTTTCGTATTCTTTCTGTCGTTCTTTTTGTAACTTGCGACGGTATTCTTGGACCTAAAACATTTTATTTAGATAATAATAGGACTTGTACCACGAGTGTAAGAAATTATTATTTCTTTTCAAAATACTAAAAGTAATAACAAGTTTGAAACCCGAGAGATAATTTAGACTCAGTAACCATAAAAACGAAACTACAGAGACAGGGCTACGATTTATGGATCAGACTTTAAATAAATAAGTGTGGTCCTGTTTCAGCTGTGATAAGACACACCGTGCTCAGTGTCAGCAATTTGGAGTTCACCCCATGCGTAATCATTCATTCATTCATATCGTATGGTTAGTGGTCAACCTAGTGTCAAAGTTGTTCAAGCCGCCCGTAAGGCCTTTGACATGGCTTAACGACTGTTATCTTAGTATACAACAACCGGGACCGACTTTTTACGTGCCCTCCGAAGCACGGAGACGCCCAGCTCAAATACCACTATGCGGTCACCCATCTATAGAATGACCGCGCCAACGGTTGCTTCACCCACAGATCTATGTCAGACCGGTAAGCGCAACTGGCTATCCGCCTCATGCGTAATCTAAACTACAACAATAAAAATCATCATACATATGTGTAGTTATTTTTGACTCTATACTATTGTATATGTTATTAATTACTTACTTCTTCAGCCTTCTTGATAGCTTCTGACTCCATATACGGAGGCAGTTCCATGCCAATAAGTAGCTGTTCTTCTTTTTTTCTTCTCTTAGTACATCTCCTAGCAATGAAACCTCTCCAAACCTTTTGTATAGCAGTCGCTGCGGTTGCAGACATCTCACCCTTCTGATCTCTTCCTTTCTCTTTCAGTAAACGGATTTCTTTCATGAACTGGCCTCTGGACAAAAAATAATACGTTGAATTAATGTTTAGTAACAGGCCAACATGTTGGATCTGAACCCCGAATATTCTCCCCCTGATGGGACAAGGTTAAGACTTTCAGAATATTCGGGCCTAAAGCGTGTGCAATGGGACATTATTAGGTAAAAATATTGTTTCTTTGAAATAAACACTGCTTAAGTTTGCTTATAAATATGCGAAGTCTCCCCAAAAATTCATAATTTTGCAAATAATACCATTTCGATTTTTATTCCCATCGAAAAATAAAATCAAAGAACATTCTATTTTGCGACATTTTTAATAAATTCATATTTATCATAGTTGTTTTCATTAATCAGTAACAACACCCGCTTATCCACAAAACGATAAATAATTAATTTGTCCGACCGCAGTCCTTTTAACAAATGAGTATTTCAATACAATATACTTTTATTTGTTTTTGCTTTTTGCGAAAATTATTTGTCATCATTATTTGTGGTTTAGTAGTCGTTAATATTTATAGCCCAAAATAAATATAACAATAATTACTTTTACTCGTAGAGTAATAATATAAATGAGTATTTAACACTATATAAGTTTGTTTCTAAGCTATGTATGTATATTTTTTGTGTCTAATGTTTTCGTACGTAGGCCGTTGCTATAGAAACCATTACTATTATTTTTAGACTCTTGATACACAAGATTTTACGATTTTAGTCTTCAAGCGGTTACAGTCATACAAAATTAAAATCATGGAGTATTGGAGATTGCACGAAGGACCTTAAAGTACTTAGTGGTTTTCTTTTTGTTAACATGTACTGTCCCACTGCTGGGTAAAGGCCTCCACTGTTTTTTCAGTCATCCTTATGGCCTGATTTGTGAGTTAGCTTTTCTTGGTAATAGCTTTTTTTTAATAATGATCTATGTTTTATATATACCTTTCTCTTGTATTCATAGATTTTAAACATTTTCCTTACCTCAATCTTCCTTGCCTAGCTCTCTCATGGCTCTGTATAATGATCACCGCTTGCTGCTCTGTTAGCACCAAAGCCGGGGGTTTTGGTGGCTCATATCCCAGTTTTCTTAGAGTATCTAGGATGAACTGCCGTCTTTGTTCTATCTCGTCTTCTCGTTCTCTGATGAAGAATTGAGGGATGCAGGGTTCTGCTTCATGCGGAGTTACTTGTAATTTTACCAGGGCCTGATAATTAAAATTGTTGGTTAACGATCAGTATATTAGGAGGAAAACGTTGGTATAGTAATTCATTCATCATGGTAACCAATCGTTGTAAACAAGTTGTAAATTTATTGATTTCTGTTGTTATCAGCGATAGATGACTCAAAACATGATAGTGAAAGAGGTTGCTATGTTACCATTAAGCCACATCAATTGTTGCCTCAATACTTATATTAAAAACCCGTATTTAAAAAAAAAATATCTTGTTCTTCGATTGTTGCACGTCCCAAAAATCATACTTGGACATGAAACCACTTACCAGAAATGTCTAATAATCACTACAACTTTATTGAGTCTTCTTGCATTAGTAGACTTACCTCATCATCATCAAAAGTATGATCAGACAGCCTCATCTCCACTAGATCATGTTTGATCTCCACCAATCTTCCCAAACACGCTTCAAGCAACCTTTTCACAATCAAGCGCTTCTGCGGCTGCAGCAGTTGATCGTATACTGAGTCCAGTCTTCTTAACAATATAGTGTATCTCACTCGTAGTTCTAGAAGGATTGGTAGAAGAGTCGCTCTGTCAGCGGTTCCAGCTTCATAAAGCGCTTCATCCGCTTGAGTAGCTTCTCCTATGAGTTCTGATGTTTCGACTAGTAGTTCGTTGTAGGTTTGATTTGACATTTTGGTAACTTCAAATGTAGATCATGAGATTTTTAAAACTACTGAAAGGCTTAAATCTATGCGAAAGCTGTGGCAATTTGAATCCAGGTTGAAACAAGTGGAGAAGGTGAGCGGCAGCCGAGTAGTTTTTTAATACAACACATTTTGTGCAGATTCGAAATTAAGTCCTAATTTTACTTACACTAGAATACTAACTCAACTCATAAAAGGTAAAAAAAAGTAAAAGTGACACTAAAAAAATACAAAAATGTCCGACACCAGGTTTGATTCAAGTGGTTCGTAATAAACCAATTGGTTTCCAAGGCAATGAAATCAGCACAGTAATAATTTTAGTTCATTGAAACTCCACAAAGCCACAATATCACACCACATAACTTCCAGTCTTTACTAGTATAACACACACACTATCTTCAATCCTGAACACAAAAACACCACAAAATATTCAGTAAATTTAATTTTTCCACAACGCGTAAACATAATACGCAAAGCTTATCGACCAAACTTGCGTTGCTATACACTATCGGCCGTCACGGTTGGATTAACTCATTTTTAGTACAATTATCTGTTATTTATTCATGTGTAATAATGTTACAATGTATTGTGTTTTTGCGCTTTTTGCTTTATAAACAGTTTTGAATGTTTTGGCTTGGTTTATTGTAGTTTTAGCTGTGGATTTATGACTGCATTAAATATTTAATGAAAAATAGGTACCTAGTACGTAAATTATATTCAATACATTTTTTTCTAAATAAAATTCACTAGCTGATGCAAACATCTCTGCACGCATGCAAAGTTTAACAACCCATTTTAGAGGTTAGCTTTTGAAAGAAACTAGTCAATATTTGGTTCTAGGTCTTCAACAATCTCATGTTAATTTTTATCAAACTTAATTTTAATTGTAGCCGGTTTCACCACTTCAGGATAAGTATCAGTTAGCGTATTGGGCAAAGTTTTACAGCATTTCATACTTATGTTGTCATTTTATCTATCAAATGAGTAATCCGAAGTCGTAAAACTTACACTTAATCTCAGTAAAACCACTTTATGATATAATTAAGTACCAAATGACTAATCAAGTGAAAAACTGTAAAAACATACGTCATTAGCAGTCACATTATATCGATACCGGAAATTTCAATTGTCGTAAAGGACAAAACATGAGTTTTCAGTAGAGGCAAAAAACGAAAAGAAAAAAAGTTTTTGTGTAATATCTTTGTCAAACAAAATAGTATAATTATGATGTCAAAAGACACTCCGACTAATTTTTCATGTTCTATCCTTATAATTTAACTAAATAAATCAAACTTAATTATTTACGAAAATGAGAGTCCTTTACAGCCCACAAAAATCGAACTGAAGTACTTTACAGCCACGAAAAATTGGATATGATAAAGTCAGATGTGTCGTAAAGGAGTAATCTTGATCATCAATGGGTAGTGCAAGTAATAAAATTAAAGACCAAGGTGGTAAAAGGAATAAAAAACCTGAAGATCTAACTAATTAACATCTACAATAGGTAGTAAATGTATATTAAATAAAAGATTTTCGATTGGTTTGTATTTATTAATCAAAATATTTAGTACAAAAGTAACAAAAAATGTTATTCTAACAGAAACTCAAAATTTAAACAAAATGTGATGCTTTTTATTTATTTAAATCGTAATCAATCATTGCTGCAATGCTGAAAAATAACTTATTTTTTTTTTTACAACGGTTAAGCATTGCCATACAACGTGGCAATGCTGCCAGCATTCTGGGAACGTTCCCGATAGACAGCGATGTGAAGGAGTACTACGACGCGTAGCGCGCTTCCCTTCCTTATATTCTTTATTTTTTTTTATATATTTGTTTTTTTTCGTCAATGTGTATATATAGTTTTAATTTTAATAATCTAATGTAAATAATCTGTATCTGTACTGTAAAATAAGATTATTTTACAGTACAGAACTTATATAATAAGTTCTGTACTGTAAAATAATCTTATTAATTAGTAATAAACTAGTGTCCATTTTTAGAACAATCAGTATTTTAAGTGATCTATAGACTAGTCAATAATTTATTAATGACTCGATAAAATTAAAATTGTTTTAAAAACAGTTTTAAACTTTAAATAAAATATAATTACGAAAATGATTATTAACTTTTTTTACACCAGAGGCCTTTACGACCTCAAAAATAATTAAAACATGACTTTACGCTCTGTATTGAAAATTAGTCTTACGATACATCCCAAATAGTAAAAAAAAAAGAGCTAGAGCTGTTGAAAATCCAGGTCGTAAGGGACTTTTTTTTAAAGATAGGATTATGTTAAATATACCAATCGATAGAGCTCGCAACGCTGATTCCGAATATATATATAACTCATTTTCGTCAAAATGTCCTTTACGACAATTGAAATTTCCGGTATCGATATTTTATCCAACATTTATTTAGAAGTCTTGCAACTGGCTCTTAAACCAAGTGCAATATCATCAAGTAAGTTCCCAAGGCGTATGTTGTTAAACGCAAAGGTCTTATTTACTTAAGTGGTAGATTTTCTCCGAGGAGCCGTCAGACATGGATACGATAACCGTCACTTGCTTGACGTTTGTATTGTAAGGAGAATGTATCGGTAATTGTGTTATGAGCGTGAGATTTTATACTACAAGCACCGTGTTCAACTACAAACACGTAACAGTACAAATAAAACCTGTAAATTGGAAAGAAATTATTGGTTAACTAGTTGACCTGTGCGGAAAAAAAAACCATTTGAAAACATACTTATCTGTATATATATATTACAATTAAAAAAAATATATACCTTTAAAACAAATAGACCGACCTGGTCATCGCATGATCACACTACACAGCACGACGAGAAGTTAATGCTCCTGAAATGTTAATGGCGAATTTGTGTTTTCTTGCGATGACCAAGTCGATCTATTTGTTTTAAAGGTATATATTTTTTTTTAATTGGCATGATAATAACATACGTAATAACTTAAGACAGAAGGTCCTTTATGTAGAGACTAAATAGATTAATCGACTTGGTATTATATAGATCTCACCACTTTTTACGGCGAGACTTGAGGTTTTTACAGAATGTTTTTGATGGCATCTCACTTCTTTTTGTAGAGCGAACATAAGTCCAATTTGTATGGAAAGACGTTTTTTTTTCATAATTCAACATATTTTCCTATGGGAATGTTGTTCAGTTTCATGGGCTAAACACCGTTACCCACCCTATACCCCCTGCCGTTATGCCTCATATAGTAGGTACCTAATTACACCTATTTATTTTATTTTCTACAGTAATAATAATTCATTAACTGCAAATGTAACCTTGTAATCTTATACATTTATATGGGATTACAAAGTTATTGTTGCAGTTAGTGTATTTAGAAAACTGGACCGAAATTAGAAAATATTAAATTTTTCCCATGATTAAGACACTAAACCCTATTTGTACTCTAAATTTTAAGCTTCTAAGTCTGCTAGAAGTACCTTAGACTTTTGATGATCGGTGAGTCAGTGAGTCAGTGAATCAGTGAGTGACAAAATTCAAAATTTTAACAAGTTATCATTCTTAAACTACTGGTTCAAATTGACTGAAATTTTAAATATACCGTGTTTATACAATGACTAATTAGTTGCTGAAAATCCAGGCTTCTTGTTTTATCCACAACGAAATTATAGGGGTGTCAAAAATAGCCCGAATTGCTTCGAGAAAAGGATGTTACGGCCGTGCCGCTTTTTTTTTGCTCGACTTGCGGGGGCACTTCCGTGCCCCCAGATACGTAAAATCCTTCCTTTATCCTAATGGAGATATTCAGAGACCAAAGAACACCCCTTGCTAAGACAACTTCAAACTTATTTTGTTTCATTTACATCCATACATCTTGTTATAAAGATTTTTCTCACCTGTTTCGGAATGTCAACTCTTACAAGTAATCTCATATTAAAATACCCCAGAACTATACACCCTCTTTGTCCTATAACAGTAGCGTAAAGCATGGTAACTTAAACCCTCGCGGCTCTCGTATTGTACAAAAGTCTCAAGAGCATAAAAAAAATAAAACACGCACTGAGCTTCAATATAAAACAATAACGTAATGTCTCAATCACACACTATATAATAAAGGCATAGGTGTATAAAATTGTACCGAGAAGAGTCGTAGCTCATCAAAATCTAATAAGATCAAGTCTCAGCGTAAATTATAGTATAAAGCTTACGAGAGGCGATTTGTTGTAAAGACGTATGCATGATGAAGATGTTATAAGGTTTCTGTTTTTCTTATGTTTGATAGCTGACCCGCGCAACTTCGCTTGCGTCACATAAGAGAGAATGGGTCATAATTTTCCCCGTTTTTTAACATTTTTCGTTGCTACCTCGCTCCTAATGGCCGTAGCGTGATGCTATTTAGCTATAGGTAAATGGGCTATCTGAAAGAATTTTTTAAATCGGACCAATATAACCTGAGATTAGCGCGTTCAAACAAACAAACAAACTCTTCAGCTTTATAATATTAGTACCTATTGATATGAGAAAGCATCTAAACATGCGTGTCTTACGGAAGTCGTCGACCGTTTGAAGTCATGTGTGTATTAGAAATAATTATCACTTTCTCTATCGGTGAAGGACAACATGGAAATGAAACCTTGTATGCCTAAAAATATTATAAAGCATTTCTTCAGGGCATTCAAATTCTTCAACTCGCAATCGATCGAGCGTGGTGGACTCAAGGGCTAATCCGTCTATCAATGCGGACAAGACCTTTGCCCAGCAGTGGGATGATAATGAGTAAAAAACAAAATCTTTATGAGAGTTTAAAACTCTCTACGCGAAATTTTAACACACACGACACTTACAGTAGTATAAGTTGACTATTCGGAAGAGGCGCCCATAGCCAGTTGCGCTCACCGGTCGGTAAACGATCTGTGGGTTAAGCAACCCTTGGCGCACTCATTCCATCGATGGGTGACCGCATAGTGGTATTTGAGCTAGGTGTCTCCGTGCTTCAGAGGGCACGTAAAAAGTCGGTCTCCGTTGTTGTTTACTAGGATAACGGGCGTTAAGCCATGTCAACAGCCTCTCAGGCGGCTTGAACAACTTTGACACTAGGTTGACCACTAACCATTAGACAAACAAACAAACAAATATCCGGGAATCCCAGCAGGTGTAATCCATACCTATTTCCCTCCTTAAATAAAAATAAAAAAACATCACAAGCCCAACATGAACTACTCTTTACACCGAACCCATGATTACCTGCGCAGCTGAACGGCCGATCAGTCGATATAAAGCAATTACGTATTCCTTGTTTTTTCACCCGGCGATGCTTAAATTAGCTATGATTGGGCAACACTGGTGGTAAATCCGTTGTTTCGACTTTAGTGTTTTTGTTCACACATTGTTGTTTCTAGGGCTATTTTAAGCCGTTTTATTGATATTCAATTTTTTTTATTACATAGCTAGAATACAGCTAATTCCAGTTTTTTTGTTACATAGTTAGAATACAGGAATTAACGCGAACAGGCATTTTCTATAAGAATGTCTGACTTCCGTCTGGCCGTGGCCAGAAGCTCACTGTGTGACGTGTTCATATGAATTCCCAAATACTATTAAATAATAAACAAGCAACGCGAAAGTTCAAAAGTTATGATTGTATTCCAGTTTTTGTGGTTTCTACGTATTGACTTTTAGTGTACCTAATTAGTAATTTGATCGTTAAAATACGCAATTATGTCATGTCCTAACTACTCATTTTCGTAACTACGAAAACCAACCTAATGTTTGTTTTAACTATAAAAAAATCTTCGACCAATGTTCTAAGTAGTTTGGGGTGATAAATATATTTTCATAAACGATAACGACAAACACGAATTATTTGTAAGCTATATTTTGCATCTAAAATCTAAATAATAACGTAGGTAACACATAATGATATGTGTACAAAAACTTGTTGTTTTTGTAACTAGCTTGCTACATTTCATACCAGACGGTTCTCCGACGTAGGCGTTACTGAGACAGTGTTTCTAAAATTAATACAATTTTAAAATATTAAGCATGAGTTTCAATAGCTTTCCGACGTTATATGTGTACTAGCTTTTACCCGCGATTTTGTCCGCCACCTGAATTTTCCCATGGAAATGTGTCATTTTCCCGGGGTAAAAAGTAGCCTATGTCCTATCTCGCTTATCAAAATATCTCCATAACAAATTTCATGCAAATTGGTTTAGTAGTTTAGGCGTGATTTAGTAACAGGCAGACAGACAGAGTTACTTTCGCATTTATAATATTAGTATGGATTAGAAATAATTGTGACTTTTTAATGGTGAAGAAACATTTGAAAATCTCAGCACAACTGAGTTTTTGTCGAAAAGCAAAGTTCCTAATCAGTACTTGGGAAGCGTAATGGACTCAAGGCTCTACCAACCCCTTGTCACTAGTACAGTGATGTGATACATACAAGCATTATTAATATTCCCTACAGTATAGCTAAAAATTGTTTATTATATTTTTTTTTTAATAACCCATTACTGGCCCATTGCAGGGCAAGGGTCTCCTCCCAAACGAGGGGGAGGGATTCGGCCTTGAGTCCACCACGCTGGCCAAGGACGGGTTGGGGACTTTGCATACCCTCAATAAATGTATTAAACAAATTTTAGGCATGCAAGATGTTTCCTCACGATGTTTTCCTTCACCGTTGGAGCATGTGATAATTATTTCTAATACACATATATTATTATAAAGATTTTTTTTTGTAAGGGGATTTTCAAATGTTACAAACATTTGCTCCTATACAACTGATGTTCATGAATTAATTTTATTTATGCTCCTTTTGCGCAAGTGTGCAGTCTTATAAACTCCACCAAATTTATTCCCCCATAAAAAATACTCAATAATTTCGAGCAGTGTACATCGGACCATAAAAGTTTATGCACCAAGAGTATTAATTTATGAATCCTGGCCACAAAACGTTGAGATACACTCCCGGCCATAAAATGTAGGAAGATGGACGTTCATAATAAAGTCATTATGTGAATAAATGCTAACGACCATATTTACAAGGCGACTACGCGCCGACCATTAGGGTTTAACATTATTATAAGGATTTGTTGCCGCTGGATAAGACGCGTATCAATTTTCTTCTGAACTCCGCATACTGTAGCGTAATTCTCTAAGGTCAGTATGTCGAATATCAAGAATTTGACATTGAAATGTATTGCTAAAATAGTCGTTACGGGGCTCGGTAGAGGCGCTAAACAGATTTTCGTATAAAATTTATCGATAGCTAGCCAGTTATTGGTAGTCTGTAGTTGTAGAGAATCGAGCTACTGAATTTAAGTTTTGTGTAATTTATACAGGCTGCTTCCGTATATCATGTATTTTGCCCAAATGTAACGAAGACTAGCTGATATAAAAAAAACATTTAAATCTTGCAGTAGACGTTTTGACAGTCATTGACTACCGATAGGTAAATATCTTGTTGCAACTTACACAGATCTAGCCTCCATTTTGCGAATGTGAAAAATGCTCTGATGAAAAAACGGATTGAATTCAAAAGAAATTAATATAATTTGCTAAGTATAATAGTATCTTGTATCAATAATGCACAAGTTTCCTTTTATAGTTTAAGGTAGTTAGTTAGTTCCTTTTATAGTTAAAAAACAAGTACCAAAAGTTACTTTAAAAAATACCTATTTATTCTTTTCTTTCTATTGTGTTGCCTTTCTAACTAACTCTATCTTTACAGATCTTTTTTCCTTTCTATTCCATCAGCTACAAATCCCAGCTCATCACCCGATACCAGATAGGTGGCGAGGACGGCGCCGCTTTGTTTCATATAACGAGCGGAGGCCTTAATAGCTCATTGTCGACTTTTTGCACTCGCCCTTTAACCAACTAGCTTTCTATGACGACAAAAACTTACATTAGGATGTTTTTATTGAGACATTCTTTGGTGATTAGTCGCGTTTACATTGTTATGGCTATAATAGTATTTAATGTGCGAAAATCTATCTCTTATGTTAATGACTAAACCGCTGAACTAAATGTTGGTTAAATCTAACTGTCTTTAATTCGCGTAGAGATAGTTAAGGGCCAGGATTCAAACAAAGATCTGATATTCCCGTTAAAAAATATAAAGATTGGTGGCTGAAATAGGTACTTTTATGTTTGCTCGACCTGAGGATAAAGTTTTCCTTGTAATTCAACAAACAAATAATATAATATAATGATTAAAATTAAAAATAGCAGATATATTGATTGCAAACATCTTTGCAATTCTTATGCATGTCATGTACGTAGGTAGTCATGTAGTTAAACTTTACCGAGGGTCTACACTTATAGTATTACACAATAAATAAAATTTCATAAAAATCTAGCGATTCTTTGAGGTTTTCAGCTCTACACAAAACCTCGTATTCTTCAACCTTTATTATACTTAAACTATTTTCACATCCAACAAGAATTCCGAACACCGCATTCTTAAAACATATGCTGTTCATAAATTTCAAAGAATACTCCATTTAACTGTTCAAAATTCACCCTTTAAACGTTTCATATGAAGAATACTACTATTTTTCTGCCACTAACCGGGTACAGTTTATTACAACATTTTTATATGACCCACACTTTATAATGTTGAAAGCCAGTGCTGTTCAAAGTTCCCGGAATGGCAGGAATTGTGCGGTTTTTTAAACATTAAAGAACAAGGTTATTTTTAAGACACATTTGCGACGGACACTTTTGGTGAACGTAAAAAAATGCTTAGATTTTGGGTGGTTTAAAAAATTACAGACTTAACAAAACCAAAAATAATGGCTTTATTGATAAGTAGCTGACTCCGCAAACTTCGTATCGACCAACAGCCGATTTTTAATAAATACATTTTGTTTTTCCTTTTTATCTTTTTTCCATCCCCGTACTTAAAGGAATATTAAAAAAGATGATAAGTGTGTGATGCGTGACCAAGGGAAATCACTACACACACATAAGTGTTTTTTAGGACTTTCTCAGAAGTCTTTTTTTTATAAAACAGATCAACAACGGTTTGCTATAACAGTATTTTTCACCCCTTTCTTAATAAATAAAGGTTGTATGACCTAATTGCATTAACCTAGTAAAAGCTAGCAAGTTTCAATGGAAGTTATAAAAAGGAAAACAAAAGCAATTTTCCTTTACGCGCAATAAATTAAAAAATTCAAAGCATCCAAGTTATTAAATGCAAAAATACTTAATTAAACAACAAACGCGTTACTACAGTACCTTGCTTCCGATAAATGAACAACTATTTGCGTCCCGCATTCTGTGCCTCGAGTCCGGGATAGTTGGAATTGTACATCACTAGTGGTGTCGGATCCCGGGTATTATGGCCTGCAATGTTTTGGTTTCGTTCGTAAAAATATTATGTACTTTTCGTTTTGAGAGTGCAAAAATATTTTCAATTAAATATTTCATGTAAGCAGGCTTATTCAGTGGAGTTTAAAGCAGTCCTTTTTCACATAAAATAAGGATTAAGCAACAATGCCTGATCATGTAATGCTTGAAATCTGTAAGCAATATGCTTAGCATAATATTTCCGATAGAAATTTCAAAAGAAAGAAAAAAGAAAGTATACTATGTTTAATTTTCATTTCATACAAACACAGATGAATAAATCAATTGTCCGTAGAAACTATGTCTGTAAAATTATCAGAGCTTCAATAAGATAAATAAATTAAAAAAAGAGGATAAAATTTCTAAAGTTAGTACAGAATACAAAAATTAAGTAAACCCTTAAACAACAAACAAACTAAAAATCCAAGATCACTTAATCAAAATCAATCAAGAATGCACAAAAGAAAAAAATCTGCGCTCCAACAAAAAATCGGACGAGCAATAAAGACGCTACCAAAATAACTTAATCACGTCCAACAGTCTAACCTCGTGTTATAATCCAACAACTTAGTAGAGAGCCTTGTATATGTTGCAGTCGAAACTCTAAACCAGTCAAAACTACTATTGACTTGCAAAATTAGTCAAAACTACTTTGACTAGCCTAGTTCAGCCTTCTGGCGAAGATATACAAAATTTAGAGTATCTGTGACCCGCAGGCTTACGCAGCTGACGGTAGCCTGTTTGATGCAGCTACTTTTTTTACTCCATTACTGCCCCACCGCTGGGCTAGGGTCTACTCCCAAACGTGGGAGGGGTTAGGTATTATGTCCACCACTATGAAGTTTCATGACGATGTTTTCCTTTACCACCTGTTGCAAGTGGTAATTATGTATTTATAATACACACAGCTTCGAAAAGTCATTGCTGTGTCATTGAGGTGCCAACTTATACCATTCACAAATTTATTAAACAATTTAAATTATAAACTACATAAATCGTGCTTTCCAAGGCTCTATACTAAGTTGTCGGACTATAAGCTAATCATTATGTTGTTGCCTTCATTCTCACGTAGCCAACACGTTGATTGCGTATAACTACTCCGCCCTAATTGGTAGTATAAAACTATAATCTTGTAAGAATTGCTATCTTGTTTTCGATAGGTTAGAGGTGATGGATAATGGGAATTTGAATAATTTTATTTTGGTAGGTTTTCTGAGAAAAAATACGATCGAGTTATAAATAGTATCGATTGTAGGTGTTTGAAGCTTGTAGCCGATACTCTGTAAAGAGGAAAAAATATTTGGGTATATTTTTTGTGGGTAGCTACGACTCGGATTTTTTAAGGATATCTAAGCAACATGGCCCAAGCCCTCTGGTTCGTAAATAAGGTAAGCTCTATCCTTGAGCAAAGAAAATAATTTTTATTCCTACCTAATGCACTTTTAGTAAGAAATAAAAAATATATTATGTATGCATTACATACATACATACATTTTATTGTTTTAATGATTCTATCAAAAATCCAGAACTAAGTTACTTTATTTTCCCGGAGTTCCGAAAAGGTTTGTCTTATACAAAATGCTATTAATACTTTTGCAACCCATCCTACTTATTCTTAACAATCTTTTGAACCCACGCCACCTTTCCCGTTACCCTATTATCACTGAACCCTTCATCAAGCAACACATCAACCTATTTGTCGACCTTGACCCTTGCCCTTCAAGATGGCGTCTCACGTACTGCGCCGGCGCACGCCTCGGATAATGTCTTCATTTGAGATAATTCGCGCGGATCGAGACGAGTCGAGCCGCTTTTTACATTCCTTGCGCTGGGTGGGATCTTACTTGGTAGTAACGTTGGTAAAATAATATAAAAATATATTAGAATCTCGTATAGTAAATCTTATTCTTGGATTAAGTCACGAAGACTAATAGATTATTAAATGAATTAAAAATTTGTCCGCCTCCTTGGTGCAGTCGTTTAGGTCGCCACGTCACTGTCACTGCGTCGGACCGTGGGTACGATTCCCACACGTTACAATAATTTATTGTACGATCCATTTTCTGTCCAATGTTTCTTAATGCGGGAGATAAAAAAGGGTTTTCATTCAATTAAATGTCGGAATTGTTAACTGATATATTTTCAATATAATGTGTCAAAAATTTGAAAAAAACTCATGTTTCTTTCTATAATGTACTTAGACGACATAATTTAGTTTATATAAGTAAGACTAAATTCTGCAAAAAGTATGTAATTCAAAAAGCTCTTAGCAGGCTAATACTATTTAAATACTCAGTCGTACAAAAAGAATACACACGGTCACATTTCTTCTTATTTCTTTTTTCAACATTTCACTTCCAAACATGTCTATCAAAAGTTTTAATTGGCATCTTCCTTCTGTTTCTGCCATCTGTATTCTCTAAGTTTCCTTGTGAAATAAAGCGAAATAATATACAACTAGGAGTTTGCCAACCGTACGTAAAATTATTATGGCGTCGTATTCTTTTTTGAGATTGCAACGAGTATCGTGAAATAAATCGATGCCATGTTTTGTACTACTGTTTACTGAGAACCTTATAATGATGGTGTTTTTAAAAATATACATCTTTTTTAGGGTTCCATACTCAAAGGGTAAAGTCGGAACCTTATTAAGCCTCCACTGTCTGACCGTCAGTCATCAGGCTGTATCTCATAAACCGTCAAAGCTAAGAGGCTGAAATTTTGACAAATTAATATGTATTTCAGTAGCCGCTATAACAACAAAAACAAAAAAATCAAAACTAAATATTAAGGAAAGTCTACTCCTAAAGATACAATAAATGTGTTTTTTTTTTATATTTTTTGGTACGGATCCCTTCCTGCGCGAGTCTTCTCACATTTGACCGATTCTTCGAATTGCCTTTTTAACTTGTGCATACAAGAGTGTGTGTTGGAAGGTCAACTGCACGAAATTTTGGTACGCAGAAACTCCTCAGGCTTGTTGTGGTGATTATAATTGTTTAACGTGTTTTTGTAAGTCGCGTGGTAGTTAAAACGATTCTGTATTATTTTCCATCGTTTGTCATAACCAAGGTTATTTTGAAATTTTGTTTAGGTTTAAATTAGGACGTTTAGAATCTGTATGACAGTACTCTTCAAAATTACAATGTAACAATTTGTAATTAAAAGTTTTTGAATAAAGTTTTTCACAATTCTATAAGATTTTTAAGTCTTAATTGCGTAATAATGACTTATGAAGTCTTCTAATCTTATAAAATTCTGTAAGTTAAAAAATTGTGCAGTCCTACAATACACATTGCTAACCAACTCCATTTTGCTAGCAGCAAATCCTCTTCCACCATTTACGCCACCTTCTGCTACTAAAACCCACCTTAAAAATCTTTACATTATGCATCACCTATACCAATATCATAATAATAAACTAAACAGCGAACACACTAGCACATATTTTCAGCAGGTCGTTGGCCAGTCAGACGCGCCCTGGGGAAATTTCCAACGGTTGGCAGACTGCACCGCCGCCGTGGGAACATGCTAACCACTTCACGTGTAATTGTTCCTGTGTTACAGTTTTAAGGAGATTTCTGAAGGTATTAAACGGAGATTGTAGAATGGCGTCGTGTTCGTTGAGATGTTATGGAAAAGTTGCTAAAACGTCATGCTTTCCAAGGTAAAATTCATGTTTATAAGTTACAGCGTGTTTTTTTTTCTGTGCCTAAGATGTTTTGATGTAAAATGTACACTTGCGTCTGATAAGTCCGCTTTATTACGTATATTGAATTTCTTAAGTCTATACCCGAAACCTAGAAATTTCCTATAAAAGAAAAAATCACTTGGAGACTGCTGCAACTGCCAGTAATTTTACCATGATGACCTATCACACATAAAAAAATATTATTGACTGCAAAATGGTATATACTGCTATGATTGCTGACAGTGGCAGAAGAGACTTTTAAACATTTTGGCAGCAAAGAGATACAAAATATATCTACTTAAAAATTTGCATCAAAACTTTAAGAAAAATTATCAAGGCTGCCGCACAATTTTAACGCCATCATTACTCGGTAAAGTTAACAATGAAGCGAAAACTAAATATTCATTATAAAAGCTTAACGAGGTCGGCCATTCAAGAGCTCGAGAAGTTAATGTTCATCGTAACGGAGGTGTCACTTAAGATTCTTAGAAGAATGTCCCCAAGGCACCTAATTTGCTTTTTATTTAAGATTTCCGTGAAAGAATTTCTGCAATGCAAATATTTTGCTTTGAAGAAACTGGGGCGGTTGACAATGTCTTCATAGCCTATGGAAGAAAATAGCCTTAAACCATGGGATAGATATTTTATCAAAATGTTTACGAAAACTTCAAGATACTTATACCAATAATGATTGCAATGCATTTTATCGGAAAGTTACACAATTTTATCAAGCTATGTTAAAATTACGGTACACTAACAAAATTTTGCAATTCTTAATACCATCTAAAGCAAATGAACCCACAATGGTATATACTGTGCAACGGCACGTACCAACTTCTAAAATCTCCCAAAAGCCCGAAAAAAGTCCAAAACAAACTGACTCGGAACAAAAACCAAAAATCCTTGCTAATCCACATAAAAGTGCTCTGATCCTCCCTCAGATTTCAAAATGTAATCTCTGCTAGGTACTCGTTGTTCATTTGACCTGAATTTGCTCCTAAAAATGGAAATGACAGCTAACCTCATACACACACTGGTTCCGTTTATTAAACGTTTAAAACCTCGTATAATACTTCCTCGTGAAATTGCTTGACACAGCCTAGAATAATACCTTCAGAAATTACATCACATTTTACAAAAGACCATTGCAAGAAGTGGTGTAGTTTTTAGACTGTGGTTCTCAGTGTGAATTTTGGAAGGAAAAATCTCGGGAACGAGTATAATGGCATGCAACATTGTTTGTGGTTACAAAATACTTGATGATAGTGATGTTTTTGAAGATTTTAGCAGAGATGTTAAAGTTTAAACTTTTCTTGGATGTTTTCCAACATACGTGTGTGTTATGTAAAATCTGCCAATACTTATTTTTATTCTCTAATAGAAATAATAACAAAATATCTGACTTTAATCTTTCTAAATGCTAACTAATTTTGATACACATGAAGGCTTCAGCATTGACGGATCTGATATAAACCTGCAAGGGTATTTACAAAGAAATGTATGTAACCGTATAAGTGTATGAAGTAAATTGTACGAAGGAAAAAAAGGGTATGAAGAATATTTTAACGTATTTTTTCATCTTTATTTTAGTTTTATTTAAAAACCGTTTCACCAAAAAAAGTCAAATAAACATTCCCAAAACGACATATTATTCAGGTTTAACACAAAAAGTGACATTAAACAAAATTTTTACGTAACTCGACTTTCGTCACGTTTACAAAAACGAGTTTCTGTCGCAAACAAAAAAGTTCTTTATTTAATAACCCGAGCAAATTGCGCGTTCAACCAACACTTATGTTGGGGCCACGGAAGCAGAGGGAATGAGCGCACTTCAAGAATAATCTCTTTTGTTCGGAGTTGAGATTATAGTTTGATGCCAAAATATGTGGTAAGATTCAACATAGTCTTTTGCGTGATCTCTCGGTCTAGTGGCTTTTTATACAATTTTTATATTTCTTGAAAGTCCAACTAAAATCTTCATTATCAGAGGCTTGACCCATCTTGTCAGTGTACACTTTGACAGTGTTTCAAAGCTGATGAAAATATTCTGTGAAATAAATAAGACTTATGCCGAGCCGTGTATGCCGTTCGACTATCGAACTACTAGTAGGACTAGATGGAATAAACGGGTATAACAGGCATAATATAATGTATGTATTTAATTGTAGCACAGTATATGCAGACTCTCTCATGAAAAAATATGCGTAAAATTATACAAAGTACAATGTTCCATATTTAATAAAAACTTTCGCGAGTCAAAATTCGGACGACATGAGTATTTCAAAATATTATATGTGAATATTTCGCAGATTTTTCGTGGACTTAATGGCCAGCCGGTGTCCTCTCCAAAGGCACTCCACCACGCAAAAGACCCTAAAGGTAACAGCTCGTTGCATATCTTAAGTACTATAATTGAGTCATCAGTCAAATGATTTCGGGACCTCTTTGAAATTTCAGTAAATAAAGCAAGTGGGTTTCACTGAGGAAATAAATTTGAATATTTAAACCTTTTATGTGATGAGGAGTATAATTTCTTGGCATTTATTTTGTGATCGAAAGAGGGCCTTTTTTGTACGCATGTTTTAAAAATAGACGTATCTTCTTACTGTTAAGTAAGAGACATTAGTCTCGAATAGTTGCCATAGACCTAGCGATCGCTTTTCTTGGCCAGTGTGATTAAGTGATGTCACATTTTGATTATCTAGGATAATTTCATATTTCACACAGTGACTTGAACAAATGATGATTGTTTCAGTAAACGATAAAATCCCTTTTTATTTCACAATATCATCAAACATAAATTTTAGCTTGCATTTTCGTCAGCATGGCTGTGTTCTAGATATCGAGGTTCATCCAAATACAAGCTCAATATATTAGATCAATTGAAATAAAACAAACAGAAAAAGTTACCTTTCGCATGCTCAATTTGAAAAATCATGAAAAACTGATAGCATGAATTTACTTTCATAAGGATAGATGTATTCCTAACCACCAGATTCTGAGTACATTTAGCGGTAGTTTATCTATTATTGATAGCTTTTTCTTTATACGAGTTAAAACGCTATTGAATAGATAAACAACCGCTAATTGTATCTCAGAAACCGGTGGTAAATCAGCTTATCTACTCGCAAATCGCTTACTTCATAGCCCTAAAGGTAATTACAACGCCAATCAATACCAATAGTAGTAATATTGGTTGCATCGGTCTGTACACCAATTAACTGTACCTACTAACTATGTGGTTGTTTAAAGTGGACCGGCTAGTGGGAACCGAATTATTCTTTTTGTCATTAAGTACCTAGTTCAGGTGGACTCTTTTCTGCTGAAGTTGTTCTAGAGGCGTCTTTTTGTCTGTATGATTTAATTTTTAAACGTTTTGTAATACTCTATACTGACATGCAATTCTCTCGATCAAGCCTTGATTATTTTATAGTCTTGTGGGTTATGCAGTACACAAATAGATTTTTACTCTTTTTCAAGCAAAATAGTAACGATTGAGCAAATTCAAATTCTTAAATTCCGTGAATATTCTGTATCCGTTGAAGTCACTCTTAAGAACATACGATTTATACTCATACAATACTACTAAACCCAGAACCGAGTTTGAAATAAACTAAAGTTATAGCTTAAGCAAATACAATCGGGACTACATTTACGTTCAATAGTTAAGAATCGAAAGCTCACCTAAGAAAACTGCTATAATAATTTTAACAGGCGCTTCTTCATATCTTGTACACAAGATTCGGCGCGAGCCTTTTTAAATAAGCATAGCAATAACTTAATCCATACTAGAACAGCAACTTTTCTACCTCAGTACTTGAAGTGCGGCTGATCTTTTCTAATTTAAATGACCGCATAGTCATATAAGATAATTCTAAATAGTAGTTCGAAGTTCTCGTGCCTGGCTTATGGCAATAGATTCATACCTTATATTTCCTACATCTCTCCTTGCAACTGATTTAACGATAATTTTAAATAAAAGTAAGTAAAAGGTAAAAGGTTCTTCCTCCAATATATTTAAAATTTTAAACTCACAACAAACGATTTCTAAGCTTTTATTCTTGAAAATATTGACGAGGAAACTCCTCCATTATACGTAAAAGGTTATAGCATCAACATTATGTATTTTACTGAGAAGTTTAGACAACTTTTGTGGTATTTTGTTAATAGCCCATCCAGAGAGGCCATTGAAGCGATCAGACCCTGTCATGTTTTCAAAATACTTTACTTAACTTGAATTTTCAAAGTTTAAAGCGAGTGCTCGTACGTATAAGGTTGACTGAATTTTGTGATATTAATGGGATTTTTATAATCTGTATAAATTTAGATGTTTGGGTTTGGATTATGTGAATAAAATAGCTATTTGGAAGTATAGTATAATAATATTAGGTAATATATAATAATAGGTGTATTCATATAAAGTCAATATGGTGAAAGTAATTGTTCTGCTTTTTTTTCCGAATAGACGAAGTAATTTAATGTTCTTGTGTTAGTAATTTTTAACTAAGTCCAGATATTGTCTTACGTGTCTAAACTTAAGGCTAAGCTTTAATAATGAAGAATTCGATAAAAAATATGTAAATTGAATAATTATTTCTATTATTTTCATATGGGAGTCGAATTTTCTCTAAGCCTCTTCTTGCATTGCTTCTTCTTCTTCTTCTTGGAGTAGCTTAGTTGACCACGTCAACTCGTGTATCTAGTAAAAAAACGACTATTCTTTCTGTCATGCTTTATTACTTATCATTATTTACTAGAAAAATATACCTAGGCCACCTACAACAGTCTCGAACATACCACAAACCTTCGGTTCTTTGAAAAGACCAGGTACTACCAGTAGCCATAATCTGTACTCATTCAAAAATCAAATGCTCATGTTGACTTTCTCGCGCAATTAATTGGCATGAAGCTCATCTTGATTGTTCCAACAATGAGTTTGTTCGAAAGTCCGAGAGCTGTTTGAAAATCATTCACCTTTTGTAACCAAAGTATGAAGTATTTTCATTTCATTGAAACGCTATCTTATAAAAGACAGGCTTTTACGGCCTTGCAATATTGACAAATTGGTGTCTCAAGCTGAGGATTTGAGTTTGAAATTATTTGTGTAGAAACTAAAACTTAACTCTAGTTTAAGTTACTTATCAGTTTGTTCTGAAGTCATATGTTCAGACGCTCAGGTAAAAAGTACACGTTTGTCTCTTACAATATTTCCGAAATTTCCTCTTCAAAAATAAAGATGTATTAATTTTGTTGTTTCCAAGATAAATTATGACAAGAAGTAGGCCATATAATTACTGAACTCTAATGCACACTGGGCCAAAAACAAAAATCTCAAAATCACCCTTTAAACAAAATGATTACCAACACATTACCGCACAGTGGGTACCCATAGCGTCCAGATTTCTTTTCAAGCAATCTCGGCCACAGTTGCCGTTCCTTTTTTTTTATTTGCAGTGTCCTTTAAGTCGCGAGTTTTCTAAGACAGCATCCTTCAGAGGTGAGCTCATTTCTCAGCATTGAAAGTCTTCAAAGGCTCTATGAAAAGAATAAAAGCCTTGCAAGTGAGAATTTTAGGGACCGTCCATTTGATGTTACGGTTTTTTCTGTTTTGAAAAGAACGAGGGCGGTGATTATTTTGTAATGTATTAAGATGTAAGAAATTACTTTTTGAGGACCAAATTTTTAATGTAAATGTTAAAAGTATGGACATTTTTAACTCAGTAGATCATCATATATAATATGTTACTAATTTATATTTAGTAAAAGACGTATCTTTCAGAGTTTGCGATATCATTTGTTTTTGCAGCAAATAGCCTCTTATTGCAATCAAAATTTCATTCAGATCGCCCAATGCACCTTTTCCAATGTAAACAAAACTCAATCACAACAAATCACTTTAACACTGACAGTACGTGAACATAAAAAACTGGGAAAAAAATCCTTTACTTTTGTTTAACCGACCGCAACGGAACGCATCGTGGTGTAATTGTTTTCCAACAGTAATTGACTTGTGGTGACTGTCGATAAATGTTTTTACATTTAATCGGTTAAATCCGGGGGCGAATTTTTGTCCACACGGCGCCACGCATCGCAACACTGTGCACGACTTTACCGTGATAAATGAGATTGTTTGTCGTTTTTATTTAAAACAATTCATTGTTCATTTAATTCTGTTTTTGTTAAATGAATGGTGTTTATCTGTTTGCGAGTGATTTCGTTTTCGAGTGTGAGCGAACGGAGTTTAAGTGACAATTGTAGATTTACTGCGATTTATTTGTTTACTTTTCAGATCGATAAAATGTTGCTGCTGACAGCTTTTGTAGCTTACTAGCTGTGGTGGTACGACACTTTTACAGCATCGGAAAGTGTGCATTTCTTTCCACTAGGTCACAGCTAGGCACGGGTCACCACCTGCTACAAGCAAAGAGTAAAGATATTAGGGCATACCATAACACTGCCTGCGTCGACCCATCGCAAATATTTACGACGCTTTTTTAGGAATCTTGTATTGCTTTGTAACGTCGTCTTTGCGATGCGTGCGAACGCAGTGTCGTGGCTTCACCCATAATAGTTATCGTATCGTATCGGTAGGTCCTAAGCGATACAAAATTAGTGATAAAAGTTATTTTTTCGCATACACATGTGTGTATGCGAAAAAATAACTTTAATTTTGTAATTATGTACGTGGCGTAATTTTGTGTAAGTAAGTATGTACTTACTTACACAAAATTACGCCTTTTTCCCATAGGCGTAGACAGAGACCAGATTAAAACCAATTTTTACTATATACCCTGTTGTACGCTAAAATACACATAGTTTATTTTATCACCTTGCATTTGAATTTATATACAGAATACACCTTTGTCTTAGTTCAAAAAGGCACCTGATACGAGAACTATTTCAGACCACTGTGCATATTCGTACAATCTCCTTATAAGTAAGAACAGATGTTATTCAGACTATTGTCTTTAGCCAATAAATTCCATGGCTACCATACCAAGAGTGCAGTGTGGAATTATTGCGGACTGTAAGTTTATCTCGCTCTCACAATGGATTGCTGTTGAAGTGCGAAAGGGATAGAAGATGTTTTAGCGAGATTAGATTGTTGTTTATTGTGGTAAATATTTGTAGTATTTTTTTTTTAAGTTTGTTGAACAGTGAACAATAATTTATTGAATTGCGTACTTTGGAGTAAGAAGGTTGTATGAAATTGAAAAACGAAAAAAAAAGGATTTTGGGCATCTTTATGCTAACGCTTAACAATATGAATATAGTATTTAGCCTCTATAGAAATCTATTTCTGAGCTTAAAAGTTAATTACCTCCTTACTGCTAATTATTTCTAAAATAAATTAAAAACTCACTAATGATATTTGCTGTGCAAAAGAGTGTTTAATGCTTAAGCTATTACACACATTAAAGTTTCATTATGATTCGTTTAGTAGTTCATTGCATGCAAGGGTGATGAACATTGAATCTCTATCAAAGTGTATAATATAAGTAGGAAATAGTATAATTTGGCATAGATAATTCGAAACAGAAGGGTTGTAGGATATCAAATATTAGTACTATATCACACAATTATAATAGTTTACACAGCGCCGCTAAGATATCGTGCGCGACAATAAATCAGTTTTGTCTTCAATATTATTAGACGTACTCCCCTATTTTGTAGAGTTAGTCAATGTCTAGATAAGACGCAATATTTAAAATTACTGGCTTTTGTTTACTATTAATTATATGTTTTTACATAAAAATTATGACGATATTTCATCCTCCATGCATTTATCCGATGCAGCAGTTTAAGTATCCATACTAATGTTATAAAGTATTCGTTAAGTGTATCTATACTAATATTATAAAGCTGAAGAGTTTGTTTGTTTGTTTGTTTGTTTGAACACGCTAATCTCAGGAACTACGATCTAAGCAAATTTCTGAAAATTTATTTTAATGTCGTCGCCTATCCTAAAACTCTTTTCGCACTCTACACAAACCCCTTCGGCAAGTCACGCCAATCGGCCCCTCTCTAGCAAAATCATCTCAAAATGAGAGGGAAAACTCTGTAAATTACACCCCTCATGACATCCCATTATTTTATTTGTAGGGTGCCTTCTATGCACAAGATTTGAGTGAATCAAAAGAATTTGAATTATCATTCTTCTTTCAGAAATGCTGTTTGTTACTCCAAGTAATGAGGCTCTTGGAAGCACGAATAATATTTCATAGAGCTTTGTGATATTAAAGGTACGTTCAAGAGTATTTTGTAGTGCTCTAACTAAGATAATGGGACAAATCTCGGAATACACTGTTAGGGTAATTGTTGCTGCAATGTTTTGTTTATTAACTTATTGGCACGAGATTGGTGTTTTAACTTTTGTTGTTTAAATACAATAGTTAAAACTGAAGACAGCCTAATTTTTTGATTATTGATTATTTGATTATTTATTTAGCAGGCATGCATTTCTACTATGTATTTCGACAAATAAACGTTTTATTAGCTTACAAAATTGTGATTGTTCTCATGACTATTTTCATCTTATTACAAGCAAATTGTAACTTTTCAATACTATATTTTCGGAATAAATTTATAAAACCACAAACATTATTCAATTTATATGGCAATTTGCGTTTTTCGCCTCCACCTACCGTACTAGGAAAACGCTATAGTTTTATGTGATTTATATAGCTATAACTGAAATAAAACGTATTTTTCTGTCATACATATAAATATATGTATGACAGAAAAATACGTTTCATTTCAGTTACCTTCGGATTTTTATATCTCTTTTTCACCCAATCAGTTCTATATACATTATTAGGTAGCCTTTAATCAGGAAATAAATACGCCTAATTACATTGCGTATTTAGTACACAGAATTCAATACAAAAGGGTTGGCTTATGTACGAATGTAACCGAATTACGAGGTCCCTCATCAAAGCTAATCAGGGCTCTACTCAATGTGAATACGATATGAGCATATACCAATAACAAACTGAATACTATTATACGTTTGCAGTCAACCTATGGGTCTGTGTATTGAATATTTTTTAATGTATAATAGAATACGGGAATTAACGCGAACACGCATTTTACCTTAAAATGGCTAACGTTTCCGCCTGCGACCACGACGAGTGCAACCTGCGCCGAAACGTTAGGCATTTTAAGGTAAATGCGTGTTCGCGTAAATTCCCGTATTCTATTATACATTAAACATGCAAGGCGAGAATTTAAAAGTTATGACTGTGTATTGAATGTTATTAAGCACGACAAAAATCGGCTTGAAGCAGGAATATTTTACTTTTGATGAGTTGTTAAGTTGTTACACCAAAATTGCTTAACAGATACATGTACGACGTTTGTTAATAAATCGCTCGGCCCAAAATGTTTAGTAAGTAATTTAAGATCATAAAATTGTACTCATCTTTCCGAAGTTTTCATGAAAATAATTAAAAACCAATTTAAAAATTACATTTATCTCAAACATCTCGAAACGGTCGATGATGAAGATTATTAGTCTTAAATAGCAATGATTATGACTGCTGAAACAGTACAAGTAATCCAGTTGTATAGAGCTTGTCCATAAACGAAAGCCACGGGCATACGCTAGTCTTCATTACATGTACTGGTTTAGCAAATTTCATTGAATTACACCCCCAATAATGTGTTCGTACACTGATTAGGGGTTGAAAAAAATGTCCACGGAATTTCGTATGAAAAATTACATGGAAATGAATAATATGGTTTGTTGTTATGAGCAGGTGATAATAAATTGGTTCATACGTGGGTAATAAGCAAGTTTTTTGTGTATTTTCACGTGTTTGTTTTAAATTTTAGATTTTGAGAGAAATAAACATACAGATTTTTTTATTATTTACTTCCACTATGCACTTTAGAAGGGTGATTTTGGTTCTACTTTAAAGGTTAAATAATATTTATTTCACTTTTCTTGAAACCTCCTGAAAAAAATTATTTCGATTTATTTGTTTAAGTAATCCCTTTTTGATTTGCATTTGCATTTTTTCCTTTTATAAGTTTAGGTCTTTTTTTGTGTTTCAACACTTTTCGGAGAAGGCGGGTAACCGGAAATCCGTTCTGGCAATGGCTAATATGTTCCATGTAATTACATCTTGCAACAAAGTTAAACATTATAGAACCACTGAAGTTAGTATGTAGAAGCTGACACATGATATAAATTAAATTTCACGGTAAATACTTCGTTACTGTGTATTACTTGAATCATACATAATTGCTAAACACAATCACATTCCCACTAAGTTTCTCCACACATTCGAATTTCAGTCGATTCATCCCCTAAGCCAGGTATTTCCCTAATCGCATAACTGGGACCCTCGCATCGCAATCTGAATCACGCATTCCCTTTCCAACCCTTGCTGTTTGCAGCCAAAATATTGTCCCCCAACCCTCTGAATATTAAGTATGTAGGCATCTGTATTTAGTGGTTACTAAATTATTCAGATCTCTGCATATTGACCGGCAGGGTATCAAATGCAAGCCAATATAAGATGACCTGTACCTTCTGCCGCAGAAGGTTAAATTTTCCTTCTAGGGTGTAAAGTGATTTAGTCTTCAGGGGTCTTTGTTATTTGGTCGTTGTATTATTAATCGTAATGCGAGATTTGACGTTGACAATAGGTATAGTGATTTGGGGTTCGAAGTCACTTCTTGTTTGTGTTACTAATTTGATAGACGGGGTTACTTGATGATTGTTTACTAGACGGTGAACCAAAATAGTGAGTATACCTGTATATTATTTTGTTTGAATCATGTTCGGAAATATTTTAATTTTCCACCCAAATAGGTGCTTTCTAGTTGTAACATAGAATTAACGACTTAGTCTAATTACAAAATAAGGTATTTTTTTACGAAAAGTACATTAGTTACTTTAACTGGGTATGCTTGCAATTGGCATCAAATTGGTATCAAAATTGCAACTGACATTTTGTATGAAACTAGTGAGTCATCATAGAAGATTTGACTAACTATAATATCATGTAATCCGTTTCACCTCTCTTTAATGCTCCAAAAGTAAAATTAAAATTCACCCCCAAAAAATTTGCAGATCACGTCCAAATTAATTTCTTTTAACAAACGATCAGATAGTGCAACTTCTCATTTCGTCACATTAACGATCATTTTACTAGGGCTTGTAAGATCACCCCCTCCCCTTCAGAGGGGGGGTTAAGGCGAGAATAATGTGACGTAATCGAGTTGAGCTTACGTCGTGTCGTCAATGGTCCCTGATTGAGTTCAGTAACGATGTTACCGGCAGACACTGATGAACTTTGCTGCTTTGATCGGCCTGGGCCATTGGAAACCGCGGGAGCGAGTTTAAACAGGCTAAACAGCGGTTACTGTAGTCAATTGAAGTTGTGATTGTTTTCGTGAAAGCAGTATTATGTAACACTTTAAATTGAAAAAGAAGGTCATGCATAGCAAACATTTTGCGGTAACAACATTTTGTGTAAAAATTATTTCGACCAATTCTTGGTCCCACGTTGGGCTCCATAAATGTGTGACAGTAAAGTACTGGATAATAATATATTATTATAGCTCCTTGCTTTTTTAATCAAGATCTAAGACAATATAAAAGTTAAACTAAACTGTTTGCCCATTTACAATATTTTATGTATCTTTTCTTTTTGCATAGTTTACAAGCGACTATAAAAATAATGTTACCATATTCAGACATCTTTACTATTTGTATTACTTTTACAAAAATACTTTAAAATTTGACAAAAAATTTCAAGTCCCTATGATTAAAATACAGGTTTACGTCAAAAGACAACTATGAAGAAACCCAAGAGCTTACTATCGCGTTCATCTCACACCTTGTACCGTTCACCATGATGCTATGTTCAAACGACACCGTCTGGAAAGTACGAACAAAGGTGAATTTGTTAGTGAGAGTGCCGGCGTACAATCATTCTATTATTGGAACTTTCAATACTGGTAAACGTTTGATGATCGTCGGTAACCGGCCAGCCTTTTAGAAGCTAAGATTTTTGGGGCCTCAAAAAGTACTACAAAGTTTGTGTGAAATATGATTGAAGATTGCGCTTACTGATAGACAGGACAGATTTGTTATCACCGTTCTATGCTTGAGATCGATATATTACTATGGATTTGTTGTTCTGTGTGTATGTATATAAAACACAGTGGCGTCACTTTCAGGTAGTTATATAGGTACATATAAAAATGACGAACAATCACCTATCATCACTGAGACCTGCATAAGACCTAAAAAAAAAAACGTTTTCATTGTTTTGATCGCGTTCATCACATTACCAGTATTTCTTATTCGTTTCGTAGCGTTCATACGTTAATAATTCACGTGAAATAACGCCTTAGAAAATGTATTCGTTTTAAATTTTTTCGTAACTTGCATTTTGTACAAAATTACTCATCAATCAGAAGTAAAACTTACCATATCTTTACAGTATCACTAGCTCTTATGTTATCAACTATCAAAATTTCAACACTTCAACCTTTAAAAGAACCCTTGTTCCACAACAATACACTTGAAGGCAAACACGCCCTTCGAGACAGGGACAAGAAGGGACGTTCCTAAGAAGATTTTGGGCTATAAAAATAAAATAAGCGCCCCTCACCATATTGCATTAGGAGAACAGATGTCCTTCCGTTTGCAACGTGATAACCGTAGTGGGGGACAGTTTTATGGTTAAGGTAGCTTTTGGTAGATATAAGAAGGATTTTGCAAATATAAGTAAAACTTATATAATATGTATAATTTATAAATATTATTATTATAGTGGTATATTTTGCTATAGCCTCTATGTACGTTTATTTAGATTTTCATTTTTTTTATTTTGACTAAGATTGTTTGTACTTAAAGCTTTTTTTTTTTAAGTAATTAGGTTATTGATCATAAGGAAACCTAATCTCAGAAGTTCTTAAAACAGTGGTTTAAAGAAGAAACTCACATTGGAAGCTTCTCGACCTACCCATTGTCTCACTTCGGTAAAGACTCATGTTAATAGGGCAGTAAAGAGTTAGGAAATTAGCTTTATTTGATAAAACAATATCAAGTATAAGTGGTATAAAATATCGAGCCTTAACCGTAATAGTTGTCGAACTGTAGCTCGATGGTCTACTACTATCGACTACCGACAACCGAACTGTCATCGAGAAATTTTGTATGAAAATCTGATCAGCGCCTCTGACGGGTGTCGATGTCAATAGCTCGTCGTCGAATGTCAAATGTCGATAGCTAGCCGGTTGTCGGTAGTCGATAGTGGTAGAGAATCGAGATACTGAATAAAATAATATAAAAACTTTGTTGTATAATTAATTTTCATAACAAAACGTTGGCCTAATTTAAACAGTTATCACTTTACGCAAACATCCACATTGTTTGCACAACACTTAACCGTACCATTAATTTTGCAAAGCGTTTTCATACAATACGCTATTGGAAACCAATGAATCGTTAGAAACAAAACATTTCGGTGCATCGAACAAACTCCATTGAAGTTGGCAATATTCGTTCAACAATATTTTATGGCTGTGTTATTTTATGCGCGTGTTCTGATCGAGTTTTACGTTGCAGGAATGTTTTGAAGTGAAATTGTTTTGGTAAGTTAGGATTTGTTAAGAAATTTGGTGTGTTGGTTTGATGTCGAATTATGATTGCTTGGGACATTGCGTTATCAATTTCCCGGGATACAATACATGTGTTAATCCAGGGCTTAAATTATTATCACTTGAAAGTAAAAGATTGTATTGAATATAGTATGTAAGACAAGGTTTTTTTTTAAATTCATTATTCAGGTTTTATTACGCAACCAACAAAAAATATCAAATTAAGTTTCTTATAAACTATACATCAACTTTTTTCTTAAAGCCAAGCAAAAATCTTAGTAAACCAGTATGAATGCGATGTTCCATAAATATTAGTTACTAGACGTTTTACAAAAAACCTGTTACGTCTAAACAACAACAACGGTATATTTGTAGAAAAATATGTGGCACATTGTTTCAATATTCATTGAGTTTAAAAGCAATATGCGTAGTGCAGGTGTATTGGGAATATGTACTCGTAGCTGTTGACGATTACAATTTATTGTACTGATAACTATTGTAATGAGTTATTATGTAATGAGATTGTGTTTGTAAAATGTTTTTATTTATGCGTGAAAATCTGGCCGTGTTGATTTTAAATACTTTGATGTCTTTAGATGGGTTGTGTGTTCCTTTTCATGTTCCTGGGTAATAATTTATCACCATGCCGAACTCATCCTACTAATATTATAATGCAAAAGTTAGCGACAATCTTTCTTTAATCACTACTGGACAGATTTTGCTGTGGTATGTAGGTATATGCATATGCATATTTTCATAGAGGTTATACCTGGAGAGACGCATAGGTTGAAGAGAAGGACTTATTACTTCAGCATATCTTTTTCAGCAGTCGAATTCGCGATCAATAGATAGTAATAAGTATTCTGGCTTACGTCTTTACTTATAGCCACGATTTAATCAAATTATATCAAATAATTTATTAAATTTGTTATTCTCTATCTCTTTAAGTATTCTTTATTATGCCTAACGTGAATTCCTAATTAGATCTTAAGTAACCAAACATAAAGTTAGTATAATTTAAGGTTTTTATTATTCTAATTAGTTGAGAGTTTTCGTGAAGTTTTCAAGATTGATTAAATTTAATTAGAGGTTTTTGGGCTCAACCTTAATTTTTGTAATTATTAAGTACCTAATTTTACAAAAAACTTAGTAAACATAATTATAATATTGCAAATATTTTAATTTTATCGTTGTTATTTATGTGATTCTGAATAAAAATCATGCCAAAACCTTTAATGATTTTTAGGGCATCACATTGGACATAACATACCTGATTAGAGAGGTTTCTTGTTAAATTCTAAATTAGTTTCTGCGTGTCCTTTACCCATTATAGACCCCAACCCGCACTTGGCTAGCGTGGTGGACTCAAGGCCTAACCCCTCCCACATTACGGGAGGAGACCCTTGCAACAGTGAGACATTAATTTTATTTTTTTTGGTTAAGTTTATTTATATTATTTATTACTTCGGTTTATCTTTATCATGAAGGTTACTTGAAATTTCAGTATTTTTGATTTTCTAAATGATTTTCTTTTGCAATCTTTAACTACGTACATATTTATTAACACAGGAAGCTAACCCATAAAACTCAATAAAAGCCATATATTTATCACAGAATAAACGGAATCTAGTTAAGTTCGTCTGACAATATCTTAACGCGGGGTGTGGGCCGCAATTAATTTCAGTTGGGCTTGCGGTCGCCTCCAGACGCGGTTACGGTGGTTCGCTCCACACTGGACCGAGATGTACCTCCTTTGTTAGAGTTTGTGTGGATGACGGGACTGGGAGTTTATGTAGAACTGATATTGATTATAAGAGAGTAATTAACGTTCCTTTGGATTGACATAAGCTCGGATATATTATTTGTGTTAACGTTTGTAGTAAAAGGCAAGCTGAAAATAATAATTCTTAAAACAAGTCTAAGGATGTATTCAATGATTTAATATCTATTAGACTAGGTTTCTTTTTTATCTAGCCTGTTTCTGTTTCCCACTGCTGAGAAAAGGCCTCTCCCCTAGATTTAGAATAGACCCTAGAATAGCCACGAAAATTTAAAAATCACTAGTGAAAGTCAATAAAAACAGCCCTGAGGATATACTTAGATTATATTGGTAATGTCTTCTAGTAAGTAATCGTTATTGAAATATGTAGCAAAAAATCAAACAATATTTAGAAATCTGGTTTTCAGTTCAAATACAATCTAAATACCCACCACAAACATCACTATGCAATGTATATACACGAAAAGCTTTCCCGTATTTGCAGTCAGCTTAAATTCTTCAGGTTTCCCTACTTTCGGGTAGCGGAAAGGTACAGTGTGAAACAAACCTCTAACACAGAGACACAAATGTGTAGGTTCGATACAAATGGCGATTCGACCGCGGTAATCAATTATAAAGTGAATTGTTCGAACTCACGCGCAACGATATCCTTTGTCTCATAATGTATTGGACTAATAATTTAAATTTTGTGCCGCAAAAGATATATGGGAAGGAAGTATTGTTTTCTATCCATTATGGGGTTTATTAATGGGAATTTAACGGTTTATTGATTGGTTTTGCTACTAGAGAAGCAGGTAGGGTTACTGGTTTTAGGAAGATTCAATATACAGTCCCATTGTTGGGTACTGGTTTCGCCCAAAATAAAGGTGGGGTTAGGCCTTGAGTTTATTCTCTCTCTCTCTTCCTGGCTATTCGTCCCATAGGTTAGTGTGGTTAGCCTTCCTAACACTTTTCCTCCACTTCGCCCTATCCGTGACGTCTTCTGTCCACATGGTCTTGGGTCTCCCTCTTGGTCTTTTTCCGCAAGGCCTTGAGTTAATTATGCTATCCAAGTCGTAATTAAGAAGCCGAGTTTGGGTCCTCGCATCCCTTCAGGAACTAAAAAAGCTTGCCCTGTTAGAAGAAATGGTACAGCAGCTACACACTACACACACTCATAACTTCAAAAAATATTATATTTAGCGTTTTAACGGTTTGAACCATTACACTATTACAAGGGACCCTATTGCAAGGCGTAAATAATGCAAGAGCTATATTGGGACTAAGTATTTAAATGTGCTCAATATTTAACTGACAACATTTTGCGACATAAAATATTTTCACCAAAATAGACTGAAATTTAAATACCTTTTAACACTATTATGAGTCCCCATTTCTATTAACATTCACAGTATCTACTGCATTCCTTTAATACTCTTTATAAACACAAGTTTGTAGAGAAGTTTGTGAGTAATCTTCTTAAAGTTGCACGTTAATAACACTGAAGATGTAATTATATTCGTATAATTAATTAAGATGCGAACAGGTGCTCGCTTCAGTTTGGTTCCCGCGATACTTATGGGAGATACAGACGGGCGATTTAAGTTGCTGAAGTGTTGTTGTTGAGTTGCAAAAGTCAGAAGACTAATTCTACTAATTGTGTAACTGAAAATGGACATAAATACTAGAGTGCAATTTGGCTGAATACTTCACATTTATAATGCTTGTATTCCAAATATGAATATACTTTTTAAACAAGAATTATATTGTTGTCTTACGGTTGAGCAAATGTCTCTCTCACGAATTTTCAAACTCTAGTAAGACGCCTAGTTAAATCATTCATCTTATAATACATAATTCAATATTATACTTATATACTTGGAATAGTTTAGGATTTTTTTAAAGTTTGTTGCCGAATTGTTGTTTATGAGTCGTTGATTTGTTGCGAATAAGTTGCCAGTTTGTTTCTCGACTTAAGTGCCTGCAAGATCTCCAAGTTCGGAATGGAGATTTGCAAGTCTTATGTCGTGTTTTGGCAGACGGGTGTGGGATCACTTTGCTATTTTTAAGGTTAAGTTTCTGTCTCTTTCAAGCTTCTGAGAGGTAAAAAAATTCTAGTACTTCTCCTCCCGAACGAGGGAGGGGTTTGGCCTTGAGTCCAGCACGCTGGCCACTGACTTCGGCTGCTCTCATAAATAAATTATACAAATTTTAGGCACGGAGAGTTTCATCATTCATCACGATGTTCACCGTTAAAACAAGTGACGATTATTTATAACACACACATAATTTTGAAAAGTCGTTGTGTTGCCTCGGGTTCCAACTGTCGAGTAACGAGGGAGGTGCCAGCTCATACCACGAAGTTATCACTGCGTTAACCATTTGATAAACTCAAAAAAAATTTCCATATGGGCAATATCTAATACGCACAGCACTCACACACACAACAAATAACAAGTTGATCCATAATAAAATATCCTGTTCCGATATTATTTAGAAAAACAACCTTCCATATCACAAACATAAATAGCCTTCACTTAACAACTTACCAACAAAGCAAATACAGCGACGTCAAACTTATAATATTCCGAAAATACAGCAATATCATTCCGCGAGAGTTTCCTCATATTATCCAGATAATATTCAAATGAAGGAATAAGTAAGTGTTGAGGAAAAAGTCAAGGAAATGTCTATAAATATTTATGAAGAAGTTAATTCGGGTAAAGAAAGTTTTAAGCGATCGATATAACACCTGGACGGGACAAGTTTTTTAATACACGAACTGTTTATCTTTTGGGAATAAAGTAAATAAGGTTTTTGATGTTATAAATAAAGGTTGATGGAATTATTGAGTTATTTTAGTTAGTGCTACTTTTATAGTCTTACTCGAAAATGAAATAAAATAAAGTTACAAAATCAATGTAAGTGACAACTATTTATGTTCAAAGTAAGATTTGTACTCAATCGAGCAAACAATGAATGAAAATAGTAAAGTTATTTTGAAATAAATACATCGAAAATTAATAAGAAATTCTACAAATTCACCATCGACAGCATCTCTCACAAGCCGACCAAAGCAAAAAGTAGTACATCACGAACCCTTTTACTATATACATCTACGTATTAAATTTAAACGGCTATAAATACGAAGCCTATTTCCGTTCCCCATCGAGATGACTTAAAACTCTGAAGACAGGCCCGTCATAATTTTCAGTAAAAGCCTCCGTTCGCTCGCTTCAATGGATCTTCACTGACAGATAAATTATGGAAGTGGGAAGAAATAGCTTTTTTGTGTATTTTATTCAGGATATTCTATCTCAAATCTATTTCAAAAATATGAATGCATTTTTTAGGAACAAGAATCGCCGACGAAGAGTCATTTGTAAGTGTAGCTTAAGCTTTACTTATCAAAGGTACACAATTTGTAGATTTAATAACCTTTTATATGCAATATTCCATAGATAGCTTCCATCATTGGATCTGATGCTTATTATTAAACTAGCTGACCCGCGCAACTTCGCTTGCGTCACGTAAGAGAGAATGGGTCAAAATTTTACCCGTTTTTGTATCATTTTTCAATGGTACTCTGCTCCAATAGGCCGTAGCGTAATGATATATAGCCTATAATCTTCCTCGATAAATGGGCTATCTAACACTGAAAGAATTTTTCAAATCGGATCAGTAGTTCCTGAGATTAGCGCGTTCAAACAAACAAACAAACAATCAAACAAACAAACTCTTCAGCTTTATAATATTAGTATAGATATTCAATCTATTTCAAAAGTATGAATGCATTTTTTGGGAACAAGAATTCGATCAAGAGGCGTTTGTGTACCTTAGTTTGCCAAAGCTATAGAAACATTTGTATTTATTTGTTTTAAATTTGAGCTTTGTGAAGGCACGTTTTACGTTGTTCCTGAAGTTTATATTAAATTTGCACGAGCTAAACAACCTTGAGTCTAAAAATCATCGTTAGCCAAACAGAAAATAAAACTTTGTTTAAATTAAATTGAATCGCCAAATAAGTTGATAAGTAATCATCTAAATTCTTCTGTCATAGTTTCAATAAACTGCGTGCAGAGTCGCTCAGGTCAGTTCAAATGAAGACGTTCTTTCTGTCGCATGTCGCCTGCAAAAACACAACGGTATTAATTCCATAGCACTACCATATCCACGACATCTAAGAATCACAGTACTTCTTGGCTCCGTCGATTATAAAAGACAATCAAGTAGTCACAGCAGCCTAAATGTTCTGAGCAGGCAATTCGTTTGACGTCCCGACACTTTATCTAGGCACCACTCAGTGTTAAGACCGTTAGAAATTATTAGAAGCGATTTTTAAGATTTTTGGGGACATAACTATTAGTCTATAGGTATTGGAACTCTTTTTTTTTAATTGCCTTTGTGGTTCGGATGGCACTGTAGGCGACTGCTTATCACGGGGTCTCGGGTTCGATTCAAGTTGGTTGACGTTCTATCTGTATTTTTTAATTTACATTCGATAACCCTTAGCGTTAAGTATATAGTTCAGTAACGTGTCCGACATATTATAGCATTATAGAATCGCCACGTCGTCCTGAACATAGGATTCCCTTTACAAAAGGTGAGACGTCTTAATTTCATACAACGTTTCGTACAATGTTTATAAGTGCTATAAGGCTATTAAAGATGTAAAACGGATATGAAGTGTTATAATATTATGTGTCCCTATGTTACGTGTCCAGAATTTTGGCAGCATTGCCACGTTGAACATATATTATTGCCATACATCGTGGCAATTCTCTACTAAGTTTTGCTTAACCAAATAATATAACAATACACATTTATCGGTTCAAACGTTTGTTAGTCATATTCGTATATTAAAAGCTGTATTGTATTGCTATCTTTGTTTGTTCAGAACATATTACACGTTATTGTACAATGCTTGGGTTTGTAATTTGGCAGTCACTGTAATTACTGCTGGTATTACTATGTGTAGCTGTTTTGATATAATATAATAATGTAGGTGTGTTATTGGTAGTATAAATGCAAGTGGTCCAAATCTTGGGTTAAAATTCTAAGTAAAGTGCAGGTCCTATGCTTATGTGCAATTACTAGATAGTACGTGCGAATTCAGTGTTGGGGCAAATTTATTACAATGCTTCTTTCATCAATAAATGGACTCTTGGTGATTTCTACCAGTAATAAATAGATTCTATAGAGATTCCATTTTTCTGGCAATATTTTTTAAATCAAGCTGTACCTTGGTAAGCTCTAAAATACTTAAATACTGTACTAATACGTCTGATATTTCGTAACGTCAAACCAACCATCAGAATTAGAAGGGAACCGATTCCATCTAGAGTTAAGTCAGGCAGTCAAATACTTTTAATATGCACTGAAATAAACAAAACCACACCATATTCTATAACTGTCAAATTATTCTGCAACACAATTGACCTTAAATATGAACTTTACAAGTAAACACCAATTTGTGGACTTTAAAACTGATCAGAATTTTCTAGAAGCCTGTGAAATAAGGTACAAATCTCTAAATAATAGGACGTAAGCTGCTTATAGTGCAGTCTGCAGACGCACCTGTACTCTCCCTGTAAGTACAGTCGAAAGCAATAATAAATACACGCTGTCACAAACTTCACAGCATTTATGGTAATGAAAATGGCAAAAATAGCACCGTTTCTGGACTGTTAATTAGTTTTACTGTGACTGAGTAGTTATTGTCTACTAATGGCAACATTTTGATGCTAAAATTTACGATTGAATTGCGACAGTGTGCATGTACTTTTGCTTATGACTGTACTTACGATAAAATATTGAACGTCATATTTTTAAGACAGTTTATTTGACAGTGTCTTTGTTAGGCTTGGTGTTTAGTTTAGAATCAATTTGAAGTTTTTTAAAAGTCGTGGGATTGACTTTGTTAAAAAAAAAATTAGCTATTTTCAGTACCTCTTATGTGTCTAATTTTGAATTTATGCTACATCTTGGATTTTGTTGAATTTTACATTGAAATACGTACCTAAGGTTTGTTAATTGACAGCGGGATTTTTCATACATTTTACTATCTGAGATTATTCTTACGGAAAATGAGAATTTGCTCGACGTATCGGCACTGGCTATACAGTGCAAACCAATTTTCATGACATACTGTAAAAATATATCACATTACAATGCATGTTCTAATACCACACAAACCACTAAGCCATATATTTAAAAAGACACAAACAGAAACAACTACAAAAAAGGCATAAAACGACAAAGAAAACTTTTGCAGCAGATCAAATACGCTTTGTATTTCGCCACAAAGGGGTGCAAATTGATGTTTCTCGTCACAAAAGGCGACTCGTATAAGTTATTTGTCTTTTGCATTCAACATGGCCGCGGCGGAGTTATTTTAAAAGTTTCCTCCCTCAGTTTCAAGGTTCGGATATGGAAAAACGTAGTTTCGTATCGAATTGTTTTGGAAAGTCGGAAAAGTTATAGAGGATTCGATATTTTTGTTTTCGTTTGATTTCGTTCTGTCTCCGTTTTGTATAGCTTCTGCACTATATTCAGAATTCTAATCTATGATCTAGAAATAAAAAAGGTGGGAAAAAAGATGGGAAACAGTAGTGCAGAAAGACATGAGTGAGTGTGAGGTTTCCGAAGACGATGTCCAGGACAGAGCGAAATGGAGGAGAAAGACCAGGAAGGCTGACCCCACTACCATATGGGATTCAGAGCATGGAAGAGAGAGATCTAGAAATAAAATATTTTATTTCGTTACAGTCTCAATGTTAGTATGTAGAACATATGTAAAAGACGAGGAATGAAAGGAGAGCTGACCCATTAGACCACATTGAGCGAAGGTAAGTTGCAAAGGTAAGGTTTCATTACAATATTACGCTTTTCTTTACTGTAAAAAAAACTGCTTCTAAAAACTTTTAGGGTTTTAGGATGGGACTCTAGTATAAAACCCCTATGACCTATGTAGATAGTTCACTTATTCCATTTGACCCTTTACTGTCCAAAATAAAACACTTATTAATTAATTTACCTATGACATGCCAATTAATTATTATCAAATGTTAGGCTTATTAAAAGAACACAAAGAAGAATAACATAACTGTTAAAATAGTTTCATAATATAAATACTTAATCAGGTCTGATACTTGTCTTCTGCAAGTATTATAACTTATAATAGTTTTGACTAAATCACTGATGAAACTTATTTCAAATGTAAATTACTTAAGTATTTTCAACAAAGTATTTGCAGTTCAATTTAAATTATTAATAACTTAAAGTTTTGTTAGTTTTGTGTAAGACTTTTATAGATATGAACTATTCAAATTAACTAAATAATGGCCTGTTACTTTATTAATACTATTTTAATGACGACTGAAAAAGACAAACAGACAAGCACAAGACTGAAAGTGATAAAGACTCTATATTGCAGGTTCTTTAAAAAATCCTTTTTCAACTGCTCCTAGAATATATTAACCAGTTAATGTCTTAGTTAAAGCAAAGGTTATGCTTCATTTTGTTCAGTACACGCTGCTTTGCAGTAACCTCAATGTAAAGATTGTTTAATACATTCATGTAGGTAGGCTTTCTTTATATTATTTACAATGTAGTGTGTGTCGCATCTCTATCCTATATACATATGTACTTAAGCTGTAAACTATGAAGCCATTATGCGTTTGGTCTTACAAAAAGTTACTCGTTGCTATTGTCGATCCTAACACAACAGCAACAATGACACCAGGTATTTTTATAAACCGCCTTCCATTAAAATTAGTTTTAGTCTACGAATTTTAAGTCAGCAATTTTCATCAGTTCACTTTTTTACCTCACCACAAAACTATTTAACTAGGAAAGCCCTAACGGAATTAACATGAAAGCCAATTAAAAACTTGAACACAGGCGACGCCGGGACAACAAACTATCATTTACATTATATTACTAAAGTCATTTAAAGTGTTGAACGATTCAAAAACTTAAAATAAACTTTCAAAATGTCTATTTGCAATGCAAATATGCGTCTGACATAGCCGTCTCGAAATACTTTTAACAAAAGTTTATTATAAATTATGTAAATATATTTTGATATTAAGCTATTTACTTAAGTGGCTACTTGTATTAGGCACTTTCAAAGTCGCAGGTTTTGTTTGTGTATAAATGAATAAACATTATTATGATATTCGTAGCCAGAGTGACGATTTCCTACCACTGTCTTATATCAAGAAGATATCAGATAATTTTCTCATAAAATATATTTTGTGTCCCTAGGAATTTTTGCACAATTTTCTGTCAGTAATATAAAAAATTTCGAGTATTCAATAACACTTAAGGTAATACAATTGAACAGTTTCGATACATCATAATAAACTATTGTCAGGTTTGCTAGGAAAGATTGGCCGGACGTCACGGCGAGGGCTATTGCGCTTTGATCGCCCGATTGGCAGAACAGTTAGAGAGTCTGCACTGAGTCTACATTCAGTTTGCTTTTTAGAAGACCTACGTGTGTTCTAGTTGTTTGGTGAATACCGAATGTCGCAAATCTCACTATACTAGCGCTTCATTCGTTAAACGATGACGATCAATGAAAAGAGATATTTTGTAGGTGCAATCAAAAGTATAGTTTTGTGGGCACATCATCTTTAACAAGAAAGAAACAATTCGCTTTAATCCTTGTATGAAAAGTAAAGCAAATATTATACTAACATTTTGATATTTGTACCAGAATAAGCCGTATCTAAACGACTTCACCCAGACCTAATGAACCTCAGAAGACTATTTAATTTTAATACCACACGTTCAAGAACTCGACAGAACATATAAAATAACTGATAGATATAAAGACGATTACACATTAGCCTGTGTTACTCTATACTTACTTAGATAGCAAGGGCATCCTCCAAGACTGAAAGCCTAGTGTCTACGACGCTTTCCAACTGTAGATTGGAGACTGAGTAGACCTTCAAGAACTGTTTCAAAAACTCTCGAGCATGCAAGTATTCTTCTTCTTCTTATCGTATGGTTAGTGGTCAACCTAGTGTCAAAGTTGTTCAAGCCGCCCGAAGGCCTTTGACGTGGCTTAACGACTGTTATCTTAATCGACAACAACCGGGACCGACTTTTTACGTGCCCTCCGAAGCACGGAGACGCCCAGTTCAAATACCACTATGCGGTCACCCACCTATGGAATGACCGCGCCAACGGTTGATTCACCCACAGATCGTTTACCAACCGGTGAGCGCAACTGGCTATGGTCGCCTATGCAAGTATTAATACTAGCTGACGCACTCATTCCCGCTTGCGTGTTATTTAGTTACCAGAAGTAAAAGTTAGACTTTCTAGATAACATCAGAAAGTCATCGCTGTGGTGACTTAGTTGGCACGTTTAACCTTTGAAGGAACCCAAGGTATCCTGGCAATATTCTTCCACTAGGTACTTACATAATCAACAATTGAATATTCAATAATTACCTATATACGAAAAACTGATCAGCGCTCCTAGCGTATTTCGCAAGAACTAGTTTTTTCAAGTAATTGTCAATATCAACTACTCGCTATTCCTCTCCAACTTGAAAACTGCGCCACTGTTCTTTAAATATTTTGTTAGAACAGATCGCGGTAACGTTTCCCTATATTAAGACCCGCAAAACGTATCCTCATAAGAGTACCACAGAGAAAATTGTCCGTATTAAACGAGTATTAACGAGAGTCGTGCAAGCAAAAGTGGATATAAACTGAAACGAAAAGCCTACGTCTTTGTTTTGCATAATTCTTACATTTGTATGCCCGTTGTCGTGTTTGTGCGCGTGTGTGTATAGTGACGTCAGGTCTGTACTGACGGGCACAGTTGGTAGAAGTATTTAGTAGTTCTATACCTAGAATATTGCGTAGTTTTTTAAAGACAAACATAAAAATTGACTATGTTACGTGCTTCGTGTCTACATTTTTACAGTGATTAGTCTTTTTCACTCGTAAATGATTTTAGTTTCAAGCTTGATTGAAAATAAACATCGAAGAATTATTTTATGCGTACTCTAGGCTGTTAGTTAGGTATTAACAAATGCAGTTAATCTAGTGACGTGAATTTTACAAACATGCAAAAATCTTCTATAATAAATTTATACAAACAGGCATGACGTATTTAAGCAATGCTCGTTTGGTATAGGAATTGAACCCAGCGTAGTTGGTTTCATAGTATGTGCTCTGACATCTCCTTTATCATTGCGCCATCAAGTGTCATTTATTCACTCTTTTTTTCTTAAACTTTTCGACACTTTTGTTTGTGATAGTACCTGTGACGTCACGTCATATTCTTGCAAATCTTATAGGTAGAAATATTTCATTTATTCAAGAGGAAGCAGGAAGGAATATGCTCGAGTGTTAATCTGAATTGACTTATTACATCTCTGCGCCAAGATATGAGGTACTTGATGAGACAGACTGTTTAATTAAATATACTATATTGCTATATGTATTCCTTAATCGCCACCTTAATCAATGGCTTTAGATGTTTACAGACCAATGATGATGATTCTTAATCGCTACTAAACAAAGATATAGCGTATAACAAAATAAACTTTACAAAGAATATTTTTATTTTTACTGTCTCCGCAATTGACTTGGTGCGCTATGTTGTTACTAATCTACAGTTTCTATATATAGATAGATCTACTGAAAGCAGAATTATATTGAATTTGTCATTAAATTCCTGCACACAGCATTGTCATGCACTTTTCGTTTACAAAAATATAAGATTCATTTTATATAAAAATGAAGTAACATGACACCTTAACCAATAACTAAATGACTCCAAGTGGAAAGTATAATCAAATATCAAAAAAAAAACTTAAAATATCAAACCATTTATCTTACTTTCCCAAAATAGAACTTGTGATCTTTACAAAAATCTCAAAATACATAAAATATCTTAAAATATGAACTATTAATATCAAACAATTTTTCCTTCTCAAAATCAGTATCACAAGGGATGATTGTATCCCTTCCGCACCAGTGAACAGCCCTTCAACAGCAGTCGCCCTTTGACCAGCTGTCAAGTCAACTGAAGCCAATAATAATTGCTTGAAAAACCACTGATGCGTAACTTTCCAAGATCGAGTGACGAACTTTGTAATATTGTCTTTTTAACATTAATATTATATTTGAAAAAAGTATTTTTGTTGATATTTTGACATTCACTTTCATAATATGCTGCCTTAAATACCGTATTTCAGGTATAGGTGTACCTAACATTTTAAAATAACACCAAGTTCTTCCAAAATTGAGACTATGGGACTTTGGTTAATAAAGGCTAGATATTTAATTTAATGGATACTCTCGCGATACCAAATCTATTCACAAACTGTGATGTAAATTCTACTTTCTTATTTATAATAGGCACATACTTTTTTCTCTTCACGAATAACTCTGTTACTTTCACACTAAATTTTACCACGGATCTAAACCTTTGATTATTCAAATTATAAGGTAAAAACTTTAGCTTCGCGAATTCCTTCTACGCGGTCGAAGACGCAAACAGTCTGAAACACGATCGCATCATGCGTACCTATTCAGTGTATTCATACGCAAATCCCTCGTTACTAACATAATGATACACTACTGCTCAAACTGCAGTTAAAATATTCTTTCCCTAATACACAGCTATTAACTCTACACCAATTAGGCAACATCTTAAAACACAAACAAGAATTCACCCCCTAACACCTTACAACATGAAGGGTTCAAAGCGCCTTTAACGACACCCCACAATGGGGTGATGAAATACCCCAATAACCCACCCTTAGCGTCAAAGAATAGGATTAGAAGCCGAAGGGGTTGTTTCAAAGGAAAATCGTTAGACATGCTAACACAGTTTTTTGCACAATCTACTGTATAATAGGGGTTATGGAAATATGAAAGCGAATTTATTTTGCGCAATATTTCTAAAGAAAAAGAATTTTACTGGATTCTGGTAAAAGTTCCTTTTTATTTTGGTTGAATCAGGTCATCTTAAATAGTAAAGACTGACTGAATTTACTATCTCAAAAAAGGCTGTAGACATTGTAATGAAAATAGCTATAGTCTGATAACTTAGCCAATTTTAAGATAACCACAATAGAAATGGTCTGACACAGAGCCGTTCTCAAAATCTAGGCTACGTGTTCCGTTTGTCCAACAATTTCACACCGCTGTCCACAAACAAACAGCTATACGGAAAGACAATAATATAATAGCATTTCTCTGAAGGGATTGGAACAAGAGCGCTTTGAGCAGCGCCTGACAGAATTGTACGGCAATACGCCTAACTGTGTTCTATGAGCAGCTTTGTAGTGCACGTTGCTGTTAAATTTCGTTAAGGCGTTTTAATTAAATTATGTCTGACTGAACATAATTATATAACTGAACTATTGTATTGTACTGTATGCCTATGATAAAAGTTAGTATACAGTTAGGTTTATGCTAACTTTGATAGAAGCGAAAGTAAGATTAAATAGGGGCTAAATTTATTTTTTATGATATCTATACTAATCTATACTAATATTATAAAGCTGAAGAGTTTGTTTGTTTGATTGTTTGTTTGAACGCGCTAATCTCGGGAACTACTGGTCCGATTTGAAAAATTCAGTGTTAGAAAGCCCATTTATCGAGGAAGGCTATAGGCTATATATCATCACGCTACGACCAATAGGAGCAGAGTACCAGTGAAAAATGTTACAAAAACGGGGAAAATTATGATTCTCTTATATGACGCAAGCGAAGTTGCGCGGGTCAGCTATTTATTATATAACTGCCGGTGGCCTGGGCGGCTGTGTAAGTGACGGTGACGATTAAGGCTCAATTCCTAAATCAGATAAAGCGCTGGAGCATCCCCGAATCCTGGTGGAATATTTTAAATATGCTTCGGGCGTTAGAGACGTGAAATTATAAAAAATATGAGTAAAAGTAACTATAACAGTAAATAGATAGACTTTATAAATAGATTTACAGCTCAAATCAACACATAGGTATTGATACATACCAACTTGACAAACAAGTCAAAATCACTCGAACAGTTTCACATAAAGACACATTCTGTTAGCAGCTATTTTCATGTCAAACTTGGACAACACGGTCGTGTTTCGATAGAGGTACAAATCGTACCCCCGGGGTAACAAAGGCGTAAGTAAGGATCGCTTACTTCTCAAGCTCAAAAAGTGTTTTACCAGGTTTGTATGTTATATTTTTAATTTTCTGATTTTGTGTTTTGTACGAAAAGTAGTAAAATTATTGGTTGGTTACATGCATAGGTATTTTGGTTTATCGACACTCATAATTGCAGTTTTGTGACGTCACAAAGTTGTTTCGTCGACGTCACAAAGACGTTTTTTATATAATGTTAATAAAAAATGACTTAAACTATTTATTTTTTTATTAGGATCTACAACAAATGATAAACAAATTCATTTTTTCTATAATTGGTTAGCTATTAGAATGCTACTTCAATTACAGAAGGGCTTATAAATATTATTAATAAGTAAGCGAATATTTTCAAACCGTAAATGGTAACTCTTCCTTTAAACTGCAATTAAATGACGTATTTGTACTTACGCCATTGTAGCGTCAGGGGCGGGGAATGCATCTTGTGTATTGTCGAAGCTTGTTAAATCGGTACAGTGCACAAAGGACACAAACAGACGTTACCTATTATCGGCTCGCAATGCTATATATACTCGTATATATTTACTATTAAGACTTGTATCAAAGGACTGCAAGTCTAATTAATATGAAATGTTCCAATGTTGTATTGTTGTATCAAATTGATGATTTGGTTCCGAAATGTGGCTCTATGTTTATGGAAAACGAAAATTTGTGTGGTGAAAGGAATCTTTGAACTAATTTGAACTATGATACTTAAATTTCATGTAGGTACGCAAGCAACTTCACTTGCCTGAAAATGTAATGTATGTATGGCTCCAGATCTTCAGTTATTTCAGTTCCAATTTATATAATTACGTGCTTAGCCATTTCAAGTGAAAGTGCTACAGACAAGCAGACAAAATAAGTAATAGCAAGGATACAATTGAACAATGCACCTCGACCAAAATCTCAGCACGAAGAAATGCTTCAATAGTGGTCACCAATCCGCTGAACAATCACTACCAAAGCTTGCTTTCCACACTGCAGAAATTATAACCTATCAGCGAGAATACTCAAGGGAATCCACTGAAACATGCAAGCGTTAAATAAAAACATACGAACTACTTATTTCAAGTGTCCCAAGTTGTTTAACATAAAACTTAACAGAAACAAAAGTTGGAACATACTTGTAATAAACTGAACACTTCGCTTGCAATGTTCAAACTACACGAGTTTTATAAACTAATAAACTAGTTTCAAGCGCTTACAAACACTTATGAATGTGGTTATTCTTTTGAGAGAATTTTCCAAATAACTAATAGGCTGAACATTTTCAAATTACTCTGTGGCGCAGTCGTTAGTGTATCCGAATGCTTATCATGAAGTCTCGGGTAGAATTCCCTTAACTAATTAGAATATTTCTTCGTAGTAGCACGGAGTTTGGTAACATGCCCGGTAAACGGCAATAGGCTAGCCCCTATTACATGGCACAAAAGTGAGTTTGGAGTCGGTTTCCAGTCTCATCGGATGCAGCGGAATACCAGTATTTATGGATGGAAAGATAGCCTGTCGGACCTCCACAACCCAGCTATCATCAATAAATCGATTATCAGATTTTCAAGCTACTGACTACTGGTAACCTGTCAAAAATCTTTGGAAACCCACAATTTAAAGAACTTTCCGAAACAACAATGGATCTCGTTATGCATAATAATAGTCACCCATCTACTTACCAACCTCGGCAAGCGCAGCTTAACCTGTTACTTATTCGACTGCAAACTCAAATAAACCCAACTCCCTGATGTGCTCTAACTGGCCAGTGACTGTGTAGTACAATTGTAACAAACTAACACAACGACACTTACGGTTGCCAGTTAATCGTGCACTTTGACTTACTCGTTGTAAAACATTACTACAACTTAGAGGCAATAAAAGTCTTTGTAATTACTTCTACTATGTTTTAGATTAAAACTTTGAGTATAGTAAACCTCTTTGGAGTAAAAGACTAGTGTTAAAGGTCGTTGACCACTGACCACGCATGGAGAGGAAGACAATCGTATTTTAATATGTGAGTACTAAATTTTAATTATGATATGCTTGCTTACCCCTGATAGCACGTTGGTCATGGCTAGTTCAAATTTGTAATAATTTCCACGTTAAAAAAGGATATTTATGAACAAGCACTCGCTTGTGCCTTGGTTTTATCTAGTAATTACTACTTTCAGGAATAAATGAGCAGACATCTATTATACTTTATTAATCTACCATTACCTTATTAATGATACCATTCCTGTAGTCATGTAGTAATGTTTCACCTTTTTGCATCCCAATAAATGAACTTCCGACTCGAATAATAATTCATTATCATGTTAAGCACGATACCCTTTTCGGACAAGAGTTTGTTGAAGAAGATAACTGCCAAAAATACAATTCTAAACTCCACACTGTCATGGCCACTAAAAATTTCCTCACTTATCCTCTTGGGATTATTTTCAAACGATACAACCATGCCAATATGGTACCATAACTACCGCCAACATTGGCTCCAAACAACCCAAAGCCAATAATTTCCCACAGCAGGGAACAAACTTGTTACCATAGTAAACTGTTGTCAAAACTTCACACCTTTGGGACCAACATCGGACCAACTACAAACTATTTTATATTGGCCTCGTGAAATATTTCTTTATACAAAAATGTGGAATTTAAGTTGAATATAACGCTCTGGGGATGAGCTGGTAGTATTTTATAATTAATGTGTTTTAAAGTTTCATTTCGTGCAGAGAGAATTGTAAAAGGTGTGATAACTGGTTATTGTAGGAGTGGTTTATTAGTTTCATGAACAAAGGAATCTGGCCACTTTAAGTGCACGTGCACCGAGCATGGAGAAAATCCTACTAATTACATTTTTTATCTGTGAATAGATGTATGCATGTTTACTGTACTTTCACACAATATACATATACTTCATAGATTGATGAGACAAGATGAGAGCTTTTACGTCGAGACAATTATATCAGGTGGACAAATCGCGGGCGAAAGCTAACTAAATAAATTTAGCACAGAATGTTCAGAATTGTTTTTTTGGATCATCTAAGCTACTTGATACGGCTTACCCAGTTTTAGTTGAACATCTCTGTGAAGAAAAGGCGCCCATAGAAATTTGTTCTATTGGTAAATTATCAATAATGTTTAAAGTTATTTACTGTTAATGAATAATAATAATCAAATACAAGATTACTTCTATGCTCAGTATTATTCTAACTTAACATATCTTCCAACGTCCAGAAAGGTAGAAATTTTCATATTCTTTGTAAAACTTCAAACAAAAATTCCTAGCTAAAGTTCTCTCTATGTAAATCCATAGTCAATAGATAAACAAACTAGTATGTTTAGCGTTTCTTTCTAGTACAAAGTGAATGTTTGCAACGCCGCAGGTGCAAAGTACCGCAGCGGTGGCGAGAATAAATGTTGTGTGCTACGGGTAAACGGTTTATTTTTGTTTTTGTTGGTATTAAAATAAAAGATTATTTACATACATGAAATTATGCCTGGTTTTAATGAACATTGGTAAAGACTAGAAAGCGCCAAAAGAAAATTTTGTGCCTCAAGTAAAAAAAATAAGTCCGATTTTGTCGAAGATGAGTTAAGAAATTGGAGTGCACATTATATCCCATTTTTTGCATAACTTTTAGTGTAATTTACCCCTTTAACACATAGCTAACTTTCTCCGTTTTTTAAGATAATCAATATCTGTTTCCACCAATCAATAGAGTATTTTTTCTGAGCATTACTGTATCTTAACTCATTTTCGACCAAACCCTTTTTCATTAGAGTAGTAGAAGTACCATAAAATTTCAGAAGTTTAAAGAGTACTTTGTTCAAAATCCGGTGCTAACCAGGTTATCAGCATACTATGCACAATGCAACTCACAATAATCTCAATAAAAAAACTAATTATTTCTATTTACTTAGAAAAAGTAATTTAACTCACACATTTTAACATTCTTCTTTCACTTTAATCAGTACAAAAGAATAGGATGCAACACACAAGCTACAGTCGAACAAATCGCACGGTGCGGTCATTCAGGTGTTTTACACCCCTTTCCTTTACGCTAGATCAATGGTTATTGTCGGCGCCTGTTTTATGGGAGATTACTTTACGTGAGGGAGGATTCTACTCAATGAATTGTGAAAAACTGTTGAGAATTTTACAGTTCCTTCTTGGTTCTACTGTAGATAATTCAAAGACTAAACAGAAATACGTTGCTCTTCTATAGGTATGATTTAGATTCTTTCGTTATTGAAATATATTTACAGCCTCCAAATTAAAACAGGTTATTAATTACCACCACCTGTACCTCGATTCAATAGTGGTAGAATATCGAGGTACTGATATCCGACTACAGACGACTGTCTGTACAGGTACTGTCTTAATCCGAAGAAATATGATTTTTAAAAGATACTGTAATTTAGAAACTAAGGCAACTTCTAAGTTGAATACAAATCTTTACAGTTTTCGCTCTTTTCTCAAGATAATTCTGCATCCCCTTTTGACGACTATCATGTCTCTAAAACATTAATGTCCAAACTAAACCTAAGACCTTCAAACTTGTTCAAGGGTGCGGAAATGCCAACAAACCCCTAGGAAACACCCCTACAGTACAAAGACAATGCGATACAAAGTACACAGCAACAGTTGCTGAAGTTGCCCATTGTTCTGCTAATTTACAAGACATTACTTTATGAAGTTCGCGAGTGTGTGCCGGAAAACATTTGCATGTGAAGGTCCTCTATCTGTTGGAGATGATAAACGCCGCTTTTCTAGTCACATTTGATTTCAATTGCTGGTAGAATGATCCCAAACCAAATTATAAAATTTCTTTGAGAAATACAATAAAGACTTCAGACATATTTTTTTGGCTTTTAGATATAATTAACTTTGCAATACACCTGTTTCATTTGGACACACATATTTCCAGCAGCCTGTATATCCGAAGAGATTGGACAGTTGGACACCAATACAAATGTCATCTCTATCAATTGATCCTTTATTAAGGCACTGATGCAAGACGATTAATTATACTAGCGAACGTTTGACTTTTTGGATCTTAACCCATCGTTTCTGTTTGCACCATAACTAAAAATCCTTAATATCCTACATTTAACTTATAGAAAGACATCTTAATCGGCATTCTAAAAAGAAACATTATTTACTTTCCCCACCTTATTGACTCGGTAACTCACAAAACGTTTCGCAGCAGTTTACCGCTCTCGTCTCGTCTCCCCCAAATGTTGAAAAGTTCGAGAGTCATTCGTGGGAGTTGTAAAGTAGTTTTTAAGTATATCGCTTATTGTGGCGACTGTTTCAAGACCCAATTAATGTGCCTGTATCTGAAGTTTTGCGAGCTCTTGTTCCTTGTACTGTTTTGTTTTGGAGATAGTATTTGGTTACTTCTATTTGTATTGTAGAAGTGTTTTATTTAGATGCGGTGTCTGGGGTTGGTGTTTTAAAATAAAAGATGCTAATTTTGACTAGAAAATATTTTTATGGCCAGCTTTTCTTTTTCTTCTGACATATAGCTTCATTCCACGGATAACTTATAACATTAACTTGTCATATTTAGACTATATTAACATCCCAGTGCCGGGAAAAGATCTCTTCCGCACACTTCCAAACCCCTCGTGGCACGTTTTTTCAAGCTATCATGCCACGAACGTATCCAAGTCATCCTGGTATTGACTATTTAAGATCTGACTAAGATATGAACTGTTTTATAATACCTATGTCAAAATAATTTCTTGGAGAATATGGTCCAATTACTTAAAATCTGTCGGATCTTTCCGGATTTAAGACATACAAGAAAATATTCCCAAATAAATAAATCTAGTTAAGATCGGGTATCATTCTTATAATCTAAGAGTAGATAAAACTGTCCCCTCTCTTAGTATTCAGCTCAAAAATACGAGTAAAGATGACAAAAACAACCCAAATCTAATTAACCTGAAAACACAACCCCTCACACGACTCCATTATCTCGAAACAAAATCCATTTCAATCCCAAAATGCCCGGAGCTTATTGAAACTGATATTGAAACGTTATTTTTACTAAGAAACGAATATCGGCCAAGTTATTTGCATATTTATTGCCCTTGTCGTTAACTCCTAAGTGACAAACGGGTTTGTGTCGAAGAATAATGCAATTTCTCGCCGCGTGGTAATAGGAGGCAATTTGGGATTGAGTTGTTTGATATCCGAACGGGATTGAACGCAAATTGGGATTGTAATGGTGTTGAGTGGTTTAGAGTTAGGTTATTGATATACTGGGAACCATTTAGTGATATTTTGTTCAATAATCTAACTTAATAAAATTAGCAGATCGTTGGTCGCATTGTTAAATAGGCTTCTATCTTCTTCGTACCCAAGGAAATCACCATGTTTGCACTGGTTGTATCTTAAATTCCCATTAGAGACATTTTTGATGTCATCTGAACATAATAATGTTAAAGTACTTTTTGGGATACTTAAATAAATAATAATAACCTCTCTCCTTTTCTCCCTCTTCTACCTAATAGAATTCATAGCATGGGAGAGAGAGAGATAGAGAGAGAAATAAGTAAAACAATCATAAGTATGTTTGGTTTTCACTATTTACCTGCAGATTGATTTATACATATACGTTTGGGATTCATTTTCTCGACGAGACTATTAGTTGCGTTAACTCAGTTTTAACTATCAATGGTATGTCCTCAATAGTAACCCAGATTGTAGTTACCACTTCACGAATAACAACGAAATGATCCACAAAACCTCAGAACTTAACAGTCACATAATCTTCCTCGTATTAAATCTTTCACACCGCAAATACGAAGCCTCAAACCAGCATTTGATGACAATGTAGGGGTAATGTGCCTTAGTGGTGCCATCTAGCGGTGACATAATTCTCTGTAACGCGCCAGTAGATGGCAGTAGTAGTCGATAACGAGTGCCAAATCTGCCGTCTTCACTGTGAATGAAGAGGCTTAGATAATTATGAGAGACTAGTGTTTGGTGTGGGTTTGCTTGTGACTTTAAAAGTTGGAATAAATAGGGATTAATTAAGCCAAATATATATTATTATGTGGATTATGTTGATATGACTTTTGACATATATGATTATGTGGATATGACTAAGTATAACTTATTGATAGACATGATCTTAGTCAATCAACGTCGAATAAAAATCTCACCGAATAACACTTTTTTTAAGACGTTTGTAACTGTCGGGATAAGATTAATAATAATTATGAGATCGATCAGATCAAAATTCCCATAGAAATAGGATTATCGGGATAAAATGGTACTATAGGTACTCAGACGAAGTCGGGCCAGTCCGCTAGTATTCAATAAATGAAAACATATAAAACTAAAATTTTACAGAATCCTTCAAAAATGTTCTTATGACAAACAATATTTTAATGCTACTGTTTAATGCCCCTAATTGAAACCCTAATATGAATTGTTGAAAGTTTATCAACAAACGTACAGACAGACATTCTTAGCTACATATTAGAAGCGAGCAGTGAAGACATTACCGTAAATTGTCGACACCCTCCGAGATTATCTGTCCAGAACATAATGGTGCTAGGAATTAGACCAAAAAATACTGGCTTTGATACCGAACTTCAACTTTTTAATTATACCGTCAGTCTTCTGCCAAAAGAGATAGGGAACATGGCGAACGAAGATTTGGTTAGTTTCATTTTGAACTATAAAAATGCTCCCGGATTCGCGTGGTCTTTTTAATTTTTTTTAATAGGGCCATGTTTTGTTTCAGGTTTTCAATTTTTTTCAGAAATTATTAAGTCATAGGAATAATATTATTATATAAATTATCCATTTCAAATATCATTATCTTCAATTCAATCCATACTCCTAAAATTTAATTTGCACTCGTGTGTTTGACACTCTTATTCGACAAAGTGGCTGTACTTTTTTCTATAAAACTTTCTTGTATCTAGTATCATTTTATGAAATACTACGAAAGAAACCTCTGCCCAGTTCCAGGATATTTGATTTTCATTCGTTTGTTTGACATTCTTTTACGTCAAAGCGACTGTACTTTTATCGATAAAACTTTCTAGAATAATTCATTTTACGAAATACTATTGTAGATTAGAGACTTATGTCCAGTAGAAAGATACTGATTTATGCTGAATAAAAACTGAAATAGAATTTCAAAGAATATATGCCATTGAATAATGAAGAAGAATATATGAAAAATTCGACATAGGCAAAATCAGACCCAATACTAGTCTTTCCATAATCCTTTAAAACAATTTGGAACCAATCAACGGGAGAACACGATAAGCCATTTGGTACATAAGTTGCTACTCAAAACATTATTGTAGGAAGGTGAACTTAAAAGCATTGCTGTGTCACACTGTAACACTATTAATATATTAACACGAAACTGTTACTACCCCTTTATGTTATTTATTTATATATGTCGATATTTATGTAGAGCTTGGTACTGGTTTTTTGGGGGTAAGGTTGCAAAATAGTTTTGAATAGCATAGGGTAATATGGATTTATAAAATAGATATAAGTACATAATTAATTTAAATTATGACACCAGACAACAGTTCAAAAAACTTTAAGTAGCCTTTCCAGGGGAGTCAGCACTTAATTATCTATTAGACAATATATTTTAAAACAAATATATAGTAAAAACATTAATAATTATTACTCCATTTCCTTTTACTTTGGGATAGTTAATTTACTTTATATTTCATCACAATAAACGCAAATGTATTTTGATATGATACATAATAGTATGAATTTTAGGAATTTTGGATTTCGCGTATCCGTAACTAAAATTCTTCAAAACATCATCACATCATTTTTGACTATATAAGAAAGATATCAACAAATTAAATCGTAATAAAAGTATTAAAATGCTTTAAGTGCAAATGTTTATTGCGCCATTACTATTTAAACAGTCACGATGTCTTACTAAACTAGAACGTGATCATGCTAACTGACATGCTTCCTCATCTCCCGTATGGTCTAGTGGCTAGGATACCTGGCTTTCACCCAGGAGGCTCGGGTTCGATTCCCGGTACGGGAAAGTACTTTTTGACAATTCGTTTGACAAATACAGGGAATATTTTCTGGGAGATATATTTTTAGCTAGAAGTTATTTAGATTCAGTTTTGTCATTAAAATTAAGCTATTAATGTACGTTTGATACTGAGTTTTTAACTTTAAAATACTAAGATTAGTGTAGAGTCTAGAACTATAGGCATATAACAGTGGAAATTAAAATATAGTCAGAATCAGCCCCCTGCACTTTCACAAAAACTGATTACCAGACCGACAATTAACTAACAAAATGGACTTTTATTCCACAACCCTTTATGCAAGGGTGTCCTAGGGTCCCTAGGGAGAGGGTGAGTACAATAGCAACCCTTATTTCATTGTTAATGGGCCCTATTGTTCTAGGGGAGGGATAAATCGAAGTTCGACTCCAATTCAAAAAGGCTTGATTGGTGTTTGATGGGATTGGGAACTGTCAGTTGAAAAGTATTTTAAATATTTGCCTCTGTGCCTATACTCGTATATGTAGTAGTTAAACAGACTTTTGTCTTTATCATTTACAGATATATAGCCAACATTTTAGTAGAGTCCCGAGTCGGAGGTAAAAAAAACACAGAATTTACAAACATCAGTGACTGCGTTCTCATGCAGCTGACGGTGGCCTGTCTGATTCATCTGCTTTATTTAAGACCTTAACAGCAGTATTGATTAAAATCTATATAAATCGTTAATGCCAAGGTTCTCTACTAAGTTGTCGGACTATAGTCTCATTTTGGAATGAAAGAAAGAGCATAATAATAAATATTGTCTTATCCGTACCTAAAAGTACGTTTTTACTCAAGCAGTTGGTCATCAAATAAATATTACATAATCAATTGTTCTGGTTATATCTTAATATTTACTCAAGTGAACAAATTAAACCTGTGCGTCATTTGCAAAACGTTTTGGTAGCAGTACAAACGCAAAGTAATTATTTTATTGCTTGAAACTCAATAGGTCCAGGAGCCAGTCTTCATGAATGATCACTAGCAAGGCTAACCTACTGGGTAAAGACTCTTGGACAACAATTGGGTCTGAAAGAATCAAATTTTGAGTAAGATGTGATGACCCGCTCACATCAAAGGGCTGATGTGGACACCAACGGATCGCCAGGGGACGGCCGACAGTCACGAGAGATTGATTAATATACTCTATTTGATTATTACAAATAATAAGATAATCGTTTACAGCTGTAAAAGTAACTAACTGTAAATGAAGAAATCGCAAAATTCATGATAGAAAGAATGCTACCTTATATTTTTTGTCGTCTCAGAAATCAATACAAAGACTGTTTTTTCTTACTGTATTATAAAAGATTGTAAAGCAAGTTGTAATGCGTCATTTTATTGTGTACCCAATTGGTTCCATTCGTTCTTTTGTATTGTACCACAACTGAATGAGCAAAAGTGAGTGTACAAAATGACTTCACACCTCATCTCCCGTATGGTCTAGTGGCTAGGATACCTGGCTTTCACCCAGGAGGCTCGGGTTCGATTCCCGGTACGGGAAAGTACTATTTTGCAGTCTTTTGAATAATTATGCAGTCTGCAATTAAGGGATGTTCTAGTTGCTATCGTGAAACATCCATATTGTTAAGAAAAAGTAAATTTTAACTTTTTTTTAACGTACACGACCAGTGTTACCTGCCTCAAAAGAACTAGCAACCCAACGTTGTATGAATGCATAATCTTTGCTATTCGCGAATATTTTTATTTATTTAACGTCCATTTTACTACAAATACCTAAGATACATAAAATCTTATAATTACTTTTGACATAAGACAAACACACTGATTGGGGTGTTGTATGCACATACAGACGTCTTCGGAATAATGTATACTCATTATTAGTGACGACTATTCAGTTGGATTGTCTGTTTGTACAGTTTATAACAAAATCACACAATAAAAATAGATTCATTGATACTCAAAATGCTTGCAAAATAATGTCATTTCAAAGTAATTAAAAGTAAATATTTATTACGTCATATTTTTATTTCTATAGTCACGATGTTAAATTTGAAAACAGTTGTGCAAAGTAACTCATACCTCCATCTCCCGTATGGTCTAGTGGCTAGGATACCTGGCTTTCACCCAGGAGGCTCGGGTTCGATTCCCGGTACGGGAATATTCTTTTTGGTGATTTAATAAAAAGTATTTTGCGGTGTTGCTTATTTTGTTCATGAATAATTAAAGAGATTTTATTAACTCCATTAGTCAATATCGCATTACTATTTTTTATGAAGTAATATTCCTTTTTGTGTTAAACAAAGTAACAAAACTAAAATAATGGAATAATTTTGACGGCCACTGACAACTGAGTAGCTTCTAAAAATGTTGTATGAAAACCAGATCAGCGCTCCTAGCTTATTCCGCAAGAACAATTCAAGGGGTCTATAGTACCGAGTAAGAACTTTCCTTAAACAAATCACAAGGTTTCATATTCCAAGCAAAGCCATACGTATACCTATACGAAAGCATGATTTGTATGTTTCCACACACGCACTTGCTGGCAGAATATTAATGACTTAACTTGCACCGTGATATATGAGACAGAATGATAGTATTAATTAACTGAAAGTATAATGTGACAGTTCATTCAACCCTAGGGGTTGATATGAGGTCGTTGAACTCTTGGTGAAGGGTTGTTTCGGTGCTTGATTTAAGTGTAATGACGCTGGTTAACAAGAGATTCTGTTAGCGATAAACGATAGGGTAGTTTAAGGTGTAACTACCTCTAGTTTAAGTGATATAAAGATAACTGATCTATCGATGAAAATGCGTCTGTCTTGTAGTTGTGTCTTTGTGTTGTTTCTTACAGCATTTAAGTATGTGTTTTTCCATGTTGACTTTCAAATACTTACATATTCATACTCATGTTTAAGTAATCTAAACAGGAACACAGAAATGATGATGATGAATGAAAATCTAATTAATATTAACCTTGCTTGTATCGCAAATGCTAACATTAAAAGGAAGTAAAACATCTTTCAAAATATTTAATCAATATACTTACTACAATTATTACAAACACGTAAAGATCCATAACTCAAGAAAAAAAGGAGCTTAGTGGAAAAAAGGTATATACCTCTGCTCCCAAAATCACTCAACAGACACCTGTCACCCACTTAACGTTTAAAAAAAAGCAATCAGAAAAAGCCAAACACACATAATTACTAATACACCACACCCAAAAAAAAGGAATCTTGCAATTTCAAAAAAAAAAGACACAATTACTCCAAAAAAAGACAAGCATAAGCAACTACTCGTCACATCTCCACAACAACATTTATAATTGTCTATCAACAGCAAGACGTACAATAATTCTGTCGACAAACTTCAGCAGTTGTCGCGGGGACAGAAGTTCTCCAGCCTCCCTCAGTACCTACCAATAATTTAGCGACATCGCTACCCAAAGTTTGCATCGTATCAACACAAGGTGTGTTGGGAACATTGTTTAAGTTATAAGCGTTCGAGTTTGCTTTATTACTAACAAGGTTTTGCTTACAGCTAATATTAATTACTTTGAAATTTGTTAAATGTCATTTTTATCGTGATAGATAGAAAAACAGTTTAAACTTTTTTACTTTAAACCAGTCTTTAAATTACATCCTGCTTGCTGATTGCTTTATTTATTTAGTTGGTTAAAAGTTAATGCCGAAAATTAATAGTAACTCCGTATGAGATATTCTTGTTCTATATTGCTTAATTTATTAAAGTTCGTATTCGAACTGAAACTAAAAAGCCATCAATTACAAACAGACATTGTATCCCCTCAAATTATCACATGGACAAAATTATCCTTTTTTCCTGGACGGACATACAAGGATTGCAAAATACTAATTAATATTGTAACACCTACAAATCATTAATTATTATGGAATCAAAATAACAGGAGCCTATAAAAAGCTGGTTAAGCTATCTTCAGGGAAGAAATTTCTCCATTAAGCTTAAATAAATGTTATTACAAAAGAAAATTCTAGCCTCTTACTCTTCTAACTTGACACGTAGTTGATCTTCATCTAGGAAGATTTTTCCATTAAACTAAAAACAAAATGTTATTACAAAAGAAAATCCTAAAGCCTCTTGCTCTCATAACTTGACCCGCCATTGTTCGTCGTCAACAGCAGTCTAAATCCGGCACGCGTGTCGCTCAGTTCGCAACTTGTGCTCGCGGTGTCTGAGATTAACGCGACACCGCCACATTATACTCTGTCTTATTGTACTTTGTTGCACATTATTACTTACAGCAACGTTTTTGTAATTAGCTTCCAAGAACTTGTTTAAGGTTCGAATAATTCCATGAGTAAATTATCTGCGAATACATACAAAAATACAAAAAGCACATGTTACAGAGAGATAGACATGTTGCAGAGCAATAATATCTACGCATCTTAATTTGTAGTTAAAAAACTTTGAATACAGTACGAAAAGAACTATCTTTCTAGTAGCTAGCTAATTAGTGCTTAACAAAGGAATTCGTTTGAGCTCTCTTAATTGAAATATACAAAAATACATCAACCTGGCATTTCTTTCAGCTCTGCTGGGGTCAGCTTCAGTCTAACTAGATGCAGCGGAATACCAGTATTTTACATGGAGTGACTGAAAATAAAGCAAGCGAAGCTTAACCTCAGAGAGGGATTCGCGCAGCTGTCGTTGCTTTAGCTTCGAGCTCTTCTTAAATACAGAAATATTGAAAATAAGCAAAATGTTATTGAATTTACACATATAAATAAACAAATATAAGAGCATAAAATATTTTAAAATCATGATGCATCAAACAAAATACGGTTGGGGTAATAAAACGTTCAAACTTTTCCGTGCTGTAGATGTTGTTAAGACTCTTCTACATTCGCTAATCAATGGATAGACTGATCCAAAGTATCTAAAGAATACGCGTACTGATTGTGAAGATAAATATATATTTAGTGATAATTATAACTAACTATTGGCAGCATAATATAATAGCTATTTTTCTTAAATAAATAAAAAAAAAATTAACCCATTCATGTCCCGCTGCTGACCTTCAGTCCATCACGCTGACCAATTGCGTGTTGGGGACTTTACATACCTTCAGGAACTGTTCTAAAGAACTTTCAGCCGAACAAGGTTGCTTCCCAATGTTTTCCTTCACTGTTTAAGCAAGTGATAATTATTTTTAATACACACATAACTTCGAAAAGTCATTGATGTGTTACCTCAGATTCGAATCTGTTACCTCTTGCATAGGAGGTACAGTTGAATAATTTGTATAGGTTGAAAGAAAGCCTGTGTAAAGTCCCTTTTCACTGAAAGGCTTGAACATTTAACTGGATTATAAAACAGAACTATTTTACGGCCGGCGTTTGACTTCGATGCACTTACTTTATTACAAAGTTGTAAACGGTTCTGTTCGGTTTGCAATATGTATTGACTATTAGTACATTGATAGTTTCTGAATATTCAAAAACACTAATATTTTTGGTTGTAAGTAGTAAATATGGTATTAAAAAAAAATCGTGTACCAATATTAATTGCGAACATAAATAGAGAGGTACATTTATAGTTACAGTTTAAATTGAATGTGAAATGGTCTTATATTGTGACACTTATTTTCGTTACATCTCAGTTGAAAACTATTTCAAAGTACATTGTTTTGGCTACTTGATAGTGATCAACACGTTACGTCAAAGCAGCAATGTATTGAATAGTGACCATCAATTTGTTTTACATTAGTTGTCAACTGAGATACCTACGTAATAAGCAGGTTTGCTTTGGTAGCCCACTTTCCTTTTCTAACACATAATTTTCTAAGGCATCAAGTAAATCTTACGAACAAAGCTGAACAAAGTTCACGTCAAGTAAACACCAGGTGTGCTGTTCTATCTCAAGAGATTATATTATTATAGCTAACTTACAAGATGGCGGCCTTGTTGATATTTTTAGTTTAGCTAATTAACTGGGATCGTAAACATCGGTATGTTTGGGATAAACAACATTTTGGTATAGATTACAAGTGATAATCAAGTGGTACTTTTAGCAATCATCTATGACGCAATTACTTGTAGTTCTGTGTTAAATGTAGGTACGTATTAGAAATACTTATTAATTATCACTTGTTAAGAGAAAGGGCCTTCCAAAAAATCCAAAATTGACGGAATGAGAGGCTGCTTAGCCCTTGATCTACCATGCTGACCGTTGTGGGTTGTGGTCTTTGTATTTCTTCAAAAATATTTTACAGATGCTGACGTGCTAAGTTTCAACACAGTGTTATCCGCATTGTGATCAATCTGAATCTGTTTGAGACATCTTTAACTACTACAATACAGATAAACCAAGTGGTGGTTTTGTCAATTTTCTTGTGTGCCTCTGCTGATTCTACTAAATAAACTTTGTTCTTTCTTTCTTTCTTTTAGTATTCTTCATCTCTCGTATCATCTATATACGAATTCTTTATCTGTCCATTATTCTGCCGAACCCTTGACCTTACACTGCCTAAAAAGCAGACAAAACTATACTAAATAATAAGTCATGATACTTTTCAACAGTTACGTACAAGAAACTTAACAATAAATTCTCCATTCCCGCTTCGAGGAAACTTCTTCAGACATTCATATCCATTTGCACAATTGCATACTTTTTGCATATGTCAGTTGATGCCGCTCGAGTGCACTGAAAGCGCAACACTTAAGATTATTGCGGCCTTTAATATTGCACGATGTTCTTGGAGTTTTGAGCCAAAAACTGAGGAAATAAGACATGTACAGATATTTTGCGAAGGAGTTTTTCTCAAGTAGAATATTGGTTAAAAATGGTATAATAATATGCTATATAGCAGTAGACTTGCCTCCTTTTAAATGAGAATATTTGAAATATTTAATGTATCTATTCATTTACTCATTTTCAGCTTAATATACAGAGCAATATAAAGGCGGACTTAATGCTAGGGGCATTTTCTGCCAGTCTATCGTGGGGTGATGCAGTGATTATTGTGAAGGTGAGTCACTAAATGTACACGAAAGTCTTAAATATCAATCGGATATACTTTTTAAACCTTTCAGATGGTATATACATAAATACTACACATCTTTAAATTATGTAATCTACTTGACCTAGAGTCTAAGGCCATCTTACCTCAGATTTTCACCTCCATAATGGTAACATTATCACCAAAAATCAGGAACACCTCAATGAATAATAACCTCTGACCTGAAGTCATCTTAACACGAATCCCGGGGAATCAATCCCGGAGATTTATGACTCTATCCGCAGCCCTGTCCCGGACAGTTTTTGTCACTAGTTCCCGGAATCCCGTTGAAATATAAGGGTTCTTGCCAGATGGAAAATTGGATATTAGTGCGTGATTTACATGTGTTAGATATTTTTTATTGGAAGGTAAAGATTTATTTCGATTAGCCTGGTAATATCTTAGTTGGACGGCGTGAAAGGATTGTGATAGTTTTTTGGACGTGTTAAACGAATTTCGCGACCAATTGAATGAGTTACAATTTCTGGAGTTTAACACTGAACAATTGGCAGACATTTTTTGTGGCAGGCTATGAAACCAATTAAGTAAGCATGGCGCATTTGTCCCAAACATACATATTCTTAAAAAATGAATATCAAAGTCATGAGAACTATCACGATACGCCAGTGAGAGCTTCATCTTACTATGTATATCGTATTATATCATATCTATTACAAATACGAAACTTTCTTAGGATATTCATATAATATATTATGTACGTTTGCTAAACTTTCACGCTAAACTTTGGTACACAGATATTTTATCACTCGTAAGATATCTTTACAAATGGCAGTAAGTGACTAGTACTCTTTAGTCTCGTAGCGTTTATCACTCACAATAAACTCCATTTTCTCATCATTCTATAGGTCAAATAAACCTACAATGGTTTGAGTGACGTCATCATTCGGTCCCAATAAGATAAACCCGAATCTCCCCAACTACTAAAGGACCGCATTACTACTAGTAATATCGTATTATTGTGTTTTTTCCAACGTCATCGTATAACGGCTTATCCTATCTGCTTAATTCGACGGAAAATTGTTCTCTAGACAGTTTTTTCATTGCGAAAAAAATGTGTATCGACAAAAGATTAAAGTTGGTATTATGAGAGTGTTCTGATGCAGATAATGCAAGATTATTGAATTTTGTGGAGAAATCTGAATGATTGCTTGATTGAGTTTGTAGTTGGAACAAATAAGGTTTAGCTAGTGACGAATATGAGCACTATTTTTTATTACAATTGCTTTGCTTCCACTTTTGTAAGATTAGAAAGCGTGTAACAAGCAAGAAATATTAAAGTTATTTTGTACATTATTATTAAATAACAGTACTTGCAATAGTTAAAAACAAATATTTTTTTAATACGTGTACCTCGTTTTATGCGTAGAGTCTAATAAAAAGTGGGTTTTTCTTTTTTATCATTACACAATTAATTTACACTAAGAGTCGTCTTTTACTATTCTATTTAGTCTATTTATTAATTTGTAAAATCACAAATACTTTTTCCCAAACACGGCCCTAAAATGTTTCCAAAACTGCTAAGCTAAGAAGGTGTAAACTTCTAAAACTTGTAAGAATAGAAGTCTCGAAGTAAATCGACGCTCTAAGATTTAAAAGTTTGCGAGCGAGGAATGAATTGGAAAATTGTATCGGACGCGTGGACATTGAATGAAAGGACATAGTATAAATAGAAAATATATACTACTATTAAGAATAGGGGGAGAACTTTGTGTTTTGTAGAGGGTAGTTTCGGGAACAATGTGGTGAAACAGTATGGTGAAAATTGACTGGAAAACTCTTCATTATTGGAGAGTTAAATTTTAAAATACTAGAAGGACATAGACTATGTATTAAGCAGGTATACGCAAACTAGCAAGACACGGCTTAAGCCTGTTCAAAGTGCTTCCTTAATAATGAAGTATACATTAGTATTTTTTAGCTCTTCCCAATTTCAACTTTAAAAAACGAGCTAATAACATTATTGCAGCAAAATACACTTTACTGTAGCTAAGCTAACTATTACATTAAAGAAATACAGGTACTCTTTACTCTTAAGCAAAAGTTTTACAAAACAAAATAAAAAAAAAATACAATTGCACCGAAATAAATAATACCAAACAAAAAGCCATTCTCTTAACAAAACTACGATTCACAAATTACTCGAAAGAAAAAATATTGAAAACATTAATAACAGATTAATTTTCTTAAGCGATACGCTTATGTAGACTTAATTAACTTCGCGAATAAGGACTCCTACACACTAGCGTTTATCGGTAACAGAATCTTAGTGAATGTCTGAAGTGTGCTTTGCTGTTACTAATGTATCAATATTATAAATGCAAAAGTTTCTGACGATGATTGTATATTTGTTACTCTTTGGAATAAACACTACTGAATGTATTTTGATGTAATTTTAAACGTAGGCAGTTGACACAATTACATAGGTAATTTTACTCTAGTAAATCATTTTATGCGGTTTAAATCGTGGTCACAAGCTAAAATAAAAAAAATCCGTTTACTTATTCTTACGAAGAAACTTTGTTTTGGTGTTGTGTGATTGCGTCTTGAATATTGCTAGGAAAACGCAAGTGTGTAAGATTCCTTAGAAAAACCTGCAAACGACAAGTTTCATTTGCAAGGTAATTAGTGACTCTCACATTTTTATTTTTAGTTCACTTAGTTTCAAATATATTTAATTAATTATACATTTCCAATGATTGTTTTCTTGAAAGTAAAGAATCTTATTTCAAGGAATTCAAATTATATATCTATTTTTGTTTTAGAATTATTTTGGTTCAATCTAAGTACGTTATTTTTGTTAGAGATTTAATAAGATATAAGTAAACATGTATCAGTTTTTCTGTAATTAAAAACTAAGTTAATATAGGTTGGTTTTTAAATAGAACTTTTGTATGTGTATTTTGTAAATGAACTACAAGAGATAATTAAAATTATATGATACTCTATTGAGAGAGCAGTCATAGCCGAGGTTTAAAGTTGACGTATGTAGTCCGAAACCCACATTTGGCTACCTTGGTGGACTTAAGGCCTAACCCCTCCCTCTTTACGGGAGGAGACGCTTGCCCAGCAATTCGACATGAATGAGACAAATTTATTTATATACTATACTAGCTGATCCGCGCAACTTCGCTTGCGTCACATTAGAGAATCATAATTTTCCCCGTTTTTGAAACATTTTTACTGGTACCCTGCTCGTATTGGTCGTAGCGTTCCTCGATAAATGGGCTATCTAACATTGAATTTTTCAAATCGGACCAGTAGTTCCCGAGATTAGCGCGTTCAAACAAACAAACAATCAAACAAACAAACAATCAAACAAACAAACAAACTCTTCAACTTTATAATATTGGTATAGATAATATTGGTATAGATTTGGTAAAGATAATATAATAATAATGCAAAGCATGTTTTTGAGATGCCATGCAAATATTTCTAAATCGAACCTACGACAATTGCTGCAATAACAGTCTATCAACCTTTTTGCTTAGAATTTCCCATTTCAATTAATCAACTATCAAACGATATCATTAATTAATCAAATTGAATCACAAATCTCTATTAAATTAGATTACAACTGATCATTTGTACGAAAATAAATCAAAACTGCCGAATGGATTCAATAGCTCATCAGTCTTTGACAGATGGTTTTTCTACCAACGACCAAACACACCATAAAATATTTCACAACTCTTATTATAACCACATAAGGTCCATTTTCAATTGGTAGGTTAGTTTGTGCTTGTACTTGTGACGTTGTGGTTTCAGTGATAGATTCGTTCTAAAATGCTTTTGAATTTGACGGTTTGGAAAAGTTGAGCAATGCGGTTTGTTGATTCCAATCGTAATTTGTGAAGTTTTTGTGCTTTTGTACGGTTTTGTGCAAGGCAATTAATTTAAACAATGTTTGTTAAGTTTGGGACATGATTAGGAAATGGTCTCTAGTTGTCTTCGAATCTATTCAATTTTAAAGAATCGTACTTTCGCAGGTTTTCATTTGTCTATTAAAGAAATACTTGTTTCTTAAAAAGATCCTATTATGTTACATGAAGCCCTGGTCCTGTAGTGTTAGAAAAGGTGCTACAATACTTTCAAACTGACCTAAAGTAACGGAACTATACTAACAAAAAAAATGGTTGTTTGTCTGCAAACATGTTCATGATATGATTGAAAAAACAAGACAAGCTACCAACCAAGAATAAGATTTCTAGCACATCGAAAAAGAGTACAAAGGAACGTTCAACATGTTACTAAAGTACAGCCAAATGCTACAATAATACAGTTTCAAACTTTGTAGCTAAGGTTCACGGGTTTCCGATCATCTAAGATGTTTCATCCAGCATTTATACGTAGGTCAAAGGAACAAATAAAGGCCCGACGCCTGCTTTATTTCCCTCGGGGTATTCACTCATAAGTCTCCCGTTTGCAAAGGTTTCTTAGAAAATGCATGCCGTGTGACTGTGAGGCTTAAATGGTAGGTTCTTTCGTTTCAAATCTAGGTGTTGTGTGTGAAATTAGATTGGTTCTTGGAAATTTAATTTTATGTTTAATTTTCTTTTGCTAGTTTTGCTGTAGTTTTTAATAACTTGCTTGTTTTCTTATCTAAATTATATACTTTCAAATCTTAGTGGGAAAATTAGTTCTATTTCTGGACTGTAAAAGCTTAAAATATCTAGATAGATATTTTACATGTATGGATGGATGTGAATAAAGCAAATTAAGTTTGTAAGGATCGTACCAAGTGGCGTTCTCTGGTCTCTGTCTGCCTCTATGACAAGAAGGCGTGATTTTATGTATGTATACAGAAATTTTATAAACACAGAATTAGGCCTTTTTCCCAGGGGGGTTGAGACAGATCAATAATATAATGAGAGGAGAATTATAGATATATATATTTCATAGTCATATTATCTCAATAAATAAATATTACTTCAAAAAGCTACCCTGTACACCTACGATACTTATAAATGAATTAAAAGACAAACCAATTTTACAATCACCAAAAGATATGTCACCAAAACCTGCCCGACACAACACATTTACCAAAAATCAGCTTCAAATATTCATACACACTTCAAAATCATTCACACACTAAATCGAACCACACTATTACAATTTGTAGCGCATAACATAATAAACGATATTCCCGAACACCTCACTTTGCATATTAATACGGTAACGAACATTATGCAAACTAAATTCAATTGTAAGCGTGCATTTTCATTTTGTGGAGCTATCGACTGTGTAGAAATTATGCTCGTGTAAGTTCTGTAGGTTATTGAAGGAATATTCAAAGAAGTTTTCTGCTCGAAAAATATAGTATTTTTATATTCTACGTATTACAAGTATGATAATTTGTATGGATGAGAATGAGACAAGGGAAGCTGGTAAGGATCGCACCAAGTGGTGTTATTTGGTCTCTGCTTACCTCTATAGAAAAAGGCGTCATTTTTTGTATGTATGTAAAAAAAGTTATAACTGATTATTCATTAGTACCTAAACAGAATATAAATATTTAGGTATGTATCAAATAGTGTCATATCCTATGCATGTACCACTGCTGGGCTAGGATCTCCTCCTGAGCGATAGACGGGTTAAGCCTTGAGTCCACCATGCTGACGAAGTGTGTATTGCGATTTTGCATATCCTAAAAAAATGTGTACATATATTTGAATTTAAATATCAATATAATTTAAAGATCAAAATGTTTAGAATGTTTCTTTAAAAGTTTAAGTAGACAGCTCCAGCTGACTCCAACACCACTTCAAGAACTGTTCAGAACATCTCGTATTTTCAAAGTGTCCTTAAGATTTTTTTCTTTCGAAGTAAGTCAATGTAATAATACACCTAAAACGTATTCCAGACGGTGAAAAATATAAATATTTTTTGTAAAATTTAGAATATAATGCTAAAGAACGGTACTTCAAACATTTTTCGGCGCTTGACCTTCGGTTACACCATAGTCAGGTAAGTATTGCGTAGTTGTCGGTGGAATTTGACAGTAGTTTTCTCACATTCGTTGTTATTCAATCTAATGAATAGGTTATCTGACAATTATTTATAATTATTTTTTTAAGCTCTCGCAACTTGTACATACAATATTATAATGCAACGGGTCTTAAACGCGATTGAAAATTAAAGGTTAGGATACCGATGTTTCACACGTTACCGGTAGCTGATAACCCGGCAGTGTAATTCGATCGAAACGTCAGGTGAACAAAATTAAATAAGTTATCCTAACCTTTAATTTTCATTTTAGGACCCGTTGCATTATAATATTACTTATTTATAATTCACGACAGTAGCCTTTAACCTATGTTTATCAAAACTTCTTTTAAAAGTCAATCGACTCTATCCTATTTTCTTCATATTCTCAACGTCACTATAGACGCTTATAAAATAAAGAAACATGCGTAACTATTGAAATATTCAAAAAGCAAAGCACCTATAAAATGTTTGAACAATGACACAAGGTATACAGAACTCGAGGACCTCTTAAAATGTACATTAAACATTTACATACGTATCCCTTGGCGTTTGTGACGTCACGATAATCTTTGGAAAAATGACATGGCATTCGTACAGTTTTATATCAAAATGGGTCGAATTGGAAAAGACAAACAAGAAATGACAAGCCCTTTACTTGTATAATCTAAAAGCTTTTCCTAGAAGTCAAAGAATTTTCTATTTCAATCGAAAATAAAATGCATTCGAGTTAAACGTTATTGCTGGTATAATGTGAATTTTAATATTCTTTCGTATATATGTAAAAATTATATTCGATTTAATCAAATAAGTAGCAAAAAAAAAAACTGTCCCTTCTTCAGCTATAGGAACAGTCAGAATAAAAATATTCGTTAAATAAATACCTTTAACGAAATAGTCATTCAAATTCGTTCGTTTCTTGAATTCTGATCAAAATACAAAAAAGTAACAGTTATTTTAAATAAATAAATTCAAAAGCCGATGGAATTCCAACCGAAATTCGTCCGCCATGATTGATGACGTATTTGCAAGGGCGCCTGTGATTGGCTGATTTGATTGTCGGAAAGACGTTGGAAATTTAACGTCGGCATGACGAACATTTTGATTCACTGAATTGAGGGCTCATTAAGATTTTTTGTTAAGAAAAATATGTGAAAAGAATTTTTCTCGTTTTTTGTGAGACAAATCAAATGGATGGTTGATATTTCTTTATTTGTACCGTTACGATGAAAGAAGTTATTTCCAGAGTGTTATTTATAAATTGTTACTTTATAAGATTTGTTGTGAGATGTATGTCGTCTCTTTCTTCGCCTTTGACTTTATTATGTTTGCATTATATTTGTGTTTATGACTAGGGTGCAAATTGAAAATATGATGTCGTAAATAACCACATTGCCGTTCTACGTACCTACATACCTACTAATCACGCCTTCTTCACAAAGGGGTTGGTTGAGACCGTAGCTTTTGTTTACTCAGTCTTTTTAGTAAAATATAATTTTATGTGTATCGTGTCGCGTAATAAAAGAAAATTGATAAATTTTCATACAAAATACGCGATTAATCAGGGGCTTTAAATATTCCAACATAAGTATTTTTCTCAGAAATAGTTTCCTCGTCAAATGATTACAGTTCGGAGACACTAAGGCGTTATATTTTAATATTTAATTTGCCATAAGCATTTCATTTGCCTAATATGACAATAAAAGTGGTTTCAATACATACATACATTTGATATTTTTTTACTATTAACGAAGAACTTGATCGTTTTCCTTTAAAAAACAGCAAAACAATAAAACAAAACGTATTTCCTCACGGGATTTTGTATGAAAATTTACGAGTATACAGGAAACAACGATATATTAAGACTTGGTCGGATTTGAAGGTAATCGCTACGCATTTTGTTTTCATTTCACAAAAATAAACATACGTATCGAACGAAATAATCCACAAACGATGTTGGATCCACCGTCTTGTGGAAACAATGTTTTCAATGTAGGGCTTTTGAAACAGCGGTCTGAGACGCTTATAGATAGTTGCAGTTGATTAATGATCAGTGAGTTAAGTGACTTTAACATGAACATTCTCTAAATGTGCGGCTACTCAGTAATATTTGGACCCATAAGTTGTCAATTAAAAAAAGTTTCTCGCCTTATCAACAAAAAATTAGGCGGCTTAAAAAGTTTGTCACTAGGTAGGTGAGCCAGACGTTGAATGAATCAAGAAACAGCGGATTATAGTACATTACGAGTAATTACAAAAAAAACTTAGTTTTGTACAAAAGACTGTTCACCGTAGAAAAAAGGCAAAAATATTATATTCATATTGTAAAATGTATTTGCAAATTAAAACTTTTGTTCGTTGTTGTAAAGTCGTGCAAGTCGTGTTTATAGATGTTGTGAATGGTTCTCTGGTCTCTGCCTAACCCTATACCCGAAGTGATCTTATGTATGTAGATGCTATATTCTACTTGTCGTTATTATTCGAAGTCGTGTTTACTAATAAAATAACTAAATTCAATCTTCTACTCTCGCTGCTCTCTTTTGCTTAAGATTATTATTCAGAATAGTTTTTGAATAAAAGAACTAAATCCTGAAATCTTCTCTCGCTGTTTTCCTAGCCCGTCACTGAAGAGGAAATTCACTTTGAATCGAGTTAAGTGCGCACCATGCGTTAAGAGCATTAAACTTTTTGTAGCGCCCACAGACGCTGTCAAATTGGGCGTGAACTGCGTACAGGGGGGAGAGGGGGGGAGAAACGTTTGAAGAAAGACTGAAGCTCGGATGTGTCATTGTTTTTCACTTTGTAGAAGATATAATTTAGCAGAATGGAGTGTAATGACCCCTTTCGTGTGTTGAGGTGACTGAAATGATTGTGTTAATGGCTTCGAGAAAAGGTTTTGTTGGTTAACATGGTAAAAAGAGGAACGAGAATGAAATGTGGAATATTGACTGTAATATAAGTCAACACGCGAAATGGCATTAGACCAATGTCAGAAATACTCGTTCTTCATTCATTAAGTCTTGTAAATAACAATAATAATTACCCGCTTGGCTGTGGCGAAAAATGTATAGACAGTTTTCTAGAAAATCGTGTCTAATGAGTACGTTTGATTTGATGAAAAATGCCATATCATTTTATTCCCAAATCAGCCAAAAACCAACTACAGTGGAAAATAATAAAAAAGATTTGGCATAAATAAGTTCAAGCAACGTTTCATAGCCACGAACAATTTTGAGAGGTTCCCCCTTACTTTCGAAAAACTTATTGTTTTTGTGAAATGTTTTAAATTATGTACAAATACATTGTATATTGAAAATAAAGATTAAGTATGTCTTTTACGCAAAAAGGTGTTTCTTCATACTTTTCCGTAGATTACAACGACTTTTTAACCGGCTTCAAGAAGGGGAAGGTTCTAATTTTTTTGGATCCTTATTTTTTTTAAACCATACACGCGGCTACTGTGAATTTTTAGTCATTGGTTTACGAAGATACAAACTATAATTATAGTAGAGACCCGAAACAACTTTATGTGATTGGATGACACTAATGTTAGTTCTGTGTGGGAATAACTATCACTTGTACATGCTGGTAACGCCCATTGACGTATAAATGTATTATTTGAATACCACTAACCGTGTTTCTTCATGTACTTTAAACAGTAATATTGAAGAAATTTCAGTCGTCTCTTAAACTTTCTATATATACCTCTATAAACAATAGAATAAAAACGTGATGATCCAAATCCTTCTTGAAACAGAATTTTAAGGAAACAACATTCAAAACAAATAATTACTGTAGAATTTAATTAAGCGTAGCTCGTAAATATGTCAAGAAAGTAACAAGTATTCTCTTTTACAGGTATAAGATATTTTACCTGGCTTGTATATTTTTATTTCGAAGTATCTTTATAATATTAAGTTACAGTTAAGCTATGATTTGTTTGTAATCTGCTAACCATGTGTGAACTCTCCAAAAATATTTTTTTGTATTAAAAAAACTTCAACAAAAAAGAATTTAGTACTTACCGAATTCTAGCCCACTGAACATCAATTCATTGATTGAGTGATCATAATTTGCCTTAGTAGTTCTCATATCCTGTCAAACAGCAAGAGTGGATCTTTGGATCACGTAAAAATTACTAAACGGATTTTGAGGAAACTTTTTGTTGATACGGGTGGTCAACCCCACGATTGGCTGATTTTATTACATTATTGTATAAATAAACCTGTAAATAACTATGTATACTAAGTCCAGTAATCTTAGGAATTCCTTCGACAGTCGATCAGCTCCTCAAGTGTCTAGAATAGAACGATTTAGTTCAAGCGAAAACATAAGAGACGGTATTTTGAACGGTTCAGCTGTGAATTAATGCAAAAATATTAATAAAAACAATCTTAACTGACGTACCATTTATACATAGATTCCGTCTTTACAAATAGATTAAATATTGAACGTTTTTCGACCGTTGTTAAGAAAAACGATTTCACAAAAAATGGTGTGCTATGTAATAAATTGATTGATTAATACAATATTTTTTAACTAATAAAACTTAAGTTCTATGTTTGTATCTAATCTTATCTAAACAGCGGTGTGGAGGAATACTACGACGCGTAACTCGGTTTCCATCTTTCTATATCTGTTTTAGCATACTTTAAAAATGTTGTATTCAATCTTAATTTACCAAGCATTAAGAACACTACTTGCACTTGCCTAAATAGGCGCCCATAGCCAGTTGCGCTCACCGGTCGGTAAACGATCTGTGGGTTAAGCAACCCTTGGCGCGGTCATTCCATAGATGGGTGACCGCATAGTGGTATTTGAGCTGGGCGCCTCCGTGCTTCGGAAGGCACGTAAAAAGTCGGTCCCGGCTGTTGTCTGCTATGATAACAGTCGTTAAGCCACGTCAAAGGCCTTTCGAGCGGCTTGAACAACTTTGACACTAGGTTGACCACTAACCATACGACAAACAAACAAACAACAACTTGCCTAAATTGGAATATTTAGAAAAATATTAAGAACATACCAGTGTTTATTCTCAAAATATCAACCAGTGTGTTTCCTCAAGAGCTGTTTGATTTGACAAATTGCATCCTTTGTTGGCTGCAAGCCGTCGATAACCCCTACTATTTGTACAGACAGCATGCCAGTTAAACGTATAACAACAACTTCACGTCTGATTTGTGTCCACGTATGTACCTACTAAAAATAGAAAAAACCTTTTAAAATTGCCTCATACTGCGTTGAAATACGTGATTTTTATCTATACTAATATTATAAAGCTGAAGAGTTTGTTTGTTTGTTTGTTTGAACGCGCTAATCTCAGGAACTACTGGTCCGATTTGAAAAATTCTTTCACTGTTATATAGCCCATTTATTGAGGAAGGCTATGAGCTATCATCACGCTACGACCAATAGGAGCAGAGCATCAGTAAAAAATGTTACAAAAACGGGGAAAAATTTTGACCCATTCTCCTATGTGACGCAAGCGAAGTTGCGCGGGTCAGCTAGTGGTATTATAAATACATACAAAGCTAGCCTCATTCACATCTCGTCATACAAAACCTTCGGTATTATAAATCTTCCCATAATAATATTATTATATATAATAAATGCTATTTTTAAATTGAGTTCGTTTGTGTTACCTTCTTTAGTGTGAAAATGAGTGGACCAATTAAGATGAAAAGCCACTTCTTGAAAATCTCCCTGCTGCTGTCAAAAAAGGGACTTGGTATACCTATTTATCCTCATTTTTGTAATCATCTATTACACCTAGCAAATATTATAATATGACAGTGCCGTACGAATTAAAAACCTTCGCACTTCAATCAACAAGAAAATACACCTCAAATGTAAAAATATGTTCTTTTAAGAATTCTCCATCATTTGTACTATTATTCTTTTTAACATTTAAAGCACAGACACAGACACTTTACATTGGCTTCGGCACTATAGCGGTACAAAGACAGTATTCTTGTTTATTTCCTCAGAGAGTTGTCGAGCAAATACCTGTAGATCTGAGTGGATTGTCAGGATTCTTTCTAGCTGTCTAATGGGAGGTGTTGAAAGCTTGTTTTGTTTGTTTTAGAGCTCCTTTAAGAGATAATAGCAATGGCTTATTACCAACAGAAATAAAAAAAATTAAACAGTAGATGCTTCTATAGAAAAGAAAATGATAGTAATGTTCCAGAACAATCTGTAGTAATGATTAATTTATAAATTTTTACTTGACGTGTATTTTACTGTTTAACAAAGCATCCTACTACGGTACGCATGTCGCAGTGATCTGCTATACGCTAAGTACGCATTCTGTTGCGCATATTATACTGTCAGCCAAGCATTTCTTCCAACTATTTAAGTGAACTTACAGTCTAACGGAATGCAGCTAATTACCAGTATTTTACATGAAACGACTGCCTATTGGACCTCCACAACCTAGTAGCCTGGGGTATAACACGTACATTTCATGTTTCTGACTACTGTTGATGACTGTCAAAGACCTTTGCAAATAAAAGCTGGGATACAAAATCGAGATCGATCTGCGCGGCTCTTGTTACTAAGCCAAGAGCTCCTCTGCTTTGCGTATACTGATTTATAAAGGAACAATTAATCACTGACGAAAGAATGAAGAATATGACAACATAATAAAGTCATACAAGTCATCTATAGTGCTAGGGGATTTACTGATTGACCCTAAACATGACACATCATGACGTAATGAATATTTAGGTATTATTGTTTAGACTACTTTTATTGACTGTTTATTTCTTTGACTACTACTTTTCTTAGTTATTGATTGCTTAGAAATGAATTTCTTAGAAATGACAGATTAAGAGTAAAGTCCCGAATACTTGTTATATTTAATGAGAAATGTTTGTTTATATGCATCGGACTTAAAAGATACGAAATTTTTACAAAGTAGCTTGCCAAAATTGGTCTAAAATATTCAAGCACAATAATCTTAATCCATTTATAACTTTTTTTTTGTTATCTGTTTTAAATAAGACAACTCCCGCATTTAGAATTGCTCTTGTGTCGCGGGAACTTTTACAAACATACCAACAACGAATACAAGGGACGACCAGAACCGAAACATTTTTTTGAAGATCACACAAATAATTGCTCCGTGTGGGAATCGAACCCACAACCTCCCGACCAGTGGTATCGGCGAGGCGACCTAAAGCATTGTGCCACGAAGGCAGTCGAACTTTTGTTGTAGATGAATTGTACTTAACAGATATAAAATCATTATAGTTACAAAGAAGTATAGTTTTCAAAATAGACATAAAACCATTCAAGCACAATCATCATCATCTTAGCCGGGAATCGTCCACTGCTGGACAAAGGCCTCCCCCATCGAGCGCCAATAGGACCGGTCCTGGGCCGCCCTCATCCATCGGACTCCGGCAACCCTTACCAGGTCGTCGGTCCATCTTGTGGGGGGCCTGCCAACACTACGTACAAGCATTAAAAAATTCAAGCACAATAATCTTATTCTATTTATAAGCAAATTAAACAAACATTATCAATATAACATTTAATATAGCAATAACATTAAACGTCGTCCCAAGTTGTTCGTAATTAAATCCGATGCACGCCTCTATGGACTGAATGCCAATTATAATAGTTTCCCTAGTTCCTAACTAAACGCGTTTTCTGTGATTGCTTCACTCTCTTCAATGGAGCCGCATTCGATATACATTCATCTTGTGTTTGTTTCATTTATGTTATATTTTTGTGAGCATCTAACTATTGCACCTGAAAAAAAATCTTTCTTTCGTTCTGACAGTAAATGTATGAAACCTAGTGTAAAAATTCTACCAGAATAAACCAACCTGTACTTCTTTAGGTGAAACCAGGGTGGGTACAATTGACAGTCGTTTCGTATAACATACTGGTATGCAGCTGCATCCGGTGAGACTGGAAGCCGACTCCAACATAGTTAGAAGAAAGGCTAGGCTGATGATGAGTAGTCAAACACCTAAAGTTACCTGTCAACTGACTGTCAATAGCCATAATCATAGCCATAAAATACTCAAAGCTACCAACCTCAAAATTAAATTATTACCGTATTAAATGCGTGTGTACTAATAGGAATGCTCCCCGTAAATCCAGAAGGGGCAGCTAGCAGAACGTGCGTCACAAAGTTGCGGCCGGTCCCAGGTGCGACCCGCGTTATTAATAAACTGTGCTCCTCAATGAGCTACCAAGGTAATGGAACAAATAAATCTATGTATGTTTATTATAAATGTTGATTGGATTTAATTGTAAAGTCGGCCGTTGCGGAATTCTATGAAGAATGCTTAGGTAGGCTTCCTTTCTGTCTAACTTCTGAGCAAGAGTAGAGACTCTGTTCTCAGCAAACAGTTAGGTTTCATCAATTCCCCTTATTGATAAGAGACCCGAAATGGTGGATTGATTGTATCTAGATAGCACCAAATTAGCCTAGTGCGAATTGGGGACATTGCATGCCGTCAAAAAGATTTTCAAAAAGCTCTCAGGAAGGGAGATTTTTTTCAGGAAAAAATAGGAAAACAAATTACCCATTAATGTCCCAATGCTATGCAAGAGTCTACTTCCGTAATGAGAGAGGCTTTGAGTCCACCACGCTGGCCTATTGCGGGTTGGAGACTTTGCATACCTCCAAGAACTGTTCTAAAGAACTCTCAGGCATGCAAGGTTACATCACGATGTTTCCCTTCACCGTTAGAACAACTGGTAATTATTTATAATACACTCTTAACTTCAAAAAGTCATTGGTGTGTTGTCTCCAGTTTGAACCATCGACCCCTTGCGTGGGAGGTACCAACTTATACCATTTAGCTGAATAAATATTTTAAACGACATTTTTAATTATGTTTCCTTCATTTCTTATCAAAATCATTAAGAGAAACACCGAATAACTCCTATCTTTTTCAATTTCGAGCACATTTTTTAACCAACAAAAGCTAAACAAGAAAAAAGCAGTTTAAACGTTATCTCCTCTACCGTTACATTTTTACGAGTGGTCGTAAACTTAATACCACCTTTTGTCCTACCCCTTCACGGTAAAAACTTTCTTTGCTACTCAAACCTACTGTTTTGGTACCTGAATATTGTATGTCCTTTTTTATTCGGCCTTTATTTTTATTTCGGGGTCAATGACACTGTTGGCAGATGACAACATTAGGGCTATTCTCGGCAGTCAGTACTATCGAGCATTTAGAGTTTAATATTTAAAATGTATTGCAAAAATAGTTCTTGACGCGCCCACTAGAGGCGCAAATCAGATCGGCATACAACATTTTTCGATAGTTAGCGGATTGCGGATAGTCGATAGTGGGCTAGAATCACGCTACAGGTGACCATTTCTTCAGAAGTTGTATGCCCATTTAATTTGATGAAATTTCTATTTATAAAATGGGGATTTTATTTGTTTGTTCCCGAGTCTTTTACTGTCTTTATGCTAATTTTCATCAAACTTAGCTCACCAGTTTCGTCGTAAAAACGTAACAGCAAGACCAACTTTAGCATTTATATTTACTCGTAGTTTATGGATTGCCTCCGTGACTTTTATAGCACATTATTATGAATAGTACTACTCACGTTTATGAAACTATAAATTATATGGACTCACGTTTTATCAATCAATATATGACTGTGCACCAACTGGCATAATAATAATTATTCGATATAATATACGTGTAAGATGTAAGACAATCTAATTATTATTTATCTATATTATACGCTCTTTAAAATAACTATATTATTATGCAAATATGAATAGCGAGTGATTTTTTATTCATTTCTCAACTTTGCGGTAGTTTGTGGTAAGGAAGAAAGCAGAGGTATAATATACCGAGTGTAAAGGAAGAGCGTGACTTAGAACTACAGAACATATTTTCATGTTGTTTTCACGAAACGCGTTATAAAAGATATCTAGTGTATAAATCATAAAGGTTTTGTAAAAACAGGCTGAAATGTTACAATGATTGTTAAAAATGTGAAATTGCGTCACGCTTTCTGGCTCAATCACTAATATCTGCCGGGTCTTTTAATAAATAAACAATAATATAAATAAGGAAAGAGTTGTACATATTTGCATTTCGGAATTTCCTTAACACCGGTTGTTCCCCTTTAAACAAAATCTTAGTATATAAACTCGCTAATAGGATATTTTATGTATACAGTAGACAGCTGTCGTGAAGATACCAGTGTTTTATACTATTGTTTAAACTATATTGTTATTAAAATGAAGTGTGTGCTGGCTTTGTTGTTCGCGAGTGTGGCTGTTGGTATGGTGCAGGGTCAAGGATTTCCTACTAGTGAGTATAATCTCAATTATATAAAATGTACCAAGCAATTAGTTAAATTAGTGCAACAAATAGTAATTCACGGCAATAATCTTTTCATTGAGTCATAATAATTAAGTCAAATCTATGTTCTTACCAAGATACGAGTATATCGTGCATCTCATGAGCTATACTTACTGAATTTGCTATACAGAAAATATACTTCGGTTTGCATTCTTTCATAAGAAATTTACACTCATCAGCATCTAATCTAAAATATCCGTTGTTTTATTTACACTTATTTGAATTACGTTAATATAAACGTAACAATGTTATACTTATTTTTCAGAACAATGCCCAAAAGGCGAGCACTCAGTGCTCTACTGCCCTCAAAAAGCGGAACCTTCGTGTGATAACCCAAAGGTTCATGACCTCACAGGACCTAACGCTGGGCTCTGCGATGTACCTCAGTGCTTTTGCAATACACCTACTGTGAGAAACACGAAGACTGGCAAATGTGTGCCACTTTCTCAATGCAAGAAGTGAAAAAGAACAATTTTATCTTTGAAACTAGTTTTAGAATGAAAATATGAAAACCGAAACTCTTACAGTTTGAATTATGTATATTTCATTGATTTGTCATATATTATTATGTTCGCCTTTCTTAAGTATTTATGTATTTTTTTGTATCTATACAAAATATAGAATTATCTATCTATTCTATAACGAAATTCATTATTATTTTTATGTACCACTAAAAAAATATTACGGCAATATATCACTAAAAATAATTTTGCTATTTAATTTTATTCTACCTACTGGATCCATACTACACACATCAACACTGTCTAGGGATATTTTGTATTTACTCAATTATCTCAAAATTTATTAAAGATAACATGCAACATGTATGTATATATTTCTATAAAGCCCATTTATCTGACTATACTTCAGAATAAAAAAAATCTCTAATTATTTTGCGTTAACAATTTTATACTTAAATAAAGAAAAAACTCAAATATTGGTAAAACTAACAATGAATGTTTTTCTTCAGAAAATGTGAAAAATAAGAAAAAGTTATTGTTTTTAGCAGTTTTCTGAAAAATCAGTAGTCTATAAAGCTATCTATGACATTTATAGCAGTCCTGCAGCGATTTTTCATAATTTGGATAGAGTTATCCAAGTCTTACTGCGGTATATTGTCCCAGGTCCGGCTAAGATGCAAAAAAGTGGCTCTTCCGTTCCAATGTTCGCAGGGAAATTTCTCAAAGCTCTTCTTTGGGGCATACTCCACGCGTGCTCTATAGGGTTTAGGTCAGGTGATTGAGCGAGCCAGCTTAAGACCGATTTGTTGTGTTCCCTCAACCATCTCGTCACCGCTCTTGCTGTGTGCGGACGGGTGTTATCGTGAATGAGGGTGAATTCTTGGCCCATTTGAAGTTTAAGGGGGTAGATTATCGGCATTAGCACCTCATTACGGTATTTTTTAGCCGTAATGGTGTTTCTGACCCAAACGCGGTCTGTTCGTCCACCGAGAATAATTTCCGCCCAAACCATCATTGTCCCGCCGTGCTATGAATGGACTTCCTGAGGATATTGCAGACGGCTATCACGACCAGAGACTCGCCAAACACGTACTCTACGTGAATCGAAATGAAAACTGAACCGGGACTCATCGGTAAACAGTAATACAGACTACGGGTTATCATCCCAGAGCAAAAGTACAGGGAACCCACTCTAGTCTTCGTCCGCGATTTCCTCAGCAGAGCGCTGGAGTACGAAGCGGTCTGCGAGCGTGAAAGTTATCTTCATACAGCATTTTCCTCGCAGTTTGGTCACTCACAAGCAACTGGTGACTGCAACAACTCTGACTGGAGCCTCCGAACCAACTGCATGGCCGTAACATTTGGTTCTCTTTTCACGGCAATTTGCAAAAATCGGTCTTGTCGATAAGTGGTTATTCGCTTTCCCCCTGGATACCTTTCAACCACTTCACTAGTAGCACGGTAGGATGACTATAACCTAGATATCACGTTTTGTCTTGTTCCAATCTCGTCAGCAATACTCCGTTGAGCAGCCACAGCGTAGAGCATGCCCACTGCCCTTAGCATTGCTTCTCTCGTTATATAGCGCCGCTGCATGATGATTTAACTCGAAATTAATCGATAACTTGTTATAAAACCTAAATCTGGCACAAAAAAATATCCCGATACTACAGTAGTTAAACAAAACTTGCGGACTTCGCAACCATTATGCCGCGTAATTATTTTATTTTTAATTATTTTTTATAAATTCAAATTTAGAATCATCCAAAAAGGTTTAAAAAATAGTCTTTCATCAAAAGATTTTTAAACTGACCAGTATTTTTTGAGTTTAAGAACTTTATACAAAATATCCCTAGACGGTGTTGATGTGTGTATTATTCAATTTAATTACAATCCTTCGTACGGTTACTTACGTTACCTTAAGTTACGGTTTCGTACGGTTTGAAGTCCATCGTACGGTTTTGATAACAAATCACTCCTTTTTCCCGTAAATTCAGACCAAAGAACGCTACTGGCTTTAAACTTCCCTTGCTTCATTCACATCCATACATACTTGTCCTTAATTTTTTCAGTAAATAAAGATTATCTAACTGTATACAAATAAATTATAATAATTTCCTCCAGCACATAAGGTTGAGCAGTAGTTAATTCAGTTATTGTCATAATTCTGACCCAGTTACCATTAACGTCAGATAATAGGTAGAACCTTGAAGACTTGCAAGGTAATGGGGATTCACAAGTTGTACGTCATTTTCCTTGTACTGATCCTTAGAACAGTCGAATGGGGTAATAGGAAATATAGATTTTGAAATGATTGTGAAAAATGGTTGTAGAAAAATTTTATTCTTAGGCCAAGTTTTCGTGCTGTCTGACATGTTCCTATTAAAATACTTTACCAGATATGTCATAATTGAAAATTTACCTGAAAGATAAGGCATGTTTAGAAATTTCATTCAATCCATTGGGCTCTCCTAATATTACGTAACAATGTCTTTAAATACACTTATTTTTTAATAATATTTGTGTTCGTGCTTCTTTCAGTTAAAAAAATGTTTAAAATATACTAGGGACCCTAAAAATTCTTCACAAACGTTTCACATAAATGATTTTAAAAGTCCTCACATGCTATTTGAAACTGCCATACTAAAGTATGATATTTAGTCATTACTTATTACCGAACAGAATCAATCATCCAAGTGACGATAAATTCACACATGAACACTTTATCATCTGGTATTATTATAATTAAACAATTATCTTATAAACATCAATCAATTATACCATTACCAATTACCCTATCTGACCCCTGCACATAATATAAAATGATACGACGGATAGTTTACGATCGTCTCAGCTTGCAAGTGAGTCTGACGTGCTTTAAGATGAAAATCGTGATCTTTGTTCTATCAGTGGCTCTGCTAGTCTTAGTGGAAGCTGGTCATGAAGGAAATAGTGGTGAGTATTTTTTTAATATTTGTTTTTATTATTTGTTGTTCTTGAAATCTGGGGGCACGGAAGTGCCCCCGCAAGTCGAGCAAAAAAAAAGCGGCACGGCCGTAACATCCTTTTCTCGAAGCAATTCGGGCTATTTTTGACCCCCCCATAATTTCGTTGTGGATAAAACAAGAAGCCTGGATTTTCAGCAACTAATCAGTCATTGTATAAACACGGTATATTTAAAATTTCAGTCAATTCGAACCAGTAGTTTAAGAATGACAACTTGTTAAAATTTTGAATTTTGTCACTCACTGATTCACTGACTCACTGACTCACCGATCATCAAAAGTCTAAGGTACTTCTAGCAGACTTAGAAGCTTAAAATTTAGAATGCAAATAGGGTTTAGTGTCTTAATCATGGGAAAAATTTAATATTTTCTAATTTCGGTCCAGTTTTCTAAATACACCAACTGCAACAATAACTTTGTAATCCCATATAAATGTATAAGATTACAAGGTTACATTTGCAGTTAATGAATTATTATTACTGTAGAAAATAAAATAAAAATAAATAGGTGTAAATAGGTACCTACTATATGAGGCATAACGGGAGGGGGTATAGGGTGGGTAAGGGTGTTTAGCCCATGAAACTGAACAACATTCCCATAGGAAAATATGTTGAATTATGAAAAAAAAACCGTCTTTCCATACAAATTCGACTTATGTTCGCTCTACAAAAAGAAGTGAGATGCCATCAAAAACATTCTGTAAAAAACCTCAAGTCTCGCCGTAAAAAGTTGTGAGATCTATATAATACCAAGTCGATTAATCTATTTAGTCTCTACTTAAAGGACCTTCTGTCTTAAGTTATTAGGTACGTATGTTATTATCATGCCAATTTAAAAAAAAATACCTTTAAAACAAATAGATCGACTTGGTCATCGCAAGAAAATACAAATTCGCCATTAACATTTCAGGAGCATTAACTTCTCGTCGTGCTGTGTAGTGTGATACATACTAATAATCAAATCATGCGATGGCCAGGTCGGTCTATTTGTTTTAGAGGTATTTTTTTTTAAATTGGCATGATAATAACATACGTAATAACTTAAGACAGAAGGTCCTTTAAGTAGAGACTAAATAGATTAATCGACTTGGTATTATATAGATCTCACAACTTTTTACGGCGAGACTTGAGGTTTTTTACAGAATGTTTTTGATGGCATAGTATTTACATAGATAGTTTCGAAACCGTATTGCAAAGATCGTAAATAAAATATAAATAAATCTAGCCTATTAATGTCTCACTGTTAGATAAAGGTCTCATACCAGAAATAGGGAAACATACATCTTCTGAAGATGGATTCAAAACCCCATTTCAAGGTTCATAAATAAAATAGATATAAACCTATTAATGCCCCACTGCTGGATATGGTGTAATCCCGGAATAAGGGAGGGGTTAGGCCTTGAGTCCACTGCACTGGCCAAATGCGGATTGAGAACTTCAAAGCTAAAACATTTTTAATTTAAAATAGTAAAACATAAGTTTAAGAAACAAATATTTGGAAAGGCCTCAGGTATAGTTGAAGAATACCACTTAATTTTTACTTATAAAAATATAATATATTATTCGACCAGGATGTGAGAGTAAAAGAAAAGAGAGTGTATCTGTGTATTATTGTGCACACACTTGAACACTATAAACAAAGACCTGCACTGTTAGCGCAAAATAAGTGTCCGCCGTAGCCGAATATCGGCCAGAAACACATAATTACGGTGTAATATGTTTAATTCAAGGGGATCAAATATAAACTATACAGTTAAAGCACTACTAACTTGTATTTTCTTCCATAGGTGTATGTCCTCCCGGAGAGCATCCGAGGCCAGACTGCCCTCAGTACTATGAACCATGGTGCACCAACCCCACTAACCATCCCTTAAAGGGTAAAATGGGAAGGGTATGTCCCAAACCCCCTTGTTTCTGCGATGAACCGAATGTCCGAGATTATGACTCGGGAAGATGTATGCCCTTGTCAGAGTGCCCGTCTAGAAAGTAATTGCTGAAGAATATTTGCTGTGAAAGACTTGTGTTGTTTTGAAATTGGGTTGATTGTACACTAATTTATGTTTAAGGTTTTGAAAATAAACGTTTTTGTTTGTATATGTTGTTGTTAATTTATAATGTATTTTAGTTTTTTAACTGTTTATTTATATTGGTTTACTATGTTATAATTTTATATTTAAAAATGGTTTCCGTTGGTGCAGTATGTTGTTGGTTCGAATCTCATATTATAGAACAAATATTTTTGTGATAATTCTTTTGGGACTCGTTGTACTTTATGTCCATTGCTGTAAGTATGTTTGTAAAAGTAAAAAAAAACAATTCTTAGTGCAGGTATAAATAAAACTAGACATAATGTGTAGACAGTCATATTTTAACATCCAAAGACGTAATCCGATAATTAAATGCAAGTAATTTTCTGATAGGTATCTCGATGAGCTAGCACACATAGACTTAAGACTACGTGAGTAATAACTAGTACTAGGTCAACAATGTGGTTGACCATCTGTGTTATTTATGTTAAATCTATACTTACTACATTATAATATAGATTCAAGCATAATTATACCTAGAAATATGTTAAACAAAATATTTTCCATAACAGTATTGTTATAACTGAAAGTTGGTGTCATTGGAAATCGTTTTTGTTAGCCAAACACGGCTAAATGTTTGAAGAACGAAATATTTTATTAATATTACTAGCCTTCTGCCCGCCTAGAATTTCACCCCCATCGGAATGCAATTTCCAAAAATTCTCTCCCTTAGTGCTCCTTTACACTGCCTAAGGGATCTTCATAACAAATTTTTACCAAGTTTCTACGCTCAGTAGTATCGACTGTGAGCTGCCTATCAGTCAGTCAGTCGGTCACTCAATAACTGAAGAATTTTATACATTTTAACTAGCCGACTCAGTAAACGTTGATTTTCCATATAAATTTAAAAAAATAGTGTCATTTAGGGGTATGAAAAATAGATGTTGGCCGATTCTCATAGATACCGGATAAGCACAAAAAAATTCATCAAAATCGGTTAAGCCGTTTCGGAGGAGTATGGCGACGAAAACTGTGACGCGAGAATATTATATATTAGATTACTCTGTTTATAATGATTTAATAAAAAGCAATCTTAATTAACACATTTTTCTGAGAATTATTTATTGTGATATTAATTTGTATCATAGGAAGTGAATATTACTCTATTACTAGTTAAGTATTTATTTACGTTACCTGTCGCATTCATATAATCGTACGATTCCGTGAATGCTGTAGTAGAAGACAAAGGATTAGCTTTTTGTCGCATTGTAAGCGAACGAGCGATTTTATATCTTATGAAATTGTTTAGTTATAGATTGTAGCAGGTAGTATTTTTTGGTCTCTAGGATATAAATAATAAGTAGACCACGAAAACGTAACGTGCTTTTATTCTTCTATTTCGGTAACCCAAAAAGGATAGATTTTACGAAAGCGGTTTGTTTCTAACAGCGGATGAACTTTGATTTACAATCCATGCTAATATTATAAATGCAAAAGTAACTCTGTCTGTCTATTACTCAATCACGCCTAAACTACTGAACCAATTTGCATGAAATTTGGTATAGAGATATTTTGATACCCGAAAAAGGACATAGGCTACTTTTTATCCCGGGAAAATGACGCATTCTTATAGGAAAATTCAGGTGGCGGACAAAGTCGCGGGTAAAAGTTAGTAATATAATATTTACGATGATTATGTATGAAATGAAACTATAAAGAACTTTATCACAATAGGAATGAATACAGATTTCAGCACATAAATCATCAAACGCCACATTTTTGCTTACCAGGCTCACAGATGAAAGCATATAAACATAATTATATGTTTTTTAATGAATCAAAATATCAATCTTTAATTATAAGCAACTAGCTGACCCGCGCAACTTTGCTTGCATTAGAGAGAATGGGTGAAATTTCTCCCCGTTTCTTGCTGCTCCCATTGGCCGTAGCGTGATGATATATAGCCTATAGCCTTTCTCGATAAATGCTCTATCTAACACTGAAATAATTTTTCAAATCGGACCAGTAGTTCCTGAGATTAGCGCGTTCAAACAAACAGACAAACAAACAATCAAACAAAATCTTCAGCTTTATAATATTAAGTATAGATTACATATGTTTTATAACAAATCAAAATAAAAGTCAATCTTTAATTATAAGCAATATCATGTTGTAATTATATAGTTGCATTTCCGCAATTGTATAATTATCCGCTCATCGCTCTCAATGCGACAGACGCCTTACACGGATGTCAGCCAGCATCCATCTGTGTAGCAATAACAAGTTAGCGACGTAATCCGCACGGAGATCATGTCATAAGCCTATTATAACTAGTCGGAATAACTGGTAATTAAAACCTTTATTAGTGATTAGCTTCTGCTCGCGACTTTGTCCATGTGAAAAATGAATAAGGTAAAAAGTTGGTATGTATATTGTATATAGATTAGTTTATAATTTGAACGACGCAATTTTGATAATAATATGACTAGAAAACAATAAAATGAGCTACCAGGCTACCTAAACCACTTCCAACTACCAGCCGCCCAGTCAATAGTAGGTATTTTTTAGTACAAAATAAATCTAAAGCAAAAAACTCTAATACTCAACATGGTCAAAACAATCTGTGTAGATAGACGGTTATACATTTTTAAATAAGATACCTATCTCGATTTTTAATAAAAAAATGACATATCGATAACCTCCTTCTTCTTTGAAGTCGGTTAGAAGATAATATTCAGAAAGCTCCTCAAGCGTCTTTGTAATGTAGGTCTCTAGGGTCTGGGTCCTTAGAAAATTAGTCAATATGTTCGTGTAATAAAGCCTAATTAGCCAACCCTTATTAATAAGAAAATCCTTCCTTCCAAAATATTAGCCGACGATAACGAGAAATATGAGGTAATCCTTTATCAATTAGGGTAAGAAACGGTTAATGGTAACCGAAAGTAACCCTATTAGTGGGACTCATTAGCGAATAACTCAACTGGTTACAGAATTATATCATCAGGTTGTTTTTATACTGTGGTACAAGACACAAGAGTTTTGGTTTAGTATTGTTGATATGAACACTGGTCGTTGTTTAAGTTTAGGTACTGAGTTTATTTAGATATTTCGATTAATACTTTGCATACTCTGCTTTAATATTTTAGAGCCTAGATTACGTAAAATTTAGCTACATAATTACACAGTCTTTTTTATGTGCAAAAAAGTAACTAGTTTAAGAAAGTTATCACTACGATCTTTGCACAAAGCTTCATCATTTATGTGTCTGTGGCGTAATAAGTCGCGCTTTACAATCGATACTGCTGAGTATCGAGAATATGACATTTGAAATTTACTGAACAATTAGTCCCTATGGCTGCCGCTTGAGTCGCTGATCAGGTTTTTATACAAAACTATTTTCGATAGTCGAAAGAAGTAGGAAATAGCCCCTGTGTTCATATAAACTTAACTAAACTAATCCAGTGAACATTTAATTTATGTAATAAAAGCATATCTGTTATTAGCTATTTACGAGTTCCTGCGATCCAGTTGTCCCATCATAAGTCAAAACTATCGGACTTGTGGGGACAAAGTAAGTACGCCACTTATCCTATAATAGGACTAATGAGATAGACCCGGTCTACGGCTAACCTCCTATGACTTGTACCAAATTGTCCTTCGGGAAATTACAGTTTCGACCAATTAGCCACCGCTCGGATAAATTTCGACCTAACATTGGGTTATATTTTTTAATTATACGTTGTAACTGCGCACCAATTTGATTTTAATTGCAGTAATCATTCACTTTGATCCTCGAGGGATGGCGGTGCGAGGATTTCAATTCTTTTCAAATATTTTCGGTGTGAATTACTTACACTTTTTCTATTTAATTTTTTCGGCTTTGTAACTTTGTCTGCGTATCTTTTTTTTTGTGAAAATTAGTCTGATTATTCTTACATTTACGCTTTTTAGCTTTTTATTACTTAATCAAAGTTATGAAGTCGCATACACTTAAAATAAAAATAAAGATTTCTTATTCTGTCAAGGACAAAGTTATGAAAAAAAGCAAGATATAATTATAGCAGAGTCTCGTAAATTCAGTGTTCTATTAAAGCAGACCGTAAAGACATCTAAAATATATTGTATTTTTGCGTTGTCTTTCTAGATAAGATTCAGTCTCGATCATGCATCTAACTTAAGTATGCCTGCCAGTCTATAGTGGCTGTTCTAGTAACCTTTTATCGTAATATTAATAAACTTTAAATTAATTTAACTTTTTGCCGTCTTTACTCGGTATAAGTACACTAGCTGACCCGCGCAACTTCGCTTGCGACACTTAAGAGAATGAGTCATATTTTCCCCATTTTTGTAACATTTTTCGTTGCTACTCCGCTCCTAATGACTGTAGCGTGATGTTATGTAGCCTATAGCCTTCTTTGATAACTGGGCTATCTAACACTAAAATAATTTTTCAAATCGGACCAGTAGTTCCTGAGATTAGCGCGTTCAAACAAACAAAAAACAAACAAACAAACCAACTCTAGTATAGATGTATTGCGTAATATAAACCACAATCTAGTTCATATAATACCTTTGAACTGCTGTAAAAACAAACTAGATGAGGAAGGAGAAAGTTAGACGAGTCACATGCCTGTTTCTCTCTACATAAACCAATTTAGAATAGAGTGGCTCACTATTTGGATAGAAATTGAGACATTTTGCAGAGATGGGTTAATGTAGGAGAATTTTACAACACTTGTTTTAGAAATAAAATAATCTCAAATGATTTTCCGGTAATGTTGACTGATCTATTTAACGTCCGATTAGTGGTCCACTTAACGCCAAAGTTGTTCAAGCCTCGTATCGAGTATATACAACCGGCTAGCTATCTAAATTAGATCAACGTCTCTAGCGGACGTCATAGAAATTATTTTTGCAGTACATTTTTAGGGAATTCCGCTACAGCAGTAGACGTTTTTAGATAGTAAGATAATAATGAAGAAAATCAAAATTGTAAACTTGAAACGGATATCAAAACCTGAAAATCGGTAGTAGCATAGCGAATTAAAGGTAACCAAGTTACAAAACAGTGGCGTTGTTTCCTTCCCTCTCACATATTAATAGGAATAGCACCACCGCCTGTAGAAAAGCGGTTTTTTAAAACATGTTTCAAGATGCAAAGTAAGGAAACCTTCCTATATTTTATTTCCATCTTTACTTCAAAGGAGTCCGTAACAAACCGCCACCGTGGTCGCCGTACAGCGACCGCAGCGCCGTCTGGTGTAAACTGAGGAGAACACACAAACCCTCTCACAGTAGACCACAAACGGTCGCGCTTGATAAAACTCACGTTGCTTCTAGTTTTATATAAAAGGAATTAGTTTACCTGTGCAATTTTTAATGAAGACTTTACAAGAACGTGCCAGTGACAAATAGTTGTACGAAAATTCACACAACTAATTCTTTATCTGCCTTCGTTTTTTTCGAATGTGATACTTAAATAAAATTTTAACCCTTTAATATCCTACTGATGGACAATGGTTTCCTCCTAGAATGAGGGAGGGGTTAGGCCTTGAGTCCACCACGCTGGCCAAGTGCGGTTTGGGCTCTTTGTACACATTCAGGAACTGTTCTAAAGAACTCTCAGGCATGCAAGGTTGCATCAAGATGTTTTGCTTCGCCATTAGAACGAGTGATAATTATTTTAAATTCACACATATCTTTGAAAATTCGTTGATGTGTTGCCTCGGGTTCGAATCATTGACCACTTGCATAGGAGATACCAACTTATACCACTCGACTATTCTTGGTTTAACGCTACTTAACATACATACATACATAAAATAATGCCTTTTCCTCATAGGGGTAAGCAGGGCCCAGAGCACACCACTTAGATCCGTACTCAAATTAAAGTTAGGTATACTAAAAATATTGAAGTAGAAGTATATAATAATATCTTCAAACCTTTTCAGACATTCGTAAGTGAAACAGCAGTAAAGCAGAAGGGCAGACATCGCTAAACGTCCGCAACACAAATAATATCGCAGACGGCGAGGTGCGAGAGCGGATAACATATTTTATGCACGGGTCTACATGGAAACCTACTAAACCGAATATATTCAGCATAAAAAGGTGGTGCGGAGGTTTTTAGAGCACACGACACGATTACGACACGATTGTGATACGATTTTATGTGTATTGAGTTTCTCTGAACGCTTTGTTCAGTTCTACTTCTTGTTAGTATTGCACACTGTGCCAAATGAATTAAAATAATAAAATTTAAATAGTGAATGTTTGCTGATGATTTTCTTACAGGTACAGCAATATCTAACCTAGAATTTGTCTCACGTATTCGAACTCAAAATAAAAAATAAACCAAATTCAGTACTTTTACAATTACTTAGTATCTTATCCGATTACCATGTCATTAAAAAAAATGTTATACGATATTAATTAAAACAGCAATTGGAAACCTCATAAGTTATTTTAAAATCAAAATCAAACACCTTATTTTCGAATTATCATAAATATTAATTATTTTATATACGTATGTATGTTACGTGTTTATATCGTAGCATATAAAAGGCTCACACAATACTGGACGCAAGAAATGTGCCCGTATAGGATATCTTATGATAATATATTTTGCAGCCGCATGGCTTCGCGATTTCCTTGCTTAATATATTTCTATTTATGTATTTAGGGGTGGCTTTATACAGCAATATCATGACTCTATTTTTAGACTTATTCACTTGCTTTTGTGAGTTCATGAAAATATTATTAGATTTGATAAGTTATAACGTTAGACTTACTGTGGTTGAGTGTAAAACTAGTCTCCTTATCGTATGGTTAGTGGTCAACCTAGTGTCAAAGTTGTTCAAGCCGCCCGAAGGCCTTAGACCTGGCTTAACGACTGTTATCTTAATTGATCACAACGGGAACTACTGTTTACGTGCCCTCCGAAGCACGGATACGCCCAGCTCAATTACCACTATGCGGTCACGCATCTATGGAATGACCGCGCCAAGGTTTGCTTAACCTACGGATCGTTTACCGACCGGTGAGCGCAACTGGCTACGGGCGCCTCTAGTAGAACTAGTTTATCGATACGACTTCGCCTGCTTGAGATTTGGAAAAAAAATAATTGTAAACCTTGAACTTGGGTCTTATTTTCGTGATTAATTTTATGAAAATCGGTTCAGCGCTTTAGCCGTGACAGTGATACGCCTTTAGACAGAGATGCATCTCTTTTAATACTTTATTTAAGAATTAAATCGTGTACATTTTTATTAGGAATAGACAGGAATAATCTTGCTAAAACAAACCTAGTTACGTAAAGTTATCTATGCTCATATAAATATAAGGTTTGTTTACATATTTGGTTATCAGTTACAGCGATCGGTGCTGGTTGCGCAAAGATTTGGGTTATCACCTCGCCGTCTGTATCATCCTGAGTTCGATTACCGCTTTACATATTCTTATCTATGCAATACGATATGGAAGTATGTTTGTCTGTTCCGCTATTGTTAAACAGCTAAACTAATTTTAAGATAGTTTCAGACTCGGGGCGATTATTTGTGACAATGATACCGCACAAATAGTTGTCTCATGTGGGAATCGAACCAACAACCCCCCGACGCAATGGTAGTGGCGTGGCGACCACCTTAACAACTGCGCCACGGAGGCAGTCAAATATTAGTCGCAAGGAAATGCACATGAAAAGGCACTTCTACAATATCAAATGTTTACTGTAACTGTAGTTTGTATTCATATAGCCAAATGGTACCAAATTCTTTGAAAGATAACAAACTAATCAATAAACTGCAAGTGTGATGTCACCCAATAGTAAAACTCCACGGTGAACCGACTTATATCGACTTAATACGATTAGCACCAACAAATAAATAATTATCGAAATCAAAGCGATAATTAAAACATGTCACTTATTATCACTAGCGCATACCGATAGTACGTTCACAGAATGTTACGATATTTATTATTTTTAATATTATTAGTTAATGTTTTTGCAAGGGAAACTGAGGAAAAAATAGTAGAATTAGATGTCGGAGTGATAAGGGGTGAAAAGTACTGGAATGGAGACTTCTTTGAGTTTTATGGAGTGCCGTACGCTACTGTTCCTACGGGAAGAGACAGGTATAAGGTAAGTGAAATATTTTTAGTGTATTTTTTTATAAGGACATTCGTAATATATATTTTAAAATGTTTAACACCCAAAAAAGTATTTAACTTAAAATAATTTCTTATATTCATTAATATAAGTAAGATTTTACAAGTTTTTCTTGCGTTATTTAAATAATGTAGTTTACCTTTGACAGTATTAAAAATGCTTTGATGTCGTTTTATACAAAAATTCAGAGATACTCTTATTTATAATTAACTTAGGAGTATGTGAAAAAACATGATTTTATTACTTACAGGCACCTCTACCGCTAGAACCATTTGGCAGCATAAATGCAAAGGTCAAAAACATCAACTGTCCTCAAATCTACCTCACAGAGGAAGAAGAGGAAGAAAAGATCTTGGACGGAGTGGAAGATTGCTTGAGAATGAACATCTTGGTCCCAACAGTCGCCAGTGAGAAGAATTTATTACCAGTGTTGGTGTATATCCACAGTGGGGCCTATTCTGGAGGCAATGGCAACATGGCACTGTTCCATCACCTTCCCAGGCATGACATCATCACCATCAGTTTCAACTACCGGCTTGGAGCACTAGGCTTTGCTTGTCTCGGAACAGAAGAAATTCCCGGCAACGCCGCACTCAAAGACCAAGTAGCTGCTCTCAAATTCATTAAAAAGTACATCAAAAAGTTCGGTGGAAATCCTAAAAAGATAACTGTGGCAGGATTCAGTGTCGGGGCCACTATGGCTGAACTACTCACTCTATCAAAAACAACGGATGGTTTGATCGACAAACTTATACTAGAAAGTGGGTCTGCCTTATCTCCCTTCGCAATAAACAGACATCCGATTAAAACAGCCAAGAATTTAGCAATATCTCTTGGCTTTAACAATACGGGAGATATTAAAGATTTGACTGAGTTTTTACTGAACGCAGATATCAAAGGTTTGGCTATTAAAAGCAAGAATTTCTTCTTGCCGAACTCGACGTTCGGCTTAGCACCGTGTATAGAGAAAGTTATTGAAAATACTGAGCCGTTTCTGACAGAGTCGCCTTTGACGATTCTTCAGAGAGGGGATTATAAGAAAATTCCTATATTGACGGGATTCTCTAACATGGAAGGTATAAGTAGGACACTTCTTTTTAACGAGTGGAGTGATATGATGAACGACAATTTTGCTGATTTTCTACCAGCTGATTTGAAATTCGATAGTGTGCAATCAAGAGATGAATTTATAAGTGAAATAAAGAAAACTTATTTCAAAGGAGAAGAAGTGAGTCACAATACTTTGAAAGAATATGTGGATTATTTCTCGGATTCAATGTTCAAGTATGCTATAATGAAATCGGCGAAATTGCATTCTTTGAAGTCCAACAGGCCGGTGTTTGTATACGAATTCACTTACGTTGGAAAGTTGAATATGAAGCACAATTATATGGACAGATTGAAAGGAGCTACTCATAGAGATCAGACTGCTTATTTGTTAGATTTCTTCGATCATACTACTAGTAGAAAGGATATGGATACCAGAGACCGAATGACGACAATGTGGACTGACTTTGCTAAGTATGAGTAAGTAACTTATTTTATAGTTGATACTTATTGTTCTAGTGACCACTGCCATTGATTTCATTGATTATAATTCGATATAATTAACGTGAGTTGCAGTAAGCCATTATCGTTGTTCACTCCACACATCAAATTAATATACAGATACTAATATACAGAAGATAATTTCGATTTCGAAAACTCTTTGCACACGAACGAAGTCGCAGGTAGCATAAGCTAATAATACATAAAAAACTTGTTTAAAGAAATATAATCATGGCTATTTTATACTAAAGGGAATAATTTAACAGAACTAAGAAGCATTTATAGCCGTGAATTACGAAAAAAATGCATCAAGGGCTACAAACTTGAAACATTGTAACAGGAAAAACGTATTCAACAGAGCTCTATGTCACAATGAAATCAATTAGAAGTAGCGATCATCCTAATAGCTCACTATTATCATCAAGACAATAGTCATTATGTAATTACAATGTTTTCCCCATTGATTGCCTATGGGCCAATCGGCAGTGCATACGACTACTAGAGAACTAGTTTGGTCCCCGGGTAGAATAAAGTTATAATGGATTTTTTGCCAATTTAAATTGGAATATTCAAAATTGTAGTAGGTAGTTACTAGTTCGGCGTATAGCGCTATAATAAGCTCGCAGTCTATTACATTGGCCATGGAACTAACATTGTAAACTGCGAAATATGCATTCGATAAACATATATTTTCGAGTCCACAAAATTCCATCACGGTGGTTTTTGTTTCATTTTTAAAACAAGAGTGCCTATAATAGCGCGGATAGTAGAGTATCCGACTGCTGATCACGACGTTTCAGGTTCGATTTTCGGATCGGACAAAAAGCGCCATTGGTCTTTTCTAATTTGTATTATTATTATTATCTTCGAAAAGTCCATACACATTAATGATTTTTCTAAGTTAATTAGATACCTTTCAAACTATTGACCAGCCGTATGCTATGGCATATCCAATCGTTTTACTATGGTCTCATATGAAAAAAACTATTATTATTATTTATTTTCTTATTACAGAAACCCAACAGCCTACGAAAGCTTGATATTAGACGTCAAATGGCTGAACTACACGACAGAGGAACAAAACTACTTAGAGATAGGTCACAAGCTCAGAATGAAGAAGGACTTGTTTGCAAAACGGTATTTGTTCTGGGACAGGATTTATAACAAGTATTATTGGAACCCACTGCCTGTTGGTGAGAGTGTTAAGAAGACTAAAAAGTAAATAAATAGAGTATAAGTATATCAAACTTTGTTGCTCTTTATTTATTCCTAATTTGCAAGACTGGTAAGTTTGGTTTATCGGCCTTAATATGAGAGTTTAAGGCTTTTATCAAAGAATTGTTGAATCGCTTTATTAAAAACCTGTTTGATAAATATGATGAGACCATTGAATCAGATTCTTAAATGTAGAAATTATTTCACCGTGGACACATTATAAAATATCTATTTCTATCTTTGATTATAAATTTTGATGATAAAGTATGAAACAATTATCTACCCCAAGACTTAAATCCCACATAATCCTACTGTTATAACAAAGACCCCCAAAAGTAAATATTGTAAACAAATTGACAGTTAAATCTCTAAAACATCAAATCTCATCCTACCCTTGACAGTACTTAACTTTTCAAAGCACTCACGGGAATCGAACTCAAAACATTTGCATTCAAAACCACATGACAGGCTGCTCCGTAACAAATTGCCTATCAGCTGAACCTTTGTATCTACCCTTCAGAGAAAATCGTTGAAAAAATATTTGTAAAATTCTAATATCAAAGGTTTACGATCACCATTTTTCAACGCCCGAACTGTTTGGAACTTTCCCCTTCGAATCGATGCTTCTGAATAAAAAAAAAATTCTAAACCTTACATTTTTCTACCAATATTAACCCCTGTCCAAGTGCCGGTTTGTGGTTGGTCTAGTTTATAAGACATCGCGATGTATGTAAGCAGCTTCCTTGAGACGAATGTCAGAAACATGGTATGGAACTCATCATGATTAAGTAGAAACCACTAATGGTATCAATAATAACATTAAATTACCAGAGTTGAATGATTGTCTGATTTACCAACACGGAGATTTATATCACTTTTTCAAAGGACTAGTTATCTGTTACTGAATTCTTGTTCTCCTACTTTTACTGAATTGAGGTAGTAGTTTCAGCAGAAACATAAAAAAGTTTCATACGATTACCCACTACTTATAAAACGACTTTAGCCTTAATCAAAGTCTAATGCATAATAATATACCGTTCTTAAATATTAGGTCGGGGAAAAGTCTTTTCGCATTAAAGTATGTATGAACTTGTAATAAAATCTCTTTGGCTTCAAGAATCACAAATGAGTACACGGCTCATTAGGTTTCTTTCAGTGAGCGCGTGAAGTATCCAAATATCGAGCATTTTTGTGTAGAGAAAAGATTTTATTACAAGTTCATACATACTATAATGCGAAAAGACTTTTTCCCCGACCTAATATATCGCCATTGCTTATCTCTTGTGTCACCACACACGGTGTGACTGACACCTCCGAAGCAGTCTCCCCTCGCCTTGTGCAAATATTTGAACGATTCCGAATGATGCACGTGCTATTGAAATTTTTGCCCAAATTCCCAACGGGGTGCTTACCCAAAATATTTTGCACTTCATTTTTTACAGGTATGATAAACTCTACAGCCGGGTTCACTGTTAGGGGAAGTAGTTACCGATAATCAAAAAGAAAAATATTGGTACCTATTATTGGTTTGGGAAGGGGACGAATTGCACTATACCTCTACACCCTTTTTAATAACAGGATACGAAGAATAATTCAAAGAATTTTCAATTCTATTAACGTCGGACACAAACATAATGTATGTATATGTAAAACGAGTAACGAACGTATTATTATTGGTTTACAAAAATATTATGGACATAATTCAACAATTATTAGGTTACCTACATTAAAGACTTAGAATTAATTATATAATGACTCTATAACCAGTATTAAAAAGTACTCAAGAGACCCTTACAAGAGCTGTTTTTTAACTCAAACATCTAGTCTTCATAATACCTTCAAATCTCAAAAATCTTCAACTAAAAACTTTCTAAATATGAAACACACAAAGAACAAATTTAACACCAAACATTTGAACATAAAATACACCTTAATACCCACTCATACGATTCAAAATCGTTCAGCAAAGACTATGAATGTATACTTGTGTTCCGCAACCCAGGTGACGGAGAGAAGTCGCGTCAATTTATAAACGTCGAAGTCACAAGTCCCATGGGAATCGTGTTTTGATACTCTGTATCTCGCTGTCTATGTTATTGTAAGTTAATAATAGATTTTCTTTTGTATTTTTCCTTTGTATTGCGTTATTGGTGAAAATTTTCAGATTCAACGTCGTGGAAGTCCTCGATTATCAAGTAATGTTTAATTTTTTTATTCTTCTCCTATCTTATTAATCGTTTTGTCTCAATTCAACTAATCCAGACATTTAACAAGATATCTTCAGCACTAAGTATATGCATTTGTTTTCAAAATATTATTATGTTTTACGGGAAAATCAAGTATAATCAAATTACATTATTATGAGAATTCGCTGTTATTGCCCCAAATGCCATCCTAATGCTGCATTAGCCATTGTAAATAATATAATTGAAACATACGCACTGTTTAATAACATGTAAAACATAGTAGTTCCTGGTATGTAGTACTCGTAACTGGCGGTAGTGTATGACAATAATACGAATGTCAAGTTTGTAAGGATCGTATGTGGCGCTCATTGGTCTTGGACTATGCCTACCTCCATGGAAAAATGGTGTGATTTTATGTATGTATTATTTTGCTGCTCCAATAGCTCGATTTTCTACTACTATCGACTACCGACAACCGGCTAGCTATCGAGAAATTTTACACGAAGATCTGTTTAGCGCCTATACCGGGTAAGAACTATTTTGGCAGTAAATTTTAAATATCAATCTCTCGGTCTTTAACAGTACAGACTATATAAAATTAAGTTCCAGGTCTCAAAATCCAACTAATCCTTTAAAATATTTTAACCAAACACTAAGCTTAGTTTTTATAGTACAAAACATAACCCTAGTTGATATCGTCAGTTAATTACGTGATAGTAGGAAGTGACGTCATCAAACACGATCGGTATGCGCCGCCGTCATCTGAAGCTGCGTCGTTCGACATCCAATACAGATGTACTTCCTTCTGGTATACAGGGTGCGTGAAGATTTAAAATTGAATAAAATCTTACTTCCTTTTACGCTGGACAATCTTTTGTCGCGAACGCAATCGCGGGCTAGGGCTGGTCTTAGTATATTTGGTTTGACTCAATGTATACTCAAGAACTATGAAAACAACCTGCATTCATTGACGACGATGGTGATGCTCTGAACGCCTTGAATGAATGTCCGGAAACAACAAACGATGGAATTCTGTTACTGAACTTCGGGAAAAGACATAGGTTAAGGTTTTGATGCAGTAGCGAATTACATTATTACATAAAATATGCAAGAATTGAAAAGGTATTTCGGGCTTAAAAATCTTGCGTTCGAAAAAGCAACAGAATACTTCCATCTAACCTGAAAACCAAAACATTTATTGACTGCCAATTACAATCAAAGTAGTTCAATGTCATAACTTGGTATATTAACATTACGGATCACTTAGCTATGACGTCACACCTGTTTCATGGGAATCCAAGCATTTAATTAATATTCCAATAATACAACGTTTGTCTCGCTACTTGGAATTGTAACCGAAATCAATTTGGTTTGTGGGTTAGAATGGTAACAGGTATATTGACTTGTTATTGTTTTCCTGTTATGATTATATCGTACTGGTTATAACCCATGGTTTCAGTCGCAAAAATCTTATTTTATCGTACAAGCTTTATCCCGTGTTTACAGTCGTTAGAATCATATACAAAATTAACCTATGTCCTTTGCATGTTGCATTGTTTCATGTGATTTTTCTTCCTGATTTTAGTTTATTCAGTAAACACAAATTTTCTTAAATTGCGAGTACTTAACTTCAAAATATTCACAGAGTTTCAATGAAATAAAAGGTTTCATCGTGACGCGTCTTTCACAGTTGAACAATGACATATTTTATACTCTAAAAAATCTTTGTTGTGTTATGTCAGAGTTGATTTTTTTACTTCTTCTGGGACCACGAAAATTGCTTAATGGTTTAAACAGTCAAACAATGCAGTGATTACCGTCCTCTTCGAATAAAACGTTCGTAAAACAATCTCAGTATTTACGCCACCCTGTAGGTGGTAGTGACTGTAGTGCATTCCTGCAGCGTATCGCAATCGCAATGCAAACTCGGTCGAGACGTTCCGCCGTGTATAGCTGGCTGCATATTCGTATTCAGTATACATAGAAACTGCGTACGAGAAAATCACTGGAATGCGTTTTACAATTTAAATTAGGTAGATATACATTATACATTGATAAATTCTAAAAAAAATGTATAATAGATATATATTTGTCAGTGCTATAGTAAGTTTGTTAAGTGTTATATGTTGTTTTAAATCAGTTAAATGTGCTCTTCCTCATTTTCCGATAAAACCCTTTTTCACAGTAAAATAGATTATCACAGACAAACTAGTTGATAACAAATGTGTCTTTCTATTATAAAAATATAATGTTCGTAGAATGCCTGAATATAATCAATTTGAAAATCGCTCAAAATTTTAATTCTCATTAAAATAAAAATTAAAGTGTTCCCACCAAATTATTTTGAACCAAAATACGACACGAAAAGTCAAAGTTTATCTAAAAATTCTTTTTAAAACTTTTGGATCATAAATCTCTTTAAAAAATCGTTTTCTTTCCCCCAAAACGTTAGTTCGGATGACTGTGCAATTATCAATATCACAACATAGCGGTATGCCACCGGAAAATTCCTATTTGGTTGCTATAAATCAGTTTTCCGTTTATTAAAACACCCCTGGCACCTTCGATCGTATCGCCCCTTAAGACTGGGGGTTGTTTCATTTGGGACTTTAGGTTAAGAAAGTGAAATAGTTTTACACTTTCTTCTAAACAAAATTTTCAATGGATGAGAATTTAGTTTGAATTTTCTCATAGTTTAAGTTCAAGAACGCATTATGAAAATACCATGAATCAATAACATAACACGTTTACTTTAGTATTTGACTCCTATGTTTTAGCACTTACTCCTTCGGTCTTGGTCCTCTACAGAGCTTAGAACTGTGATCCTCACAGGCCACAATAATTTAATCTTAGGTGAAAAATTTCGACACCTCTATCATTGTTTCTGAGACCCGACGCTGGATATGTTCAATCTCTTGCAACCTGGAATACAAAAGCTTGAAAATATGACCATTAGCTTAACCTCTCTAACAGAAAAAGAAAACATAAAATAGTTCCCCTCTATGCGTCAAAGTTCTAAACGGAACAAACTCACCAACCGTCGCACAAGGGGCGTGCTGTATTCTTTTTAATCTGCTACCCTCGTAATCTGCGCCATGAAGCGACGCCGGGCGGTAAACATTGTTTAATGTTGTTTACCGAATACTATTACAGATAAGGATTAAACACTTCGGAAATAGCGCCTTGAGAAAAGCATTTTTAACAGACGCTCGCCTGTGGAAGGTTAATTTAATTTTCAGGGGGCATTTTTAGATTAAAATTGTGTTTTTGGGGGTTATTTTTTGGGTTGCTTTGTGCTGGTGTAGAAAGCAAAAGCTTGGCTTAATGTTTTTTTGTAAAAGTAAGAGCTGGTTTCATAATAATATGTCTTAATTTGCAGGTTCAACACAACTAAGCCAACATAATATGTATTTGTAAAAAATACATCTACTATTACGCTTTATGAATTTAAAAAACACATATACCTACGTCAAATAAATATTGTCATATTATTATCTTAATATTTTATAGCACCGCTTACAAACAATCACTCTGTTAACTAAACCCACAAAAACCAAGTTAACTTTATAAAAAACTAGCACACTTAATTCAAAAACCCCACTCGAAAAATAATCCAATTATTACCAAACACTTCACACAGAAATCATAATAACAATGGCTTTTCAAAATTAAATAATACCAATACACAATGGTCCCTGATTGAGGGCCCAATAGCACTCGAATACCTTTCAATTTAATCAACTGTCAAATACAACAAAGATGGCCGCCGGAGTATGCGACCTTTTTTCATGATCATTGTCAACCATGTAATTTGAAATTATTATGGGTAATTGTTGGGTTTCACGAGTTTATTGGGTTTATTGATGAATTGCTTTAGTATTTTTAGGTATTTTACTTTATTATGGAAATGTGTTATTGCGTGGCTAAGGGTCTTATATAGAACTCATTTAGAAATTACTTGAATTATTATAACTATGCACAATTCATTATTATCTAAATAAAATTAATTTACAACATAATATGAAGCCTTTTTATTATAAGAGTAGGCAGAGACCAAAGAGCTTATTATTATGCACGTCTTTAAAAAAAATGTGATAGTTATTATTCCAAACCCATAGCTAAGTTAAAATTAAAATAAAACATAATATATTATGTAAAATTTACTAAAAAAATATCTACCTAAAACGTATTTTTGGGCTATGTGTAATTAAAAAAATAATTTGAGTTCTAGTGAAATGTGAAACAAATCCCTCAAGAATCACAACCGTAATATCGTATTTAAGTACAATACATGTTACAAAAACAATTTTCAAGTCAAAAAGCGGGAGACAAGTACGAGTACCAACCATCCACAATATTTATACAAGAATTTATAAAACGTAGCAAATTCACTTCAAACCGCAAGGGGACTCTAACATACTCAATTTTAATTTTATAATTCAAGCGACACGAGGGAAATCTACTTTTATATTAATAATATTATGTTATACAATATCACCTGCCTTATTTAATAATGTCAGGTCTAATCAATTTCTTATTAATTCTGTACAAGGTATATTAATTTCGTTGAATTCTCGATATTAAAACCGTTTCGAAGTTGTGCTCAAAGGGTATTGGTTAAGGGTTCAAAGAAAAGTTTATTGAAAATTAAATCTTATATTATAGCGCTTTGTCATATGAGGGGTAGTTTGAGATGAGGGGAAGCAAGTATACGTTTTACTATGTAAACCTATTTATTTCCTGCTTGTCCATAATATAACGATATTTCAGTTTTACGTCTTCTTCTTCTTATAAGAAGAAGAAGTTTTACGTGATACAATTTTGTTACTTAAATGTTATTTGAGACACGTGCAATATTTTCATCATCATTTTTCTTTACTTGGGAAACAGTTTTGAGATAATTGACTAAGTACTCCAAACATAATCCGCAAAACACATAAAGTAATTATTTCTCAAAAAATGTAATCTTAGAATCAAAAAATCGATCCACAACTTAACATGATATGAAGATTAAAGGTTTGAAACTCAATATTTAAAACTGCGTAGACACACAATGTCCATTCTGATAGTCTCAAAATAACACGTTCTACATAGCACTTTTTCATTTAAATAGATTGCTATTATAATAAACACAATATTTTAATATATAACTTATCATATAGATTAGTGTTCATAATATAAATATTATAATTATTTATTAAACATCGATGATTAAACCTCTACTTCCCGTCCCTTTGTTTAAAAATGTACAGCATTTTAAAAGCTTTATAGCAGACAGAAAACAGAGTGGGATATCGGGGGCTTTATTAAAATCGTGATGAATATGCGACAGTGAGCCGAATATGCGGATAATCGGCGCGTTTCAATTAAAAGTCGCTCTGTCGTGCTGTGTGAATATTTATTAGTTATTGAATGCCCGTGGTGGCGGGGATGTTCGTGATGAGGACGAAGAAATAGATGCTAGTTATACTAAAATTTAGTATGTACGTCATTGTAGGAAATATAATTATATTTAGTATTATTTGTATTAGAAGCAATGGAAACCGTGTGTGGAAATATGCTCCTACTTTGGTGGAGCTGCTCGAGGTCCCAACACAAAGACTTTTATTAGAATTTTAGACAGACAATACGAAATTATCACTTGTTCTAAAGATGTTGGAAAAACCAGCAATGCATTTTCTCGAGATCTTCAAAACGATTCTTGAAGGGAGACAAAGTCTCTAGTTAACTTTAAGTTCGCTAGTTAACTCGAAAAACCGAATTGTTAACACTCACATTTTAAAACGCATCTCTAATTTGTTTTGATATCTTTTTTAGGAAAGAAATAAGCAAAAATCTTGTAAATATCAGTGTCAAATCCAGCACCCTTAACTGGCTCCCTCAGAAACTTTCGCAGCAGATGTCAGGGGCGTCTAGACGTTCGCATTGCACCAACTCCGCTAGCTTTTATTTTATTTCACTTCGCACTACTCCTAGTGTTTTCTGAATTTCTGAGGGGTTAGATGGATGACTGAGACCATTAGGCGTAATTGCTTTATGCTGCAGGAGTTTTGGTAAGTTGGACTCATTATTTTCGGCAAAAATAATTATTTATAATCGAAAAGTCTAAACTCAGAAAATGTCTAGTCTAGGTACTGGTTTTTGGAAGGCTAGTTAGTAGGCCACCTATGTCCATTTATTATTTAAGGTTACCTATTTTTTGCCGATTGTTATTTTAATTCTAACCAAGCAAGATTAATCTTTCATAATATTCTTCATAAGAGATGCTTTTAGTACAACAAAAAATCCATCAGCCTCTAAATTCAATTCGCCTTTTCTGCCTTCGTAAGATATTCTATGGGCATTAAATCCAAAGGGTCAAGCAATTTAGACAAGTTTGTGTTCGAATCCAAAACAAAACACCTTTTAGTTTGTGAAAGCAATAAGTCTCTTAGAAAATCACTCACTTGGACCGTGAAGTAAACTATATACTGCTACTAAGTCAGAATTACACTATAACTAATAACCAATATTAATACCAATCTTAAGGACTTGAAGGAAAAGGATCATCAAAACATTTATATCGAACCAGCGATATCTTTTGAACGACTTTTAAATCTCTTTGCACCACAGACCCCTTTCACATACCAAATCTCGTGGCAAAGACAGTAACAGGTAAAATAATACAAAACAAACGACCAATTAACATTTTACCCTTTCTACGCAAACACTCTTCAATTAAAAAACATACATACAGGTTAAACAGTTCTCCCCTCGTTTCAAAGAGAGCAAGTGCAGCCGGCACTCAAGAAAAAAAAACATTAATGTTTTATTAAGAAAAAGTTTTCCAGTGCCTTAATGAAAAGTAGTCTTTAAGGCTGCGGAGCTCAAACTGTAGACCACGAACTACAGTGTGGTTAGTTCTAAACATACAGATGAAATTGATGATTAAACCTGGTGGCTGTTAAGTCCTCCAATAATTTATTATTTCATGATAAATTCTTAACTTGAAATCCAATTTAGCCTTCAAAATATTGTCTCTCATTTTTCTGTAACAATTTTTATTTCCAAATTTTATTTGTCGTTCACGTCCTATTTATCAGTTTTAGTTAATTTGATCTATTATGCTTCTGAATTGTGGAAACAGTCTTCATCGTCATCTTTCGACAGGTCACACATACTTAGGTTTCTTCAGCATTCCACAAAGTATGGCTTTGAGAAAAGAAAGACGGTTCCTTATTTTTTTCATAATATTCTCAAGGTTGTCGATGTTGCAAAAAAAAAATAGAATGGTTTCCAAGACGAAATGGTTTACAACCGCTGTTTCAAGGCATCAAAGGCTTCACGTTCTTAATATGTTCATAACTACTTTGCAATAAATGCAGTTTCATTTAATATTGAATGAAAATCAGCTGCTTAAAATATCACGCTTGTAAGCCTCTGAATGAGAATGAAATGGGAAGTAATGATGTATTTTTTTCATTACCTTTTCATACACATACTAGGTTGTTTTCGAAGTGTTTGTCGTGGTTTACCCCTATTTTATGAATGTGCGTATGAGTAGTTAAAAACGGGAGAAGACGCACTAGAAAGATATACTTCAGACAAACTTACGGCGGAGAGTAAACGACACTCAATTTTAAGTAATGCTCAAAAGTATTTAAATAATGCAAATCAAAATAATAAATAACTGGTGTAACTTAAAATTGAGTGTTATTCAAGTTTTTCGCTAACGCTTTTTCATTTATATAGTTGATTATGTACGGATAGAGAGATTTGGCAGCAGGCTATGACAAAAAAAAACAGTATTGTTTAGTTAAGGGCCAGTTTCACGGCTTACATATGAGTCCTGTATAACTTATCCAATAGATAACTGGACGGCAAATATAATATGAAAAAAACTACCAAAGTTCCATCTGATAAGTTAGTCGATACTTAACCGAGAGTGCTAAAATCAAATAGGCGCCAGTTATAATACAGTTTACTCCACTACGAGTTAAAGTGACGATTGGACCGGAATTTAGTCCACAGTGAGTTAGGCATCAATATTCATGGACAATGCTTGGGGCCATCATTGTGCATCTGTGGCCTAGTCAATGTGTGGTCATTCTGACGAAGATACGGCTTTTATTTAGGCTGTGATTGTTTGAGTTTGAAATAAATGTGGTTTACTGGGTTTCTGCTCGAAATTTATAAAAAAGAATAAGCAAATATTGTGTCCAAATTCAAATCTATTCAGTTTACCTACACCTACTTGAGTATAGGCTAAATTTAAATATTCGTCCAAAATTTTAACAACATTAGTTTAGCAGCTTTTTGGTGATAAAAAACTGCTGAAGATGATATAGCATCAATTACAATCGATAAATATATCCTAGTATAAGAAGTAACTTATAATAGCTGTGACTAATTAGCAGACAGCCAGCATCAGAAAAATATTTATACCTACAGTCACATTGTCAATCTTACTTTTTGTAAGAAGATGTAAAACTACGGATTGCTATTCAGCAGCAAACAATACACAGTAATTGTAACACTACTTCCCAGATAATATACAGAAGAAAATTCACTGTTTTTATTGGTAAAGATGCTATTGAAAATGTGACAGTATATTCAATTGTATTTCAGCATTTCAGCAAACTCTTCGGCCCTTAATCTTCATCTCGAACTTATTGGAACAAACAAAATATTATTTATATCCAGTATCCACACATTTGAGCGTTACGCGCAATTTTTCTAAAGGTCCTTTTTCAACGTCAAAATTTTCACGTTGACCCGTATAAATCACGGTACAGTCACCGGTTAGGCTTTTGGCACCGTTATAGTATACTGTCGACCAAATATATGGGAAACAGTGAAGAGACCTTTTTGTTTTTTCATATTCACAGTTTGAACGAGTTTGTTTTGTTCGTACGAGATATAGAGTGTACTCTATTGTGATGTACAAAAAATTTAGTACAGTTAGTGGTAGTGGTCTGAATGGATAGATATAAAAATACTAGACTTCGGTAATTTAAGATTATCCTCATAATTTTGCACTATCTTTCAAATAACAAGCGATTATATTCTTCTAATTAAGAAGGTACGCTAGAAGTTCTAAGAAGCGATTTTCTATTACTGACAATGACAGCCGTTAAACTCTCAAGAAATCTATACTAATCTATACTATATAATATAATAAAGCTGAAGAGTTTGTTTGTTTGTTTGTTTGTTTGTTTGTTTGAACGCGATAATCTCAGGAACTACTGGTCCGATTTGAAAAATTCTTTCAGTGTTAGATAGTCCATTTATCGAGGAAGGCTATAGGCTATATAACATCACGCTACGGTCATTAGGAGCGGAGTAGCAACAAAAAATGTTACAAAAACGGGGAAAATTTTGACCCATTCTCTTAGGTGACGCAAGCGAAGTTGCGCGGGTCAGCTAGTTTTGTATAAAAAAATCATTGTTCCTAGCGTATTCCTAAGGTACTATTTTTCCAAGCGTTATTTTAAGTTAAAAGCTCGTTACTCGTTAGTTCCGAGTAAAGAAGTTAGTTTTTCTAATCAATTTTCCATGGAAAAATCTCGTCAGTCGATTGGTGCAATAAATCGCCTCTCATTTTGGTCGACAGTGTACCAATTGACGTGGAAGGGTCAGTGTATTATGTTAAGCACCCTTTTAAAATGCAAAGTATAATATTATTATGGCACCTTTTTATAAGAGCAAACGTTTTAAGTGAAACTCGTTAACAGTTTTATTTGAAGATGTAAATAATAAAAAGAAAAATATCGGGTAAAGTTAATATAAAATTATAATTATGCTCTAGGAATTGGAACAAATTACTTGTCAATTACATAATTATACAGGGTGTGGCGTAAATAATGGATAATCCTTTACCAGCGGATGGGCGACAACCCAACTGATCTAAATATCAAAATTTACCTCTGGCACAAGTATCATAGTTTTTGAGATTTTGGCCATTTTGTGTGTTATTTAAGAAAGCGATTTAAGCTCGTTCTCTTAAATGCTGTGATCACAATTTAAGGCTTTTTTTAAATCCGTTTTTTGCAAATAAATCCTGAATAGATGTGCTATTGAATCTAAAATCTTGTTTTGTTATTACTACTTATTTTTTATTTAAATTATGCATTCAAAGTTGAATTTTATAATCTTTCACAACATTTGTGCAACTTTGAGCACTTGTGGTGGAAAAAAAATGTATGGTGGCTTTACTGCCCACGCCATAAATAATTTCTAAATTTTATTAGAATTCTAAATTGGTATAACATGCAGCATTAATACCGACTATTGTCAAAATATTACAAAGAACTTAAATTATTAACACTTTTGCCGGTCGACTAATTTAATTTTTTCACGCTTAGCGCGTTCTAGATTCAATAGCACATCTATTCAGGATTTAATTGCAAAACACAGATTTAAAAAAAGTGTCAATTTGTGATCACAGCACCAAAAAGTACGAGAGTAAATCGCTTTCTTAAACACACATAATGGCCAATATTTTTTGCAAATAAATCCTAAATTGATGTGCTATGGAACCTAATATCTTGTTTTGTTATTACTACTTGTCTTTTATTTAAACTATGCATTCAAAGTTAAATTTTATAATTTTTCAACACTTTTGTGCAACTTTGAGCACTTGTGTGCAGTGTTGAAAAAAAAAAGAAATACAAAACATAAATACTATTTAAATAATAAAGATAATTAGAAATCTAAAGAAAACTACTCTGTTGACAAAACAATCATTTTTCATCAAATTGTAATACATTATTTTGAAATAGACTTGGTAGAAGCAGCACAGTTCCAAGCTTTTTTATCATCTAAATAATCTTTAATAGTGTAATAACCCTATAGACGTGAATATTTGAAAGCAAACTTAGCTTAAACGCGCTGATAAAATAAAATTAGTCGACCGGCAAAAGTGTTAATAATTTAAGTTCGTTGTAATATGTTGACAATAATCGGTATTAATGCTGCATGTTATACCAATTTAGAATTCTAATAAAATTTAAAAATTATTTATGGCGTGGGCAGTAAAGCCACCATACATTTTTTTTCCACCACAAGTGCTCAAAGTTGCACAAAAGTTGTGAAAGATTATAAAATTCAACTTTGAATGCATAATTTAAATAAAAAACAAGTAGTAACAACAAAACAAGATTGTAGATTCAATAGCACATCTATTCAGGATTTATTTGCAAAAAACGGATTTAAAAAAAGCCTTAAATTGTGATCACAGCATCAAAAAGAACGAGCGTAAATCGCTTTTTTAAAAAACACACAAAATGGCCAAAATCTCAAAAACTATGATACTTGTGCCAGAGGTAAATTTTGATATTTAGATCAGTTGGGTGGTCGCCCATCCGCTGGTAAAGGATTATCCATTATTTACGCCACACCCTGTATATTGAGTTATTAAGGAATACGTAGGATTTTGAGGCATGTCAATGCATTGAAAACCAGCTGAAACTCACATTAGCGTGGTCTTCAGCTTCAGCTTCAGCTTTTTTTCCAAAAAATATTTGACAACAGAAAATCTTAGTACAAATGGAGTCATTACTTGACATCTTCATTACTTTGGTTCAACAGCAAAACAACACAAAAAGAAATAGGATAAGTAAAACATATAACCTTTTTCAAGAAAATCGTAAACTTCAATTAACTAATCAAATAACCAGTAAAACTCTTCTTAAAACACACTAAAGCTATCAAAACGCACAAATTTCAATTCACTAAACGCTGTTTTAGTGAAAACATTTTCAATTCACATCAACACATCCACCGCCCACTGTTTTATATCATCAATTTGTATTCCAAGCGCCTTATAGAGCTTTTTAAACGCTCGTAAAAATAAGTAGTAAACATGTACTTGTAGAGAAATACTTATAAAGCTGAAACTACAGTATTGGGAGATAAAATATCGATTGGTATAACTGATTCATTAATGAATCAATAGCCCTTAGGCCCATTAAGTTGGACTGTTATATGGCAACTGACGTTATTTTGGTGCCAAGAGGCATATTGCTCAACATCATTCTATGGCTTTTTTGTTTGTAAAAGCAAAATGCAAGCAATCGTATTGTACATTACAGAAACTAGCCTGAACATACATTTTACTTTGGTTTACTTGATGTTTGCAAGCAACACTAACGTAGTTGTAAGCTGACCTTCAAGTAATCTTTGTAGGAAATCTGAGACTTTAGATCTCACGACTATTCCATCGCGATTCCTAAGGATTAACCAATCTCGTTTTTGTTTTATTTACTATACTTTAAAAAAGAATAGTTTGCTTCATTAAAAAAATGTTGATTATAAAGTTTTGGAGCCTCAGCTAAATATTTCAAAGATTAAAAAAAAAATGTTGTACTTTCTGAAGCTATACATAGCGTATATTTTATCCTATTTCACTGGAAAACAAGCCCTAAATTAAAAACATTAAAATGTTATAGTCAAGCATTTAATTTGTGACGATAAGTGTAGGGACATTGCTTGTTTAGGCCGTTGATTTCTGATTTTATTATATGCTACAGCAAAATGGGAGGTTCCAAACTTTTGGGGACGTTTCATTGATGAGGGAATAAAATTTTAATTGCCTCATAATAATAAAATGGAGGAGAATGCAAGAGAAATTGTTTTGAAAGTGGTAAATAAATTGCAATGGTAATTTGGAAATTAGAAAACGATATTATTATTTGAGATTTATTTTTTTAATAGATTGTCCGTCGTTGCACCGGTGGGCGATGAAATTTAATGCAGAGAATATATTTATAAAAAATGCTAAATGAGTACGTCTATTCCGCTTTTCAGCAAAACTGTCAAACCGATTTTGATGCAATTCAGCATGAAAATTGTTGAAGACGCGGGGTCAAACAGAAACTTTGTCTTCTAAATCTTTTATTTTCCATAATTACACGCAAATGTTACACGTATCCCCAAATAGCCAAACAAACAACTCAATTAAAACGAAACGATTAAAATCTTAGAAGGTATTACCGACGTTTAAGTCCTTCCATCAGGGCGGGTTAACAAAAACTTCATTAGAATTCCGAGTGGCTCAGGTGTGACAGACTGTTTGGTTTAAATCATAGGCGCTGGGAGTAACTTGGTTCTCAAAACGTTCATACTTTTTATTCGATTTACGACTGCTGCTCTCGAAGACCCGGGTCCGATTCCCGGGTCAGACAAAGTGCTATCATGATAGCCACTGTGTAAATACGTTGATGCTCTGACGTAACGACTTAATCAGCATCATTAAAATTTAATGAAAGTAACGACGCTCAACGTAGTTTTGATAATGCAATTTTATCAAATATGTATTTTTGTACACGAACAAAGTTGCGCAGGACACCTGCTAATGTAGAATTTAAAAAAAAAGTGTGATATTTTATTGCTTCTTAATCTTATTATAAAGAAACTTTAGAGCCAACTAAACTTTTAAACAGTTTTAATTATAACGCACAATCAATTTCAAAGACAAAAGATTCCGTACATAATCAAACAAATTCAACTCAAGACGATACAATCTACACATACCGCGACACCTACTTAACCCTGAGGGAAATAAACACCAAGTTATGACCAAGTTTATAACTTGATCCAACTTCTAACTTAACACGGTTTACTTGACAGAGGTTCACGGGAATCGACACATTTTGACAGCTGACCTGAGCCCAAATGTGACATGTGACAGTTTGGAAGAGGGACTGAAGAATTTGACAGAATAATCTGAATGGATCGCCTTTATTTAGTCCCGTTTTAAATGTATTGCTTGATTACGTTTATTATACGGCTACTAAAAGGTTTATTTTATCTAGCCTATTTCTGTGTCCCACTGCTGAGCAAAGGCCTCTCCCCTAGACTTCCAGTCCCCTCGGTCGCTTGCTGCTTCCGGCCAACCTTCCAGAAACGCGTCGAAGTCGTCCCGCCATCTCCGTTTGGGCCTTCCCCGTTGCCGCCGACCATCTTGTGGCAAAAGGTTAATTAATTAAAAATGTTAGCTAGTTACGCAAAGCAACCTTAGCGTTGAGCTGAGCGTCACCAAGCTCTCATCACTCTCATCAATCATCAAGCAAAATATATAATTACTAGCTGACCTCGCAAACGTTGTTTTGCCATAAAAATTAAATAAAATAACTTTGTCCAGCGGGCAAAATTGTGAATCTAAACCATTCTCAAATCCCCTTAAACACACACAAAAAAATTCATCAAAATCGGTCCAGTCGTTTAAGAGAAGTTCAGTGACATACACACGTACAGAAGAATTATATATATAAAGATGTCAACTAGAAAACGGTTTTAAGAGCCTATTTTTTGCCGGATGTTACTGATAAAACTGTTCATTATAAATGCTATAGTTTGTTTGTCTGTACATGGAGGCTTTACGGCTAAACGGGTGAACAAATTTTGATGAAATTTTGCGTGAATAAGACCAGTCACCAAAAGAGCGATTTTTCTTATTCCGAAAATTATACTTTTTTGCGGTTGTAGCTCATGTTGTAAATAAATGCTAATTGCAAATGTTTACGCACCTTAATGAAATAATCATTTATCATTGATATCTCTTGACAAGTTATCAATATTACCTAAAATAATTCAGTGATATTATTCATATGGCTGTGTTGATGAATTAATTAATTTCTTTGTATTTTGAAAGATTGAAAATGAAGTTGCAATGTGTTTTAATTTTACTTTTTGTGAGTTACGTTTTGTGTAATACAGCCAATGTAGGTAAGTTTTACCAGTCTCGTGGGTTTTTATGTATCTCAGTCGACAACTATGTGAAAGCAACTATGTTGTACATTGTTTTCTCACTTAGATTCTAGCAATTAACACGTTACGTCAAAGCAGCTATATGCTTAATATTGACCATCAATTTAAACTTGTTGTTAACTGACATACGTAATACACATACAGGATTTGCCGTCGAAGCCGCTATTTTGAAGAAAAATGAGAAAGGCCATAGATCGGCATTGGGAGACTAAAACAAGCCAAGCTTAGATCGAAATCATATCATTAACTATTCACTTGAGAATATTTCTTGCCTTTTTATCGTACGGTTAGTGGTCAAGCCTAATGCCAAAGTAGTTAAAGCCGCCCGTTCGGAACTGTTATGTTAATGGACTACAACTGGGACCGACATTTAGAACGTATCCTCCGAACTAGGGAGACGCTCATTTTAAATACCGCTATGCGGTGACCCATCTATGGAATGACCGCGATAAGGGTTGCTTAACCAACAGACCGAGATGGATCGAGATCGATCGATGTGTTATTATGTGTGTTTCTATTTACAGTCACGCGGGTCCAAGTCCTAGAACCTGCAGGTTACATCGTACCTGTTATCAACAAGATAGTCAATAGTCTAGAAGACAAGCCTTGGTGTAATCTTAAAGTGCCTGATGTCACTGTTCCGATTGAGTAAGTTTCACTATTCTGCAGTAATCTATACTAATATTATAATCTATACTAATATTACAAAGCTGAAGAGTTTGTTTGTTTAAACGCGCTAATCTCGGGATCTACTGGTCCGATTCGAAAAAATATTTCAGTGTTAGATAGCCTATTTATTGAGAAAGGCTATAGGCTATATATCATCACGCTACGACCAATAGGAGCAGAGTACCAGTGAAAAATGTTACAAAAACGGAGAAAATTATGACACATTCTCTCTTATGTGGCACAAGCGAAGTTGCGCGGGTCAGCTAGTAGAGATATATGCATAAAACAATTCCACGACCACGGCTAATGTAATGTAACCTGCACCGAAAAGTTAGGCATTTGAAAGTAAAATGCGTGTTAGCTTTCATTCCTGAATCAAGGAAAAGCAGGTGCAGCAAATGGTGATCTTTCGCAATTGCTTCACGCCATGGGAAAACGGCTTTTGTCGTCTTTTCCTGTCAAAAGAAAGTTACATTTATTTGTAATGCACACAACTTTAAAAAGTCATTGGTAAGTTTTCCCATATCACTCGCTTTCTATAACAGAAAAAAATAACAAATTCAGAAAATCCAAAAGCCTATTCTTTCAGTCATTTTTTAAATAAGTTTATGCGCATGCCGATCACGAAGCTTAGGGTGCAAGACAAGTAAAAAAATGTACATGCCTTGCCTGGATTCTCTACTACTATCGACTACCGACAACCGAACTGTCATCGAGAAATTTTGTATGAAAATCTGATCAGCGCCTCTGACGGGTGTCGTAGGAAACATTTTAGCAGTACATTCTAAATGTCAAAATTTCGATAGCTAGCCGGTTGTCGGTAGTCGATAGTGGTAGAGAATCGAGGTACTATTTCTGTACGTTTTTTACCTTCTTTTATTTATTTTTGTTATTAGTAATAACAAAAATAAATACAGTTCTTAACAAGTCATTTTTATTTTCAGTCAAATTATCATAGACTGGGTGGCGAAAGGGGATATTCATTACAAAGATGGTTTCCTCGCTTCTGTCCAGGGAGTGGATATTTTAAGAGACTCTGTAGGGCAGCAGGTCTTGTTGAACAGTGAACAGAAAGCTCAGGCGCTGGTCCGAGGGACTTTGAGACTGCATAATGTGACTATAGGGTACAATGTGCATGCTGAATTGAAAGATGGCGACCGATATTACACTGCTACTCATATCCACAATACTGTTACGTTCAGGTTTAATGTAAGTACATATTTTTATTTTTAACCCGTTATGGCAGGTAAATACTTGTCTCTGTTTTTAGGTAATTTCTATTTTATTAATCACATAAAAATATTTTACTTCTTGGACTAATCTTTAAAGTTCCATTTTCTTTTTCAGTTAGAGACTTAAAAAACAAAACCTGGGTAGGTATTGTTAAGGTCGTCTTTGTTAATGTGTACGACTATATCCTTGCAATATTTTATGAAAAGGGATATATCGTAGCTGAACAGATAGACACGCTTATAAGATTCGATCTGCATATACTAATAATGAAATACATTCGTTGATACCATTTATTTCAGATAGTAAAACTGGTTGACGGCGACGACATGACCGTGACAGTGATTGGGGAGGTGCCAATCAATAGGAATCTCCCAAGTTTCTCGCCCATGGACCATGCATCGGATGCCTTCACTACGCTGGTAATTGTATATGCTATTTTTTTTCGTGCTGCTATAGTAGAGGTAAATAGATCTTCATCTCTTGTCGAGATTAACCGAACAGCAATCGTGTTGCATCAACCATCCCTCTGAGTTATCAGAGCGGTTAAGAGTACCTAAGTATGCGTAAAACTAAAAAATTAGAGCTAAACTAAGTCATTCCCTAGAATTCAGAATTTATAACTACAGTGACCCGATGCAGTTGGCGATGGCCTGTTTGATACAACTACTTAATTTTGGAAATACAAAGAATTATAAACTAAAATTTATATAAATCGTGCTTACCAAGGCTCTCAATTTAGTCTTGTCTTGTCCATATCCCACGTTAAAAAGGGTCGGCACAACATGTTTTCGTTCTCAAAAACATGCTGAAGAAAGATGTGGTGGTATTTTTACGAGCAGCCATCTGCCTGTCGTCCACCCTCCTTGGGAATAAGGCTCTCTACCAAGTTATTTGACTATATTTCCTTCGTTCTTCTATAGATAGGACGAACAGAGATGAAAATTTTGTATTTCTTGTATTTTACAGTTCGACCCAACCATGTCATCGGCCGCGATCAAAGCTTGGGAAGACATATTACAGCCTATAGCGTATGTAGCAGCCAAGGAGGTTCCGTTCCCCGATATATGCTTCGACTGTGCTTTAGTGGCTTAAAGGGATGAACTGATAATAATAAAACTATCAATAGAACCTTATCTTTGTTTCATTTTGTGTAAACTAATGTGACTTGAGATTTAAAGTACAAGGTTCATAAGGAAACTGAAAGACTGCCGCTGTGTGTCTTACTAATTTCTGGTTTGTGGAGGTCCGATAGGAAGCTGGCTTCGTAGTCTAGGTCGGTAAAATAGGCAGACGCTTCACATAAAATACTGGTATTCAGCATTCAGACTGTGAGCAAACTCAAACATAGTTGGAAGAAAGGCTAGGTTGATAATGATGTTGAATTAGTTTATATAAAACTTGGAATACTTATAGCAACGTGCCTGGTATATGGCAATAGGCTATGGCATGGCACAATAGTATTAACAGTGCAACTTGGGTATTACATACAGCTCTATCTACACCTTCTGGTGAAACACGCGTGATATTATACACTGATCTTCTAAAGTCATTGATGACCTTTGATACCTTATCCAAGGTGACCAGTTCGATATCAGTTCAATCACCGAGACGAACAATCTCCAATCTCATACACTTATAGACATCACATTGCATGTAATTTATCAATATAATCAATCTCATTATACTATCTTATCGTTTACGAAATTAATTCTTTGCTTTTACATAATTGCAATTATTTATAATCTTCGCGTGTTTTACCGGACTCAAAATGTTGAGATTTATATTGGTGTTTTGTTTTTGCTTAGCTAAAGTTACGGCACAATTGACTGCTGATCAATGGGGTAAGTGTATGATGAATTTACTAATTTTCTACTGATATAAGACATTAATATAATATAGAGAACTAAAACCATAACTGTTTCACTGCTAGATTTGATATTCTCTCGGAATGTTAGAAGGGTTCCGCCTGGAGACAACTTTGTCAACTTGCGGGTTAGGTACTATGCACTGGTTAGAACAAAGAAGGTTTCTTCACGATGTTTTTTCTCACTGTTAGAACAAGACATTGTATATTTTTAATGCTATAAGTCCACGCACTTGGTGGACTCAAGGCCGAACCTCTCCCCCTCGTTTGGGAGTAGACCCTTGCCCTGCACTGGGACAGATATGGGGTAAAAAAAAGAAAAAATAAAGCTCGTATTGTCAGGATTCGCTTAAACATCCTCACCTCGCCAGGCTAATAATAAAGTAATAGGCTATCGGTACTAACCATATCGACTAATAAATAAATATTTTTTTGTATAACTTTTCAGTGACGCGTGCGAAGTTGGTTGATGGTGTCGGATACTTTACAAATGTCATACAAGAGTTCGCCTACGAGCTGGAACGAAGAGAATGGAGTTCTCTGAAGTTGTCCGATATTAATCAGAATGTAGAGTAAGTTGTTCCATGATATTATTTTATTTTGTAAAGATTTATTCCGCTGCTGTATTTACGATGGAAGGTAGGATGGCAGAAGAATTGTACAGCTGCTCTAATGCTGCCTTAAGGTTTTCGTCTTTGTCAATAACTGGCGCGTATGATGGGTTCGAATCCCACCCAAGACAAATAAATTTTATTAATCTGCTATGAGTTTATATGAAAATTTATCTACATTTAGCATAAAAGTAAAAATGTTTATGCGTTGTATTCTTAACATAGTACAAGCTTTACTTAGTTTGGAATAACTTGACCATGAGCTGTCATGAGGTAATTATGTATATTATATTATAAACGCGTTGTTTTTCACGCATCATCACTATCATCGAATTTCTATCTTTTCAGTCTGCTTGTCGCCGACTTAGCTGTAAAGGGCTCAGTGAACTACACAAATGGTTTTCTAGTCTCAATCCAGAAGTTAGACGTAAGCAACGTTGGTAACTCGGTTGGAAGACGTACAGAAGGTGGAGTGGTATACCCCAGAGGAACGGTGTCAGGAGTTCTAAATTTCCGAAATGTCAACTTCGGATATGATGTCTTGGCGAATCTGGAAGGCATTGGTGAACAACGGTATACTGGAGAAATTCTCTGCAACAACGCGGACTGGATGTTTGTTGTTAGTATTTTTATGTAACTACAGCAGTGATAGCCGAATGGTACTTATAAGTTGACACTTCACACGCAAGTGGTTGCAGGCTCGAACCCGAGGCAACACACCAATGACTTTTCGAAGTTATGTGTATTAGAAATAATTATCACATGCTCCAACGGTGAAGGAAAACATCATGAGGAAACCTTGCATGCCTAAAATTTGTTGAATACATTTATTGAGGGCATGCAAAGTCCCCAACCCGCACTTGGCCAGCGTGGTGGACTCAAGGCCTAACCCCTCCCTCATTATGGGAGGAGACCCTAGCCCAGCAGTGGGACATTAATGGGTTACATTTATTTATATACTGACCATACAGTACCTACGCTTACAATATGAATAGATATAGGAAATACACACCGGTCTAAGTGACCGAGATTAATGTAGCTGGGCCGTAACTTTGGGTAGTAAAAATATATCGTTTTAATTATCATCTTCATGGTCCACTGCTGTTTAATCTGAGAATTGATTTTATAAACGTGATACATTAGTAACAGTTCCATGTCTATTTTAGATTGAAAAAGACATCCTTAGTCAAAACATAACTGTGTCAGCAAATCTGCGAGGTACAACTGGAGCTAACATCAGGATGGTTTATAGTCCCAGCAATCATATTACACAAGTTTTAGGACGAAATGTAAGTTAATAAGTATGTCTTATTCTTATTAATAGAATGGAAGCAATATGGAGAGAGACCCCTATATTATGATATAGTCTAATACTATATATTTCGAACACAATATACTAGTGACTGTGCGAAGTAAATAATATGTGTGTAAAAAAGGAATAAAATAACTAACACACTCGTAATCACGTTCATTGCAATGTGCCTCATAGTTCTTTAACACAGGTTTTGGAGGGTTGCAAAATCCCCCATCCTGGAGACCTTTGCCAAAAATTAATCACCTTTGAGACAGTGATGGTGTCTTTTCGTTTTAGTTCCATGGAAATAAAAACGCTTAACAAACCATGATTACGCACAAATTACTTTAATCATCATCAGTAACAGTTGGTATAAACAGTTTATACCTATAATCTAACAGACCATTGAGCGATTTATTTATATAATAATAAAAATATTTTTTTTTTGTAATTCCAGATAAATTGCGGCAGCAACGGAGCTGGAATTCGGACATGGCAAGAAACTTTTGTTTCGATATTAACCGACATTGTAACAACAAAGATTGAATTTCCACGAATCTGTATCAATAATTGTTAACTGAAAATTATAATAAAAAAATGTGAGACATAAAAATATAATCAAAAAAACTTAATGTTGATTTATTTTTCTATCAAGAATCCTGTTTTCTTCTATTGCTCAACGACAAGTAATGTATTTAAAACTAAACTGGTGTAAATTGGCTACCGATAAAAAAACATTGAAAAGTCATATGGTATATAAATATAAGTACTTATAATACAAAATGAACAGTTCTTTTTCCAAGAAAATAATTGATCTCACTATTAGTTCCTGAACGAAAGACAAAGTGGCAGCCAAATCGTAAGCCGTTTTTGACAAATGTCATCAACGTCATACATTGTTTTGCTTATTCCAGCGGTATCAGATTTTCTCGATGTAATGAAAATTATTTGCTCAAACAGCAAATATCAGTGTTCTATTTCTTTGTTACTGTGATAAACGCGCATTTTATTTCATAGTATGTTAATTATATGAGAGCAAAATGGGCGATGAAACGAACGAGGAACGACAAGACAACGAATTAGCAGCGCTGCAGGTTAGTTGTATTTATTTTGTAAATAACAACAATGCAACGTGATAATCACATATATAATAATATTGAAATAAACAAAAAAAATCTAAGGAATATGATTCATTTGCCTTAAAATAAGTTCTTTATATTTTTTTTATAATTACGTCGTGGCGGGAATTCTAATTAGGCCAAGGTGATGTTATTCAGGCTTTTACCAAAAAGTGTTTGCTAAAAAGTTTGGTTATTTTTTATTTTTCTTTTTCTTTTTGGATTTTATTTAGCAATCATGGGCTTAATAAAGAAAAAAAAACGCTCTTTTTAATTTATTCAGTATCAGTATTATATTTTCCTGATAAGATTGTTGGTAGGTACATAGTTATTGTATTAAAATAAATATACAAGGAAAAAGCCAGTTTCTGGCTCTCTCTGCACATAGTCCAGTATATAGTTTACAGAGCCTTAGCATGCACAGTTTATCTAAGATAATAATAAATAATTCTTTGAATTTTTAAATTAAGTTGGCCACCATCAGCTTGATAACGCTCTAAATTCTGAATTTTGCGGACCTCTGCTAGCAGCTAACCTTGGATACAAGGCTCTCTATTATGTTCTTGAACAATAATCCTTCACTGAAATATGCCTCACAACAAATTCCTCTAGTTATTAATACTTTTTTACAATTACAGGCAATTTACGGTGATGCTGTGATTGACAACCGTGAAACTGTAGCTTGGAAGATATGGAGACCGTTAGACATCATGTTGACATTGCACCCGCTACACAACTCGGATATCAAAGGAGTCCACTGCTCAGTTACGTTGCATTTTAAATGCTGTGCGAGTTATCCAAACAAGTAAGTGGCTCATAACTAAAATTAAAGGTACATATCGTTTTAATGTTCCTTTAAACTTGCAATATACGAACTACCGAAATGTATTACTGTAGGACCCATTTCACACAGGAGTTTTCAGGTAAATGTGATTATTTAAGCTATCTTTATGCACTGATCATGCTAGGAGTCAAAGTAATCAACTTGGCTGAAATTGTTCCAAAAGATCAGATCTAATAAGACTGTAATCTTATTATTATTTATATGATACAAATATAATTTTCAATGAAAAATACCTAGTACCAGCTTGTTTATGTGCAAAATTTCAATTTTGCATATAACATGCATGAAGTTTTTAGTATTAATAAATTAGTCACAACTCACAAGTAATATTACAATACCTATATAAGTTTTTTTTTTTTTTTAATAACCCATATCTGTCCCACTGCAGGGCAAGGGTCTCCTCCCGAACGAGGAGGAGGGGTTAGGCCTTGAGTCCACCACGCTGGCCAAGTGCGGGTTGGGGACTTTGCATGCCCTCAATAAATGTATTAAACAAATTTTAGGCATGCAAGGTTTCCTCACGATGTTTTCCTTCACCGTTAGAGCAAGTGATAATTATTTCTAATACACACATAACTTCGAAAAGTCATTGGTGTGTTGCCTCGGATTCGAACCTGCGACCACTTGCGTGGGAGGTGCCAACTTAAACCACTCGGCTATCACTGCTAATTAATTTAAAATATTGGTATTAAGATTTTAAATACAAAACAAGTTTTTTGTACATATAAACTACTACAAATAACTGAAAATGTCCTATATTACAAAATGTATAGATGTTAATGAAGAGTGAAGGTTGTATGGATCATACCGACCGATGTACTCTGGTCTCTGCATACTCCTATAGGAAAAAAAATCGATTTTTATTTCGTATGTATGTATATTTCTATCACGAGTTTGTTGCACACCAAAAACATTCATTAAGATAAGTAAAGAACAGACAGTACCAAACAAAACAATTTATATCTCTATAAGACAAAATAAATACTTCAATATCTTGTCAGTGTCGGTAAAAATAATCTCAAAACTAATTCTATAATGCAATCTTTACCAAAAAAATCTGTTTAGGTGTAATGATGTAATACTGTCACATTATTTCTATGGGAAATATAAATAGTTGTAGTTAGTTTGTAAATAATTATGTAAAAACAGTTGCTGCGAATTACCTTAATAATCATACTGTCAATAATATATGTACTGATAATATTTTTTATCTGATAGTTTTAATGCTTACATAGTTTGGGCATAAGAGTCAACTCAGGGCGCGTTCCCACTATGTCGTGACGACAGATAATCGTGTAGTTTTAAGTGTCGTGCCTTATAATAATATGTTTAAATGAAAGTGTTCACATATAGAACGACACGACTTACTGTCGTCTACGACATTTTAAGACGGCTAGATACGACAGTCACTAAACGATAAAAAAATTAAACAGTCAACAAACAATCGTTATAATGGGAACAGCCAGAGACGACAGTCGTCCAACGATAAATTAATTGTTACGACATAGTGGGAACGCGCCCATACTATTTATTTGTGCCCGGTTTTTGAGTACATTTAGTGGTAGTTTTAGATATTCTAGTTCTAGATGTTCTAGGTAGATCTATTCAATAGCGTTTTTTTAAATGTTATAGAATGGATTATAGATAAACTTCTGCTAAATGTACCTCAAGAACCGGAGGTGACAGACATGTGACTGTACAACTAGTGTTTTCGATAATTATTCCTTCCATTAATAAATTGTTATTGTCTTGTTATCTACCACCTTTCTTACCCACCACCACGCCTGTTATAACTGAATGTATAGATGCTGAAGGCAGAGGCGTATGAAATATCCTGATCCCTCGAGAACTCCGGGATAAGAAGTAGCCTATGTTACTCAGGAATAGTGTAGCTTGCCAACGGTGAATTTTTTTTTAAATCGGTCCAGTAGTTTCGGAGCCTATTCAATGCAAACAAACAAACAAAAAATCAAACATTTCCTCTTTATAATATTAGTATAGAAGTAAAGACAACCACATTTCGCAACTTACAATGTTAATCTCATGTTACAGAAGGTGAAATTGAACAACATATGTTTATTCTATTTTCAGGCCACCAAGCCTCGCCATACACAAGATGCATGGCATCTCAACTGACAATGGGACTCGGTTACTTGGTGAATTAGAAGAGATGGCCACTAAGCTTTGCGGCGAAGTCTGTATATTCCAACTGGCTCAGCATGCACAGGTAATTTCAAATGATAAATAGCTGACCCGCGCAACTTCGCTTGCGTCACATAAGAGAGAATGGATCATAATTTTCCCCGTTTTTTTTTAACACTTTTTACTGGTACTACGCTCCTATTTGTCGTAGCGAGGTGATATAATATCAGCCCTTAATGAGTTAAAACCCTTCGCAAAATTGCCCAGTCACAGATTTTACATAAGAAATTAAACAAAAACGTTATTAGTATTTGATTAAACGATAAAAAACCCACTTAGCGTATTTAGGACTTGACCAATGGTATCCCAAATCGTTTATCTGTGTTGTTTGATATCTCTCACGCTAGTTAAGCCATAATAATATGTAAACAGCATTAGATAAATATGATAGCACTTATGAAAGGTGGCCAATATGACTAAAAGCATGTACTTATATGATAATCACATTAGCAACCCGACTGATAACAAATTTATATTAAAAGTATTTTTAGTAGCAGTAAAAAGTCCAGTGACTTTTCGTAAAAGATTCAGCGAAATTGCTCATGCTATGTAAAGTTTTTCGTTAGATGCTGAAATTTAAATTTATTGAGCACCGATTTGACGTCAACAAAAATAAGACATAGTGACATAAGAGTTAGTATTTTTAAAACTAAATCTTGTTGACATTTCATAAAATTGGCTGATTTTACTGGTAATCAACTACCCTATCGGTGAATAAGTACTGAATATTTGAATAGTTACTAAGAATATATTTAAAACTAGCTGACCCGCGCAACTTCACTTGCGTCCAATAAAAGAGAATGGGTGAAATTCTTCCCCGTTTTTGTAACATTAATTACTGGTACTCTGCTCCTTTTGGTCGTAGCGTGATGATATATAGCTTATGTCCTTTCTCGGGTATCAAAATATCTCCATACCAAATTTCGTACAAATTGGTTCAGTAGTTTAGGCGTGATTGAGTAGCAGACAGACAGACGGACAGAGTTACTTTCGCATTTATAATATTAGTATGGATAATGTTACAGCAATTTCTCCACGACCACAACAAGCCAACGCTGTCCTTCTACGAAGAGATGGTTAAGCAAAAAACTGAACAAGAACAGCTTAAACTACATGATATGAAAGTTAAAGAAAATGAAGAGGTAATAAAACAAACCATGAATTGTAATACAATCTATTTATTTTATTCAATTAATAGTACCTACATCATGATCAAAATGTCTCTTGGCTTGAAAGACCCTGTAAATTCCCTTTGGAATCAAACCTGTACCTATATGCCATTTAATGATAGTGGCACTGTAACTATTCCTAAAACATTGCCACCCAGGATTCAGTTTAGACTGCTTTGAGGTGGAAGAACTTAAATATTTACTCTCCTCAATTCCTTGAGTTCTATTGTAGAACATCATTCTCCTAGTCAAATCCTTAGTTAATGCTTATCTATGTTGCCAGCGTCAAAAAATGAAGGACGAGATACAAAGGCGACAAGAGATACTGCGGTGTGCGGGCAGACAACGTTCACATAGAGCGAGCATCAGTCAGGACAATGACTGTCTTGATGGGCAGGGAGACGCACCTGAACTAGTCTAGTAAGTAAAAATAATTAACTGACAAAATTTCAACCTCTTACCCCAACTTTAGTCGCTTAGGTGTTGAATTTTTGAAAAAAGTATGCTGCAATTGAGTCTATTTTGACCTTTTCAAACACCTTCAAGTTATTTTAACCGACTTAAAAAAGGAGCAGGTCCTCCATTCGACTGTTTTTTTTATGTTACTTAATGAGGCCGAAACTACTTAACCTGTTTATAACCTAGATTAAGTCATAGGTTACATCTTATCCCGCAAAATTCTTTTAAGTGGACAAAGTCTGGGGCAAATGCTACTAAATAAATAGTTACATAAAAATATCTGTTATTATTTTCAGTTACGCCGATGATAAAATGTCACCAGCCAAGAAAGTAACCCGGACCCGCACAGTGGAAGTACCGTGCACGTGTAAAAACAAAGGAGTTCAAATCATAAGAGTCACCCAAAGAAATAATAGGAAAGTTTATATAGGAAATTGTTTAGGTAAGTGTTTCTTTTCTATGTTCTAAACCAACAATTACATGTTTCAAATCAGCTACCCTCTATAAAATGTTAAAAATCAATTTTTAGTATAGCAATACTGGAATATGACGTCACGAGTATAGCATTTATTTTTGGATCAATACTTTTGTTGTTTGTTTGTAGTCTTTTAAAATTTATGTCAAGGATGTAAATTTTAGGTGAACAATCTTTTTTGATAACTCAAAACTTGAAATAATTAATCATGTGCTAAAAACTATTGTGTAATGTGTACAAACCACCATATCTAAAGCAAAGAACCTCAAGAAAGTCCTTTAAGAGGTTTGAGAACAGATAGACAAACATAGGCGGCAGAGAAGTTAGTATTATAAAATACAGTAGCATTTTTTTTGTTTCAGGCCACTCGTCAAACGGTTCAACAACCTACCTAGCGATAGACGACGAAGGGGAACGATTAATCGCAAAAAAATGGGTCATACCCCCCGCTTGCGACTTTCAAACGCGCACCCGCCAACTAACATCCATACAAAACGACTTGAAAACAATGTCTCGAATAAACCACTCCGTACTCATCCCATATATAGCAATGGAGACATGCAAAGAAGTGACAAGAAAAGCAACAAAACAATACATATGTTTATTCAGAAATTTTGTTCTAGGGAGTTCTTTAAAATGTATAAAAAAGCGTGTCAGTGGTTTCAGCGATCAGTACGAAGGTTTAAAACTACTAAGGCATGTGGGTATAGGGTTGTTTTCAGCGTTAAAAGAGTTGCATTCTGTTGGTCTTGCTCATAGAGATGTTAGGAGTGAAAATGTGTTTCTGGACGATTTCGGCAGTGTCAAGCTTGTTGGCGTCGGATTGGATATGAGGATGACTGAAATGCTCGATGGTGAATCGTTTTGTGACAGGTAAGATAGGTATGTGAATTTATTTTCTATCACTTATCTACTATCTATACTTATAAACTAACTATAATTTTTTATCTACTATCTGTTAGTAAAATAAATTGCGTATATCCTTGCAGAAACTACTATGATTGTACAGATATTTTTATAAAAATATTAATTTTCTCTTGTACAGTTTTATGATCTTCATCATAAAGTATATGAACCTATTTATTATTCGAAAACGGGTCTAACACATTAAAAATTAAAAGTTGACCTGGTTGATACTACTTTTATTTGATAGCCATGATGAAGATGAAAGACATGGCCGATATGTCAAGAAAAAATACACCGTATTAGATTTTTTGTTGTAATTTTAATACAAGTTGCTGTAGTTTAAATTTGCTATAACTATTTATGTTTATATTTCAGACAAACGTCGTCTCAAGATATATACGCGACAGGACAGCTGCTATTATCACTACTATCATTGGAACGAACATACTTGGATGTACCACCGGATCTTCCCACCACTGCTAAAGATTTCTTTGCAAGGTATTGACCCTTTTATATTATAATGACGTTATATTGACTGCTCTGATATCTGGATAATAGTGTACACGATTCGATTCCCGGGTCGGGCAGTATTTTTTTTTATTCTCGATAGTAGCCCAGGGAAGCCGGAGAGCCAGTCAGAGACTATAGCTATAGTCCCCTTGTTACGTGGGACAAAAATTGAAAATATCGAAATGGGTGTATTTTCAGTTTTAACTTTAAATGATGATGTTTAGGCGGCCATAGCCAGTTGCGCTCACCGGTCGGTAAACGATCTGTGGGTTAAGCTAACCTTGGCGCGGTCATTCGATAGATAGGTGACCGCCTACTGGTGTTTAAACTGAGCTTCTTTGTGCTTTGGAGGACACGTAGAAAGTCGGTCCGGTTGTTGTCAATTAAAATAACAGTCGTTAAGCCACGTCAGACGCCTTTGGGCGGCTTGAACAACTTTGACAAACACGGAGTTAATTTAAGTGATGTGTTACGTAATTATTTTGAAAAGAGACCTATTTTCGTTTCAGATGTCTAACAGAAGACGAACATACTCAATGGACGGCTGAACAACTAATAAACCACGTGTTCTTAGTCGATGCTCCCGCCAAAGTTATTGGCGGCAAAGAGAAGGAAGATGGCGGTAGTGGATCGGAGGTAAGATATTTTAAGATTATGTTTATTCTGTAGGATCCTATTATATAATAAACTTGTAGTTTTATATATTACTCGCCACATATTATATGACACTTACACTAAAAATTGTGAAACACCAGTGTATTTCATCGCCCATTGCGTATATCTCTGAGTATATAATGCATGATGTTGAATAAAATATAATGCGAACACGCATTTTACCATGAATGCCTGACGTTTCGGCGCAAGTTACTCTGTTCGCAAGTTCGCATTAATTCCCGTATGCTATTATATCATAAACATGCAACGGGAATTTTTCAAGTGTAATGTAATAATCAAAAAATATAGAATGGATTTGTTACCCTGTAAAATATTATCGCAGTTAGTTCAGCCGTTTTGACGTGAAAAAGGTACATGTTAACGTACAGTGCAATGTGGTACGGTTATGATCAGTATCGTTAAAAACAATGATTTATTCAACAAGTAGCTTATCTTTGTAATGATGTTTGTTTGTTTGTTTGTCGTATGGTTAGTGGTTAACCTAGTGTCAAAGTTGTTCAAGCCGCCCGAGATTCCTTTGACGTGGCTTAACGACTGTTGTCTTAGTAGACAACAACCGGGACCGACTTTTAACGTGCCCTCCGAAGTACGGAGACACCCAGTTCAAATACCACTATGCGGTCACCCATCTATGGAGTGACCGCGCCAATGGTTGCTTAACCCACAGATGGTTTGCCGACCGGTGAGTGCAACTGGCTATGGACGCCTCTTTGTAATTTGTAATGATATAACCTACAGTAAATATTTGTATGTTTGTTACCTATAGGACGACGAAGCTGTTAAAAAGATTCAACACACGAGTCCAGTGACTAACGGTCATTCACGTCTACACGCCGAGTTTGAAGTACTCACGTGGCTCGGTAAAGGCGCCTTCGGTGATGTGCTAAAGGTATTTCTTATTTTATACTAGTTATTACTCGTGACTTTTGCTACGCAGACAGGCGAAAATGACATATGATAAGCTGGAATCACTTTTGTTTGTGAGTGAATGTCGATAGTTTTTTAACTTCAAAGTAATCAAAGCAAATATGATCAATAGATTCGGGGTTTTCTTCAATCAGGATTTGTCATGGACATTACATTTACCGTTTATTTTATTATTATGTATATTATTTTTGACTTTTAAATTCTAAATATTTTACTAAATCGTGTCCATCTACGATTAACGAAAAAAGAAATGTAAACTTATTTACTCAGTTTTTCATCTTTTCGTCAGTCTTTTCTTCACGTATCCAAAACTTATACATTGAGTTAAGTTTTTTGAGAAAACAAAAAATGTTTTTTGTAATTATCATTTATTCTATTATCAGACTTAATTTGTTTTAATTAGTATTCCTCTACTACGGTTATGTAACACAAAAACGCCCTTTGTATCCCTGTTACATCATGAACAGTACATTGCAGGTTAAGAACAAGTTAGACGGTGGTTTCTACGCGATCAAACGCATCAAGCTTAACCCCGAGAGCGTGCAGTTGAACAAGAAGATCACTAGGGAAGTCAAACTACTCTCCAGATTGAACCATGAGAATGTTGTCAGGTAAATAATTGAGTATATGTATTAGATAATCAACCGCAATTCAAATAAATATACCCCAAACCGCACTAGGCTAGCGTGGTGGATTCTAGGCCTAACCCCTCCCTCATTACGAGAGGAGACCTTTGCCCAGCAGTGGGATATAAACGGCTTAAATTTATTTTAATTTTAATATTACATTTTGAGGCGCTCAGGAGGCAATGTATAGCGACATTTTTTTCTTCATATTTTCATTTAAATGATCTCATAATACACTTTTAATTACCTTAGGTATTTGAAAATAATGTGTAAAGATTTTTAGAGAGCGAATGCTTATAAGGACGTTATATGTAACAGATACTACAACGCATGGATCGAGTCTACTATCGAACAACAAGACGAAGTCGATAGCAGTGTTGAGAGCAAAGCTCCGATTGCCAAACGGCCAGGAGATAGTTTACAAGGTAAATATTAATTTTATAAGAACACTAGCTGACCCGCGCAACATCGCTTGCGTCACATAAGAGAGAATGGGTCAGAATTTTCCACGTTTTTATAACACTTTTTACTTTTACTCTGCTCCTATTGGTCGTAGCGTGATGATATAAAATATGCTTTTTTTTCACGAAAAATATTCTCAAAATTATTTATATCTCTTAATATAACGAAGTCGCGCTAAGGCATATCCGCCATTAAAACAGTTGCCATGACAACGGAATTTTGTTAATTCAATGTCATTATAATATTGATTATTCATTTTCAGTTTCAATTTTCCCGGGAAATGCGTTATTTTCCCGGGGTAAAAAGTAGCCTATGTCCTTTCTCGGGTATCAAAATATCTCCATACCAAATTTCATGCAAATTGGTTCAGTAGTTTAGGCGTGATTGAGTAGCAGACAGACAGACAGACAGACAGAGTTACTTTCGCATTTATAATGTTAGTATGGATCACAGGTTTTCTTACGTGATTGCTTCCTTGATAGGTGCCATTACAAGATATTAGATATTCTATAGCCCTTCTATTTACGAGCCCTCAGAGTTTTACATGGAAAGTTGACACTGACCACCGGTTTATGAGTACATTTAGCGGTAGTTTATCTATTCAATACGGTTTTTTTAATAGGTTTTGACGCTATTGAAGAGATAAACTACCGTTAAATGTGCTTAAGAAACCGGGGGTAAGAGAGATAAAAAATTGAGTAAAATAATTATGGTTACCAGCAAATTTTAAAACAAAATAAATGTACTTAATCGATATAATAAAATATAATAATATATTATTGTACCTAATTATAATTTAACTAAATATTTTTCTTCAATTGCTTTCTTGGGACGATGAAGACTTCGACTCGATGGAAGATACAGCAGGTTATTTGTGTTTCATGTTGATAAATGGTTTAATTATTTTATACTCTTCTGTTTGTTGTTTTATTACTGTTGGGATCTTTTGTGTGAAAACTATATTGTGTTGTATCGTATCAGTGGCGAAGGGTGAGTTTTGTTAAAAGGCAAGCCGGAGCTAAAACTGCTTAAGCTAAAATTAAGCAACTCTTGGTGCGGTCATTCCATAGGTGGGTGACCGACGCGATGGCGGCTTGAACAAATTTGACACTAGGTTGACCACTAACCATACGTTAACAGAATAAATCGTTGTATTGCGATCCGATCTACCAAACTACTTTAGTAGGTAAGAACTATAAAGTACCTATGACCGAAATTATTAATGAGGAATGATTCTATCCTATTACCACAGAATAAGTAATAGTACTACCGTAATAGTATTACTTCAAATTTCGTGTTTAATAGGTAAGTGTCTTAGTATTTAAATACAACTTTGATTGACTCCAAATGCTATCTACTAGAAACAATCTGAGAAATAATAAAAACACTTTACAGCTAGGTACCAATAAGCCATTGATAAATTAATAAAGTTATATCGTAGAGAATAACTTAAGGGAATGTTTAAAATACTTATCATGTCCTTTGCATTCTGTATTATTTATTTTGGTAGATAATTAGTACCTACATGTTGGCACTAGGAGCATTTTGAAAACAATGTCTACACTCTACAACATTAATTTACTGATTCATAACCAATTTAACAATATTTATTGCTTCTACTTCTACCTACTTGTTGTCCATGATCGCAATACACAAACAATAACAATGAAAGTAATACTTACAAATACACGTAAGATACGACCAGTACATTCACACAATCACCACGATTTTACACAAAATAATAACATTCATCAATAATTTAACACACTTTAACTCATCCAAATATAATAAACAAAATAATCCAAAATAACCTAAAATTGCGCGCAAAATGAAAACAAAACAAAACTAAATCTAAAATGTCATCACAACAAATAACAATTGCATTCATTGTCTCTCTCATTAAATATCATTGCATCTCACTCACACATTCCCTAGTTGCCGCGCCGCCCGCGCCGCTGCGCCTATTGTACCTACTAGTCGCCCAATAAGCCGATGAATTCCGGGTTACCTCGCCGGTAAAACGCGCCATAGAAAAGTACGTCCGCGTGACGTCATCGACATCTTTTTCCCTTTACGCGATTCCTGCGCGCGCCGTCGAGTTGTTTGACGGCAATTTCGGTAAAACAACTTTTGCTACGACAAATAAAACAGGCGTTTTTTCATTTTTTTTATTTTAAATTAGTCGTATTGGAAATATTATGAATGTCGTAATAAATATAGAATTTAATTTAAATAAACGATTTTTTTTTGAGAGTTTAGAAATTAGAAATCACATTTATGTGACGCATTTTTAGGAGTGTTTCGAAGGTAAAGCCGGAAGGAATCGGGTTATAGGGAGCCTTCGCCACTGTATCGTATATTCATCAATGATTTCATTGACTTGCATGCGTAAATTCTCTACTTTTATACTTGATCTTCAAAAATCTTCATACACTTAATGTAAATATAATGTCTTGGCCGCGGCTCTCGTCACCGCTGCAGTCATGGTGTGAAAAACTCCGTACATATAAATGTAGAAAGCAAAAAAGGACTTATTTTGGTCATATTAAAATATGCATGATTTGAATCAAATCCAAAATATCTAGGGAGAAAGAGATAGCATTAACAATCTGTGTAGCGCTATCCCTTTCCTTTACGGGTCTCTTTAGCAATTTGTCATTCACAACAGGTATTGTAGCCAAATTAGGCCAAGAAGTAAAAGTGGAATGGTCAATGTCCGAGGGTCCGGTGCAGAAGACCAACTCAACTTCTGACAGCGAAGACGATGATGAAGATGATGAACAGGATCCATGGTTCACTATTATGAAGTACGTATTTATTTTAACGATCTATTAACTGCGTGCACGGATGTATACGTATACGCGGCCTTAATATAAGATTTTTATGTGTATTCTTATGTCTGCTGGTCTGCCCTTTTTATATTTATTATCTCGTCTGATCACGTTTTTGTTGGTGGGAAAATATTTTCTATTAAAAGAAGAACACTTATAAATGAATTCAGGTTTGGCCAAGTTTGATAAAGACTATTTTTGTTGGGACTTACATTTAGAAATTGGTGTTGGAGCAACTTTTATGCAGCTTCGTTTTTTAACCCATTACTGTCCTACTGCAGGGCAAGGGTCTCCTCCTAAATGAAAAACTAAAAAGTACTTATCTAAAATATACCATACATAGCTTTTTACACCAAAATATTAACACCGTCCTTTCAATAAAATCCACTTACCAATTTCTTTATTAGCCCAGAAGACGAATCCAGCAGCGGCATAGAATTCGAAGTGGACTCGAACGCGTCACAGACGATACCTTCAGAAGACGTAGTGGATGCTGCGGTCATCCGGAGCGAGCGGCTGCAACAAGTGTTGTATATACAGATGGAGTTCTGTGAAAAACACACGCTGCGTCAGGCGATAGATGCTGGGCTTTACCATGAGAGTTATAGAGCTTGGAGACTTTTCAGGTATTAGATTTTGTTTTTGAATATATGGAACGAGTGTCGTATGCGCATCTTCTGTCTGAAAGCAGTTCAGACTAGGAAATGTCTAAATGCGAAGATCTGGGATTTTACGGAGAGGTCCCACAATATAGTACCACAACTCATAATTTTTTTTACTCTCCCCATGAATCGAATAAAGGCCTTGGCCTCTACTATGTTTCGTTATTCCGAAGTTTCGTTACAATTTCAATAACTATCATGTGTCTAAATAGTTGTATAGTTTCGTTCTTTCGCAAATTAAACTAGGTTTAGAAGATTAAATTTTTATGAAAACGATATTTGGAAATTAATAAAATCGTGGTAAGAATCAGCCGAAATGTCGTGCGAAATTTCGTTTCTGTTGAAGTATAGTAGGTGCCCTTATCATAGGCATACACATTCGGACCACCGCCACCGATACCACCAAACGATAAACAAGGCGAATTTATTGAAAAATTTCTAATCACAAATTAAAAAGTAGCTGCGTAACTATTTTATCCTATGTCTTGAATTCAACTTTCATCTAAAACACGACATATTATTATTTTCAGAGAAATAGTAGAAGGCCTAGCCCACGTCCACCAGCGTGGTATGATCCACCGAGATCTGAAGCCGGTCAACATATTCTTGGACTCCAACGACCACGTCAAGATTGGAGACTTTGGACTTGCTACTAAAGCGTTCACTGCGCTACCTGTAGATGGTAAGATTTCGATTAAAATTTTATATCTATTGCGATCTGTACACATAGTACAAATATACGCAGTTGCTGCAAGTGATTAATATTTAGCCACGGTACATTATTTACATAGTAAAGATCAAATTAGTCGTAAAAACACAGACACTTACAGCTTACATCAATCTGGCCGTGACAAAGACCGGCGTAACTCGATCAAAACGTCGGGTAATCAATAGGATATCGTTCCCTTCAAATATTGATCGCGAGAAATTCTGTCTAATAAAGTAATATAAACACTAGTAAATAATAAAATTAAGTAATTTTTTCATTAACTTTTCATTATTGCAGAAAAAACAAAACAAGAAGAAATTGGCGGCTCGCTGACTGGTCAGGTATAAATCACTACTCCTCATAAATAAACACTGTATAAAAATAGTCGAGGGTTTCAAGCCTAGGTAGCACATTTACGAAATATAGAAGTAGAAATTATTATTTGTTTGGTGGAGAAAACATTGTGTTGTACCATGCCTATTCAACAGTTCATGAAGGTATGAAAACTACAAAGTCCTCACCCTAGGAAAAGCGTGGAGGGCTCAAGGTCAATAAAAATCAACAATAACACAGTAAAGGCTTAACAAAAACCCTTATAATTTAATTATTCTTTTTTTCCCCAGATTGGTACAGCACTCTACGTAGCCCCAGAGCTCTTACAAGCTGGTACAAAAGTCCTATACAATCAGAAAGTCGACATATATTCTTTAGGTATAATTCTATTTGAAATGTTCCACCCGGTCGATACGGGCATGGAACGAATGCTTGTGCTAACTAATCTGAGAAGTAAGGAGATATTACTGCCGAAAGGGTTTGAGAAGGAGGAGAATGGGAAACAGATTCATGTTATTAAGTGAGTATTTTAAATATAAATATTATACTAGACTCAAGCTGCGTCACATGTAGGCACAAACTTTTATTCCCTTATCCAGTCTCTTAAGTTACCTGTGCTTGATCATGGTCTTCATTGAAATCATTTCAGCAGTTACGACTTAAAAGAAAACTGTCAAAATATTAATCCTTAGTGTCGGAATTTCATTTATTACTATGTAACAGATCTATAAGCCTCCCATAATTTAATTAAATGACCAATACGAATGAAAGTAATAACTTTAAATATCTACAAATTTTTGGTAATAGGTAATAGGTTGCCCTCTTTAACATTGTGAATGGCTAACCATGGGCGGTGCATATACTTGTGCCTACACTTTGAATATAACAAGCGTGATTATATAAATAAAAAAAAATACAACTTATGAAATATCACACGTTTAATATGACTGAATAAATTCTCTTATTCAGATGGCTACTAAACCACGAGCCATCCCTCCGACCGACCTGCGCGGACCTCCTAGCCTCAGAGCACGTACCTCGCGCGGTCCCAGAGGGAGCTCTCTCTGGCCTGCTGTCGCACACGCTTAGCGACCGCGGGGCGCGGGGCTACCAGCGACTGGTGGCCGCCTGCCTCGACCAGAGACTGTCTGCTGCTGAAGACTATACCTACCATAATGATATGAATAAGAATGCTGTGCTTTTGGGAGAAGTTAAGCAGGCTGTGCTTAAGGTATGGTCATTTTGAATTTAGCTCTATAAGAAGGGTTTTTTGAAAGTTATACGTATATGTATTATAGTTATTGTTTTTTATATAGTTTTATTATAGTCATATATAGGTTATATCCGTAGAAAGCGTATTTTGTATAGGTTTTAAGAGGCGTGCGTGTAAGATCAAGCACGGGTGAGTCCGTGTACGTTGCGTGCGTGTGTTTAATTGTCTGTATGACGATAGCTATTAGTGTATAAGTCTATATTAGGTCGTCAAATACTCATAAGTCATTAGCAAACGCTTCCTTGCTTAAGAGTCTTATCACCCAGTTTAGCGCTTAGACAGGATCACCTCACCACAGGGACACCTTATCCTTCTCTGATTCCAGAAAAGGACTCGTTGTTTAGTAATTAGTTGAATATATTTATTTATTTTATTTTATGTAGTGCAAATCATTTTCTTCAGGTATTCCGCAGCCACGGTGCTATAGAATTCTCCCCGCCATTACTAATACCACGCGCTAAGCGTTGGGAACAATACCCTAATGCGGTCAAAGTGATGACAGCTTCGGGCTCCGTATGTCACCTGCCACATGATTTACGACTTCCTTTCGCAAGGTGCGTATATTCTATAACATTTAAGAATAGTTTCACCACTTCTTGATAAGTATCAGATAGTTTATCAGGCGGAATTTTGACAGTTTTTTCCTAGGCTTACATTTATTTTAATCTGTGAAACTAGCCCTTTTAGTTTTTCAGTATTACAATGTTTCATGCAACAGCAGGAATCATGTCTTATAGAAAATACTTTGAAAATAAAAAGATGATTGTTATACTGCTGTGCTATGTCACGGTAATATTCAACCAAGGAAATGTAAAAAAAAAAAGAATATATTAGTGAAGAGATGAAATGGGAGAAGTGGTTATGTATGTAAAAAATGATCCAGGAGTAAATAAGTTTTATAATTATAATTTTGTTCTCTGTTCTCAGACACACAGCGTACACCGGTACAAAATACATGCGTCGCTACGTAGTCGACAGAGTGTATAGAGAGAAGCACGTGCAAGGTTTCCATCCGAGGGAGATTGTGGAGTGCGCGTTTGATATAGTTACGCCTAAAACTGGTGAGTTATCTATGTTATTTTGTGATTTTTACGGACATATACCAACGGACACAAAATACAACCACAAGTATCATATAAACATTAGTTTCGTGTGGGAATCGAACCCACGACCTCCCACCACACCGGTAGTGGCGTGGCGACCACCTTAACCACTGTGCAACAGAGGCCGTAAAATTTTGTAGCATTTGTAAATTTGACACCTTGTTTTAAATAGTGCAAACCAAATCTCTAACTCATTACAAAACTTTCTTTTACAATGAACAGTCATCGACTAAAATATATTTTCCTATAGATTCCCTATGGTCAGACGCGGAACTGCTAGTAATAGCAAGTAGAGCCGCAATGGAGAGCAACCTGAAAGTGAGCATACAGTTAAACCACACGGAGCTGCTGAAGACTTTGTTAGTGTGCTGCGGAGTACCGCTGGACAGACATACGGACATGTATCCTGTACTTGTTGATGTTAGCTTAGGTAAGTGCATTTAATAATGTCTTTTTAGCTGATATTTGGTTACGCAAGTCAGTTTTACTGCGATAGTAATAATGTCTGTCTAAACTAATTTTTGGTTAAGGCAGTTAGTTGAAACTAGGCTATTGTGCAGTTTCTTTGTTGTGTGAGGTGTGTGCACAATATAAAGGTACTCTGTCTATTCCATCACTCTGATATCCCGATGGAACGGTTCATGATCGGCGAGGTTACATGAGCGAAGGCTTTGCCTTTTCTCTGAGGGACGGAAGTCTGTCATCTTAACTTCGCAAACTGATAATATTTTATATCATAGTTGAAACTTCAACTGGTGAAAAAATCTTGAAGTAGCTTATTAAACTTTGACAGTTGACAGTGTTTCTGTCGTTACGATATCCGTCAAAGTGACAAAGACTGTATGATACTTAAAAGTTGTCTTAAGTTGAGAGGTTTATAATATTATGTGGGTCTAAATTATATTCATTTGCGAGTATATCTTTCTATCTATTCAGTTCATTTCCATCTACTGTCAGTCGTTATTTTTTATTTTAAACATAGTCATAAAAAATCTATTTTACAGGTCGCATCACAAGTCTCCAACTACAAACTCATTTAACTTCACTATGCGTAACAAACCGTGACGTATCAAACTTGCTACGTCTGATGGAGGCGGACGTGTCCGTGCACGAAGTCAGAGAGCTCGTCACTCCGCTAGTGAAGCAAGCTAAGTGGAGCAAAGCGTTGTCTATGCATATTATGAGCTTGGAGGCGCTCGTTAGAAATGCTAAGGCGCTTGGTTGTGAGGTAAGAATTATACTTGAGTTTTTCAATATTTTAGTACTTATCGTATGGTCAGTAGTCAGTCTAGTGTCAAACATATTCAATACGTCCGAAGGCTTTTAATATGCCTTAATATCAGTTACTTTACTTACCAAGAACCGGGGTCCACTTTTTACGTGCCCTCCGAAGCACGGAGACACTTAGCTCAGACACAACCAAGCGGTCATCCATCTATGAAATATCCCCGTTAATTGTTACTTAACGTCACTATGCGTAACAAACCGTGACGTATCAAACTTGCTACGTCTGATGGAGGCGGACGTGTCCGTGCACGGAGTCAGAGAGCTCGTCACTCCGCTAGTGAAGCAAGCTAAGTGGAGCAAAGCGTTGTCTATGCATATTATGAGCTTCGAGGCGCTCGTGAGAAATGCTAAGGCGCTTGGGTGTGAGGTAAGAATTATACTTGAGTTTTTCAATATTTTGCACTTAAATTAAGTATTTTCGTTTTTTTTATTTATCGGGTGGCTCGTTGTCAACCTTTTTACGTGTCTTTGACGTAGATGATTAACTCAAATACAATTAAGCGGCCACCCATCTTTGTAATGTTCCCGCTAAAGGTTCCAACCTACTGATTGTTTACCGTAAAGTAAAGTGCTCTTGTAGTGCAACTAATTTAACTTTACTATACTCGTAAGTGATAAACCACGAAGCATCAAACTTTCTATATTTACGTATGTAGTTACTTGTACACAGTATAGTGATGTATAGTTTACAAAACTAGCTATTCAATATTTTAAGCCCATTAAAACAATAAAATACATTAATATAAAAATACAAAACGAATAATAATATGTAAATGATAAATAAAAAACTGTATCGAAGCCATGCCAGAGCTATACTGTACTGTATCATGATCTTAACAATACTCGATCTTTGAATCAAACCAAGCACATCATGCTCAGCAAACAAGTAATACCTAATATCTCAGAAACATAATTCCCTGTCTTATATCAATAATATTTTGTTGCAGTGTCCAATGACAGTAGCGCCGTTCCTGGCATACAACGCAACACAACACAATGGCGTATTCTGGCAGATGTCGGTTGTAAGGAACACGGATCATAGACCCACTGCTAAGCATAGAGCTGGGGATATTATCGCGGCTGGAGGCAGGTGAGAAAATTGTGTTTAAATCAAAAATTTAAAAAATATATACATGGGTTGTAATAGGTATGATTACTTGAGTTAGTCTGTTATTTTTAACAACCATAAAAAAACAGGAACTAAATATATATTTATCGTTATAAAAATGTTAGCGGACAATTTTTTTAATGTACAATTCTGTAAGTAAAACTAGCCTATGGCGTATAAAATTTTAATTTGTTCAAAGTACCGGTAATGGCTTTTCTAAAAAAAAAAACAATTTATGCTTTATATAATTTTGGTGTTGCCCAAATGTTTTCCATACATTAGATCCCTTTTAAATTCCCTAGTTGCTCAAATACATACAAAACAAACATTTTAAATAAATTATTTTATTTATATTTTACAGATATGACGCATTAGTCGAAGAGTTCTGGAAGATAGCTCGCACAGAGAAAGACCACGACAACTGTGAACTGCGCACATGTTCCGTCGGGTTCTCCATGTCACTAGAAAGAATGGCGGCCATCTTGAAGAAGATGGACAATGAGACACAACAACCTATCAAGAATCCAGAGGTAAAAATATTCCAGTTTATTTTTGAAGCTCGCCTTATAACCAACTGTAGACGATAAATAGTACGGCATATTGCACAATTATATTGATTATTTGGAATTTATATTGGCAGTGATTTTCTTAAAATATCAAAATAGATTATTTTGCTCATATTTTGTATTCAAGTCGTTTTCGATCATAGTAATTTACAATGTGTTTAATAAAACAAGTTATCGAAAAAAATTTCACTTCGAGCATATTTAGCTATAACAATTTCTTTAAGTAATTTTAGATGTCAAACGCTCGCTAGTCAATAGACCCGAGTGTAGAAAATCTCTCGACCGTATTTTATATCTCTCTCTTCATTTCAGTCAACGCTAATCTGCGTATGCCTATGGGGTACAGCGGGTACCGGGCGGGACGGGCTCGCAGCCGCCCGTAGAGCGAACCTCGCCCGAGATCTATGGGCCGCCGGTTACAACTGCTGTTCATGGACATCTACTAGCTCAGACGCTCACGAACTGACTAAAGCCGGGCTTGTGTTGTTGCAAGACGATGCTGGCGTCCGCATCGTGTGTTGGGATGGACTAAGGTAATAGTGCCATCTGTGTTTAGATGTAAGAAAGTAGTGCAACTAATGCCATCTGTGAGCAAGTGTTTAGAACAAGTTAATACAACTAGTGACATCTATGATCAATAAAAAGATTTACCAGGCATTCACGTCTCATGCATACCAAGCAATATCCTGATGGTTTGAACCTGCGATACGTAAGATAGAATTGAACTTATTTCTCTACCGAATTAAATACTTTAAATCTAGTAGTAACTAGTGTTCTAAACTCGGACAACTAACGCCATCTAGCGAACAGTAATATTAAAGCCTGTAGTTTTTTATAGCCAGTAAAATAACTAACTCAAAATGAATCAAGTTAGAATGCTTTCTAACCACCGGCTTAGTCCCATCTTTCACTATAAAGTCGTTTGTTCTAGGTTACGTGAACACAAGGTGCCATACATAGATGTACTAGACTTCATCAAACAAAAACTCAATCCGGATACCATCAGAAGCCCTGAAAGTAAGTTAATTTATATTTTTTAGTATTTTTAATGTAAAGAAACTATAACTGCCTCTGTGGTGATAGTGAAAACAAATGGTGATCACTAAGTCTCAAGTTCGAATCGAGTCCTGGGTCGAGTAGAGATAGCACTTTGCTATTGGTATGTTCTAATTTATATTAAAGAATTCCTCTGAACTAGACTGGATTATGGTTACGTGTCAGTTATATGATATTAAACTCGCCCCTATTACATGGGACTAACTTTGTCAACGATTAATTCTGGGTGTTTTAATGTACATTGCGTAAACTTTACGCTGTATATATTTTTTAATCTTCATTGCTGAACTAATGATACCACACAGCAAATGCACACCAAATGGCCACATTTATTTCTTATTATGCAGGTGCAAATCGCTCACTAAGTTGGTGTGAGAGCGAGAAATCAAACAGTTGCATCACCTCCGTCACTTTCATCACTGCAAGTGACCGAATGACGAAGAACTCTAAACGACACTGTGAGAATCAGGTACGTTGAAGTAAATTGAACCTTATTACTTTGTAGTATGGGTTGTAAGTCATAACGCCATATACAGCGTTTTATGTAAAACGTGTAATATGTTTTACTAGCTGACCCGCGCAACTTCGCTTGCGTCACATAAGATAGAATGGGTCAAAATTTTCCCCGATTTTGTAACATTTTTTATTGATACTATGCTCATATTGGTCGTAGCGTGATGACATATAGCCTATAGCCTTCCTCGATAAATGGACTATCCAACAATGAAAGAATTTTTCAAATCGGACCAGTAGTTCCTGAGATTAGCGCGTTCAAACAAACAAACAATCAAACTCTTCAGCTTTATAATATTAGTATAGATGTTATAACATTAATTTAGGTTACGGATGTTTCGACCCATGAATCAGTCCCATCAAAGAATAGAGACATTTGGGCATGCGATCTCGACCTTTCCGAGCAACTGCAGTGCATTTCCCTCTATAACTTCATGTATGTATGTGATCATTCTGTGGGGAGTTCTCATTCGCGTCCAAGATTTCACGACATTTGTTTTAAGTGATGATAGCATTACGCAAAATCTGTGTTTAAAGCGCATGACCTAAACTATTAGTCTTGGGTTCGCCCGTTTCACGCCGAAGCTAATACACGGTCCCTTTCCATTCACACCAATGTTTATAATTCATTGGAAGATGTAGTATAATACGCGTTTTTCGTGTAGCGAAGCTATTACACGGTCCTTTTACTTTCCCACAGGTGTTGATAATTCATTGAAACATGTAGTATAACGTTTTCTTTTCAGATCAATACGCAAATAACATCGATGCTGGTAGGTCTGGGCCTGCAGGCGGTGCTGGGGCGCGTGCGCGTGGTGGTGCTGGCGCTGGCGTGCGACGCGCCCGCCGTGCGAGCGCTGGCCGCCGCGCTGTCCGCGCCGCTCGACACCGACGACCTGGAGCGAGCCTTCCGCTCCGTGCAGGACCTGTAAGTCTCAATAATTCTCAGTATTTTCACTGGACTATGGACTTTACGACGCTTCCAGGATCAGACTAGTCTTAACCCGCTTGAAAAGTATTGAATAGCGCTTAAACTCCTATAAAAAAACACAATTGAATAGATAAACTACCGCTAAATAAATAATAATAAATAAATATTAATGGACAACTCACACACGGTCATTTGATTCCAAACTAAGCAGAGCTTGTACTATGGTAATCAAATAACTGATAAACATACTTATATACTTCTAAATACATACTTATATAGATACATTAACATCCAGGCTCAGAACAAATACTCGTGCTCATCACACAAAGATTTGTCCCGGGTGGGGTTCGAACCCACCACACGCGGCGCCACGGTTGTTGCGACGAGGTGACCGCTTAAACCACTGCGCCAAACGTGCAGTTATGTATCTCAGAAACCGGGGGTACAACAGCTGCTCCAGCAAGAATAGATAATGGATCACATTCTATTTGTTCGGTTGTCTCTCCTGATGCTATTAGAATGGCTACATTTTACTATAACGTGTATAATAGTTACATTTGAATATGTATGTAAGATTTAAGAAAACCCCTTTTAATGTTGCATTCATTATAATGATTATTTGTCAAAATAAAATGTCACAATACAGGCAAGTATGACGAAAATATCAATTTCTATGCATATATTTATTCAAGTTTCTTACTAAGCGTTAAGACGCTTAATACGTCAATTTTTAAAATCACTGTTTTTCTATCTTTTCTATATTAATAAATTAGTACCTACTTTTAACTCAAACACCCAGTTGTTTTAGTCGACATTTCTTTTATCTAATAAAAGTGTAACGGTCTCGTGGAAACGTCCCGTTTGACCATTTGCACGTTCTTATCAGTTGCCCTTTGTATACAGGATGAATTTATTAACTATCAATTTAAAATTGATTGTTTTAATTCACAAACGTCGTTTAAAGTTTTTTCTAATAAAGCCATATCAATGGCTTTAAATATAGCAATTTTAGAGCCACACGTAATGAAATAATAATTATTATTATTTAATATTCAATGACTGTGCCTCATTCTATGGTGCGACGAGTGACCGCTCTGGTGTGTTCACAGGGCTTCACAGGGCACTTTCAAACAATCGAATAATTTTGACACAGGATAAATTATTAACAGTACGATGGACAAATACTACCCTGTGCGGTTACGGTACTGGTACAGTTCCCACACGAAACAAATGTTTGCATTTTAACAATTCAACGAAGTTCTAAACAAAGTAAATAATTCTGCTTTGTATTTTTTTAAATACCACCCTGTATATAAACATATTACAAACTTGCCAACCTAACCCCAGACTTAGTTCAAGAACCAATACAAGATAAAGAGTGATAAACAAATTATAAATAAACACATCAAGAAATGTCTTGTTGCTCAAAGGGCAAATGTGCATTGACATTTTGTACGCAAAATACAAAACAAAACGGTGATTAATTTACTAAAGTAATTATCAAAATTACAGTTTGTAGTAAACATTTTGTTCAATACAAACTTCTGTTTGGTTTTCGAAATAACTTCGAAGTATATAATAATTTAGTATTGCAGGGACGTCTTCATTCAATTTTGCAATTAATTAAGGCGCTTCTCACATCTATACTTATATTATAAAGCTGAAGAGTTTGCTTGTTTGAACGCGCTAATCTCAGGAAATACTGGTTCGAAAAAAAAACCTTTTTGTAATATACCATTTATCGAGAAGGGTTTTAGGCTAAAACATCACGCTACGGCCATAGCCGGAGCGGAGTAGCAACGAAAAATGTTACAAAAACGGGGAAAATTATGAGCCATTCTCTCTTATGTGACGCAAGCGAAGTTGCGCGGGTCAGCTAGTATAAAATAAATGAAGTGCAAGATTATTAAGATACGGTGACTAGTGATTTAATAACTTGTTCTGGTAGAACGTTCATCTGAAATGCTAATTTTTTTCAGGTTCTCATTTGATCCCAACGAAAATACGAGAGTTTAACGCCTTTGCTTGTACTTCTATCCTATATTTTATTACATTTCATAGACAACAGCTGATTTGACTCGTCCGCACGGCTTTAATTAATACACGAACGATTTTTCCAGGTTTCCAAAACGCCAAAACATACTAGACGATGCCCACAAGGAGCTCGCGTCCCTCGCTCGTCAAAGCAGTCAAAGTCGATCGTCAGAGGAAACTACACTGTACGCGTTATATTCTATACCTGATTCACTATGTCGACTCATCACTTGACCCCTTCAGGTATATTATAATTTATTTAATTATACATTAGATAGACAATTGTAAGAAAAGGTTTCTGTATCTGTAACGCTATTTTCTACAGTGTGTACTGTACCTCGATTCTTTACCACTATCGACTACCAACAACCGGCTACCTATCGAAATTTTGTCATTTAGAATGTACTGCCAAAATGTTTCCTACGACATGTCAGAGGCGCTGATCAGATTTTCATACAAAATTTCTCGATGACAGTTCGGTTGTCGGTAGTAGTAGAGAATCGAGCTACTGTTAAGTATCGAGAGTTCATTTGTTTTCTGCCTCTAGCGCGGTCGGTGTATCCAACTACCGATCATAAGGTATTTTCTATCCTTACAGAACCAATTTTATGCGATGCATCTTCATTCAGATATGACCGTCTCGTAAAATGTATTTTCTACTATCCTTGCTAGAGCGCTAATCAGGTTTTCATACAAAATTTGTAGCCGATAGTTGAAAGTGATAGAAAATCGCGTTACGCTAAGAGTTATGTAATAACAAAAAATAGTGGTGAATATAATTATCACTTGTATAATAAGAAGAAGAAGAAGAAGGAGAAGACTTGTATAAAAGACAAACTGCTAAAAAAACTACTAGTACTATCTTGTTTTAAGACACATTTTAGTTAAATATTTAATCATATTCATTTCGCAAAAATATGGAGCCACTGCCAATAAGATGTAAAATAGATTCTCCGTTATGAAGATAATACTGCCGATATCGCAAGTTACAGATGAACTATCCAGTGGATAAAATAAATGAAATATTTGCCAAATTCCATTGTTTAGCTATCTAGTGCTGTTACTGGTTTTCTTGAACTACTACTTATATACGTAAAGTATACGTTATTCATGTTTTTAATATTTTAATTTCATTAAATATTACTCTCATTTCATAAATATTGATTGTTGAAAAACGTAGGTAATGATGTTGTTTAATATTAAAAAGTGTGTTAACAGTTATAAATTTATTTAACTCACTACTGTCCCACTGCTGGGAGAGTCTACTCCCAGATTGAGGGAAGGTTAATAATAAATGTATGAAAGAATAAATAATAATTAATATATTACATTATTTACAGTCGTTCATCCATTTATCATCGTTTGTGTTATGTACTGTCAAATAGGAAAGTTAATTTATAGTGAGAAATGTTTCTTCCAAAATATATATTTTGTTATGAAAATATAATAATTTCGTGTCATTTCACCTAATATACAGTATTAATGAAGATTCAGTAATTTATTCTCATTAAAATGGATAGAAAATTAATTACTTACCATTTCGTTATTTAGATGTATTTCGATTAACATTTTCATCTTTCCTTTTCTTTCCTAAAGTAGTAGAAAAAGTTAAAAACAATACTTTTACGAAATTATAAGTTTCGTTTCAGTCTGCAGTTTGCAGTCTTCTAATAGAATCCTCCTTTAACTTTATAATTCAAAACGATATTTGAATGATTATAAATGTCCTAATCTGTGGTCTATTATCCGCATAAAATCCAGTCCTAAGAAAGCTGTTATAATCTATAAGAAAATTAACGGTCTATTAAGTACTTAAAATATAATAATTATAAAAAGTGATTGTTTTAGTCTTCCTTTACTATGTGTTAACTGCTAATAAAGTTAAGAAAAAATATGTAATTACTAAGTAAAGTTACTATCGTCATATATTTCTAAAGAAATTGTTTATGAAGCTAAAATATGTGTCTGAGGCCATTTAATACAGTTTTGTACAATAATTGTAAATAAAAAATACTTATGTTGTAATTTTTGTTTTATTTTCATTTCAGTCAGTCTTAACATTTAAATATTTATTGAATACATTCTTATCTACATCTCATCACTTAAGTTACTGATAGCTTATCAGCCAGATCTTTATATACGGTAAATTACTTTTTATTTATACACTCTAATCCACGGCGTTGCCAGCATCATTTTTTTATTAAACAAAGTAACCCTGGTTATGTCAGAAGTATGAACTAACACTCTCTTTCCTATGGGCTCAGCCGTTTTGACGCGAGTAGAAATATAAAAACAGACAAACATGCATTCCCATTATTATTTGCATAGATTTTGTCTGACATAAGTATCGAACCCACCACGAGCATCACAATATGATCAGTATTTAGACCCACTAAACTACTGAATGATACAATGAGTAAGAAGTTAATTACATAAACGGGTCAAGAATCACTTAAGATAATATATTTGGAACAATTATTTGCTAGGTAACAGTGTTGTTTATTTAAATAGAGATAATGAGTTATTTTTGTCATGTATCTTGAACTGTTAATTTTAGTATGGTTGATTTGGTTAATTTCCTGTTGAGCGATAATTAAGGTATAAATTTAATATTTATTGACATAAAAGTTTACAAAATAAATAAAACAGAATCAACTGTAATGATTCAAAAATGTATATTTTGACCAATTAACCAAGCACTTCTTCAAGCTTCTCTTAATTACAAATCTGAGAATTATACAAAAACACAGTCTTATTTAAGGTAACAAAGCATTAATCCGAAATACTTGCCATGTAATTTAATATTTTTACACACACTTTTTAGGACGCAAGTTTTCTGAAAGCCACCCCTCATTTTGTAGCTACCGGCACAAAACCGAATTAAAGCACCGCCAAATTTCTGACACCGATTCTTCAGATCTTCCATCAGTCTTCATTGACTCTTGCTCCATACAATTCTCCAATTCTCATCAGGCCCAACTGGGCTTATATTCTCCTTACATAGCATTTTTTACCCATTGCAGGGCATAAGCTTCCCATCAGTCATTCCTGTTCCGAAGTTCTCACTGCTTAAATAGCATAAACCCTTTCACCATTAATTTTCGATATCACTGGATCACTTAGCCTAGAGATCAAGGGCGCGAAGGTTATATGGACTGGAGGTACGCTAGGGCTCTGCTCCAGGCCTCTATCTATGGAACCACATCTTGGAGCTGTCACCAGGATGCAGGCGATGATGGAGAGGAACATCGCCAGGAGAGCCCAGAACATGAGGACTAGGAAGAACCGGGCGCGGCGCCAAGTGACCTCTTGACGGACGTTGAGGACTTCTTCGTGGGTTAAAGGCCTGAGGAAAGAAAATTGTGGTAAGAATTGTGTAGTAAATACGTCGTTGGTATTTTTGGAGTAAAAAACGCTAAAATTGTTATATTTTGTAGTATGATCTTTAGTCAGTGTAGTCGTTTGCGTAGGTTATCAAAAAAGATTATCAAATTTAAGCAATTGATTATATCTCTTGCTTCGTATTTACATTCTAAAGGTCATAAAGAACAAATAAGGCTGGAAACTGCGTAAAGCGGACGGCGTTGCGGATACTCGCATGGGCATCGTTGCGGTCCCAGGGCAACCGTCCGCGTGTACCTTCGCATGTGCACGTACGTACCTATACACGCACGGGTGCACGTCGCGGGCGTTATTTTAAATCAGTTTCGTACCTAAAAAAATGGTAGAATCTAGGTATTTGCCGCTGTCAATTTAAATTGAGTACAAAGGTGATAATTATAGCCCATAGCCCATAGAAGTCAAGCTGTCGGACAGTTTTGAGATAGGTACCACAAAGCAGTAATTCGGTCCCAATGATGAATTTATCATAACGACTGTATTTAATCAAGTTATTGTGTTTAACAATTTGGATATAACGGAAGAAAATAAATATATAATAAGATCTACATCAATCATCATTCATTCAACTATTATATTACTTTTAAGGACACTGATGACGTCTGAATATCTATTTCCTTATCAATAAAAAATAAAATATAATAGTATGACGCAGATCAAATTGCAGCTGTGATTTTAAGATAAGAGGTTATGTTAATTAGAGTATTCTAACTTTAATAGACATCCGTATCATTGATAACCATCACTACTTAATATACCAAAATTAAATCCCTCGGCGCGTCTGCCTGTTCGCAACAAACTGGAAATCTCAAGGACAGTTAAAGTACTTACTTATATAACTTTTTAAGGTTATTTATTAGCCCTTGCTTATGCCCGGTTTGTAAGGCAAATTTAGCGGTCGTTTATCTGTTCAAACAGTTTTTTTTATATGAGTTTAAACGCTATTGAATAGATAAACTACCACTAAATGTATGTACTTTAGAAACCGGTGGTTAATGATTTAGCAAAACATCGTAGTTTCTTTATATTTCAGAGTTCTCAGTAATTTACCTAACTTTCACCCCTGTATCTATCTCGGAAGTGACCAGCGCCCAGCAGTGGAGAAGAGATGTTCAAATTTATTTAGATTTTTATATGTATTGCCTATTGCTTTCAGTCTTTAGCGTAACCACAGCCTCGAAAACCAGAGGCGATATTATGGAGCGATAGTGAATACATATAACCATTTTGGAGCTTATAGCTTATACGAAAGTCCTTTTATTTAACGAGAGGCGTATCGCATTGTCTGATTTTATTTTCCCTTTATAATGCTACTGGTTAAGATAGAATCAAGATGGTACTTCGCATCACGGAAAAAATAGGGAATTTTATGAGCGAACAATGTCTTCCTTAACAAAATGTGTTATCAAGCAACTAAATACATCCATACAATGGATCTCTTTTTGAATGATTAGTATCCGGCAAAGATAATAATTATCTTGTGTTTCAATGAATAAATGCGTTGTTACAAATAGAATTTTCGAGGTTTCCTTAGAACAGTTATCGTTTAATTTAATTCGAGCATGTTTGGGTTAATTTCGGGTCATTGATAATACAATTAGGAGACAACGATTGTTTGATAAATATTGTACGGAATTTGCATGTATTGCTAACTATCATGTAACTGCGTGGGAACAAAATGATGAACATTTAACAAAATTGATTCCCTGTGTGGACTACCTGCTGCTCACAACTGGGTTCTATTCCCGGGTAAGTCAAAGTACTATTACTATTTCTCTGTCTTTTCTAATTTATGTTAAAATATTTCTAATTAGTAGTCCGAAATGTGATGTCGTGCCCGGTACCTAAATAGCAACAGACTCGCCCCTATTACTTGGGCTAACATTGTTAATGGCGAAACATGTTGTTAATTAATACGTATGTTAAAAATAGTCCGCTCATTACTATTGACTATTATAGGTGTTTTAAACACTAACTAAATCGATCTGCGAATAGAAGCCGGCACATTTTTCATCGGCGATCTACCGCAGCTATTTTAATATCGTAAAATGTAATCATACCTACAAGACGGATCAAAGTCTTTATTTATTTTTTGTTTTTGACTCTTAAGATCAATAAATGTCAAACTGGCGATCGAGTCTAATGTTTTTGACCTACCTACTTCTTTTACAGATTTTTTTATCACTTCGTCTAGTGTCTGTGCTATTTTTATATTATTATGTAGGTATGTACCGTCCGAATATACTTAGGTAGTGTCTTATACAATCATGTAGATACTAGTGGCTCGCCTCGTCTGCGCTTACGTTATAAAGTTTTTTTTGCACAAAAACTTAGCAAATTATACATTTAAGCTTTTCCTTGGAATCGTTCTACTTATTGGTGAAAATAGTATGAGAATCCGTTCAGTAGATCTTGAGATTACCGCGAACAGACAGACAAACCGTCGCGTCGCGGCGAGGAGACTTTACTTTTTATTATTAAAATAACTTTAAAATGGACCTGATGATAATTTGATAGTAAAAACAAGTGTCTTACACACTTGTTTTTACTATCAAATTATCAAATTACGCACAAATATGAATTTTTGTACCACATGCCATGTCATAATAAATATTTTTTTCGTCTTAACTAATTTAAGGATTTGAGAATTTGAATAATAGTATATTTTAGTCCTATCCGGTATTTTAACCAAAGAAACCACATTCACCTACAACCACGACCCAACAGACCGTCCGAAAAACGTGATTCTATTACTAATTTGCATATTTTTTGATAATTCAAATTCGAAACTCACGTGTCTCAAAATACCTGTTAAGTTATCTATTTTTGTAATCATTTGCATATAATTTAAAGGACACAGTCTATTCATATAACTTATTTATACATGATGAAGTTTGACACCTCTGCCTATGACATTGCTAGTTGTTATGCGATAAGGCGGTCTAGACTTAATATTGAATATTTTTTTTTTATCTAACAGTGAATTCCCCAACCCAAACTAGGCCAGCGTGGTGGACTCAAGGGCTAACCCCTTCCCTCGTTACGGGAGGAGACCCTTGCCCTGCAGTGGGACAGTAATGAGTTACAAAAACAGTCTATTAAGTTTTTATTAGGTTTAGATGCGTAATGTAAATTAATCGTAATATTAATGATTGGTAAAATTTCAGGAAAATACAATAAAAAAATTATATTGTCAGACCGGGTTAGACTTAAGTCTTAAAGAGAGTTAAGTACCAAAATCTCAATTTTCACAAAAAAGCATAACAATAACTCTAATCATTAAAATAATTAAATAATTATTATTATATTATTCCGTCGAGGTATTAAAAAATGCATTCTAACAAGTTTTTTAAACAATAATGAAAAATAAGTATTAGAGGTCTTTTGCTCTTGCCTAAAAAAGTACCTACAAACCTTTACTACTACTTAACTATTAATTATTTAAGCTGCAAGATACTAATTATTTTGAACTCTTTTAATTTATATATTATTATGTATCTTCTTATATACAAAAACGATTCGCCAAATTTGTTGCTAAGCGCAAAACTCAATATCGGCTCAAACAACTCAACTTATTGTCTTTGTAAAATTGTCCTAAAGACAAGGTTTATATGAGCGAAAAATCTCAAAATATCGAAAAAAAAAACAATTTTCAAAAACTAAATACCTCAGCCTCCTGCATCTTCCTGCATCAGACGCATGTCCCAACAATGGTTGTCTCTCCGGGTCCATGTCACACTCAGATATCGAACTCACACTACGACGGTCAGTGCCGCACTGCGCTATTGCACTGAGCAACTGTCATTAAACGCGATGAGATAATTAGGAGAGCTCTTATCATGTACGGACGACGGCCGTGATTTATTACTGGGGAAAATTTGTTAGCTCGTAGCAAGATTGTTAAGGAGTTGTGGATTGAGAGGTCTGGAGTTTGATTTCCATTGCGAAATTGACGTGAACACATACCTAATACAAGCATTCGATTCGTTTTTTCTTTCATTGCAATAACAAAAATCGATGTGCTTTTAATTAGAATAAGTGAGAAGAACTAAGTATTTATTCATAACATTTTAAAGTAAATCTTTAAATTAAAAATGTTTGCCTATCATCAGTCCGCGTTAAAAAATATAAATAATATGTTATACTTGGACAACTTACACACATCATCTGATTCCAAAGCACAGCTTGTACTTCTACTAGAAAACTGATAAACATACTCTTATACTTCCAAATACATATGTAGCGGATCGCTACATACAGCGACATCTACTGGGACCAGCGTACAACCACCACCCCGAGCAGTGTGACTGACGTCACAAGTCCTGAATCGCGCTTGCGAAGTTTGCATTGCAACTGGCTATATATCCAAGCTCCCGACTACAACAGTCGGGCAGCCTAGGCCCACCAGGCACGATCACCTCGCCTGGTCGGAGGATCCTCCCTTTGTGTTGGAGGAACACGATCACCTCGTTCCTCCACACATATTTATAAAGAAAAAATTATAAACTAGCCAAGAATTCCCTCACACATGTGATTCTATCATATTAAAAGGCCTCTCTTAAGACCTACAAAATCTGTAGCCACTAGCCAGTACTAAGAGGATTACAGATGCTAACGTTGTTTGATTAGCAATCCAAAGTTTTGGGTCCCGGGCCTCTAATTCACCAATATTTGATCGCTGGCCAATTTATTGGATCAGTTTTGAACTTAACCGTGATAGTTTCACAGGATTAGGATAGTTTGTTGTCATTTACTAAGTATTTTACTAAAGTAAGTAATTGGCTTTTGGTCCTGTATGAAAAGATGTATGGATGTGAATGGAGCAAAAGAAATTGGTAGGGATTGTAGCGAGTGTTATTATCATGAACTAATATATATTGTATAAAATTATGTCTTGCTTGCGAAAATTCTTAATAAACACTACAGAATATTGTTAAAGGGATAAATTACTAAGCTTGTCTCTTTGTCTGTCTGTTACGATGTCTGTTACCTGAACCGATTTATCTAAAAATAGCACAGTAATAGATTAACGCTCTAGGAAAAATATAGACTATTATCAATAAAGGGCATTGATGCAGCTAGAAGCTTTATAAGCAAAAAATCTTTCCGTCAACTTTTATTATAATACAATTATGATAAAAAAATGGCAGGGCGATTTTATCAAAGCCTAGAATTCAGCATATTGTTTGAACAAAACTCAAAATTAATACTCACACACAATTAATCACTTAATTACAATTTAATGAACACTTTCATTAAAATAACATTGCCAATTTATAATTTCTCATTCACAAAGTTACACCACATTTGTAACTTCTATGTAACATTAGTATAGCTCAGTAGATAAGGTGGTCGGGATATCGCCACCATGGCATTAAGTGTCGTAGACTTCCAGCGAAAGAACCTTATCAATCTTAGCTGCTGCAGAGATTCAATGTCTATCTTAATGTAAGTAGGCGCCCATAGCCAGTTGCGCTCACCGGTCGGTAAACGATCTGTGGGTTAAGCAACCCTTGGCGCGGTCACTCTATAGATGGGTGACCGCATAGTGGTATTTGAACTGGGCGTCTCCGTGCTTCAGAGGGCACGTAAAAAGTCGGTCCCGGCTGTCGTCTACTAAGATAACAGTCGTTAAGCCATGTCAAGCCTTCGGGCGGCTTGAACTACTTTGACACTAGGTTGACCACTAACCATACGATAAGAAGAAGAAGAATGTAAGTAGATATAAATATAGATTACTAGCTGATCCCTGCAATCTTCGTATCACCTAACAGCATTTTTTTAATAAACAAACAAATATTTCATAAATCTTTTTTTTCTGTTTTTAATTTTTTTCTAGAACCATCCTCGTTCTTTAAGGAATATTAAAAAAAAAAATAGTGAAATCGGTCCAGCCGTTCACGCGTGATGGCGTGGCCAAGGGAAATAGGGATCCACTTTTATCAATTCATTTTTATACGTTTACTGATTTCGCAGATTATCCTCTATATAGACACAAATTCTCATTGGCCTTAATTAAATAGTAGTACTCGGTAATATTTAGGGCAAAAACTCTATAATCTAGATAGGTATTGTCATTAACTTATCTTTTGTAAACAAAATCAAGCAATTCATAGGTATTTATTTAGTATATAATTAACCTTTCCACTAATTGATTTTATTATTTAAACTAGGTGGGAATGTTTTAAAACAAATAATAAGACTAATGCGGTTTTAATTGGCTATTTGTCCTATATACGACTTGTATATGCGTAATAATAAATGTATGTTATGTTTTGTTAAAATTTGCGGATCAAATAATATAATAGCTACCTATCCTTAAAAATATGAGAGTAGACTACCTAAGTAGTAGTTAATTAGCTTAACGCCTACAATACACACATAGCAATGATACAATAAGTTATAGCAATATACAGCAACGGAACAGGAATATCCATACATTAGTTCAGTTTCCTGAAATAGTTTAATGATAATAAAATGATCATACATATATTATTTTCCTTGGATTGCCTGACGTTTAAGTGCAGGTTACAGGCTGACTGACAGTCATAATATTCGTGTAATATTAGATGGTAAACATGCAACGCAAAAGCTTAAAAGTTATAAAAAATATAATTCGTATCGCAATTTACTACATTCGGTAACGTGTAAAATCAATTTAAAATAACTGTTGTAGAGTACCCTAGGCTGCTGATTAGTTTTCATAAATATAAAACACTTCGATACCTACTTGGTTGACCAAAGGTCTCACCCCAGGTTTCTGAGTAAATTTAACGGTAGTTTATGTATTCAATAGCGCTTATGTGTATTTGAGTTTTGACACTATTGAATAGATAAACTACCGCTAAATGTACCTCAGAAACCGGGGGTTAGTAAAAAGAATAGAGATACACAAACGAAATAATTAAAACGACCGCTTAATTAACTAATAAAATAATTGTCACACAAATATTTGTGGCCAATAATTATTTCAAACCAAATAATAATTATTATGAATAGTTTAATTATTATATCGGCGTTACCACACGCCACTGTCGATTGAACACGAATTAATTAAGATTTATCGTTTTATCGGACATCACCAATAAATTTGTTCCCGGGATGTTAAATTACTGGTTAATAGCTTTTAAACTTTCGCGTTGCATGTTCATTATCTAATATTTTACGGGAACTAACGCTAGATATAGATTTTACACCCAAAATTAAAATTTATTGCGTCTGTGGCGCGGTCAGGTGAGAATCGGACTTCTGACCATGAGATCTCTGGTAAGATTCCTGAGTCAGGCAAAATACTATTGGTCTTTACTAATTTATGTTACAATGTATTTTAATAGTAGACCAAAGCTTAGTAACGTGTTATGTAAATGGCAATAGGCACGTCTCCTATAAAATAGGACTAACACTTTTAATGACCAAACGTGGGTGGGAATATACTTGGGAATTTTAATAAAGAGATATAATTTTGTCCAAAAGTTTTAAATAACTTCATCACTTCTATAAATTGGTCAACACATTCACTTCATAAAAGTAACAACTCTTTCCAAACACCCATTTCCAATTAGAATCTTTCCGTCAATTAACTGCCAACGTAAAGTCCCGAAAGGTCCGTGCGTTTATGTGAGATTGCCTCCCGTTGTCATGTACCCTATATGTTTGGGGTTTGGGTCATACCTTTGTTGAACACGGGTATTGAACTAAATTGGTGCGAAGTATTGAAGTAACATGGTGAAATTATGAATAGCTGGATAGACAGACAAACGAAATCATCTTATTGGGGATGCGTTATTACACATTTTTTAGGTATGAATTAAGTATAAGTTATTGAATTTTAGAATTGGTCATCATGTTTTATATACATAAGTATAGGATAAATGTATGTGATATGTATAGTATAAAACGCTTTAATCGCGTTTTTATAGGCAAGAGAGCGAGTGAGGGGCTGTGAGCTATTAAACATCACGCTCAAAAAAACGAGAGAAATTATAAAGATAACTTGTAATAAAGAATACCTAAGCATTATTTATTTATTTAATATGTTAATCCATACAATTTGCCAGTTTCGTGACTACTGGATAAATATTGATTACCTAACCTAGCCTAAAAAAAAACTTAAGCAACCGTTTCAATATTATTACTTATTCTATATTAATAAACTACTTAATTAATATCTTGAAGCCATCACTTGCATTTTAAAAAATACTGCTTGCTAACAGTCTACCGCAGAACTATTTTTCACGAAATGCACCAACTGCATCCGTTACAATGGAAACCTCATCAAAATACGTTTAACTTTTTCCACCGCAGTCGATGAAAAACAGCGAAATTTTAAAATAATATTTTTGTATAAATTCGTGGTGTATTTTGCATTTATTTTGAGGTTTGTTTTCGTTTAATTTAAGTTTTTGTTTCTGTGATAATGTTTATAATTTCTGAACTACGGCAATGATTTTATTTATTGTAATTCTGAGTGATAAAATCGGTCAAAAATGTTGTTGCATGTTTGGGCAAAATGTTATTGGGCTTGAAATAGTACCAGTTAGTCTAACTTGTGACTTCTAATCTAATCCGCCATAAAAAAAATGTCCACATAAAATCATCTTTCTAGATTTTTTCCGCACATAAACCCTTAAATGACTGGACTACACAACCAGTGTAACCTGTGCCGAAACGCAAGTATTTTAAGGTAAAACGCGTTAATTCCTATATTTTTCTATGTTATAATCTCACAATTGTTTCGTAGATAGTATTATATAATATATCAATACATATCTGAACTGTCCCCGTTATTTACTAGGTATATAGCAGATCATTAGTGCCGGCTGTCTTCAGCGCGTAATGAGGCGTCTATTGTCAACTGAGCAACATCTCTCGCTAACTTCATATCTTGGATAAAAGTTGCTGTATCTGTACCAATTCTATATGTACCTACTATTATTTAACATTTCTAAGGTGTAAATGGTTGTAGGCTATTTATTGTATGTGGATATGCAGTGTTGATGAAACGTTATTTGGTCTCTGTCCATGCCCACGAGGTATAGGCGTGGTTTTTTGAATGTATTACAAAACCTCGGGAAAGTATTTTCAGTCTAAATTATAATCTAATATCATTATTGCAAAAAAATATGGATAGATGCGTGCTTGTTATTGTTTATCACAAAACTAACAAAAATGAATTAACATATATAGTATATTTTCCTCCGAGAAATTTTGAAATTTAAACGAAGTCACGTACAAGAACTAGTCCTTCCGTGCACACAACATTTATTTTTTTATTTGTAGGTCGTAATATAAATAATTTATGAATAAATGCAATCATTAATTCTGTAAATTAAATTAAATTGTTTATTAATAATTTATCCATAAAACTCAAAAGGACGTATTTTTCGGTAAATATCATTTGCAAAATGGCTCAAAAGCATCGTGTATTATAACGCCATACTTCGCTATATAAATTTAAATTAAATTAGCAACAGGAAACACGTTTGCTCTCAACAACGATGTGTAACGGTTTCCGCTTTTCACAAGTTAAAATATATTTCCGCTGCTAATGATACACAATCCTAATCCAAGAGTAGGGTGCGGTGCGACTGTAAAATGAAAGAGTTTCCTAAATTAGTTTTCCTTTTGATTGTTTCTTTTTTATTTTGTCTATTGTATGATTGTATGATTTTTACTTTTTTATTTTGTCTGGTTACTTGTGTACAGGTGCCCAGGATACAGGCCTAGCCTAGTTTGGGACCTATTGTTAATATCATGTCTCTTTGTAATTTCTTTTAGTCTGCTTTTGATCATTGATTCTTTACAATCGGTATTATCGAGTATCAAGAGTTTGTCAATTTAAATGTACTGTCAAAATAGTTCGTATATTACCCGTTAGAAGCGCGATCAGATTTGAATACAATGTTCGATAACTAGCCAGTTGTCGATAGTCGATAGTAATAGGCAGCTGCTCTGTAAATTAGACCGTGTATTATCTGGTGCTATATTAATAGTTTTCTTAGTTTGAATCCAATATAGTCTACGACCATGCAGATTAGAGCGCATAACCAATGCCTGGTAGGGATAAAAGATAGACCCGCCCTTGAATTCATTAGACCGGCGAACAAACTGTAAGTGCTCAATCACGTTGACTCGCGGGCGCGGTGGCGGGCGCGGTCGCGAAATATCAAACATATGGCGATGTACCGAAGTGTTCACGTACAAACCGTTCGCGCGGTCTAAGTCGCGGGCGAGCTAGCGGCGTCGCGCGCGGCCCGCCTGGCGCGCTCGCGCCAATATCAAACAAGTGAAGATGTTCGTGTGTGTTCACGTCGAACTAGCGGTGGCGGGCGCGATTCACTCGCGATGTTAAGTAAGATCAACCAGTTTGAGCCAGTTTGAGCCAAACGCCCGCCTGGCGGCCAACGTGAACACAAATCGCCACGTCCCCGCGCTCGCGACCGCCACCGCGCCCGCGAGTTCCAACGTGAACAAGCACTAAGCGTGGTGAAACAGAAGTCCAAATGTAGCAGTGGCCGGCAGATTCCGCTCTTTGGCAGATTATTTTCTAAACGTATACCATTTACACTTACAAACTAATTTAAAAAAATTAAACATTTTGCAAAACTTATCTCATTTCCCGCTCATCTCAAACGGAGACCCTCAAAACTTCCCCTAAAATAATACAGTGTAGCCTGTTTGAAATGAGCGATAAATTGTGCGGCCCCCAGCGGGCTACTGTTTTATTTTGTGTAAATTTTATTGGACCTAAGACGGAAGGGTTTATGCTTTGACCTTGAATTACCCTCAGATCGTCGTTTTGTGGGGGTAGAATTGGGTGGGGATGTTTGTAGGGATTGTCACTTCTTGTGAGCTATGGAAGATACTTGTGCTTTTTGTTTGTGTTTTTGCTATATTTATGCTCTAGAACTTATATGGTTTTGATGGTGGTGTTACCGACTACTAATTATATCATCCAGGCTTCATTTCCTGGTTTGAGTAAGCTTTTGCAATTTGGGGCCTGGAGTTTGGTAACGTGCCCGGTATACCTTTAGCTATATTTTCGCCTTCTTATACATTCGAATAACACTATTCAGCGGAAAGAGGTTGTATTTTCTACATATACATCTCTGTTGACACATTAGGGTGTAACAAATATGATATTATTAAATACGATATCTGGAGTCGTAAACACAAACGTCTCAGGCATAGAAGCAGTTTTTCTAAAATCGAGAACTTTAATTCAATAAAATTACACACGACAAAACCTGCATGATCACACTACTTAAATAATAAAATAGAGCAGTAAAGTAATAGAGTTTTCCATTCTTTTGTCTGAAGCACTTAATTTGTAAAAGAAATTCCCTCAGCGTCGCACCGAGGCTGCTAGAATGCACCCATTTCCTTATTGCGGATTCTTGCACGAGACGTTTTGCGGCCCCTGTTTTATATTATAGGGCTTTTAAGATACTGATATTTCCTTATTTTTGTTTTAAGGACCAAATCCATACTTATATTATAAAATTGTAGATTTTGTACGTGTTGTTTGAACACGCTGATCTCAGGAACTACTGGTGCGAATTGAAAAAAATGAAATTATATTTTTACTGTTGGATAGCCTATTTATTAAGGGAGACTATATACATTATAACATCACGCTAGGAGCATTTACAATTATACACAAATATATGTTATAGTTAGGTCTATAGCCTTTCTCAATAGATAGGCTATCAAACAGTAAAAGATTCCATTTCAATTTTTTCAATTCGCACCAGTAGTTCCAGAGTAGCGTGTTCAAACAAACAAACGAACCAACTCTACAATTATAGATACACTACTCTCCGAGAATTAATCAATCCTGAATCTGCTACAAAATTCTTCACTAAAACAGATTTCAATATAAACACCAATGATCACAATAACAATGTCGGACTAGAGCATGATGTAAGCTCATTAATCAACGCGAGCGGTCCAACGACACGTCTATTGAAATTCGTTTGTTTACTGATTTATAGCTGTAGCCTCCAAATGCATTGTTAACCGTTTATTGGGAACAATATTTGATGTTTAAGCTTATTTGTTTTGATTCGTGGAAACTGCTGTACAAAATATAAGATTACTAGCTGACCCGCGCAACTTCGCTTGCGTCCAATAAGAGAGAATGGGTAGAAATTTTTCCCCGTTTTTGTAACATTTTTTACTGGTACTCTGCTCCTTTTGGTCGTAGCGTGATGATATAAAGCCTATGTCCTTTCTCAGGTATCAAAGTATCTCCATACCAAATTTCATGCAAATTGGTTCAGTAGTTTAGGCGTGATTGAGTAGCAGACAGACAGACAGACAAAGTTAAACACATGTTTCGCGAGTTTAATATCGTCCCCGTAGAGCGAAAAATCACTAACTAACACCTAGGTGATTTTGAGATACGAGGTGTTTTATGTCTTAAATGACAAAAAAAAATATAACTTTTTTCGGAGATTAGTTATCGATGTATGAAAGGTTTATTTTTGAAGATATATTAATTAAGTATATGTTATATGTATTAAACCACGAAAATAGTATATAAATTATTAACTGTAAAGGATAATTTGTTTTACCCCAAGGTTTTCCTATTTATCTGTCACTTAGTTACTTTTCACATGTAGTTAGTTAGTTTTCGCATCAGCATTTAAATATTATACTAGTAACTAAAATCAGTTAGTTATTTTAGGAGTAAAACATATTTTACATAACTATGTCTAAATATAATACCCAACTAAATAGACTTTGCGTATTTATTAATTTATTGCCTAATTTAAAACTAGTGTCCTATCAGTTGAAAAGTTTAAAAGTAAAACAACATTCTTAGGCAACATTTATTGAAAAAAAAAACTGTCTTTAAGTATACAAAACCTAATTAAAACATAATGAACAAGAACACGTTACAAAATCATCAATAGAACAGCATTAATGATGTAGCCACATCATTTTCCTCTTCTTCCTCGAGCTAAGTGACGTCAGGCTCACATAGCCTATCCACCACATCGTTACTAACAGGTAAAGAATCATACCAAGGATAAAGTTCGCTTGGTATGACACCTTTGACACAAAGATTTAACAAATCTTTCCTTGCAGGGGTGTATTTACCCTAGGGCTAGAAGGGCTACAGCCCGGGCCGGTTTCCTCTCTTGGGTCTGCATCTTGTCGTGGTGAGGGGGCTTAGTAGAATTGAAAGGTTGGGGAAACAGTGATCGCGAGTAACAAAAAAATTACTGTGCGTGTCCCTCTGTTTGCAGAGGACACAGGTGCGGGACAGGTGAGCCGTCAGTGGGAGGACGGGCTCAGTAGGCACTCACACTGCCCCGAGCTGACGAAGAGCCAGGCCGCTGCCGGCCTCGTCAACCGTCGGTTATCGTAAATTGACTGCCTCTGTGGCGCGGTCGGTAGTGTATGCGACTGCCGTGCGAGAGGTCTCGGGTTCGAATCCTGGGTCGGGCCAAAAAGTCTTTTCTGAGATTTTCTGTCAAGAATTTCTTAGAAATTGCCCGGAGTTGGGAAGTTGAGGTCGAAGACCTCCGTGCCTCGGAGAGCACGTAAAGCCGTCGGTCCTGCGCCTGACCTCTCACTGGTCGTGTCGGTTATCCGTCCCACCAAACTATGAGAGTGATGGAATAGAGAGTGTACCTGTGTATTGTGCACACACTTGGACACTATAAACAAAGTCCTGCACAGATGGCCAGTTTCAATGAAACTGACCGCCGTGGCCGTATATCGGCTAGGAGGACATTATTATTATCGTAAATCCGTCCATCCTTGACCGAGGGCCTTGCCTTAACCGGCTGGGTCGCAAGGAGACCACCTCTGTGAAAATCCCGAGTAACTCCAGCAGTGGCGCCCCCTTTACGGGCCTTGCGTGGTCAGAGTTCATTCGCTTTGCGGGGACCCCCGCGCCAGAAAAACCAGACGCAAGCGGCCACTGGGGCACCTCCCGCCCTCCAGTAGTATAAGGGTCACCGAATTATGGGGCCTCTACCTCGGTGGAACGATACTTGCCACCACACTCGCGGGAACTGTTTGGATAACATAAATTTGAAAACGAACCCAAATGATGTAAGTGGGAGAGGCGAGAAGCTCAAACCCGAGGAGATCGGGGGCAAGAAGCCCAGCCGTATTGACTGCATAGCATAGTTGCGGAGGGTCGGAGCACGCCCAGTTTTAGCAAGTGTCAGACAATGACCCTGAGGACAAATTCACCATCCAGCTGGCGGACACCATCCTCACTCACCACCAGGCAGTGGTGGAGGTGGCCGACAAATCCGGTCACCTCAAGGGTGACCTTTATAAAGTCCCTCAAAGACGCTGCCAGGAACATCAAACTGGCAGTGTCGGAGTCGAACAGGCAGTATGCTACGAAGGAGAATTTGGCGCGTCAGGCCCAGAATTATCGCTTGCAAGAGGAGGTCGATCACATGCCACAGGCAACGGCATCAACCCTCGCGCCAGAAAAACCAGGGGCAGCGTCCTCAGCTGTACCTGCTAACGCATTCGCCACGCCACCGCCACCGCACCGCAGCTCACAGGTCTCCAGACCAAGGAGAAGCAGGGTAAACAGCCGCGTCTTACAGTGCAGTGGCTTCCAAACCGCCGTTCACTAAACCGACGGCTGCCAAAGAGTAGCAGTTCGTCGGGAAAAATAGCAAGGCGCCCAAGGCTACGGAAGCCGACAGAAAGGGCAAGAAAATCAAAATCAAAATCAAATCATTTATTCATTTAGGTCAAATATTGACACTTATGGTAGTCGTTACAATTACTGAATCTACCACTAGCTCGGAAAGGGGGTGGAGCCTTATGAGAAGAGCTAGCAAGAAACTCACGGCCACTCTTTTCAATTGCCAAAAGTTTTACAATGTGGTTGATACAATAATTGATCATGCGAGGAGCTGCCAACAATCAGCGATATAGACTAAACGTCAATTAAGGAAAATGAATATAGTTAGGTTATTTATTAGTCTCTGATCACACCGTATGTTGGGAGCACCTACTAGCATGTGATAATAAGAATATGGGCAGCAAGTGAGCACATTGGTTGTGAACAATATAAAAGAAAAAAGTGACAGTTTTATGATTAACATCACATTGTATGTAACATCACCTATTTGCATCATTAAGTGTTTATACAATTTATGGCAAAGTTCCCTAATTTCAAAGAATCCTAATCAAGCGAGCGACTAATCCCAAGAGCTATTGTCGTTTAGATACTCATCAATTCTGTAATAAAAGAAGAAGGAAGAAGAAGGCGCCCAATCTTCGGACTCCAGCTGCAGCTGAAGGCGGCAAAAAGCGGTGCGACATATAGAGACGTTATTAGGGACGCAAAGGACAAAATAAACCAAGCCGACAATGAAATAGTCCGCTTCGGGGTTGCGGCTACGGGAGCTCGAATGTTGAGCTCCCAGGGGTCAGGGATCGGAAAAGCGGATGCCCTGGCCTCTAAATTGAGGGAAGTAATCGGGGAGGATACCTTCCGAGTGTCCAGGCCCACAAAGACCGCGGAACTGAGCATTACAGATCTCGACGACTCAGCCTGCCCAGAGGAGGTGAAGGTCGATTAAAGCCGATTTAATAAATAAAATTGATCAGGACAATGTAAAAAACTAATTTGTTAAAAATGAAAATAAAGTTTAGTTTTTTCATTCCTTGATGGGGCGGAAAGCTAGCGGAGCCCAGGGCGCGCCATCTTAAAATACGCCTCTGCGAATGACTGCAATAATGCGCGGGCGCGGCGAGGGTCCTAAGGTCAAAGGGCCTAATCTCACTAAGTAGCATCGTATCACGGGACATAGTTACCAACCTTTCATCTAGTAGTGTTTTTGCTGAGTGAAAAGTAACCAAAATATTTTAATTATAATACTCTAATGTGTTATGTCATCTACAGTCAGGGAAAATATTAACCAGAACACTATAGTTAGTTGTCGTTTTTTCTTTTAAACGTCTGGTCTTAAATAATATAGCTCGAAAAATAATTAATGGTAGTTAGTTACTTTTCGCACAAAATATCACATACAATAAAATTGCTAAGTCACTTTGATGAGTTTTCGCATTACTATTTTTTAAGACATGCGTAATTTGAGTAATGCGGAAAAAGTAGATAAGGTACTTTAATGCGTAAGTATCTTTCTCAACAAAGAAGAGAAAAAGTAATCAGGTGACTTAGTTACTTGTAACTCAACTGTCACAAATCAAATAATGTACTTAATGAAGTCTCGCGATTTACATTTTTCTAAATAATTACGTTATGAATACGAGAGTAAGACAGAAATATGGAGAAAAAATTACTGATTTTATTGGTATTTATAAGTCGATTTTGAACATTTTGTTACTTAATGACTTTTCGTTCTACGGGGACGATATGTATTTAGTTTTAAGCTACTTTTAAATAAATAAAATTATAAAAAAAAAAAACTACTTTCGCATTTATAATATTAGTATGGATTGTTAGAATACAAATAGCAAAAGGAGCTTGCTAGGATTGTAACGTGTAAAGGCGGGAATATATGTACGAATGCATGAATTATAATGCCACGTTATCCATTAGAACAGAAGTTACTTTTGTACAGAATTGAACCTATATCTGTCCCACTCAGGAGGGCACAGTTTTATTAATGACTAGCTGACCCGCGCAACTTCGCTTGCGTCACCGAAGAGAGAATTTTCCCCGTTTTTGTAACATTTTTCCTTGCTACTCCGCTCCTAATGGCCGTAGCGTGATGTTATATAGCCTATAGCCTTCCTCGATAAATGGACTATAACATTGAAAGAATTTTTCAAATCGGACCCGTAGTTCCTGAGATTAGCGCGTTCAAACAAACAAACAAACAAACAAACTCTTCAGCTTTATAATATTAGTATAGATTAGTATAGATATGAGGAAAGGATATTGAGTCTACCACACTAACCGACTTCACATTCCAACAAGAACTTTTAGGCATTCAAAGTCTTGTGATGTTTTTTATTTACAGATAATTATTTTCAACACACACATTACTTCAAAAAGTCATTTGAATTGCCTGAAGTTTGAATTGTATTATTGTATGGAAGGCGAGTACTTATATCACCGTTGTTTTTAACTATCAGTAATTTGTAAAGAAAATGAATGCATTTGGGTACCACTCGGCTAACACTACTCTCATAGGCTTACTTAAAACTAAAAAAAAGATATTTCAATTAAAAATCCTCCAATCTTCAGCTTCCATCACGCAACCGTAACCTTTCACACATCGGTAGAGTATAAAGCGATCCTTTTGTGCGTGTACCCGCATGGGCATGAACGCCAGACAATGGCTGACAAACGACCGGTCATCGGTACACTCACTAATCACGGCGACTTGAAATGTACCTCATTGTTGGAGATAAGACAAAATTTTGTTCATTCGTTTTACTGTAAAAAGCAGTGATAAGTGGTTTAAGTTGGCACCTCCCACACAAGTGGGTGCAGGTTCGAATTCGAGGCAATACACCAATGACTTTTTGAAATTATGTGTGTATTATTGGGACAGTAGTGGATAAAAAAAATCGTTTTACTGTATGGTTGGATTGTCTACGCATTCATAGCTACGTTAGTCGCTAGAAAATACTAGTACCTAGTGTATGTCTCGACTTATTAGCATACTCGTATATAAGTAAATAATATCATGTCAGTTAGACTCGAAAATGTAGGTAAGCAGAGGTACATGAAATACTCGAACTTAATGCCATTATGTTTAGTCCCATGTGAAAAAGGACAAATCAATTGGCTATCGTCATAGCCAATTGATTTGTAATCATCGTTTACCGACCGGTAAGCGCAACTGGATTCGGGCGCCTCAATTAGAGGTACTCGTACTAAAAACAGAATCACTAATTATAATTTAGATGAAACGTGCATGTCAAGGCTCTCTACTAACTTTCAGGCTGCAAGATAGTATTTATTCATCATCAATCTAGTTTTATCACAAATTTACCATCAAAAAATAATTTGGCAAAGACTCCCTCCATAGTTATTTACACGAGTATTTTTCAATTCATATATTCTGACGTCCGTTCGTAATTCAAGGTGTGCCACGATTGGTGGAACTCTTGGCTCGGGTCACCGGACTTTCAGCATTGACTGACAGTCCGAGAGTTTTTGGCAACTACCCTCGTTTTGGTCTTAGGTACTTATTTTGCTAGATTTATTCGGTAAGCATTGATAGGACGTTATGAGAATATGTACGTTAAGAATTGTTATTTAAGCTGCGTTAAACCGAAACGCTTTAAACGACAGAGGTTTGTTCATTTTGTACAGTAAATTAACCATTTAATAGAGATGTACGAAAGACCTGCGTTTACCTCACTGCCTTAGTTAAACGTTCACTCGCATACGTTACCCGACGATGTCGGGAACGCGCGGTAGAATAATCGTATAAGTCGCTATTTATATTAAACAGCTTTTTAAAAACATTTCAATTTTCAAATAACAATAACATTATTTACTCTTCTGTTTGGACGTGGTTGAAAAATTCTTCAATCTACAAAATGTCCTGTCTGTGTGTACAGAACCGAATATAGGCTATTTTTATTCTTCAAGTTGCAGACAAGCAGTGAAAATAAATACAAAGATTTCAAATTTGTAGATAGATTTCAAATCCGCAATTTTCTTCACCCATTACAATAAAATGCCTTTAAACCATTATACAAATAAAACATCATCTATCCAACTAGAAAAACCCATAAATATCTGAAAAGCAACATCTAGACTCAAATAAACCTGCCTCACTAATGGAAACGAAATTGCGTGCAAACTGTTCACTGAAACTTTCTGAAAGGCCTTTTTCAGTTATAAATAAAGATGGAACCGTGTTGTTTGTTTAAGACCTATCTGGTTTTTTTGACGACGCTTTTTTATTTCAGAATGTTTTAGTTTTACGGCTCCATTTCAGGTTTTTCAGTCACAAAGTTTGATAGCTGAAATGTCGTTTTGAGTTTTCTTTAACTGACTGGTAATTGCTTATGACTTTATGTACAAAAATATAATTACTGTCATACTCTTTAGCTTGCAAGGCGTGATTTTAACATATTATGAATGTATGATCAGGAACAAAATGAAAAATATATTTTTTTGATTCATTTTTAATTTTTTTCTAACATATAAATTGATTCAGATCGTAAACTAAGGTTTTAATGTTAGCCGTAGTGTTTTATTAAAAGAAATACAAAGCATTTCATATGTCAATAGGTATACCTTAATACGTACATGATCATCTTGATTTACAATCACGTAATATATTAGGTCGGGGAAAAAGTCTTTTCGCATTATAGTATGCATGAACTTGTAATAAAATATTTTCTCTGCACAAAAAAGCTCGATATTTTACCTCACGAGCTCACTGAAAGAAACCTAATGAACCGTGTACTCATTTGTGTTTCTTGAAACCAGAGATGTTATTACAAGTTCATACATACTATAATGCGGAAAGACTTTTTCCGCGACCTAATATTATTTTATCTTCTTAAACGATATCTACATCATCAATAGTCGTAAGCCCATAGCTACACTGTGAATTGACACATAGATGCCATGCATCATTGGTGCAGTCTCAGTTACGAGATAGACGTTGACTAATGGCTTTATCTGACGCATCTGACCAACACCTAACATGCGGGTATATTGTGCTGACAAATTTATGTGATATGTTACAATCTATCTTTGGAATATAACACTTGTTCTATGAGTGAATGTGAAGCATTAAAAGAGTAAGTTTTGTTATACAAAAGTATTTATAATTGGGTTTTATTGTGTCTTAGTGAGATTGGATCAACATAGAATTATTAGTGGGTTAACGAAAAGTTGTTAAACTTGTACTCGTAAAATGTTCATCTAAAATGCTCGGGGTAGACAGGCTATATATATATTTTTTGTAAATAATGTTAAAATTGTAATTATTTCGATTCCATGTTTCATTCGGGTATTTGTTTAGAGCTACTCATGTATTTTCTTGTCAATCAATACTTAAATCGGTTTAGTAATATAGACGTGAAAGCGTAACAGACAGATCAACAACTTTACTTTCATATTCATGTGGAATCAATCTAAGGATACGCTTTTTACCTTTCATTAGAAAAGGTAAAAGTCGCTTCAAATCACTACGATACATCGATTACATTAAGGAAGAAAACAGCAAACAGAAATGTAATATGTAAAAAATACAAGTTTAAATACTTCGAAATTCCAGGGATGCTAAACAGTTTCCAGGGGTTCCGAAAGCCGGTATCGAGGGTGCCATTTTCCAGCAAAAAATCCGGGTAATACCCGATGATAGGGAGCAGGTGTTCGTTTATAGGATTAAACATAATCCGGGTAAGAATCAGGGGTGGAACACACAGGGAAGTTTATCTAAAGGAGAGATTTATCACTTTTTGTACTGCTTTATTATATTTTTGAACAGCAGGTGTTTTTATAAGAATGTTCGTGAATTATTTATTGGTTATCGTTGTTGTGGAGTTATTTGGAAGGTTATTGAGTAGTTAGTCATTGCCGTGGATTTATCATAAGTTAGATTATTTAGAGAATAGATCAGAGATTTTTACAAGAAGGTTATTAGTGCTATCAGCAACTTATTAATGCAAACTGTAACTTCTGATATTTTATAAAATAGTTAATGGAATGAGCGGCTCTTACGTTATTTGGTATATTGGCATTTTGGTCGTAACCAATATTCTGACCGGCGACTCTATAAAACAGTGGAGTAAGCAGCGTTTACGCTATCTACCATGTTTTAGTCGTAAACAATACTATGGCTTGCGACCACCGCCCGTCCAATTGGGCCGAAACGTCAAGCAAATTAAAATAAATAATGCGTTACCATATTTATCCGTGTAATCATGAAACGCTTACATTGAGGTTCAACGTCTTCATTGCTCAAATTATACAATAACATTCTTAATCAAAATATTCCTCAATTTTTCCATCTCGTCGCTAAAAGCTAGGCTATGAGGCCCTTCTCATACCTCAGAGCTTTTAGCGGTACAGTAATAAAAATGACCTAATCCTTACCTCGCAATTACAGGAACACCTGCGCGTCATTACTCCTTATTATTCCCAAGGGTCTAGGGTCTACATTAGTCCTTAATTATAATTATTTATTTTTGTAATTAGTTCGAGGATTAGTTTATTACTTTCTATAAGGAACAATTTGGAGACGTTTTTTAGTGAAAGTTAGTGAGTTGTGAGTAGTATTCATTTATTGCGCCTCAAAATTTTTATAGTTTTCATGTAGATTGTATGTACCATGGCGTCAATAGCGCAGTGGGTAACAAAACCACTTTAGGTTTTACAAGGTATTTTTCACCCAAAAAAAAGGTTCCCTTAAGTAACAAATTCAAAATTTCTAATATTCATGTATGATTAAGTGTGTTTAAAATTGGTTGTAATAAATTCTTGTGTTTTTTCTTAGCCTGAGTTTCCAATTCGTACTACGCCGGCATGGTCGACTCAAGACACTACCCGTCCATAATTACGGGAGGAACGTTGCCCAGCTTTGGAATATAAAAGTCTTATTTATTTATTACTTTAAGCAAAACCTCAACAACTTGGTATAACAACAAACTTAGAAGAAAACTGCAATTCTTGTTTCCCTATTCAAAAATATTTACGCCTATTACGGCAAAAAATCTATCGTTGCATGTTTCGTGCCTCAATTTTCTACCCGGCCTATATGAAAGCAACGGCAAACTGTTCCACTAGCAACCCCAATTTGACTAAAACGTTTCAGCCCCTACGGTTCATTAATGGCGACTCTTTTCAATGAAACGCACCCCGCGACGTCCACAATATATAGGGGTAGTGTAAAAGGTATTTTTTTTCATCCACTGTGGCCTAAAAGCTGATATAAATAGAAACGATTTAGCATTTAGTGTGATGTTGCTAAAGGTTGATTTGAGTATTTATGCTAAAAAGATGCAATGTATTAGTACCTAAATACAAACTTTGACAAGTAATCCATACTAATATTATAAATGCGAAAGTAACTCTGTCTGTCTGTCTCCTATTCAATCACGCCTAAACTACTGAACCAATTTGCATGGGTATGGAGATATTTTGATACCCGAGAAAGGACATAGGCTATATATCATCACGCTACGACCAAAAGGAGCAGAGTACCAGTAATGAAAGTTACAAAAACGGGGAAAATTTTCACCCATTCTCTGTTATTGGACGCAAGCGAAGTTGCGCGGGTCAGCTAGTTTTATATAAATATCTACGAATCAAATGTAATTAAATCCATTACTAATTCTTCCCAGTGATTGAGTAACTTTTATATTATTAGTCTGTTTATGTTGATACATAGTATAAATCAAATAGTAACATAAGTTCAATTTAAAACTAAGTTTGGAATTTTAAAGTATGATTATTTCGAATCTGGATTGATAGAATTCGATTCTGTCTATCTAACAGAGGGGCGATTTCTATTACTATCGACTATTGGCAACCAAGTCGATTATATCCATTATTTAAACTCGATGCTGTCGACTGTAGAAAATCGGACAGCTGATAGTACTTTGTATGCGTTAATTTTATGTTAAAATGACTCGTAAGTCGTAACACAATAAATAAATATTGTTGGACAACTCACACACGGTTATTTGATTCCAAACTAAGCAGAGCGTGTACTATGGTAACCAAATCTATACTAATATTATAAAGCTGAAGAGTTTGTTTGTTTGATTGTTTGTTTGAACGCGCTAATCTCAGGAACTACTGGTCCGATTTGAAAAATTCTCAATGGTAGATAGCCCATTTATTGAGGAAGGTTATAGGCTATACATATATCATCACGGTACGACCAATAGGAGCAGAGTAGCAATAAAAAATGTTACAAAAACGGTGAAAATTTTGACCCATAGTCTTATGTGACGCAAGTGAAGTTGCGCGGGTCAGCTAGTAACTGATAAACATGCACATACAATGTACGCTAACTATACTATTAGTACTGAAACTGGTTTATCTTCTCAAAAATACAAAAACCACAATTGCTGTAAAAATTGGCGATAAAATAACCTGCCAGCTTTACAAAGCGGCCATATCACAAAAAATCTACTCTTTATTGACGTATGGTCTCAATTTGTCGGCACTTTGTTTGTCCACACTATCAAAGGCTTGAGTAAATTGGATTAAAAATATTTTGATAGCTTCCCCGTTTTTCGACGCTTAAAATCTGTTGGCTTGTTTTTTGGTGTCGTAAATTATTATTCTGTGAGGGAACACATTTTAGTAGTATATTAATATGAATTTTTAGTAGCTGCAAATCTTTGTTTTGCTTTCTAAATCAATTGTAATTTTAATTAGTTGTAATTACTTTGTGTAGTAAAAGTAGTTAATTATTATTTGTTAAAATGGGTCCTAAATCTAAAAGGCCGTTAAATAATTCTAGGGCACCTGATACGTAGAATAGCGACTTTCACCCATCTGGTTAACGGCTGAAAAGGATTTGATGGTCTTTAAATCAAAAATTATTAATTAATATAAATATAAACTCTTCCGTTACTGAGTGACTTACTGACTGACTGATGTACAAGACACAGCCAAAACTACTCAGCGTAGAAAATTGAAATTTTTAATAAAGATTCCGTAGGAAAGGTAGAGCAAAACTAAAAGAGGATTTCAGAATTTTTTGAAGGAGGTGCCTAAAAGGGAAGAAATCTTTTATGTAAAAGATCAGCAATAAAAATATTGTAAAACCGGTAAAGTCCACGCAGACGAAGTCGCGATCAGCTGCTGGTAATATATAAAAACGATACACAGAGATCACAAGATAATTAGTAAGATTACTGTCCCTCCTGTTGATAACAACTGGAATGAGGACGCCACAGACAATATATATTTTTGGCCCTGACCTATATAATATAATTAATTGATTTCCAATACTACAAATACATTCTGGCTTCGTCTCTATCATTAAACGTGAGACATCAACATCGTGCATCGTTAAGAGGGTCCGTTATCTATCTATCCGTCCATCAGAGAACGTTAGGGGGCGGATAGTTAGGGGAAGATTTATCCCTCCCCCTAAAGATTGAGACGGGACCCGTGGTCGTGTCGGAATCCCAAGGATTTATGTGCGACCCTTGTTTTTTACGGCTATGGTGGTGACATATGGGAGTGTGTTCCATAAAATTTTAAGCTGTGTCAATGTCATTTCTTGGAAAGGGTTAGTTTTGTATATGCATGTCAAGTTTTCTTGAATATTTTAGAGCAATTTTTGTTGTTGCAAACTGCGAATGGAATGCGTGTAATTTGTGGACTCGCGCAACCTCGTTCGTGTGTTTTATGCAAATATAAACATGAATTTTAAAAAATAAGTGCGTATCACTCCGTATCTGTAATTGTCTCCACACAAAGTTTCATAGATATTGATAGCAGTTTTGCCACAAAGCGTGATTGACAAATATACAGAGCAGTCATAATATAAAGAAGTAGATAAGCATGAACATAGATTCAAAGTACAAAAAATGGATATACCAAACGAATGTAAAACAAACCATACCTCGTACAAATATAATAAACATAAACCAAAAATAACAAACAAAAAGATGCATTTCAATCAGATATTCAAGCTAATTTGTAAGTGTCACTGCCCCGTGAACGATTTGCAGCAAAAAATCTAATTGGCATCAGTAACGAGAGATAAAGTCGGAGGACCGTGAACACCAAAGATTAATTTATTCGGTAGAAGAGCCAATGTATTAGGTCGGGGAAAAAGTCTTTTCGCATTATAGTATGTACTCGTATGAACTTGTAATAAAATCTTTTCTCTATACAAAAAAACTCGACATTTGCGAACCTCACGAGCTCACGGAAAGAAATCTAATGAACCGTGTACTCATTTCTGATTCTTGAAGCCAAAGAGATTTTATTACAAGTTCATACATACTATAATGCGAAAAGACTTTTTCCCCGATCTAATATTTAAAATGCGAAATTGAATTCATTTGGTGTTTGGTAACGCGCCGGGTAAATAGGCTCGCTCAAATGGCGAAACGTGTTTTGTACATTTCTGTAACTCTGCCTATACCATAGCGTATAAAAAATATAGTAAATCTTATGTCTGATTTCCACGGTTAAATGGCTGATACTGTTATTTAAAACATTTTTTTATACTTGACTTTCGGGAGTTTTTCAATGACCACTGTATACAGGTTTTGTAGGTTTTAAACACTAACTACGGCTTGATCCAGCTTTTGCAGGGTGTTAAAAGTCTGCACTAATATGTCCATTTTCAAACGGTGAAAGATTTATTTTATTATTGTGTTAAGTACTTCTTTAAAAAGTTACTTAACTAACTACCAAACTATGTGCTACAGTATTAGCAAGAATAATATACATTTTCATCTCAGTAAATATACGTACAGAACAAATCCACGTACATTTATTCTCATACGATATAGACATTAGCACACTTGCAAAAACAACATTAACCTTTCGTTTTTATTATGCTTTTTCCTGTTTCTTGTTGAGAGCTACTATTTGATGTTACCTTATGTCTCTGTTTGGAAATGTTTTCTTATTCTTATAAGGTGGAATTCTCTTGATATAATTAGATTTAAAAGGATAATATTATTAGTATTTTTTTTTATCGTATGTTTAGTGGTCAACCTTGTGTCAAAGTTGTTCAAGCCGAAAGGTCTTTGGCATGGCTTAAAGACTGTTATCTTAGTAGATAACAACCGGGACCGACTTTTTACGTGCCCTTCGAAGCACGGAGACGTCCAGTTCAAATACCACGACCGCGCCAACGGTTGCTTAACCCACAGATCGTTTACCGACCGGTGAGCGCAACTGGCTATGGGCTAATAAATTATTATTATAAACCTAATTAGTTGAAATGTAATGTTGGAAGATTTGAAGTTTGCTATCAGTCACTTGTTAAGGATTTTTTATCCCATTACTGTCCCACTGCTGGGCAAGGGTCTCCTCCCAAACGGTGAGAAATTAACGATAAACTATTATTTTTTTGTGGGATTCCTCAACTTACTTACATGATTTTTTTCTGCAAGTTTTACGTTGATGGCTGATGTGTGTTCTTACCGAAATTGGTTAAACCCAATAACAATTTTCCCTGTTTTACAAGCACAACAAAGGCAGTATTTATTGAACTAAACGTTTAATTATTTATAATTCAATTATTATTTACAAATTACTATTATATACCTATACAAAATCTACAACGAAAAGAAAAAAAAATAAAAGGAAAAGAAAAAAAATGTAGAGGCAGTTCTTTTATAAAGGTATCGTGATTATTATAATGATAGTTAAAACAATACTGCTACAGATCTGTGGGCTCGTTGAGCTTTAATTTACGAGTACAAGTATTCTGTTGTTCAAGTGTTACCGCCAGTTTGCTTAACAACCTAGTGTTCTTCAGTTTTTGTTTATTATAAGTATTTTACTTACAATGTTCTGTTATTGTTATACTTATATTATTAATGTGAATGTATGTTTGTGAGTTTTTACACATCCTCGGCAGAAACGCTAAACGTCTTTTTGTGATATTAATTACGGGATTCTTGAATACTAGGTACTCTATTCATATTTTATTGTTACAAATATGGATGTCAGTTAGTGTGTTTCTCTTTTACGATCAATTTGCCTGTATATGGCTATTTAAAAATACTCATTACTGTACCACTGTCGATCGGGTTAGATTAAGATCTAAGCCCTATCCCAGATCATCAAATTAGTCCACCACGCTGGAAATGTAAAAATTTGTTAGCATAATTAGGATTTATATGTATTAAAATACAAGCGAAACCGTGCGACTAAGCTAGATATACTATAATTAAAGTCAATAAACCTTAGTACTCTGTGTACAATTTCAAAATAAATTCACAAACACCTTAAAACTAAATATACTAATTAGACCTTCAGATTTATTTCAAGTACATCTCGAACTTTCGAGAATTACCCCCATTTTACTCTCGAGTATCCCCAGTAGGGGGTGGGGGGTGTATAATTTAATATAAGTGTCGGCAACAGCCACTGAGTTATGGTTTAATCCGATCATTATAACTGAGTACGTACTTAACTTGAGTTCTGTCTACACAAAGATTTGACTGTCATTAAATGACTATTTTAAGATGTTGAGGAATTCTCAATTTATTTTATACATGTATAATATCACGTCTGTTATATTCGAAGGTTTAGGCAGAGGTGTAAAAAATACACCTGCGTTTTGCCGTGAAGGGTGTTAGTCCCATGTAATATGGAGCGAGCCTATTGCCGGGGTAGTACATCTAGGGCACCCGTTCAAATAGCACCTAGCTTTACTCACATAATATACTTGACAGGGTCTCTTCGTGGACTAGGCTAGGTGCTATTCAAATGGGTAACCTAGACGGACTACCTCCTATTACAGTATACCGGGTACTTGACCAAAATCTAGACTACTGTTGAAAGTAGTACTTTGTCCGACCTGGGAATCGAACCCATCACCTTGTGGTTAGTAGTACCGACCGGCGTGAAATCGGCATGCTATTAAAATATGTTAGTAATTTAGTAGCATTGCATTTCTGATCTAATTAAGATAACATCTAATGATACTCATATAATACTACGCTTTTTAGATAAACAAAATAATCAGCTATTCCCATTTCGCCCATCATTTTAAAATGAATTTGCAACTTCGTCCCAAATGGTTAGTGTGTAACGCCGTCAGATGGCGTTAGCTGGCGTCAGTTCCGGTGCCGCGAGCAACCGCGTGTGGTAAGAAGCTGGGTCCAGTTGTTATAATTTATCTTTAATGGTATCACTTAGTAATTTGAAGTTAGTCGTGTAATTTTCGGGTTGGTGAAGACTGTTTAAAACTGCAAGAAATTTAGTAGTGACCCTTTGTTTTGGTATCTTTTTATAATTTTCTATTTATTGTTAGTTTTGAAATCATTCATCAATAATAAACGGGTATTACCGCGACTATACATATTAGCTTAGTTTGATTGACCACTCGTACAAGAGACATATTTTAAGGTTACTAAATAAATACAGGTCTTAATTGTATTTGTGATCTAAATAAATAATGAGATCCAAGTCGCAAAGTTCTATTAAAATTTGTATTGCATTTTTTTCTGTAATATAAACCTGCTCACGCCTCACGTGGTATCCTAACATTTTAAAATAAAAAATCAAAACGTTTGCTGTTGTTTTTTTCTTTATGACAAGATGTATGGATGTGAAAATTACAAGTTTGTGATGATCGTACCAAAGAACATTCTTTGGTCATTGCATACCTCTATGAGAAAAAGGCGTATTATTATGTATGTATCTTTCGCATTTTAGCCAGCAAATAGTATATTATAGACAGCAGTATTTTTAACTATTTTATCCTAAACAATAACTTACCTCTCCACTTCTTCTACGAGTGGCAAGACGTAGGAACAAGAGCCACTTACACTGAGAGCGCTTAGTATAAGTACCCTGTATTGTAACACATGCAATATAATATGTATTGATTTAAATATACATAGATTAGTTAAATTGCCTCTATACTGGTGATCACAATATCCTGAGTTCGATTCCCGGGTCGAGCAAAAAATGTTGTCTGATTTTATTGTAACGAACATATTCTCAATAATAGCCCGTTTTTTGGTACCTAACGTGCTCGGTTTATGGCAATAGATTCACTCCCTAAGGATACAGAGCCAGAATCTCACTAAACCAAAGAGGCCGTAGTTAGGTGTGATTTTACAAATAAAGTACGCTGTCATTTTGGGCATCAAAAAAGTATTTTGTACGTCTAAACAGTATTTCATATTCTTATTTGTCTGTTAGAGTCTCACATGATAGTTACTAGAATGAAAGCTCTATAGTCCAACGACTTCGAAGAGAGCCTTGGCATGCAAAAGTTATCTAGATTTTTATTGTCAGCTGCAGTGTGAAAGCTACTGATGTTCTATAATAAGAATTTTGTATTCCTCTTCCAGCCGCAAATCTTACATACAAGGTTCTTTAAATTAGTTGGACTTTTATGTAGTACTAGTTCTTTAAAAAAAAACTCATAGGAAAGCTTAATTCTTTATAACACTGTACGCATGAGTCTCAACTAATTATTCCTGGTGTATTAATTAGAAAACTTGGTGGGTAACTCCTGTCGGCGCCATGTTCCACTGATTAATTACTTGTTCGACCTTTATGCAAAAACTTCATTATGAGAAAAAGGTTTGAAAAAATGTTTTGGATTTTTGCTAGAAGGAAAAATCTTACTTTATTTGGATATTGTTTTAAAAATGATTTTGTTTTCTCTGTTTTATTTTTACAAAAAATACTGACGACTTTTTTATGATGAAACTCATTACAATGTAAGTAATTTAAATAATTAACGTTTATGTGTTTCTTAATAATATTAAATATTTAACTTTAACAATGTGAAACAAACAAAACATTTAATAATTAGTTCAAAAGCGTCACTACGGCGTGCTTGACATTAGATCGATAGAAACTCGATATTATCGAACCGCAAACTCTCACATTATTATATACTCTATTAACTTTTAAAGCAAACCCTAACGTCCCAATTTATAATAATACCGACCCTACCTGAAGGAGTTTTCAAAGAAAATAATTTCATAAATGTCTTCGCATGCCTCCACTCATTTAACGTTCAAAATAAACAAGAGAATTAAGTACGTAGTTCATTTTAATGAATTCACCAACAAAGTTGGTTGTGCAAATATTTACCCGTTCTTTTCAACTCAATTATCTTGAGTTAAGAATACTTTTTGTAATGCAAATATAGAGGATTTGTTGTGTTTTTGTGTATAATTAGTAGTTTTTGTGTCAAAGATTGTCAGTTGAAATATTTTTTTTTTCTTTCCGCAAAGGCTAGTTAAGAATTAAGTTTCACGACCGCATTAGCCATTATATGTTCCTGCATTACGTACCACCATTTTTTTTTCTATACGATTCCATCGATCTGTTTCGGAGCGCCCTATAAAACCCTGAACAGTAATCAGTGTATAAATGCATTTTTTTCCTATCTGTGGGCGAGAGCATGAAATATTATAAAAATAAGACATTTCTATACCAAATTAAACTTTCAAAAATATATTCTCACTAAATATAGGGATTATAGAACTGAGTGTCACCAAACCTAGTCCAAAAATCGAAACCAATTAGTCGAAACCACAGCCTAACAACATAATTGCGCTATCTAAGATCCAATCTAATCTGAGTATCTGTTGACCCCCTCCCATTAAGCCGGTATAATAAGCGCTCTATAGCAAAGTTTTCACATTGATCGGATAATTTAATTGAATGGAAAGACCCTTTTGTTCTTTCAAGTCCATAAATTAGAGGGTATTGAAAGATCGAGGAGACAAAGAACTTAGCTTTGCAGGTGGCGTGGAAACATACGGAATAACGTTATTAAACTGCCGGGTGTTTTTCTATATCGGCTTCGTGAGAATATTCATCTTATTCTCGAAACTTTTGATAATATTGTGCCACTTTCACGCACAGAGCTGGTTAATTTAAAAACTATTTTAAATAGCAGAAATCAATGAATGCTATTTGCTACGAACCCCGAAAACTTTTCTTGCTTCGTTCATAGTTCGTTCATCGTTACAAGTATTACACCTACACTCTTATCTCTTCTTAGCTGACCCGCGCAACTTCGCTTGCGTCACATAAGAGAGCATGGGTCAAGATATTCCCCGTTTTTGTTACATTTTTTATTGCTGCTCTGCTCTTATTGATCGTAGCGGGATTATACGAGTATATAGCCTATAGCATTCCTCGATAAAAGGACTATCTAACACTGAAATAATTTTTCAAATCGGACCAGTAGTTCCTGAGATTAGTGCGTTCAAACAAACAAACAGACAAACAAACAAATTCGTCAGCTTTATAATATTAGTATAGATTAGTAAAGATGTATCGTAAAAAGTAAAACCATAAAAGTAGAAAATATGAAAAAATATTCTGCGTTTTTGAACGCAATTTAAAACTCTATGTTGTTATTCTTAACACATTCGTTTGTCATCAACTTGTAAGCACCTGGCACTAAACTTTCATCTTCTGTTTATTAAGCCTTAGCATTAACTGAACAATTCAGAATGAACGCATGAGTTGGTTTATCGATAGTATAGGTCAAGTTCACTATAAGTTTTTTTTAAGTTTAAAAATAGCACAATATTGTATATTTTTTAATAATTTATTTGTTCGTTAACACGGACAACGTGAATGATTTTGCCCAAAAATTGCCCTATAAGTTAAACGTCTAAGTGAATACTATCAAAACATTATAATAACAGAGAAAAAGATATCGCGGTCGGTAGTGTATTTGGTTTCTGATCATGACATTGAGGTTCCATTCTCGGGTATAAAAATGGTATTGGTTTTATATGAGAATACTTTTCAAAATTAGTTTGGTAACGTGCCCGGAAAACGGTATTAACATTGACTTGTCCCCTATTATATGTGACTAACATTGTGAATAGCGAAATGCGGATGATTTCATACACCCTACCTACACTTTAGGGTATAACAGGCGTGATAATATGCATGTATGCAAATAAACACCCGTTTTAAAGTAATTATAAAAATTTAACTGCACATTTAACTTTCCTTTTCTTAACACTCAGAACCATAAAATAATATAACAAAGATTATCATAATGAATTGTACGACGTGTAATGCAAACATTAGGTAACACCTAACAATGGCTTAACTTGAGTTTTGAGCGAAGTAATAAGAGGGTAACTTGAGTTTAGTCGCGTTTGTGTTATTTTTAATGTGAATGTGCCTTTTAGTAGCTTGAATAATTAGGAATACAAAATAATGCAAACGAGTAAATTATCTTTTGATCCTTAAAATAAGTTTTAATTATTAAATGCTACGTTATGTACTTGTATTTTACCTGTGAAAATTTACGATATTATGGATTTTGTTTACTTCAAATTTTTTGACTTGATATTTTGACTGAAAATAACATAATATCGTAAATTTTCACAGGTAAAATACAAGTAATAGTTTATATATAACCAAAACTCGATTGAAGACAAAAATTTAATTCTAAGTAAGAAATGTTAATAATTTTAAATTATTCTTCAAACTATGAAATTTTATTATCTAGCATGGAGACTGTAAGCGTTGGCTTTTTATAAACCATGCACTATAATAATAAAATGTTATAAAAAGTGTTATGATGTAATTATATTATAACTTGAAAGACGTATGCATAAAACCTCTGCTCCTACTTTTACAGAAATAATCAAGATAGCATATTAAATCATTTCGCGGAAAATTAATCTCTTAATCCGAAAACGTACGAACCAGAATCCTCTACAAAAATAAATTTCGAAATTAAAAATATCCTACATCACTAAAACACGGTAATATTTCTCATATGAAAATATATTTATTTCCAAGCTCTACGCTTTCACGAAATTTTAATAAAGCTTAATACACTTCTCGTAGCATCTGTAGCACTCTCGTCTACGCCGTAGCTCGTGGCTACGCGTTCAAAAGAGCAATGCGAATATAAATATCCGGCTTATAATTAATAGCAGTGGGATTTATAAAAAAAATTAAAGAATATGAGTATCCATTCAAAATCAAAATCAAAATCAAATCATTTATTCATTTAGGTCAAATATTGACACTTATGATAGTCGTTACAATTACTGAATCTACCACTAGCTCGGAAAGGGGGTAGAGCCTTATGAGAAGAGCTAGCGAGAAACTCACGAAATTATTTATAGTATAAGTGTCTGATGGAATTAATTTCCACTTGACTGATATGCTTTGATTTGATATGACTGCAAACTTCCACCACGACTTAACTGAGTAGTGGAGGTCCGATAGGCAGTCGCTCCATGTAAAATACTGATATCCAGCTAGATCTGTTGAGACTGAAAGCCGACCACAACATAGTTGGAGAAAGGCTAGGCTGATACAAAATCCAATTTTATCATATAACTAGCTGAATCGCGCAACTTCGCTTGCGTCACATAAAATAATGGGTCAAATTTTTTACCGTTTTTGTTACAGTTTGTTATTGGTACTCTGCTTTTTATTGGTCGTAGCGTGATGATAAATATAGCCTATAGCCTTCTTCGATAAATGGGCTATCTAACACTGAAATAATTTTACAAATCGCACCAGTAGCTTCTGTGATTAGCGCGTTAAAACAAGCAAACAAACTCTTCAGCTTTCTAATATTAGCATAGATATACTGTATTTCATTAGATTTCAATATCATACCCAAAAAACCACCTCTAAAACTATACCATAACATTTTTCAGTCACATGCGAGATAGGAACCGATACGTACGATGCTTTCATAAACTTATAATTGGCAGCGAATGTTTCAATGTACCGGACGAGTATCGGCAACTGTAGTTTACGTTTTTGAAATCGTTATAAATTGGACTCTCCTGGTATGATGTGAGTTGATACTTTTCAGTTTTTGTTAGTAGTTGAAGAGTACTGCAATTGTTAGGTTTTTGATCATAGGAGTTGTGTAATAATGTTATTCGTTGATAGCAAAAGGTTTTTAAGGGAAGTCTGTTGTATTATTAGTTTGCTTTTTAAAATAAGAGTTCGGTTAAACAGATTTTTTATTTTAAGGTCTTTGTGGGTAGACATAATACTGCTACGTGGGACTGTATATGAATACCTAAAGTACCCTAGTAAGGCTTATTTCTTATAAAAATATATTTATGGTAGCGAAAACATACAAATACGGAGAATATGAACCCCGAATCCCCAATTAGATTCGAATCCATTATACGTTCAAATCCGACAAAATATCTTTCAGGAAAATATGAATTTTAACAAATGAAACCGCACGATTACTGTCGAATGGAGTCCCTCTTTAGGGGTTGCAACCCCCTACCCCTAACACCCGCTATCACCCCCTAACACCCCCAAACACCCCCAACTAATGGGATAATCACGCAAAACGGAACGGTCCATTTTGCACAAAATGCAAATGAAGTTTTTTCACACTCTATTCGGAGTGTACATTTTGATGTTCTGTTTGTTTAAGTGAAACTGCGTCGGTTTCACCTATGAAATTGTTTGTTTATTATTCAAATTGAAAGTTTTAAACAGAAGGACTTTTTAGTAACTGAACAGTTTGGACTACGCACAATTGAAAGCTGAAACGAGGGTGTATTTCATATATCTCTGCCTAAAACTTCGGCAATAACGGGCGTGATAATTTGTATGTATGTAAATTATTTTATAAATTTAAAAAAGAACTCAAGTATTCTGATTTTAATTTGTTTATTTTAACTTTATTAACATACAAACAAAGACTGATAGTACAACTGTTCGTCACGCACATTTTTTCTCAGTGTGGTCACTCTCATCACACCTAATTCTATATCTGGAAAAGTTTTTTTCTGACTTTCGTATAGTCGGTATTGTCAAAGTCAAAGTCAAATATTCTTTATTTCATAAACTTTAACAAGTATTTGAAATCGTCAAAATATTTTTTATCTACCACCGTTTCGGAAAAGCTGTTGCTCGTGAGAAGAAACGGCAAGAAACTCACGGCTTGCTCTTTTTAAATGTCAATATTTCCAAATTAATAACAATGTCATAATAATGAAATATAACAAATTAATAACAATGTCATAATAAATTAATAACAATGTCATAATATCAAATTGTAATACATTATTTTGAAATAGACTTGGTAGAAGCAGCACAGTCCCAAGCTTTGTTATCATCTAAATAATCTTTAATAGTATAATATCCCTTACGACATAAATTACTTTTAACTAATAACTTAAATTTATTGAGACTTAAATTTTGAATTTCACTCGGGATTTTATTGTAGAATCGCACACACTGACCTCTGAAGGATTTATTTATTTTTTGGAGCCTAGTGACTGGGATAAGTTTGTCTTTATTGCGTGTATTTATATTGTGCATGTCACTCTTTTTTTTAAAAAGGGCGATATTTTTATGTACATAAATTAAGTTTTCATAAATATATTGACTTGCCACTGTCATTATATTTATTTCCTTGAATTTTTCCCTTAGTGAATGTCTACTTCCTAAATTATAAATTGCACGAATAGCCCTTTTCTGCAGCACAAAGATGGTTTGGGTGTCGGCAGCATTACCCCAGAGTAGAATTCCATAAGACATGACACTATGGAAGTAACTGAAGTAGACTAACCTAGCTGTTTCAATGTCAGTAAGTTGACGAATTTTTCTGACCGCGTAGGCTGCAGAACTAAGTCTATTCGCCAATTGTGATATATGAGATCCCCACTGTAACTTACAATCTATTGTAATGCCTAAAAATTTAGCATTATCCACAAGGTCCAACACATCTTCCTTCATCTTTACTGCTGTTTTCACTGGTTTGACATTAGGTGTTACAAATTTTATACATTTAGTTTTTTGCTCGTTTAAAAGCAAATTGTTAACATCAAACCAGTGTACCACCTTTGAGATAGCAATGTTCACGTCGTCAAGAGTGGTTTGTTGTCGTTTAAGTTTAAACAATAATGAAGTGTCATCTGCGAACAGTACTATCTCGTGACTATCCTTAACAAGATGTGGTAAATCATTAATATAAACTAGAAACAAAAAAGGACCGAGTATTGAGCCTTGAGGCACCCCCATTTTAACCGCAGATCCCGCAGATCGCTTACCGTTAATCTCGACCCTTTGAATCCTATTATCTAAATACGAGATAAGAAGATTCAGTGCCGAATGTTGAATACCGTAGTGATGTAATTTCCTGATCAATGTTTCATGAGGGACACAGTCGAACGCCTTGGACAAATCACAGAAAATGCCGAGAGCATCGTGTGAGTCCTCCCAGGCGTCAAAGATGTGGTTCACAAGCTTAACACCAGCATCGATAGTGGAGCGACCCCTTGTGAAGTCAAATTGTTTCCTATGTAATAAATTGTGTTTAGTAAAGAAACAATGCATTTGATCGAATAATAATTTTTCAAAGATTTTACTAAATGTAGGCAGTACTGAAATAGGTCTAAAGTTAGTGGGGTCTGATGTACTGCCTGACTTAAATAATGGTATTACTTTACTATGTTTCATTAGATCAGGAAACACACCACCATCTACGCACTTATTAAATATTAGAGCTAATTGGGGCGCAACTAGATCAATAATAGATTTTGTAATGACTATTGAATTACCCCAAAGATCTGCAGTATTTTTACATTAATACTATTAAAAACTTTTATAATGTCCTGATGCGAGACATAGTCAAACCTAAAAGTAGTGTTACACATAGTAACGTTTTCTTTAAGAATGCTTTCAGCGACAGTGGGTGATGAGTTCAAAGATTGGGTAGTCGAGATTGGAATGTCTGTGAAAAATTTTTCAAAAGCATGGGCTACGTCGGAATCCGCCCTAATGGTTCTGTTATCAACACTCAAGCAATATTCACGATCGTGGCCCCTTACTCTTCCAGTCTCACTATTAATTACATTCCAAGTCATTTTAATTTTATCATTACTATTTTTAATCTTTGAACTCAAGTAGCGAGCCTTAGCAGTTCTACAAACTATTCTAAACAATTTTGAGTAATTCTTAACATATGTCTGAAATCCTTCACTTCTATTATGATTTCTCTCTTCATATAGCTCAAAAAGCCTAGCTCTACTCTTATGTATACCTAAAGTAGCCCATTCACTAAAGGTAGCACTGTCTTGGACCGTAATCGTTCTGGAAGTAAATACTGAATCAAATTCAGAACAAAATAGTTTAAAAAAATTATTATATAACTTGTTAGGATCATTATTATGTTTTAGAAATGGAAGACTACAAGCTAATTTATTTTTAAAACTTTCAAAACGATTAACGGTTTTGGGAACAATAGTAATCTTTCTTTTAGCCACATGTTTAGTCTTAGCATCAAATGAAATTAATTGTCCACAATGATCCGAATCTAATTGATTAATAATTTTCTTATCATTAATTTTGATATTAGTGAAAATATTATCCAAACATGTGGCTGTTGTGGCAGTTATTCTTGTTGGCTCCAAAAACAAGTACTTCAGATTGTATGATTGAAAGAGAGCTTTAATTTTAATACATAAACTAGAATTCTCCAATAAATTTATATTAAAATCTCCAGAAATAATAACAAATTTGTTTAAATTTGTTACCTTATTTAAAACATCTTCCATAATACTCTCAAAACTATCATACAACGCAGAAGGAGGCCTGTATACACTCAATACAATAAACTGTTCTACCTCTATACAAGCTATTTCTGCAGTCCGTTCAACAGAGAGAGAAACAATATCATGGCGTTCCTTGTACTTTAACTGTTTATTAATTAATATGAGTGAACCACCATGTATGGAATATTCCCTGCTGAATGAACTGCCAACCTGGTGATTATTAAAGTTGAACATGAATTGATTGCTTTTTAGCCAATGTTCAGTTATGCAAAATATATCAATACAATTACAATTCATAAACAATTCAATTTCTAGCTCTTTGCCCATAATTCCTCTAATGTTCTGATGCACCAGGTTAATTACATTTCTATTTTTCTTAATTATATTAGGGCACTTTTCAATTGATGGATCTATTTTGCAAGAGGTTACCTCTTTTGTCTCATGATTTAATTTAAATTACATGTCATGTCAACATTCATGTCATAATTTTTATTGGGAATGTCAAAATTATTAGCCAATTTACTGGCTAAGTTATTTGAAATGTCAATATTATGTTGCTCAATAGAAGCAACTTGTTTAGCCAAGTTCTTGGCTGTAATAGAAATAAAATACGATAGCGAAATTGCTATTTGTCTTTTACAATAATAAGAAAGATAATAACTATCTTTCGTCGTATATAAACAATTACTAACAATCCTGTTAGTGTCAATAAAATGAAATTTATTATAATTAATACCATTAATTTGGCATGTCAAATTATGCATAATTACATTTAAATTAGATCTAATATTAAGTTCTTCCTGTGGCAAACCTTTACTAAGGGGAAGTGCAAACAATACAATTTTGTTTACATTCAGTTTTGATAAACATTCAAAATAGTCAATAAACTTCTTTCTGTTTACATTTCCCCTATTACCAACAAATATAATTAATGTTGTGTCCTGGCTGAAATTAGAATTAACAATTCTATCTAATATTTTGCAATAAGGTAAATTAGGAGTACAATAATTTGTGATTGAATGCTCCATGTTAGTGTTTAATATGTAGGAACTTAGATCTTTACCAATTTCAATTAATTAAGTATTTTTTATGAATTAACGGCACAACTCATTAATTATCTATACTAATATTATAAAGCTGAATTTGTTTGTTTGTTTGAACGCGCTAATCTCAAGAACTACTGATGCTACTTGAAAATTTCTTATACTGTTGGATAGCCTATTTAACGAGGAAGGCTATGGGCTATATAAAATCACGCTACGACCATAAGGAGTGGAGTAGCAACGAAAAATGTTACAAAAACAGGTAAGACTATGACCCACTCACTCTTATGTGACGCAAGCGAAGTTGCGCGGGTCAGCTAGTTTTATATAATACCTACCTGAAGTTAAAATGTATGCTGTGACGTTAATTTAAATACAAAATCAAAATACACATTAGTAACTAGTAAAATAGCTTGTCATCGTCAATACATCACTCGCGTTATCAGAGCCGACACCTTTCGGGAGCCGTGCACAAAAAATACAGCGCATTAATCAAAAACACTCGCTTGGCACGCAAGTCTCCTGAGGGCTTGATTGGAATAAAAACGGCTTGAGGCTCAGCTTTTTTTATAACGATTAGATTTCTACACCTTACGAAGTAGTTGATAGTTTACGCTAAATAGTGAATTGGATTTATTTAACGAAAGTATATTTTGGTAAAGTAGAAAGTAGGGGTAGTTACATATGTGTCTCGCTCTGGTTTTGAACCTTTATGAGGAGTTCCTCAATTTTTACGAATGGAGTCATGTGCCCTGTGTGGCAGTAATGGTATAAAATTACCTTTTGTTTGATCATTATTTACATACGCCATGCATAGATAAAATGAAGCCTTTCTCCTATAGGGGTAGCTGAAGACCAGAGAACGCTTATAATAGCTTTAAATCCAAAAATCTTCTTTTGCTTTATTAACATCCATACATCTTGTCGTACAGAATCGCTGATTAAGAGTACTACGAACCCCGTTGAAGAACATCACTCATCATCGATATGATCTGTTTACTTATAACTAAAGTACTATATACAACAAATAAAGTACCGAAATAAATTTATTTTTAGATTGAATTATTCTCACAATGGTGCTTCGAAGAAGTCATAGAAAGTTTGAAGCGCTGTTCAAACTGGCAGGTTTGGCTTCTATTTTGAGCCGCATCTCATTACCGATGTGGAATAATTGCAAGTCCTTCAATTGTAAGTTTAAGTGCTTCTTCACAAAAACATAAAGCTGTAAAATTCATCCTGACTCGATTCTAAAGGCTTTCGATTTCGATACAAAAATATCTGATTGTTAAATCTATAGTAATACATGGTTTATCATCTATTTTTTTCAAAAGAAAGAAGAAAAGAAAGAAATTAGAGGGAATTCCAAAAAAAAGCCATTATGTAAGAGGTTTATTTGATTCGATAATATCCACACATTAGATGAAAATATTACTTAAAACCAAAAACTTAAAAAATAAAAAGGGTAATAATCCCTTTATATACGTAGGACTATTTTATTTGGCGACATAAGTAGACCTTCAATATAATACATTTACATTTAAAACAATATCTATAAAAACACCACACGCCACAATTCATCACCAAATAGTCCAACATTTCGCGTACTACGCAATCCATGGCCTTAACCATCAATACTTGTCCGTCAAAAATACTTCAAAAAGTATACCGAAAGATTGGCAAACAACTTTACAAAAGTTAATCACTGAGACGTACGTCAATTCAGGTCAAAATAACATTCAGTCAAAACAGAATTTCTGTCGAAAAAGTTAAACAAATGTTTATTAAGAGAACATTTTGGAGATTACTTCGCATAATCGGGTCTAGAAAGACGTAAGTACAAATACGTGTTTTTATTGCAATTTTAAATGGTACAAGTATGCATATGATTCTTTTTTCGGTAAATTTAGCGTAAAATAAAAGTTTTATACCAGAATAATAAGTCTTTACGTTACGTAACTTCAATATTTAGTCAATAAAAGAACCAACAATTTACTATCTTAAAAATGTACTACAAAATATTTCACATTTTATACTCATTTTTGGTTTGTAACCCCAGCCAGACAAACTCATAAAATTTATTAGTTACCTATTAAATTTTGTTTATTTTTATATTTAACTGAACAAAAGTAAACAGCTAAAATGGTTGATTTATAAAGTGAGTGACTGTGACTTACGCCATTATTTTTGTCGGTGAACGATTTGCTTACAAAAGATAAGAAAAATGATGACGGAAATATAAATTTGGACAGTGGGATGTCGCGAGCATTGATGCGAAGAGATAAGGTGAGGTGCTGACTCCATCCCCTACTAAGGTACTCCTCGAATGAGGGTGCTTTACGAAAATTGGGCTTTTTTGTCACTTCGAGAGAGGTTTGTATCAATTGAGGGTCGAGTAGTACGTGCCTTTTGGCGAATTAAAGGGGGATTCAAGTAGGGGTTTTGCGTTTTGTAGTGAATTTTTACTTGATTTAAACTACATAATAATATAAAGATTATGTTGGTTGTATAAATTCAGAAAACTATGGCTTTTATTATACCTAATTGATAAATTGAGTGCCTACATTATTTCATTTAAGTTTTGATATAACTTATTTAAATTGTTTACGTTATCTATATTATTCATGATTAATAAATTTAATTCAAATAAACCTATTATGAGAGTCGGCAGTAGTATCGACAGGTCATCAAATATTTATTTAACTCTCGACAATTTCCAAGTCTTTCCGGCAAATGTTTTGTATCAACTTATACTATAACTAGCGGACCCGACAGACGTTGTCCTGCCTACACGTCTTTAATTTGAAAATTTTAAACGATTTTTAATAATCTAAACCATTCTCAGATCCCCTTGAATACACACAAAATACAAAAAATACAAAAAAAAAATACAAAAATTTTATTTCTTTAACTTATACAAATCGTTTACAGATAAACATTAATGAGGACCTCCTTTTAAGTAAATATATACCTGTGCTAGGAGGCCCAATACTACAAAAACTTTCATCAAAATCGGTCCAGTCGTTTAAAAGAAGTGACATACACATTTACAGAAGAATTATATATATAAAGATTAGCTTGAAATTGATATGTAAAACTAAAACTCACTATATTCTAAAAGCATTACGATCCTATATCTTCGATATAGTCAATTCTCAATATAATTTTATTATTCCTCTAAGCTAAACCAATATAGTGCTCAGTAGAAATAGCGTAAACCACTATAAATACTATCCTGGGAATAAGATTTAAAGGCAAACGTACACCAATTTGGATTTTGATATATTCTTCTGAATACATACGATATAGATAAATTAACATCGCCAACCAGGCTCAGGACAAATACTCGTGCTCATCACACAAATATTTGTCCCGGGTGGGATTCGAACCCGCCACACGCGGTGCTATGGTTATTGCCACTTAAACCACTGCGCCAAACGTGCAGCTAGTAGTAGTTAGTAACAGAGTTTTTGTTGGTTCCGTGTTATAAAAGACAAGGTAATCAAAATATTAAAATTGATCTAAAAATCTTATTAGCAAACTTAATCAATAGCACTCCACCCGGTCCATAGGTGAAATAGGAGTATGATCCGTTTTGAACAATATTTAAAACACCTGTTTAATTCATAACTTTAGTGTGCAACCTGCGCCTAAACGTTAGGCATTTTAAGGTAAAATGCGTGTTCACGTTAATTCCCGTATCTTATTATATATTAAACTTGTTTATTCATTCAAAAGTACTTTTAAAGAAAATTACAACAGTACTCCATGTTTTCCAATATTATGTGTTACGTGCAATAGACGCTGGACTTTACCACGTCGACCGCAATGCATTCCATACCGGAATGTATGAAATAATTCATACAATTCCCGCGGTATTTGAATGTTAACTGCACCTATTAAATACTTCACGGTATATAAATTATTTGGAACGAAAAACAAACAGAATTTGAATATATTGTTCGTTACAGAAATTACATGTTTTATAACTTTTGTCCTAGACTTCGTTCGGTGAAAGAATATTCTATGGTAAAAGGTATCCTATGTATATCTAGTTTTTAAACTATCTGTGTAGCAAATATTATAAAAAAAATTCAAACATAATTCTAATAATGTTGGTACTACAAACTCAAAAAAATATTTCTCGAAGAAAAAATAATCGTATTATTACTATGTATTAATCTTGGTTTTAATTAAAACTATCTGTAAATCAAATTTTATCAAAACCTGTTCAGAAGTTTTGGCATAATTGAATAACAAAGACACATACATAAATCAATCAGACCAAATTATCTAATTCCTAATATCAATGAGTACGAATCGACAAATAAGTTCGAGAACCAAAAGTAATTCAATATGTAAGTCTAAACTGAAAACAATTTCTTTAAGAATTTTCCAGTATTTTTTTCCAGTTCATTACTTGATGTCTCAGTGCGATGCCTTTAAACCGATATTGAGATAGAATCGATGTGAAACAAATGATATTTGGACTCTTTTTTTTAAGGAAATTGGGAAACTTTTGAAGTTAAATAGCTTTTTGAGGCTCCCTGGATGATAAAGATATTATGTTCGGTGTTTTATTGGCGAAATATTTTTAAGAAATATAAGCATACTTTTGCGTGGGTTTCCATTTGCATTGGTTGTATCAAAAAGAAAACAAATACAATATGTCAAGGTTGAAATAATTATTGCCTCAATTAGGTTAAATTTGTATTAAGTTATTTATTTTCAAAAAAGACTTTTTGAATATCGTTTTTAAAACTGATAGATATTTCTTAATCTAAACATCACACGAGAAAATCTTTTACTCGCAACGAGTTGGAAAAATCCCGTGCATTTAGATAAAATGGCGGTCACGGGACTATTCCAGCACTAAAGTCTAATTTACGACCTCTACTACAAACTTCCAGTGAGATTATAGATCTGAAAAAGAGAATCTTAGTTTTAGGAAATCGAGTAGCTTTTGCCAAGAATGGAAACACTGTTTCTGTAATAGTTTAGTTTCGTTTCTTTTCAGGAAATAATTTGCTTTTTGTTTTTATCTAAAAATAATTTGGTACTTTTTATGATATCTATACTCACATAATATTATGTAAATAAATAAAATAACGTATTTTACTTATAGGGGTAGGCAGAGACTAAAGAACGCTACTTAGTACGTGTATGCGTACTATTAATGGGGGCTGCAATCAATTGTCAAAAATATATATTTGTACCTATCATATGATGCTCAAATACCCACATAAAAAAATGTCTTTATTCCGTCTTATAAACTAACCGATACTTATCTATTCCGAGCAGGTAAAAACTTAATATAACGTTCGACAGTTCTTTACACCGATTCATTTTATAGTATTACTCTGTTGGCTAGGAGCGCTGTAAAAATGTAAGTGTTAATAAAAAAAACATTTTCAAAATATTAGCCTAAAAAGCCCAACATTAGTTAATTTTCATATCTTAGCTTCAAACTTCTGCAATTTAATATAAGCGGGCCGTAATATGAAAGTGGCTGGAGGTTGTCAGCGGTGGTTAATGCCGGGTCGCTCGTAGAAAAACTGTCGTACAGCACTTGGGAGTGTCGGCACGTTTTTGCCACTTTTGCTTCGGGTGCAAAACAACGGAGACAATCTGAAAGGTTTGTTGTTGTTCTTGTGTTGTGTTGTTATTTTTTGTGAAATGTGAGATCAATTTGTTGTTGAAAATCAAATTGTTTATTAATTTAAGGGACAATTTGACGACTTAAGGATAAATTAGTGTTACAAATTTATGTGATGGGTAAAGCAAAAGTAAATTTATAAAAAGAAACTGTCAATATTCCCATTATTCAGGTAACTGTACCTATAGAGGGGTTATGAAGCCGGTGGTTCATATGAAAAAAAAAAACTTAACGTATTCTACTATGCCCTTTTTGACGAAAAAGAAGGTTTGTTGATATAAAAATAAGAGATTTAAAAAAACTGAAAGGCGATTTTCAATCATTATAGTCAATTGAGTAGCTTTCGTAAAATTTGGTATCCGATAAAATAAAATTATTAATTACAAGCGTTTCTCGGCTTAAGCTTGGCTTCTTCGACAAAATAAATTATAAATTACAAGCTATACTTTACTCATGCATGGTTTCTCTACCAGGTACCTTGTATTCATTTAATTTTAACGGTGCTGGTTGTAGAACTAGTAATTTATTTTTGTTACATTATTAATAACGTATTGTTCTACAATTGTTTGTTATCCTGAATAAATAAAAATAAAAATAAATAGCGTAAACCAAATTTTAGGAAATGAAAAAAGATGGATAGTGACACTACCTAGGCAGACTCACACAAACAGTTGCTACATAACTTGTACATACATTACATGACATTCACAATAACATCTCCGTATATATTATTGAGCTGTTTATGTCTTAGCCTGCCAAGTAAGGCGGTGAGACGTTGACAACGAATAAAATGTAACACTGATTTATGTACTTATTAGACTAGTTTGGAAAAGCAGAAGAAAAAGATGAATACTATTCATACTAAAAATATTAATATGATTTATATTAAGTCAACATCTTGATATTGACTGTCTTCGTGGTGCAGTGGTTTAGTCACCATGCCGCTACCATTGCGTCGGGAGGGTTCGATTTCCACACGGGACAAATATTTGTGTGAACCACATATTGTTATGGTTCTAGTTGTACTTTGCGTCCGTTATTTGTATGTTTGTAAAAGTCCCCGCGACACAAGAACAATCCTTAGTGCGGGAGTTGTATTAAAATTGGATTATATTTAAAAAATAACCATCGTATGGTTAGTGGTCAACCTAGTATCATAGTTGATCAAGTAACCAAAAGTAACATTGTGTAATAAATAAGGTATCGTAACCCTTAAAATATTCACCGCGCGTAAGTCCCGTTATGCGTTTTAGTAATAAATTAAGGTTTTGAAAATAAAACGACAAATTATTATCAGAATCACTGTCTTTGGCAGTTTTTTCAACCATTGCATATAAGTTTCATTAATGGTAATTATCTCCATTTTGTAGCACACAATGTTTTTACTGTCTTAGAATTATCTATTTGGAAAATAATAATAAGGAACGTGAGTATTTCTAACCAAAATGCGTGCAACCAATTAATCCAGAATATACCACAAGAAAGTAATTTGAATATATAATCCCGGGAAATCCCCTTAATCCTGGGGTTTATCCTCAGTACGTCATGACGCCAAACCAGCGCGGGATGTGTACATGACATTTTGTTAATAAGAATAAAAATGTTCGTCTTGAAAATATTTTACGTATCCCCCTTTTCAGCTACCAAGGGTCTGTTATATGAAAAATAAAACAACCGATAAAGATCCTGTGTTTAATCCTAGGTTTTCAACTATCTCTATATTATATATAGATACATATCACAGAAATCGTTCGGAAGATCTTTTCATGCAAGTTTAACAGATATAATAATCAAGTAACCCATAGATACACGCTCAACATGCTCGTATTATAAACCGAAAGTCTGTGGGTCTATTTAATTCTCTGTCTATCTGTCATAACAAAACCACTTAGCGGATTAAACAATACAAAACCTAAGGGATTCAAACATAAGTGGTAGGCGCTTCAAACAACCGTCGTAATATTCTAACTATATAATAAATATAAAAAACTTGAGCTCAAAACTTAAAAAGTTCTGTCATAAAAATACACTTCACAAATCGATAATGTTTTCAACAAAGTGCACAACCCGTTTACGCTAACTGACAGTCTAATGGCCGATACAATTGACTGTCAATAACAGAGTCAAGCATTCAGGTGGACTGAAAATTACAGAGTAACTGTCTTCAGACGAATTAATGAGAAAGGAAAATTGTCTGCACACGCATCGTGCACGATATAAATAAAAAATGGAATTGTTACCTCGACTTATGTAGTTTGTCGTAAAGGTTTATTGATGGACGACTATTGTATCTAGCTGTTCCCGTCGCCTATAATATTTTTTGCCACCAAAATGGCGGACAATTAAGTTCCAAATATTGTTTTGTTACTAAAAACTTTTGGCTTAATAAAAGTTAGTAGGTGATAGAAAACATAGTATTTGATTCTGTAACAAATCGATATTCGGTTCGGTTTACAGCGACGCCCTTTATAAGTAACCGATTAAAAAGAACAAAGGTTTTCGTGTATAAATTGAATAAAATAAATACATAAAATACGATAGGCTACTATTTGATCCAGATCAATCACTTTCATCAAAGTGATTTAGCTATTTACCTGAAAACATAACAGATAAACAAACTTCGCATTTAGAAGTACAAATTCACCAACTTCGCTACTATAGGTAAATGTACCATTAAAAAGCATTCTCAAGATAAATTCAAATCTAATCTACTTTCATACCACACAATGTCATTATTGGATCGTTTTTTTCCAGTTACAATACTATCGAGTTAACTGCAACTCAAACAGTTTGTGCACACAGGTGCCTCTGAACAAACGAACGTGGACTGTGGACTGTGCGGACTGTGGACTGTGTGGACACGGGACGTCGTTGTGGACCATTGTCCGATTTATACGTTGATAATTAATTTGTGTGTAAAGCGGGAATTTGTGGACCGATGTAAAGAAATGGGTAGTTGTTGATAAATTATTAAACTTTTACTCTTTAAGAATTATTTTTTCAATAATATTGAAATTGTTGTAGACTGAAACATTTATTAGGCACTCATTTGAACGCAAATAAGACACTGTGACGTCATTATGTCGTATTTCTATGATAAAATGTGCTGTTGACATTTCATATAGAGTAGCTGATTTGACTGTTAGTCAATTACCGTATTCAGCTGGATAATTAATTAAAGGAAAGTTAAGATTGTAGTAATCATTGCATAGCGTTATGCTTTCTGTATGTCAATACATGGCAGACACAACAGCTTAAACCAATCCCTCTGGCCGGTACTCGCTAAGGAATGAATCGGCCTAGCTGGACTGGGATTGACTAGATTCGATATTAGTTCTAACTAGATGCAATTTTTACTTTTGTTTGATTAAGATTATTTTCATTTTAAGCCAGCGTCAATAGGACACGATCAAATTCAGCTGCTTTCTAATAATAATTCTAATTCTAATTCTGCTGGGAGTAACCCAGCTCTTCTGCCATACTCCTTCCAATCATTTTTTGATAGAAATGTAAGGAATACTGTTTAAATCCGACCTGAAAACTCTGCGCAACAATCCCATATATTATTGAAGTGACTGAGACGCAATCATAACTTTATTTAGTTGAATATTTTACCCAATAAATACACTAGCCTGGAGCCAACTAATTATGAAGACAAACACACAAACAGACAGACAGTTCTAGGCATCGTACAGAAAACGACAAATCAACAAACGCCTCGCGAAAACACACCAGCAATTCTAACTTGTACTGCGATGTATTACGTATAGCGGGTATAGTGATGAGCGAAGCGATTTTATGAGAATAGCGTTTTAAGATAAATTTCGTTATATTATATAACTCATAAATGTAAAGTTGGATAAAGTATTTTATTTAAGAAAGGTAGCTCTCGAGATTTCAAGACAGTGCAGGTAATGAATGTTTTATTTATAATTAATATTTAAGTACAAGAGAATACGGTGAGATTATTTCAGAATCTATATTTCGAAACGTACTTTACAAGAATTAGTAGCAGGAGCTTTACAATCATACAAAATAGTAATCATAAAGAAACCAGGCTTCCATTCATCATATCATAAATTAATTATTTTTTTTTTATATTTTGCGCCGAAATCGCATTGACTTACTCAGGTGACGAAAGGCCTTCGCTACAACTTCTGAGCCACAAACGACATCGTAATTAGCTACAGCGGCAACGCGTCGTATGAGCCCACCCCAATCCTAACTTGTACGACGATGTATTACGTATAGCGGATAAAGTGATGAGCAGAGCGTTGTCAAATGAGTGCCCAGCAAGTACCGAGGCAATGTTTGAAATAATGGTAAGGATCAAACATGTTACAGGTATCGCTGTAATCCTATGTTATTATTAATCCTTAAGATGTACTTACTATAAACAAATATAATAATAATAGAGGCCGCCTGCGACTTCGTCCGCGTGGAAACCCTTCCGTGTAAAAACCGATCCCTCGGGAACTACGAGATAATAAGTAGCCTTGTCCTATTTTGGGTCTTCAGCTTCCTATTTACCAAATGTCATCATAATCGGTTCCGTAGTATTTGCGTGAAAAAGTAACAAACATCGATACATACATTCTCACAAACTTTCGCATTTACAATATTAGTAGGATACGCAAAATTCCATTCTAAGCCCTTCAGCATAACCTTGAATTATTAAACGGGCCAAATCGCTATCGCTCCCGCCTATCACTATCACCTCTACCTACAAGAACTAGCAGTTCAGAGCGGTTAGTTGCACGTGCTTCAAATAAAACAGCACGAACTACAGACGCCGAGGTCTTGAGATAAACCGCTCACAATATACCTACTGGGGTTAGTTCAATGCTCATTGTTACTACACGTACGAGTTGTGTTATAAATTGGGGGTTAAATACAAAATGGATTTAAAGTCTCTTTAATACAAAGTTATTGTAGCCCACTAATATTTAGAAATGTAAATAGAATACGGGAATTAAAGCGAGCACTCATTTTTTCTCGAAAAGCCTGACGTTTCAGCGCAGGTTACACTGGCCGTGGTTGCAGGTTTGTTTAAAGGCATGTATGAACGTATGAATAACTTTTAATGAAATTTGGTTCAAAGTTCCTTTATTACCTCGATTAACTCACAGATTATTTTTGTCCCAGGATAGGTAGTTTTTCACGTAGAGGATGTAGCGAGCAGAAACTTGTGGACCAACTTAATATAGATCTAAAATAATTACTATCGGTTTTTAGTTAGTTTAGTCGGTTTTTAGACAAACCAATAGTGTTAATGAGTAAAAAATAATCTATACTTATAATAAATCTGTAGAGAGGTCAATTCTGTACATTGAATATATTAAAAAAAAACCAATGGGGGATGTTTAGTAACGGATACTGATACCGAATCTGCAATTTATAATTTTCTTTTCTTTCTGTCTGTCTGTCTGTCTGTCTGTCCTCCGTCTGTATGTGTCGCTATCACGTAAAAGCTACCGGATAGAATGCACTGAAATTTGGTATATGCATAGAATAAGTAGTGGAGCAATTTCTAGGATACTTTTTATAGCATAAAATTTCAAAGATTTTTAGAAAATTGAAAAAAATACGTAGAAATCGTTTGAACCTGCGTTTCCCTATAGAGACCATAGATGGCGTTACAATCCATTTCACAACATTCGCATAGTTAACGCGGCGCCTGCCGTATCGATACCTGTTGTTCGCACCAACCAATAGATGGCGTTATAAACCGCAACAAAGCATGTTTTTTCTAATTAATTTATTTTGATGGCTTTATTGTAAAAAAATACCTTTGAAACATTTATAAGATTTTTAAACATAAATGTTGTATGATATATTACACAAAAATGTTGGTTTACGTGGGTCCGGTGCGATCGGGATATCCTAGATGGCAAACCGAGTAATTTCGTTTGTTGTCGTTGTTCGCCGCAACTGACAGATGGCGTTGTTGTTCGAATCACATAATATTTAATAACCAAATGAATTGGTTGCATTAAGGAAATAAATTGGATAGCTATGAAACAGACTATGTGGTAAGTTTTAAAACGTATCATCGCAAGTATACATTATTACGCGTCTGAAGAGCTCCGGCGCAGATAGGACCTATAATAATATTCTGAATCCAGACGGGTAAGCAATGGTCAGTCTATTATAAGGTATTATATTTTACACTGTAAACTGCTACGGATACAGACGAGAGCGGAAAAGAAGGTAACCACAGGAAATCAGGCCTGCCTGAGCCTGTGTCACATTATGTGCCTTTCGGGTCCCTTTCGTAAATAACCATTAGATGACAAAAGAGTTGTTAACATTTTTATGTGTAGGTGTATCGAGTGCTTCGCAATTCGCGTGCTCAAACGAATAAGCAACAGTACGAAATTCACGCGAGCGGAGCCGCACGGGTCAGCTAGTGTACAAATAAAATTCAAAATTCTATTCAGTCCACATGCTCCATGCTTCTTAGAATTTAAAAAATATTTATAAATACGTAAACTTAAAATATCTTTATATTTTGAACTTCGCTAAAGGCTAAGCTACAATGAAAAGTCATATACTTAACTTATTAATATACTAATAATATTGTAAAAATATATTATTAATCCTATACAAAAAATAAGCAGTACACTGTCGTTTTCTATTTAATAAAGAGTTCCATACGAAGGAGAAATTTTCTGGGACTCGTCTAACTTTTCTTTTATAGAACCTTTTCTTCGGAACCAAATAACAGGATTATTTCGGCCAACGCACATATTGTGTTCATACTCGTATGAGTACTTTTAAAACAACCGATTATACATAGTATCCCAAGTCACAGGCCTAACCAACTGTTAATCCTATGTAACTTTGTACTTTTTCGAGAATTTTTTAAATCTTTATTTTTATTCATAGCTACAATTACTAAACGAGATCAGCCATACAATTTCTGCATTCTTTTCGTAGCTGACATTTGGAATTGCTTAAGATAAAATAGTACTTATTTGAGCAAAGAGCATTTATCGACTACTATCGAGCCAGCGATCGTGTATCGATCTATTTTACTATAGGAGTTTCATGCCACTTGTATGAAACTTTTAACATCAAGTAATTGAAAGTAAAAATCATAATGATCGCGCAACTACCTGGGAGGGAACAGACAAGCATACCCACGTAGAGACCGCATAACTTGTTAGTTAATTTTTTGAATTTGCTTTTAAAATTATATCGTGTCGTATCCATATCGTCGACGGATCGGCAGGTATAAAACGTACATCGATAGTTATTTCAGAAGCTTAAACTTTTTTATTCAAAATAAGTAGAAGTTTGTAACACGTTCATTCAAGTTCAAGCAAATTAAATGTCTTTAGTAAACTGTTTGATATAGGTAAAACTATTTTAGCGAGATATTTCGCTATCGTATTTTGTCAATTCTTAATATATTCTGTTCTATTATTTTGACTTTATAGATAGCTGGTCTCTCTCTCATTGTATGGTTAGTGGCCAACCTAGTGTCAAAGTTGTTCAAGCCGCACGAAGGCCTTTGACGTGGCTTAACGACTTTTGTCTTAATAGATAACAACCGGGACCGACTTTTAACGTACCCTCCGAAGCACGGAGACGCCCAGTTCAAATACCACTATGCGGTCACCCATCTATGGAATGACCGCGCCAAGGTTTGCTTAACCCACAGATCGTTTACCGAACGGTGAGCGCAACTAGCTATGGGCGCCTCGGCGCAGATAGCTGGTAAAAGTGTCAAATATTGACAATAAATAGAAGACAGAAGAAATAAAGCTATATTCCAGGACTCGAAGAAAGGACGAGGTAGTGTCACTGTGTTGCATCGACGCATCGTTAATATGAGGCTTGTCTATCAATCTTGTGTTGAAGAGTGATGTATTTTCTAAGATGCGTCAAAGCAACGCAGTTTTGTAGCCTTGTCCAAAGAGGCTTCCAATGTGTATTTTCAATTCTTGGTAAATCTAAAATATTATTTCTATATTGCCATGAAATCAAACTCAAGCCTTATGTTTAGATAATTGCCGCACTTAATACCCTACAAATGCAGGTGCGAACTCTGACATACCGGTGACGCACAAAAATAAATCTTCTAAGAAGATTATTAGTGAAAACAAAATAACCATTTACCCTACAAAGGCAGAAAGTTGTCAACTCTCACAAACTGGTGACGTGTGAGCAAAAATAAATCTTCTAAGATTATTAATGGAAACTAAATAATGTTACGTTATCCATCTCCCACATTGCAGAAAGGCAGCCCACATAGACCCACCGCAAATTACACTCAGTATGTAAACGCTCCCATTCCTGACGTACAACTGTAAATGAGACCAAAACTTATTATCTGTGTTGCAGCTAAAGTTTCTCCCGCAATTCTTCACGTCTACGGGTTTTTACGAGTCCACATTAATTCTCCAGAAGTGCTTACTTTACCCAAAGAGTGGGAATTAAAAATGCATTCGAGCTTCTCCGTAGGCAAGATAAATTTGAGGTTTACAACGATATTATCTATTGGTAAATATTTTATGGGGATTTTCTGTGATCCGTTGCCTAAAAGTTATAAGATTTTTTTTATAATTGGCTAGGTTTTCTGTTTGTGGTATTAAAAACCAGTTTCACTGTTCGTGGTTAAATATTAGATAGTCTGTTCTGTAGATTTGAAGTGACAGCAAATATATAATGATACCATCAAAATAGCCTTCTGATAAACTATCCGATACTTGTTCAATACTGTTATAATAAAAATGTGTCTTTATTTTGGACCCCTGAATATAGACAAAATATATAAAACCGCGAATATGCTTCATTTATGGTTACCCAAATATTGTTAAGAGTTTGCAAAGATTCATATTTTTATTGTCACGCAGAATTGCTCTTGCAGGTAGGAGATTTTTTATAAAAGAGAAATGTTCATATACAAACCCTTGTTTCTAAAAAAACAAACCGGCTCGTTAGCCAGTTTCAAAAGGCAACTGATTGCACAGCACAGTGTGCAGGCTGTATTTTATCGTTGAAGGTTTTGCCAGCAGACTGAAGTTAAAAATAAAACTAATTGTATTACGAATTTATACTTTTATCGTCTTATTATAAGGAAGATTAATCATAAATTTTTAGTCATAGCTGCTATACCTACAACTGTTGCTTTGCCTAATAGCCGAGTGAAAGAGACGGTTTAGTTACGATATAATGCTTCTCGTTGTGAAAAACATTCTGTTAGAACATACTATCTATCTAGAACATACTAAGTGAAACATAAATGTATTGAAAGTCACATTATCAATGCCAAACCTCTCAAACTTATGTGTAGCAATCGTAATAGTTGTTAGGTCCAAGAGTGTGAGTTTTTAATTCATTATTTCAAATCTCGCTTAAAACGATTGTCAAACTTTTTTTAAATAGTCCTTATCGACATTTAATAGTTTCAACAATCCATATTTTATTACAGTACATTTTCGATCTTCAAGGGAATTTCCTTGCAATATAATAGGAGTAAACTAGATTGCAGAGAGGCTGTGGTTGTCAGGAAGTGGCCCCATCTCCTTTATATTGGAGATCCATTAGCCCTGTTTATTGGAAGTAGGCGGGCCGGTGTCTTATCCAGCACTTTGCGTTTTAACTCAAGTAAGTACTTGACGTTAATGCTTTTAAACTCCGTGGCGTATTGGTTAAGAACCGACTGACTGGTCGTACGTTCGGTTGCCATAGGAAACAAGTAATTGAGAGATCCGTGTTATTGTTTCGAATCTCTGTTACTCGTATAATAGAATATGAAAAGCAAATATTTTAAAATATATTTTTATAAGTTGTATAGTACAGTAATTTTATCTCATTACTGTCCTACTGCAGGGCAATATAAGATACAATTAGACAAGATAACATAAGATTAAGGTACTCAAAAAAAATACACATTCAACAGACGGACGGATTCACATATGAACAGTGTTTCAAACAACGACCATCTCGGGCAAAATAACGATAACGATAAACTACGATTTGAAAACTACGATAATATTATACATGTACGAGTAGCAGTTAAATTAAACAATCAGTCAAAATTCAATGCAACTGCTATAAAACGTACTCCGAATGAGCTTTTGTTAAATGAGTTTTCTAGTTAGCTAGTTTTAATTAAACCATTTCATCTCAATTTGCTTTTGAACCGAGTAATGTGACTATGAATCTGACCCTTAGGACTGGGGATAAAGAGTTTGTAGGTTACATTTGAAATCAAAGCTAATAAAGAACTAAATCAAGTGTTTAGAAAATGCTAGAGCTAATTTGTAGAATCTCACGTTTATTAATAAACTAGCTGACCCGCGCAACTTCGCTTGCGTCTCATTAGAGAGAATGGGTAAAATTTTTCCCCGTTTTTATAACATTTTCTACTGGTACTCTGTTCCTATTGGTCGTAGCGTGATGATATAAAGCCTTTGGCCTTCCTCGATAAATGGGCTATCTAACACTGAAAGTTTTTTTTCAAATTGGACCAGTAATTCCTGTGATTAGCGAGTTCAAACAAATAAACAAACTCTTCAGCTTTATAATATTCGTATAGATGTAACAAATTACTGTCCTACTATTGCCTATAAGCGCCATTTTCAGCCATCGGTACACCGTTGAACACCGTAGTGCTGGTGCTGAAGTTTTTTAATACTTAAATATGTTAAAAAGCCAGCTGCCAATAATATTATCGATAGTGTTAGAAATCGTATTACAAATGAGCAAGTTTTCCTCCCGAAATAAGGTGGAGTAATAACCTTAACTACCAAAACCACAGAGGCAGCACCATAGCAATCATTTAATCCTAAAATAAAAATCTGAAGCATCCTGCTCCAAGTATTTTACCAAAATAAATAAATAAATATTGAGGAGAAATACTATGACACATGACAAACTCCCTCTTGTTTAGATTGTAATACATACTATGGTAAATATTTAATTATGAAGCAGTGATAGCCGAGTGGTATAAGTTGACACCTCCCACTCAAGTGGTCGCAGGTTCGAACCCGAGGCAACACACCAATGACTTTTCGAAGTTATGTGTGTATTAGAAATAATTATCACATGCTCCAACGGTGAAGGAAAACATTGTGAGGAAACCTTGCATGCCTAAAAATTTGTTTCATACATTTATTGAGGGCATGCAAAGTCCCCAACCCGCACTTGGCCAGCGTGGTGGACTCAAGGCCTAACCCCTCCCTCATTACGGGAGGAGACCCTTGCCCAGCAGTGGGACATTAATGGGTAACATTTATTATTTAATTATTATAGTTTAATTTTGTTTATTTTAGATTATGATCAGAAGACAATTAATTTGTACTTGTTATAAAGTTGAATGAATTAAAATAATGATTTATTAATCAAATAAAAAAAATAAAACTGATGAAATAGTAACATGATACTTACATTATTATATTGAAATGTGTGAACCAATTCGTAACAAGCGGATTGCGTCGTTTTCATTCGTTTCCCAATTTGATTGGACAACGGCATCGTTCGGCAAAAATCGATTTTGGTTTTACTTGATTTCTTTCGGCCATTTTTTGTACAAAAGTCGTTTGTTATTCGTTTCCGATATAATTGAGTTTGGAAAGATGTATTGTATTTTTGGACATAGAGTAAAAAGAATAGATATGATTCACTTTTTGGTACAAAAAGTTTAGTCTATGTTAAGGCTATCTTAAAAATATTATCAAATGATCGTTACATTAACAGTTTTATTGATGTTTATTATTTTTTACCGCATACTTTTGTTTATAATTAGGTAAATAAATAAATCTTTGAAAAGTGTTATAAAAATACCATCTACAATAGTATTATCTAATCTCACACATACTTATAATAGACAGAAATAATATTTTTTCAACTGCTATATCTACTACTCTATGTAGCCCTCGTATTTCTCAAGAATATAACCTATCACCATTCTGTGATATGTACTACGTATCGTATTATAATATTAGCTCAATGTTCATCACCGTAAAATTATATACTACCGCTTTACTTCAAACAAGTGTGAAAACAGACAGCCAAAAATGTATTCTATATTGCACACACCTTTACTTACCGACAATAAAACACAGATTCAGAACAAAACCCACAACAGCCATTAAAAACAAACAAACATACAAACATTAGCGCGTCTCGCGGCGAACGTTTCCTCTTCATTTCACGTGAGTTCTCCCAAATTATACGAAGTTATTATACACAGGGATACTAGGTTAATCCCGCAACCTCGTTCGCTTGAAAATATTTAACAGAGGAAAAAGTATATGCTCTGAGTTTTATCAAAATCTTTTTAGTACTTTTGGTATGATTGAGTAACAAACATTTATCCTATCTTTCGTATACCTCTATACCTAATATTTATAAATACTCTTAAAAGTCTTGTTTTGAATTTGATTTGCGATTAAATACTTACGGTTATAGTCTTTTGATTGCACATTTTCTTCTGGGAGATTCTGGGATAAACTCAAGTAAGAAGGGAAATAAAAATGTAGTGAGAAGAAATGAAACATCACATCTAGTACTTAACAAACACTTTATTATAACAATAATTATTATCAAAATAACATAATTAACTGTAACGTCCGGTCGCGTGCTGTCTCTGTATATCTAACGTAATAATATCAAATGTCTTAATTTTTACTTGACATGTAACTTTCAGGACACCATCTCATTGACTTTCAGTAACGTAATGTCTTCAAAAACGGCCATTTTATAGATTTATTTAGAGGTTTGTTCTTACTAAAACAATCAACGACTAAAAAATATTCTTATTGATTTATTTCCCTACAAACTGTAATTGAAAATAAATTTTACAATTGAAGATTCATTCTAACAAATTATTTAAAAAAAATACTTTTGCCTGAAAATTTTGATCGTAACGGCCCACTGTGTAAGATTACACGCAAGTAAAAATTACGACGTCCTCATTAAACTACGAAATCAACACATCCACATTATTATCTATTTAGCTAGAAGATTGAGTAGTCTATAGATAAATATATCAGAAAATAAACGCATATACGACTTTTTAAAGCGCAATCGGCAAAAAACTATAAAAGGGTGTCTTGAAAAAATATCAACGAAAATATTTTTTCACAAATTTTCCTGTCAATTTTTCTGTTTGAGGGTTAAAATATATAATTTGCCGACTACTCACAGGGTTGAGTAAAGCAGAAATAGGCCAGTAACTATATTTAGGAACTATTAATTACAAATAAATACGTTATCATAGGATTACAAGAATGATTAAACTTAATAAGTAGGTGAAAATTACAGTTTTTTCTTCCAATCGCAGTATTTATATTACGAATGCCTCATTGTATTAAGATGATACAAAATTATAACAGCAAAATTGAAAAAGGTACATGGGTCTACGAACAGATTTTTTTGGAAAATTATTATATTTTACTCGACTATTTCAAGCAATTTTGCTGTTTACATCGATGGCGAAATAAATGAACACTGTAGCTTTTATGACTATCCTGATCTGTGAATATACAAAATACATGTTAATTGTAGCTACAAAAATACAATAAACTTTTTCCAGCTGACAAGAATAACAACCCACTGTGCAGATTTAAAACATGAAATCATAGCGCCTTCCGCCAATCACATTTCGCAAACAGATTGAATTCCTTATAAAATTATTGGACAAAAAATTACTTGAATTTTTCAAAGGTTCTTCGAATCTGTTTATTTTTAATTTTCTATTCGTAAGTCAACCTGTTTACATTTAATATTCATCTTTAATAAATAAATACATAAGTTTTATATCTTTTTATTTTGATTCACAAAGAAACAGACGGTGAATAAATATATTTTAAAAATTCTTTCAACATTATTAATCAAACCTTTTATTGCTAATGCATTGTATATTTCAAAAATTAATAAATTTCACTTACATTAAAGCATTTGTAAATTTACATCTTTTAAATTATTATTGTACTTGAATCATTTTATATAAGAAGATTTTCGTATAAATAAATGTATTTAAATATTTATTTCTGTTAGCGGACGGCTTGTAAAAATAAATTACATTGGTGTTCTGAAATTCGTTTGTTACTTTTACAAAAACAAATTCAATAAATAATAAAATGAGACGCCTTGACTTGAAACAGTTGAAACAGTTTTATTTTATTCGGCATTTGACTGAACGAGATAATTTTGCATATTCGATGATTTTAACTAAAATATTCAACAGAATGTTGGTCTACACATACTTGCATTTGCACCACTGTGTTTGCGACACCCGTTATGAACAAAACACTCGCATCTAATGGAATCTATCGTCATATGTACACTATCAGTTCGACGTAACTACAATGACTTATATTACATTACGATACAAGAATCTGAGGAATCTAACACGAACGACATTTAGATAGAAATATGAAATACTAGTCGATAGTACTGTTACCCCATGATGTTATTTTTCCAGATATTCAATGGCTCTTTCCAATTTTATTGGCAGTTTTCTAGCAGACACTTAATTCAAACAAAAAAAATATTATGCAAATGTTAATGAATACCTATTCTGATAATATAATTAATAAAATTTTCTAATCTTAACTCCAAAATCTTTATTTGGGTCTTTTAATTGTATAAAATAAACACTAAGAATATCAATATTTAAATCTGTTTTTAAATTCTTTACATTAGAATAGGCGCCATAATTACGCCCTGCGGTACTCCTGTTCAAGGTAGCTAATGAATATTCAAAACTCACTCTCAGGCGAAGTCAATAAGATGTGATTAAAATTTAACTTCGCTCCAATAACCACGTATAGCCATGGCTTGGCGTTTTTCGACCCAATTTGTGGTGAGAACCGAAGCAATAAGAAACTTTTATTCAAAGTTAAACATGTTTTAAGTTCATTAAAAACTGAACTTTCGAACTGTAATTGGATGGTATTGAAAATTGTTTCTCATAGGACTTTAAACGCGTATTCAAAGGGCAAAAAAGGCTAACAAATCTTTACTTGAATTCAACATCAAATGTAGTGAAACATAAATAGAAATACGATGTATTATAATTGTACGTTAACATTCACTGGTAGCGCTGTAAGGTTTTCTTAGAATTCGAAGTAAAAGGTGAGAGTTTAGCTACTTGGTCTGCTATTAACCCGATTGATACGTTTTACGACGAGAACCTTTTAAATATAAAATCACCGACCGGCACGCTACTCGCGGTCACAATGGCCACAGTACTATCGACTAAGCAATAATAGAACTTTACAATCGAATATTCATGTAGAAAGACTAGTATCGATTTTAAATATAGCTTAAGACCTTATCCTTTTCGATAATTTGTTCATTTGTTTATAGACTTTTTAGTAAAGTGGATTTTTTGAAAACTTTAAATAGATTCTATGAAATCATATTTTAGGATCTAAAGATTTTGTAGGTTTTAAAAATATAATGTTAAAAGCAAAATGTAAAATTTCAGATAGGATGAAATAGTTCAAGCTACAAGCAATGATACGAAAGGTTTTAAAAGAGTTACAGTGAAAAATTTTAGAAAATCTACTGAAAGCGTAGAAATAGTCTACGTTAAATAAATTCGAAAAGAATAATATTGGTCCAAAGTCAGGCAGAAATTTGTCAATAGAGGTTGAACGAGCTATAGATAGTGAAAGGTTTTAAAGCTTAATTCATGGACTAGATAAAATACGTTCTTATATCGATGTTGATGAAATTGGATTTTAAAAGGTCTACTTTTCTGTTGGTAGATTCTCAAGCACTATTCCAACCCGCTGCTATTACGGTCACGAACAATCTAAAGACTAATCAGCCGCTGAAATGCAGCACTTTAGAGAATCACCCTCTTTGTAGGTCACAGTAAAAAGACAGAAGAGAGTTACTTGAAGATAGTTTATTTTAAAGCAAAAAAGTGTTTGAGCAAATGTCGGAGCCTGGAAATTTAAACGGTGATGTCTATTTAATTACATAATAAATACGTACAGCTGACTTTGGTTTAGTTGAAAAGGCAAATAGAGCCAATTTTGCGCATTGCGTATCCTTTCAAAAAGTTATTTTACTCGAATCTTGAAGTTCATTGTTGAAGGTGACCTAATTTCAATATCAAATCGATATAAGATTACTAATACACAGCGTAGTGAAAGCTTGGAAGCTAGTGAGACTAAAGAAAATCAAAAGATATTCGAGAATAACTAATGTTTTCTCTAAGAAACAGTACAGACTAACGAAGTGGTAGCGGAGAAATTAATTGAACTATTAAAATTCAATCTTCGATGCTTTTAAATTCGACCGAAATTTCATAGCGTAGTAAAATAATTTTCTGGTCGCTTCTTCTCTATCACCACTCGGTACGTCTGCGCTGATCCTAAATACAATATCTAAATATAGCGACGATATTCAACATAAGCCATCTAAAAATAAATATCGATGCTTATAATTATGGCAGTACTTAAACTATTCGATTAATTTCGTATGGTGCCTCCTATAATTATATTCTTTCGACTGCACCAATATTAACATGACCGTTTACCGATGTTGTTTTAGAAACATTTATAATGATTGCATATATGATTTTACGAATTGCACCAGGCTTTTGGAAATCTTATTTTGGTTGCAGCAGTTTCAAATTTTCCTGTGCAATTACTCGATGTTTTAGAGACATTTGGTCTTCGATCGTTGGATGCCAAACACCGATTTTACTTTCAATATATCTGTCGACATTTAATCGAGGATTCCATCGCACAGACATAACGAGCAGGCACCTTACGCTCTGCCTAAAATACGTTGCTCTATAGCGATATCTAATGCTAAATAAATCTTTTTGTCGTTATTTACACAATATACTCTAAAACTACGTCATTATTTATCTGAATTTGACTTTACTACGATTCATTAAACTCTATTTTATGTAAATTTCTGAATTATACATGTGGAAATTTTGTGAATATGAGAAATTATAATGTGATTGGGTAATTTAATACTTATGTAATATCGTGTATCGTTCATTTATCATAGCGACCTAGTTGTAAACGTCAATTATGGAGCCGTAAAATTTTGGTTAGCGGTCGCCCTAATATGACTTTCGTGTTACAACAATAGTTAGCTCGGTTTGCAGTCGTTAATGTTTTTATTTCATAAGAAAAATATATACTTATTGCTTTGCTTTACGAATCGTAGTAAAGTCAAATTTCAATATACATTTTGAACACTGTGATTGAACAGAAAACTACGTCTATGTCTTACTCTGCATACGCATTAACAAAATATCTCTCTAGCGGCAACGTAAAAACATATTCTAAAACATAATTATTTGTTAGTACTGTATACAATACACAATCGCAAATATACTTGACACGGCGACTGTAAACGATTCATCGCTTTGAAAAACTATTCAAATGCGATTCAAATTACGATTTAAATTACTGTTTTCAATCGCCGTCGTCAAATTGTAACGCTAATACGGCAATATCAAACACCACGTATAAAAAACACGCTGTATAATGACAAGATGTTGGCTCAAATTTTATGAATATTTCGTCACCTATTAAATTAACATCGTTATAAACACCTGAGCGATGCTTCGCGTTTCTATTATAATGAAAATGCCTCCAATGATGTTCTTTTAGAATTTTTATATTCGTATGTGTATGTAATGTATAGGCAACAAACAATTTGCTTTCCTTTGATACAGACATAAAATATACTTTTAATTAATTCCGCGTTCATGCGTGAACTAAAATAGTACCTTGTGGCACTCCTTTTGAACTTTATTTTAGTTTTGGGTTCCTTCATTTATTATGTTTGTTTTAATCATAGATACTACCTAGTTGTTCTCTATAAATTGTTTTCGAAATTTTGGATTAAAATATCGAAAGTTTTCCATTGGTTATAATTATCATTGGTTTCATCTATTGCAGATAGTTAAGGGTGGCTTCAAGTGTACTTTCATTTGCGACTCCAAACGCCTATGCCTACTAAATGTAGGTGAGTTTCTCCCAAAGATGTTTGTCAATTTTTTCTAAGATTTTGCCTGTCGTCATGTCCATTTGTCTCAGTCGCACGTGCTTTAAGTATAATTATATTGATATAAACGAGGTGTCTTGGGTGTCGTAGCACGTTTTCTGCCTCCAATTACCGGCGATTCTTCCCTTTAAATATTCATTGAATCGATATATTTGAATAATTTTGTGTCTAGGTTTCTATTGTTATGCATTACTGGCTGTCAGCAGTCGACAATTGCAGTAGAGACTTAACAAAGATTAGAATCTTTGGTCAAATGTATGATGTTTCTATAAAACAAACATTGTATGTTTTTAGTCTTTACTGTGACTATTTCCAGGAAGCAAAATGCCTAATACATAAGATTGGAATCCATCATTTATATTTACTTTCCTCAAACCTTTTTTCCAAGAATTCATTGCCTATACATTAACAGATTAAACAATCTCAATAACTTCGCAAATACTCTACAATATAATCTATATGACGCATAGAATTCGTTATTTTTTTGATAAATCTATTCATAATCTATACATACCACAGCCTCCAAGGCTACCTTTAATGATTATTATCAGGGTTATAAGAGAATCGAAAGAGAAATTTCTAGAAGGAAGAAGGGAGTACATTTTGTCTAAACCTGTACATTTGAGCACATAGATCATTGAGCGAATTCAGTTGCAGCTAATAATGTAACGAGACAAAAGCAATTTATGTGAAAGCTTTTCAAGATTTATGGCATGTTTATGCTGAGTTCGTTTATAATTTTATTCATGTGTTTCAATGAAAATGTAATAAATTCTCTTCATGTCTTTGTTTTTATTTTTAATTGGGTTTTCTCGTTCATCATCAGCTGCTGACACGCCCATCTGAACACGCTTCCAGTACATATTTAGACTAAACAGTGTCGATCAAACTATCATTGTCTGGAAATCACTTACGTCATTCTTTGATTACCGACTTGATCAATTTAGTGAAGAATCTGCATGTACTCAAAAAGAGAATGACGTAACCACCACAGCACAATAGACAAAAGATCGGCACGACTAACAAGCACTTAACTCAACTATATTACCAGATTTTGGACACTTAGAAGCCGGTGATGACGTCATAGGCTTCCAAACTGGACATGGTGAGGTAGACCAGCCAGAGGGAGAAGAAGAACATTGAGGTGACGACCTTGTATCCTTTGGGACCTCCGAGCTCTCCTCCGATACTCTTCCGTCTTCGGAGGACGAGGACGAGAACTGCTAGTGCTGCTTCAGAACAGAACATCGTCACGCTGAAGGCAAGGCTGCAGAAAAATAATTGGTTAGAACTCATCGCCAAGAATATTATTCTTTTAAGGTATGAACTATCTTTGTTCAATATAGGTAAAGGTTTTTCATAAGTAATGATCACACAATAAGAGCTGCAATAACCCAGAGAAAATAAATTTGTGTCTTAGGATTGCTTCAGACAATACTACTTTCGATAGCAACTGTATGCATATCACGTTTCTCAGTTGACAACTATTTGAAAGGCACTCTCTTAGAATATAATGACTAACACGTTACGTCAAAGCAGCTATGTTTTGAATAGTAGTGGCCATCAATTTGACGCACACTATTGTTAACTGAGATACAATATGATACGGATTCTAGTTTCAAGTTTAATTTTGTTACATTTCAAGTCCTCAATTCAGTGACCAGCAGGAAATTTTACGAAATTAATAAATGAAGTAATAATAAAGCAAACAGGAAACCAAAATATAATTTAATAGAGTGCTTTTGAATGAATGAATGTAAACCAGATGCCGCATTATCGGATCATTACGAAACCACAAATTGGGGTGGCTACGTGTAATGTAAACCCCAAATATATTAGACCGAATGCTGTTAATGAAATTAACATAAGTATCTGGTTTAATCTAAGTAACGTTGATTCTCGAAACGAGAATGACAATGCATTGAAATTGTATTTGTAACTGACGTCAGTTACAAAATTAAATTAAAACAAAAAGTTAAGTCACAAAGGACCAATGAGTGCTGTACTATTCTTTTTAACTTTGCACATGTAAATGAATCAGCGTATGATGAAAATAGCCGTATAAGCTAAATACACATAATTATATTAAAGCCGTTGACTGTTATTTTGTAAATACATATATTTTTAAGGATAAGTCCAATATAATGTATTCTTATAATTTGGTGTTATTATTTCAAAAGATATTACAGTCTTATTGGTCTAACTAGTTATAAAGTAACCATCAAATTCAACTCTCTATACCTAAGCATTTCGACTAATCATCTAAGTCACCATATACCACAGAAACATACCAGTAACCCCGTTTATTTATGAAATAGAACTTTACTTTATTTGCTTAGGAATTCATCTTCTTTATTGTACCTAGGGAGCAAGAGCGCTTTTATTAAATCTAAAGTGTGAGATCGTTGTAAAAAATTGAAGATTATTTCTTATTTTCTTTCAAGTTCTCTCTTGAGATTTTTTAACGTGCAATAGTTTATCACTAACAATGTTTAATTTTCTTTCATATATTTTACATTTTAAAGTTGTCTACTATGATAAATTATTTGCAGTGCATTTATAGTTCAAAATATATACGTATAAGCCGTTTTTTGAGTTCTTTTACATGACACTTTTCTTTGAAATAAATAAAAAAAAATCATTTATCAGCTAGTTTAAAAAATATTTTTGATGATACATACTAACATTTTCAATTTTTTTTATTTAGTATATTATACTAAATGACCCGCGCAACTTCGCTTGCGTTACATAAGCGTTAAAAATTTTCCCCGTTTTTGTAACATTTTTCACTGGTACTCTGCTCCTATTGGTAGTAGCGTGATGATATATAGCCTATAACCTTCCTCGATAAATGGACTATCTAACACTGAGGATTGAGAATTTTTCAAATCGGACTAGTAGTTCCTGAGATTAGCGCGTTCAAACAAACAAACAAACAAACAAACTCTTCAGCTTTATAATATTAGTATAGAAGTATAGATTAGTATAGATTGGTCTCCAGCAAGGTTCAGACAAATACTAACATCATAAACCTAGATTTTTGTTTTGACAAAAATACGATGTTATAGTTATTCGGTAATTTGGTAGTTCATTGCCAAACAGGTCATGAATGAAACTTAAATTTGTGGGTAGTGAATGAAAATCGAGTCCCGGTTTTGTGGTTAGTAATTGGACTTAAACGGAAACGGTACTTTGGACTGTTAATGCATCGGAAAATTTAATTTTATTCCGTCTTGCTGGAAGATAATTGAGTCATTATCTGGTTTTCAATCGATTTTATATTGATAATGAATTGAGGGACATTATGACAGTAAACCTTATAAAGTAAGTTATTTTTATTCGCACAAATTAACACTAAAAAATTAAACTACTTAAACTACTTAGCTTGCTGTTTAAGTACTGTTATTGCTTTCTAAAATTAAATATACGTTTTGAGACGTTATTATAAAAAATATTATGAAGAAGAAAGTTATTATGAAATCTGTATAAATTATATAAAGTTACAGAAATTAACAAACACAAAACAAAAAATCACAAGAAAGGTCTACTTATGACGGCTCAGAACCGACCAGTCATCTAAATTCAATTGCCAACTTATCGTCACAACTTTTGACTTACGTATGTATCCTACTAGTACTGATTCCTGGTGTAGTGTAGGTGTAGCTGTAGTTATTTGTTGGTTGTCCTAATTAAATAAATAAAGTAAAAGTACTTACTTCCCAGGATCAATAAGGAACTTCTCTCCCCTGGTCCAGTGGACGATAGCAGCGAGGGTCCACGCGACACCAATGCCCAGGAATACGTTGACGGCGTTGGATCCCGTCACGTTCCCGACGGACGCGTCCGCGTACTTATCCTGTATCGCGGCTACTTTACTTGCGAATGTATCTATGGAGAATAAAATAATAATAAGTATGTGAAGTAACCATACTTTTTTGGTAGATAAAGAATATTTATTTGCCTATGTCTTGACTAATGATTTTTGTTTTCTGGAGGGGGTGATTCTCTATCATTATCGAGTATGAAAATGTTATCGGCACTTCTAGCGTGATTCGAAAAGTAAGTAAGAGATTTTAAATATCAAGTTAGTCTACAGGACTGTATACTATTGCAATACGAACGGAAATAACCAATAGAGTAAAGTATAAAGTACCTAGCTGTAGAGAGATTTTATATAAAAAATCATCAGTCATGTTGCGTGGCGTTGAGTTTCTTCTAAGATTTACTTCAAAACAGACCATCATGCTAGAGATAATATTTTTTTACATTACTAATTGATCGGGTACCCCAAAATTACGTAATTAATCATGAAACTTTTTATTCAGTTGATCGGCTAAAAAGGCTCTAGTGTAGTTTATCTAAAACACGACAAACATTCAACTGGCCAACCTCTCTCCCATAAAAATAGTAGAAACAGGAAAACAATATAAAATGTAGGAGATATAGCTGTAAAGATCTTTCTATATGTATGTATTTGTTGCTATGAAATTGGGGCAATTCCTTCGAGTGCCTTGTTACCTATGCACGGTGTTACTACTCGATATTCAGTAGTAATAAAAGAAGTTTAGAAGCAAATGAAGGTTATGTAATTAATTTTATTGGTAGTTCTTGTAGTAGATACTATTAGATAAAATATTTAGCCCATTCCAATTCTATTTTTTCTTAAGACAACTCCCGCACTTAGGATTGCTTTTGTGTCGAGGGGGCTTAATAAACATACAAACAACGGACACGATGTACAACCAGACTCGAAACAATTATTTGTGGATCGCACAAATAATTGTCTCGTGTGGGAATTGAAACCACGACCTCCCGACGCAACGGTAGCGACGTAGTGACCTTAATCACTGCGCAACGGAGGCAGTCAATCTTGTTTAAAATTGGGATTATTATGGGAATTTTAGAAAAATCCAAAACTTTTTTTGGCTTTTTGTATGAATATGTTTCCCGGTCAGAAAAAAAGCTGTTTGCCTTAAATCCAATTTAGAAGATTAAAAGAACGTATCAGAAAACCTCACAATACTTCGTTTATGTCCTAACTCTATTATAGATGATCGAGACAGTCAATCTTCAGACGAAATCTATTAAAATTTCAAAGGATAATCTCGTGGATCGTTGTAAAAATAGAGCACAAATAATAACGCCGGCAGCCATCTCTTAAATCCTCTTATAAAATTTTAAATCAACTTTGCACTGAAGATCATAGTTAACTCATTTTTCTATGCATACCAAATTTAGTTTTCTACAGCAATCATACTTTAGTGAAACGTTTGAAATTACAAGAGAAATATATCGGTCTTGAGAAGTCGGGAGAAGAATTCGCGATAAAGATGTCTGTCTAAAGTATGTAAAAAGTTCAGACTGATAATCTTTGACCGGTTGGAAATTGAGTTTCTTTCAAAGTAGTTCAAAGACAGATTAAGTAACTATGAAAGAATTTTGATTGGATACGTCGTATTCGTATTATTATCACAAGTAAAGTTAGAATTTGTTTTGATTATAAGCTAGGACTTTGAATTAGTGGCTAAACTATACTTATTATATAACCTACAAGCACCTTACATAACAGAACTGCCCAGTTGTCGCCAAGGAGTATATGAATCGCTGTGTACGAGCCAAAGAACTTTGGGTGTCTGAATGTAGCAGCAGAAAAGAAGTAACTGGTAATTTGACAAATACCTCATCTATTTGCCCCGGCCCCCCTCTTCTACGGCTCTCTTTATTTATTTTTTTGCTTTCTATGCACACCAGTGACTTTTTGAAGTTACATGGGTATTAGAAATAATTATCATTTGTTCCAACGGTGAAGGTAAACATCGTGATACAGACTTGCATGCCTGAGAGTTTTCTAGAATAGTTCTTGAGGTCAAAGTCCCCAACCCGCAATTGACCAGCGTGGTGGACTGAAGCCCTAACCGCTGCCCCATTACGGGAGGAGACTCTGGCCCAGCTGTGGGACATTAATGGGTTTTTATTTATCTATTTATTATGAACATCTCACCAGGTATACTAGTCCCCAAGGCGACGAAGACGATGGCGGTGACAGAGTCTTTGATGCCGAGGGTGCAGCCGAAGTGAGAGGCGACGTCGCCGATGACAGCTGTCACGAGGCCGATGCAGATGATGGACACTACAAAGCAGACGTAGCCGCCGCCGATGTCTGTGGAGAGAAGGAAAAAGTTAAGAATGCTGTAGGAGTTGATTTATGTTTGAGAATATATTATATACTACTAGCTGACCCGCGCAACTTCGCTTGCGTCACATAAGAGAATCATAATTTTCCCCGTTTTTGTAACATTTTCACTGGTACTCTGCTCCTTATGGCCGTAGCGTGGTGTTATATAGCCTATAACCTTCCTCGATAAACGGACTATCTAACACTGAAATAATTTATCAAATCGGACCAGTAGTTCCTGAGATTAGCGCGTTCAAACAAACCAACAAACTCTTCAGCTTTATAATAATAGTATAGATTTTGTTTGTTCCTATCTGCCCTCTTGGAGTTTTACCACTAGATTACTAAACGCATGTTAGTGCCAACACGTTACTAATTCTTAATACATTCTTATGTTAAGGTGTGTTCGTTAATCCTTCTCTCGCGTTCAACGGCTAAACTATTTTGGACGAAATTCGGTAGAATGATAAACTATATTCCGGGACAGGACGTAAGCGTGTCTTACAAAAATACAATAAGGTTTTATGTAGGCATCATATTATTATGCTCTTCATGTTTTCCATTCTGTGCTCTGGATAAGTCTCAGTATCTTAACAAATTTTGATTTTCTGACTATGCATATCAATTAAAGCTGAAAAAAGTAATCAAATTTCCAATATGATACACTAGCTGACCCGCGCAACTTCGCTTGCGTCACATAAGAGAGAATGGGTCAAAATTCTCCCCGTTTCTGTAACATTTTTTACTGCTGCTCTGCTCCTATTGGTCGTAGCGTGATGATATTTAGCCTATAGCATTCCTCTATAAATGGGCTATCTAACATTGAAATAATTTTTCAAATCGGACCGGTAGTTCCTGAGATTAGCGCGTTCAAACAAACAAACAAACTCTTCAGCTTTATAATATTAGTATAGATTTCTTACAAAATAAATAACACCAAACCAATCACATGTAACACTTCATTGGTTTTAATAGCAGCACTAATAGTCAGCTTAGAGGCATTACATCACTCGATACACGCAGTAATTCACACATAATAACCCACACAATGACCACTGGCGGTAATACCAGCCGGCAATTAAATCGAAATCGCTTAGAGATAATCGTAGAGCAGTTATGAAAACAATACGGTTGAGAAAACATGTTCCAATTGAGTATGTTAGTAAAATATGTATGTATCTTTTTAAAGACAACTCAATCAGTAATCACTAAGAATTATTATTTTGTCGCGTAGACTTTAACAAACATACAAATAGCGGTCATAAAGTACCTACCTATACCCGAAACAACTATTTGTCAATCGCACAAATATTTGTTCCGGGTGGGAATCGAACCCACGACATCCCGGCGCGCCGGTAGTGGCGTGTCACCTTAACTACTGCGCCATGGAGGCGGAAGGTGTTGTTACTATAGTCCGACAACTTAGTAGAGAGCCTTGGTTTGGACAATTTATCTAGATTATAATTAATACTGCTGTGTTTTTTCTAAAATAAAATAGATGCATCAGACAGGCCAACATCACCTGGAAAGTCTATGGGTCACATAGGTTCTAAACACCTCAGACCGAGAGTTAAAACCGCGACCGTTTACTCATTTTGGAATTGCTGTGCCACAGACAGACGCACAAAGCAGCCAAACTTACGACACCCTTTTTGCTTTGGTGTTAAAAAACTTTACACAGTTTGTAGTGTAAAAAATTTTTCCAGCTTAGTTAAATAAAGATACCCGTTGTATTTATACTTTTTTTTTAAACCAGAATTTTTCTTTGGCATGAAAGAGCTCTAGCCCAGAGGCTCTTACCCAGCAGTGGGACAAATAAACGACTTCCAAAAAATATACATATTTCAAATTGAATCTAACTCATATCTTAAAACTGAAAAAGTAACCAAGTTCGCATTGATTCAGTGCAAGTTAGTACGTAACTAAAGACTTATATTTATGTGCCTGGCAACTTGCCACATTACGGTTTCACACAAATGTTATGTGGCTGAGTTGGCTTGTTCTTGAAACCAAGTAAGCCTCAGTCTTACTTCAGAGGTATGTTTTAAATAAAAAAAGGTGCTATGATTGTATTATTTTGATTTGGAGCATACATACAAAAAACCAAGTATATTTGCCTTAGTTAAGTTAAGGGTAGGGGCATAAACTTAAAAAAATGATATCATTATTATGAAATCTTAGTTGACAACAATCTGATAATGCGATACGTCAAAACAGCAATCTACCGCGTAGTGTCTATCAAATAAACGTAATCAACTGAGATACACAATACCCATTCATATACATATAAACAAAACTTAAGAAATTAAACTATCTTTGACCTCTTTGGACAGCGTGGTGGACTAATGGCCTAACCCCTCTCTCATTACCGAAGACCATTGCCCAGCAGCAAGAGATATGGGTTAGATTTGTTTTATTTTTCACCTCTTCAGCACCTGCAAAACACCTTTATACTTAACTAGACCACGTCTAAGAATAGGGCGCTTTGAAGTCTTACCTGTAGGAGGTATTAGAGCAAAGACGATCTTCCAGAAGAGCGTAACCACGTGTAACACGTAGTCGAAACACGAAGGTGGCTCGTCAGGATCGTCTGAACCTAGAAAAAAAAACAGCTATTATATTAAATTCTTACATTTTATCTAATCTTTGTGACAAACTTGATTCGAGTTTGTCCTCGTAGTTACGTGGCACTATTCTTAAACAGCACTTATTAATATTAAATTATTACATTCAATCTAATCTTTGTGACAAAATTGATTCGAGTTTGAATAACAATTCGAGTCTATCTCGTAGTTACGTGTTCCTATTTTCAAATGAATTCTTCAATCTGTAATATTATGAACGGTAGTCCTTACTATTGTATCGGCTTTGTGCTGATCAATTTACATTTACTTGTCAAATATTTATTCAAGTCAATGCTAATGACTTTCTAGAGATTTTTTTTAGAATGAGTCAAGTTTTCGATAGATGGTGTTAATAGCGGTAGAAAATTTTCTTGCCAGACAAATCATTCAAGTTTTAACGCAATGGAGGTGGAGTGTGATTGTTTTCTTACCTGAACTGGCAGTCAATGCTTCTGAAAATTGTTCTTTCCACGAAGAGGTGCCTATGATAATTGATGCGTTTGCTCTTTGTACAAGTTTGTCTACAGTGTTCTGCAACAAAAATACTCATATCAGTTAAATTTGTACCAATTCCCTCAATACAATTGGTAGAAATCATGTGCGCATGAGGAATCAACCGTCACTCTTTCTAATATTAAGTCGTGGCTAGTAAAATATTGTGCTCACGTGACCACACTTTGAGCCAAACCCGGAAAAATCCAAATAAATTTAAAGGAGAATTTACTACTGGATTCGTTTTAACGTGAAGTACACCACTGAGAATGTTGGCCAAATCTCCAAGCTTTCTACAAGCCAAGTTTTGGACAAATCTTGCCAAATGTTTGTGCCAATTACCTCTATGTTGCAAGGGTCTATAGTGATAGTGTCCACACATTGGCCAAACCAAGCAAACGGCCCGTGAGGGGGTAAAGCCAAATTACCAACGCACAAATATTTGTGAATGTGCATCAAAAGTTTCTGAATAATAATATATTTACTCGTTGAAACAGCATTCTCACCAAACAAGATCCGCGGGGCTGTTAAAATTAAAACATCCTAATTTCAGAAGAAGTCGGTTGGAACGGGATTAAATGGTTTATTCATGCCCAAAACCGAGATATAGACGTTCATTCAGCGTGAATTTGAATCGCGGTAAGTTATGTAAATAATACTGAAGAAAGGTTTTATTATAATAATGTCTTTTGTTAAGTAAAGATTTCGGTTGGCAGATTTTAGTAGTTTTCAAAACTGGCTGCGTAAAACTAAGGTTTTTTTTTAGTCATTTACGTGTCCCACTACACGCCGAAAGCCTCTCATGTTTCTTTTCAAAAACATTAAAAAAATGTACTAGGTTATATATTTTTTTGGAATTATTAGCTTATACTTTTGTAATTTTTAAATAATGTTAATATACTGGAAATAATAAAAAATGTATACCATATACTTATAACTATACTATAATTATATACTTTTATAGAAAGACGATAAAAACATTACTTGACACTAAAGCACTTCAACTAAAAATTTTAATATCCAAAAACATTGACCTCAGAAAATAAAGTTAGTAACATTAAACTCAACGTGTCTGTCGCCAATAAATTCAGTTCACGTGGTGTCAGGATTTCAAATAGAAAAGCCGATAAATTACTCTTTTAAACCCTCCAGGGAGTTAGGGGTCCGAAAGTGCTTGATATGCTTAATTACTTGACCAAAGGGATGGATAGATAAGCTCCTCCTTATCGAAATAGTTCACAGTTAATTTATGAGTTGATAGATACCTATCGGAGATTATACTGACATTTATTTGGCTTTCTAAAAGCGTTTTAGTACAGTGACTATAAAATATTTTTTACACTTTAGAATATCGTAAAATAAGAAGTTACTCTCGGAAAATAAATACGGAAAAGCGGTTTCCATAAAATGCCCAACCAGTTTTTAATTAGCTAGGACTAGAACCTAGACTCCAATTTTGAGATCCTGATCCGAAATCACTGCTAACATAACTGGTTTGTACATAAAAAAATCTGTACTTCTGCGTAAAACAAACACTCAATCATCTTACTTTACAGTTCATACTCCAGGTCCCACTTACTTTGAACTCCTTGCTCTCTTTGACCCTGAGCTGTGCTCTGGTGATCTCTCCAGGTCTTGGCAGCCCCATCATGGCCACCACAGCTTCTTCTTCAGGTAAAGTTGCTAAGTGGTTGGCTTCATTGCCCGTTGCCACAGGGTTGTCGTCATCTGCAGAAAATTGATTTGATTAGAATTTGAAGTAATTTTGTTATGTCTTACATTATTTAGAAAAATGTCTACGAATAGATGGAGATTATTTAGATTTAGTTCTTCTTCTCTAATATTATTTAAAAGAAATGCAATATCTAGCTGCATTAGTGAAGCCATGTCAAAGGCCCTCGGGCGGCTTGAACAACTTTGACACTAGGTTGACCACTAACTATACGATAAGAAGAAGAAGTGATAACTAAAGTTTTAGACGATTGTACGTTTATTTTATCGAGTAGGGTACGCTTAATGCAACTACCAAAAGAACAACTTATTGAGTCTAATGAAGATGGTAGAAAAAAATGTGGTTATTATTATTTGGTGTTAATATTTAGAACCATGTCATGGGGTAGTCAAGTCGTCAGATTTAGTGTAAAGACTTCACAACACTGACTTAAATAACGAAAAAAAGTTTTTATTTTGATTAAAAATATAAGCACTATTTTCTACATCAACAATTCATAAGATGGAGAGACTCGTTCTTGTTAAAAATAATGTCAACCTTCAAATACTGTTACAATTCATATAAGAAAACTCTTTCATACATAACCTTACAAGAATACAATTTTAATATCTCTGCTTCATTCACTGATATCTAAATTCAAGTTGACTTTTTTATGCTCGCTTCTTATCAAGTTAGCTGTACTTATTTTAGGGAATATGCCGCAGAGCTCTACCCCATGTGTGGCGATACGTGACCGGAATTGTTTAAAATTGCGGTCATGTGGCGTGAATAATATGATCCGGATCAAGAGTAGACCTAGAATTGCTGGAATAATTGAAGTGTGATAGAGGATGGTAGTAATGTGTAGGATGGAAAGAGACAAATAGATTTTTGTTAAAGTTCCTTCAAAAAAAATATTTTGTCGCCAACTTAGCGATACTGTAGACTGCGAGCTGAAATTGATGTTATTCTGCTCTTACAACTTTAGGAAGTACCTAAAATTAAGTTTTTTTGTGCTTTTGGCTCTGTCCACATGATATAGATACGAGTGTTACAAATTTTTCAACACTTTCCTAAAAGTAACCATTTTTATTTTCCCGTAAAAATAATGTCATCATCTTCGAAAAGACTTAAAAATACAGACACATAAATATGTACTACCATCCCATCTTGAAATATTTTTATAAGAATCTTTATCAGAATACCATTAAACCCTCGAAACACTCAAAAAACTTAAACCATCTCCAGATCGAGGATCAAAAAAGACTACTGCTCTTTCCATTGAATGCCAAATATTTGTAACAATATAACCTCACTGGAGCCGACACTAGCGCCGGCAGCAATGTACAGCCCTGCGATATGCATACAAAACACTCTATGGAATATTGCCTTGCTGTTCTGCTACGGGGAGGAGCGAAAATCGCTTTTATCCAACGCTTATTCCCTCGTGGATGTCAGTCAAATGTTTTGTCGTGTTTTTTCTGACCGTAGTTTTTTTTCTTTGGTGTTTGTTAATAAATTTATACAACACTTCAGGCTAAAACCGATAATATTGATTTTGTTTTTTGTTTTACTATTTTTAACACTATAATGTAGTTTAAATCCCTTAGTATGTTGTATTTGACTTCAACAGGATAGCAACTCGAACCAGAATGGCAACCAAATTCAAGTCTGATGCTTGAAATATAGGTCTATACCTAGCACCAGAAAATCAAGTTATTGAACAATAAATCCATGAAAGAATTATTTATTTACTGATGTTTAAATAAATGTATCTATACTAATATTATAAAGCTGAAGAGTTCGTTTGTTTGTTTGTTTGAACGCGCTAATCTCAGAAACTACTGATCCGATTTGAAAAAATCTTTCAGTGTTAGATAGCCCATTTATCGAGGAAGGTTATAAGCTATATTTTATCACGCTATGACCAGTAGGAGCTGAGTACCAGTAAAAAATGTTACAAAAACGGGGAAAAATTTGACCCATTCTCTCTTATGTGACGCAAGCGAAGTTGCGCGGGTCAGCTAGTAAATAATAAAACCAATCTTTGTGACTTAGCCAGTAGTACGTTCAATTCTAACTGGCGAAAATGTGTGATATTGAATTTATGTAAAGCAAAAGAAGTTAAGTTACTGTAGCAAGTAAAGCTCTTTGGTCTTAAAAACAAGTCCTGATTTTATATTATAAACTTAAAAAACTTTAATACAAGCCTATAAAATTCAAATAAAACGAGATCCGCACTCAATAACACTTCTTACTAAGTAAAAAGAAGCAGATTTTATTCGTACAGAGCTAACAATGTTCAATGAAATTAAATTGTAATGACAATAAAACTCTTTGACGATATAACGTGACGATAAATTTTACAATCCAATTACAGTTAGATTACAAACGCTTAAAGTATGGAAGATACATTGCAATTAAGTGTTAGGAAGTTTATTGTGATTGAATATGCAATTTTGAAAACGGCACAGCTCCATGTGGCTTTTTTACCAAATACTAATGTGACCCATATTTCGAAATAATATATTTATGGTTTAAATGGTTTCACATACATACTAAACCATTTTAATGTATATATTAGTTAATCATTTATCATACACACGTGAATAAAATCACACCTTTTTGGGGGGTAGGCCGATGCCAAAGAAGGATTCTTGCTACGTTCCCTATTTCTTACGCTTCATTCATATTAGCCAGCTAAACCGCTGAAACTGCATCTAAAACGTTTTAGACCTGTACTAAACTTGTTTGACCAAATTTTACTCCCAGGAGGCTAAAATAGGAATGACAGTCTTATACCGAGAAACCGAGAAAGCTAGTTACAAATATATAAAACACGTGCCTTTTTCAAAAACGTCCCTTTACCAAATTTTAACATTTTTTATCATACACACTGCAGGTGAGAATCTAAACCTGCATCTTTTTAGGTCACCGGCGAAAGGGAGCGAAATAAAACACTCACTCCTTCCGCTGACATTTTCACTCCCCACACGAAACGTTTTATACAAAATAACATGTCTATGATACAAACGACTGTTCTACTGTCGGACACCTCGTTATAAAATGCAGTCTAATTTAACCCTCTAATAAGTACTAGGTTTTAACGGAGCCCTAAGTTATTTAGGAGCCCTTAAGGGATGGTTTCTGCTTCACCAACGAACGATTTTTCCATGGGCAGTTAAATATAATCTGTAGTCTCATTTGACAGATTCTCCATATCTGTCATAATTCTTTCTAAAATATAGTTTTCTGGCAATCTTGTTACTGATCCTTAGTAGCTAAATGAATTAAAGTTTTAGTAAATACTTACCTATTGTTAGGGACTTTTAGATTAGTAATAACATAGTTTATGTAACAGTTAAATGACGAACACACGAAGCATAAGTGAATTAACGTTACATGCAAAACGTTAGCGGCTACAAATGAATACAAAAGAAACAAACCATCATCTTACTTGTGCAAAAGCGAAGAAGAATTCCAGCAGAAAGCAGAAAGTAGAAGAAGAAAGAAGAACAGAATAAATATCAAGAAGATAGATATACATACACAAATACAGGTTTAAAAAGCTGTGCAATAAAAAAGGTGTTTCATTTGAGAACTGACACGTTGCTCAATAGGTGACTTTATACAGTCATGCTATTGCTCTTGAAATAAAGATCGTGTGTGAAAGAGCGCGTGTGAAAAGATCAACCATCGCTCAGTAGCGCGATTCTCTTCCACTATCGACTATCAACAACCGGCTAGCTATCGAGATATTCTGTATTAAAAAGGGATAAGCACCTCTAGCGAGCGCGGAGGGTACTATTTTTGCAGAACATTTTAAATGTCAATCTATTGGTTATCAATACCAACTGTAGAGAATCGCGCTACTGAACAGTCGCCTGCGCAATAACACGCTATGCTAAAGTAAAAATATGGTACTTATAATATTTATGTGTTACATAAATTGAGTAACGTTTCAGTTTTTACCAATTAGTCATAAAGAGGTAAATAGAAGTGTTAATACACACAACGCACGCTCACACACAATGTTGCTTAAATTCCTAAATTAATTTTCTATTTCGATTTTATTTTATAATACGTATAGTATATGTTGAGTACGTATTTCTACATTAGACTACACGTTATCAGGCTTTTATAAAACCTCGATCCATCAATTTTTGTTCAAGGAGAAATATCGGATAACAGCCTAAAAGTAGATAAAAGTATCTTTCCAATTACAAAGAATCAAAACCTTTCCAAAATTATTATTTTATCTTTACATATCACCTTATTCACATTTACTTTCCTTATTAAATACGCAAGTACCTTCAAACGAAACGAAATGAAAAAGGAAAAACAAATTCTTAAAGAAAAATCATCCGCATGCATAATACAAGCCTTATTTGTACCAATTATTGTGGAAAAGATAATAAGAACGGGAAAATTCCAATTAGAATAAAAAAAGAAGTAAAAATGTTGCAAAATTCTGACTAAACTGGGAGATACGTCGGGGAGCGCTCGTCCTAAATTGTTACAATCAAATTATACTAAATACCATGACAGTTAAGGGGCTGCGTACACCGGCTACCGGCGCATTTCCTGTAGTTTTTATATATCTATACTAATATTATAAAGCTGAAAAGTTTGTTTGTTTGAACATAATCTCAGGAACTACTGGTCCGATTTAAAAAATCTTTTAGTGTTAGATAGGCTTTAGGCATCATCATCATTAAGCTACGACAAATAGGATCATAGTACCAGTGAAAAATGTTACAAAAACGGGGAAAATTATGACCTATTCTGTCTTATGTGACGCAAGCGAAGTTTGTAAGTCAGTATATAAACTCCAAACGGTTGGCGGCCTCGAAACGCTTAATGCAGACACACACTATGCATCGCAAAGGCTATTTTGTGGCGGCGTTTTGTGGTTGTAACCGATGGCCTATGTCTGTCGACCCTAAGAGCGCGTTCCCACTATGTCGTAACGATTAACGATTTATAGCGTTTATACGCATACAAAAAAAAACACAAATGAATAGATAAACTATCGCTAAATGTACTCAGAAACCGGGGATAAGTGAGTTACGTCGTTTTACATCATTATTTTATTAATAACTTGGTCAAAGAAATAATTCGTTAATAGAATTTACATCTTCCTTTCACCTAAAAAACATTTTCTAATGAAATTCAATGTCATATAAATAAAAGGTAAAACAATTCGTAACGAATAAGGATACTTATGTCATCGTAGTATGTAACCATCTCCAAGTTACCAACTCAAAGTTTCGTGTTCCTTTTTATTCGTAAAAATAATCGTTAAAAAAGATTTGAACTAGACCCATTTATTAACCAAAAGTAATATTACTAAACCTTCAAAAGTAAGACTATAAAACTCTAATCACTATTATAAATCTTTACTAAAAACTTGTAAAACTATTTTCATGCAAAATTTCAGACGAATCAAAACCTCAATTTTGTAATGCCTACAAACGGCGTTCATTTTGAAAATAAATAACCAATTATTTGAATTTCAAACTACTGGATACGAAATTGTAAGCAATATCTGTCTATTGTGATAATGACTTTGTACAGTTTATTCTATATTACTATTACAACTACGGGGATTTACAATACAACTGAAATTAATTCAAATATATAATAATATGAATCTACTGTTACAATTACTACTCTCTTTCTATTGGTACATATATAAAAAACGTTGTAAATGATGGGTTTATCTAGATTTGTAGCTCAAACCTTTATCTTTTCTTACAAAACACACAGACCTTTAAAAGAAAAAGATTTTAGACTTATATTTAGAAAGCAAACATTTATCTGAGCGCCGCTATTATTTTTAATACACAATCCCGTTGTGAATTAATCAAAAATAATGATGCCAAATAAATAAATTCAATCTCAAGAGGAGGAAAAAGCGGAACTTGAAACAAATAAAATAATTATTCAGTTCAGATATAAGGATCAAATTGACTTAGCTTAAGAGGCTCATGTAAATACTACTATGGAACGAAAGCGAAGCGAAGACGAGGCGAAGAAGAATCTACTCGCTCTTTGAATATGCGTGAAATAGGAATAGAAATACTGACAGCTGACAAATATTTGACTGCCTTCGTGGCGCAGTGGTTTAGGTCACCACGCGAATACCATTGCGTCGGGAGGTCGTGGGCTCGATTACCACACGGAGTAATTATTTGTGCGATCCACAAATAATTGTTTCGGTCTGGTTGTGCTTTGTGTCCGTTGTTTATATGTTTGTAAAAAGTCCCCGCGACACAAGAGCGATTCTTAATGCGGGAGTTATCGTTAGAAAAAAACGTTAGAAAAACTTGACTAAGTTTTTGTTTTCAAAACACCTTCCTTTTATTTCGACACAAACCTTACTGATCACATAAAAATGCAAATACAGTTTTGCAAACGTAAAGAGATAATAATCCGACGCGAAATAATTTCTTCCGTGTGTAAAACAAAATATTCGCATAATATATTCTGGTACATGAATAACAAATTCTGGCGTTCTTGCTTTATTTCATCATAACTCCAAATGCGGTGAATAAATGTTTTAATATTGTCATCAGTGGAGTTTGTGCCGAAGTTTTTGTCAAAGGCTTTGGATTCCTGAACTGTGGTTCTACATATTAAATTAAACATACACGAAGTCACTTTTTCGTATGTATTTGAAATATTTTATGTTCTCAACCAAATATAAGGCATGTTGCAGTATTTCGTTTCTCTAGGGTCGGAACTGTTGAGTATCGAAAGTTTGACATTTAAAATGTACTGCCAAAATAATTACTATTACGCTCGCTAGAGGCGCTGATCAAATTTTCACATAAAATTTCTCGAGCCGGTTGTCGGTAGTTGACAGTAGTAGAGAAGCCACTGTAGCACGATTTCTTACAGTCGGTATCATCCACAAGTTACATTTGAAAATTGCGTAAAAAAATAGTCCTTGCAAAATGCCCTAGAGGCGCTGATCAGTTCTTCATACAGAGACGATAGCTACTCAGTTGTAAACAGTGGCTATCATAAGGAAATTATTCTGAAGATCTTTGCTTTTCCAATTTCTGCGTATTCTAATAAAAATAATTAATATAATTATATTTATATTATAATTCTAATTCGTATAAAAGTATGTACTTATGGAATTTAATACTCATTTGAAAGATTTTGATAGTTATTTGGGATGTAATGAAAACAATAATTAAATATATCTGTTTTATTTGCAGTTTAGATTACCTGACCCATAACTTATCATGCCAAAGTTCTTTGCTATAACAAAAATAAGAAACTAAAATAAATAAACATACCAAATTTCTGAAAATAACGTTCTTCACCCAATTCTTAATCATTTATTTACTATTTAATTAAATAAATTTTGTTATACCGTTTCAATCGTCGTAAAACTATTTGGCTTTCTCACAAATGTTGCAATACGAATTATATCTGTATAATCTCGTGAATTGTTTTGTCCGTCTGTCTTTCGAAATGCTCTATTCATAGCAAATGTTTCATCATCCACTTTAAATGTTCAAAGAGCGTTGCCACTGATTGACGGAATCGTTATTGTTACTGAATTCTGGTTGTTCTCAGCTATTGTTTGTATGTCATTTCAAAAGCACCCGGGGTTGATTTTGATAGATTTATAATAGTATGATATTAGCAATGGTTTCAAACTAGAGTCTGAAACTATTGCTAATATTAGAATCCTACCACTTTTTATAAATATGAGCCTTTAAGCTCGTGGATGGAGTCCAATAGTTTTTGCGTAAAAACGACCAATCTTTTAACTCAAAAACTATTAAACAGTGTTTGATAAAGTATGTAGTGTACATGTAAGGAAGCAATAACCTAGATCAGCATAAACTACGATCTAAATATAGTCCCGATAACGGCATTTCCCGGGTTTCTATCAAACATGGATTTAAATTTAAGTGACACTTTATATTTTCTCAATTTTCTGTAGTCAAGATACAACAATTTTAGTAGCAATGACTACGAAAACACAGAAGTAAGCAATTAAAGCAATAAAAATGGTCATATTGGTTAAAAACAACTCCATCACACCCTCACACGAAACTTAACTTCAAAAATAATATGACATGACGAGAAAAAAATTCTTCAATAAAAATCCTTGCCCGCATTTTTGGGGTTCAGTTATAAAATATTCAAGCGACGCTCGGGATAACACCAGTAGTACGTGGGTTCCTTACAAGATCAACATAATGTTTCTTGTCCCTTAGATTCTTGGTTTATAGAGTTCTGACCCTCAATTTGATGGCCGTCCCGAGTTTCCACTTTTATTGAGATTTCTATCTAGTTCGAGTTTAGGGTGTTTTATATTGGGCAAGTTGGTGAAATTAGATCGATGGTGCTGATAAAAGTTAAGTGTTTTAGTTTATAGCTTGTGTGATTGTAATGATGGAAATATTTGCATACTCATAACACTGTAAGGTCAATCAATGAGTTACACAAGCGTTTAAACCACTAATTAAAAGTTATTTTAAAGCCTTTTTTTCATTCGCTGTCGTAGTTTTATCGTAGAAAGAATTTTATGTTCCTTTTACAGATACTGAAGACACACTTTTTACACACACATCAGTGTGCGGACGCCATTTGAACGCTAATTTAGCTGATTTGACAATGGGAACTTGAGACTTATTCGCTTGAGTCCCATCATACTTAAAAACCTTAAGTCACGAAATTAATAAATTTTAGATCCAAATAAATAACATTTCACACGTCTGCCTTTTAAAACTCAAAATGGTAACGAAAACCGTATTAAAGTTTTTAAATATATTCTGACCAATGAAGCGAAAATTCCGCAAGTATAACTACGGAAATAAAAAGCTAGTGCAGTTTTATGAAACAAAAATATAAATAAATTCTCTTTAAAAATGCGAACACATCTACACTCGCCTTTACGTCGGGTTTCAAATAGAATAATAAAAAGTACCCTTGTTTATATCATTAAACGGGGTATTGAGGAACTTGGACGAGATTCCATCTTAAATAAGTGAATACCATAAAATAAGGGCATTTTTACAACATCACATTATGGGGTTGATTAAACATGAAAATGGAGATTATTAAATCAACGACTTTTATGTCGTCCTGGCGAATTTCAGCTACGGCGGCCAGTTTCATTTAAACCAGCCTACTGTGCAGAACTTTGTTTATAGTGGCCAAGAATATGCACTAATCACAAGTAAACTCTATACCTTTACTCTCATCGTCTGGTGGGACGGATAACCGACACGACCAGAGAAAGAAAAACAACTTTTAGTAGATTGGTGTAAATATAATATTATTAGAAAAGTATATATCCCCATTTACATTACTTTTCGATCTCCCCACTTTCTACTTTACATATCGATTTGGCTATCTGATACTTATTCATTAGCCCTGAAAATAGCCCTTAGTCTATGCTTATACTATCTAGGTTTTAACCATGAGTGACCATGACTTCGGATCACCTCAAAAATTACGAGTATTTTAATAATAATAAAGAGTATACCGTAATACTAAAATTCCAAAAAATGCCTAATACTTAAAAATATACATATATTTTATGATAAAATCATACGTATAATATTGAAAATGTATACCTATGCATAAATATCAACAATAAAACTATCACATCAATAATGTTGCAGTCAATAAAAAAAACATAAAACCCATATCCTCCAACTAACAAATCAGAATTGTAATAACAAGTTACCCAATATCACCCCATTTATAACCAACCCCTATTTCAGCCTCAAATCACCTCATAAAGAACATCATGATATAGTATCGAGTTAAATGGCGATGTAACGAGACCACAGGTATATGAGAAACTGAAATATATGAGTGTATTAAGATGTTGCAGATGATAAATTAATTTGGGGTTTTATAGCAATGACTAAAATTTGAAAATGTAAATCGACTTTATAATCTGATATGATATTACAGCAATCTTCGCATATTATTACTTACTAGCTGTGCCCGCGACTTCGTTCGCGTGGAATAGCAGCGTTTTTTTTAAATATATACTTATTTTTATTTTGGATCATAATCACAGTCATTTTGGGTAGCTAAAAAACATACTTTACTGTAATGCTTCTCTATATACAATATTAGACGTATGGCCATCGGGGGTGAAAGCATACAGGCTGCTGGGATTGCTAACACGGGACAGAGCCACATACAATTGACCGTGCGAAAAACAGCTGATACTTAGATCTACACCCACAACTTTTAGAGTCTGACCTTGAGCTTTATTAATTGTCATGGCGAAACATAGGCTCTAAACGAAAATTAACAGAAAACTAAACTGAAAATTGTTTGGAATGAGAGGAATCCGAAGAATAAAAACACTATCACCTTTTCCGCACCCTGTTAAAATCTCTGCTTCTATCAGATTTCGTTGTAAATTTGTTTCTTTTAATCTAGTACCGTTGCAAAGTTTTGGTGGGCTTAAATTTCTAAGGAGCATTATGGGTACGCCGATTTTTAATTTTATTTTATGAGCTGGTAGTCCAGGAGCACTAAAAGATTCTAAAAATTCTACTGGGTAGCTGGTACATTCTCCTTCTTCCATAACTCTGTTAATAGAGATATACTCTACATTATCCCCCGAAACTAAGCTCAACATTTCAGCGTTTATTGCTGCTGCTTGGTCGTTTCGTGGAATGCGAAGTTCGTACTCTTTGAGAGTATAGGCGATTTTCCCTATCAGTGAAAGTCTCAGATTCACGTGTGAGTGCATGAGCTTCACGATCGGCAGTGAGACGTGTTTCCCGCATTTCCTGTATCTCCTGAGACCGGGCATTTGCTGTCCGAACTCTCTGAGAACTAAGGCGAATTTCTGTATCTGTGAAACTCTCAGATTCACGTCTGAGTGCATGAGCTTCACGATCAGCTGTAAGTCTTGCCTCACGATCTTCTTCAGATTCCTGTGATCGAACTAATCTCATCCTTTTAGCATTTCTGCTGCACTGAGAAAGGTTGGACCTTTTTCGTGGCATCCTTACAATTAATAGTACCTACTACTTTACACCACATTATTTAGTAAATATGTACTACCATAAACAATTCAATTATAAATACTTACAGATGATTATACAGTTTAAGTAATAAGTTTCAACGTGTAACCTTAACCTTTTCACTATCTAAAACAAAAGAGACGTGCAATAGATAAAGGTATGTATTTTAAACTTCTTCTTAACCTGAGCTAACTAACTATATAAACAAACAAAACTTCCCGATTTTTAGAAAGAAAAAATATTTAAACCAGCAAAGTAAAAATTTACTTGACCTAACTTACCTATACGTATTTACAGTTTCAAAGAATTTAGATGAGCCCTTTTAATTTTTTCCCCATGGTAATCCAGTCAATTCCAAGGTAATAAGTAGCTATAACATATTCTATTAATGATTGTAATTTACCTATCTAGTAACAATGATCGACGTCTTTCGTTGACCGGAACAGGCGTTAAAAAAACAATAAACTACCGATTCCCATGGGAAACGGATGTTTTCCCGCGGTAAAAAGTAGTCTTTATGTTGCGCCAGGCTCTAAAATATGTCGGTACAAAATTTCAACCAAATCCGTCAAATAGTTGCGGAGATTAATGGTGCCTATGTATAAGCATAGAATAGTGTTCGACGTGATTCTTTAATTTGACATAACTTTTTTATTTATGAACCGATTGACATGAAACAAACACTAAAGCATAACTGAAGCATACCACAATATATTCGTGAAAACAGCATCCAACTCGGATCAGCCGTTTCTGAGATTAGCGTGAACAGACAAACAGACAAAAAAAAAGTTAATTACATTTTTGGGTTCGACATGGACATAACAATAACCCCTGCTATTGTTTTTATTTTTATTTTCAATGTACAGACAGCACTTTTCTACAATTTTATTATATGTATGGATTAACTTGACTGACTATTGACTTAATAAAAAAGTGCTTTCGACTTATTCTTTAAATTAAATAATCTATTAATCGGTGATTGTCTCTCCCATCTAGGTTGCTGATTCAAGATCATAAAAAAATAAATACGGCATAACACAACCATAATTTGTTGTTTTCATTGTATAAATTATATGAAGAATCTAATTGACCGCAAGAATCTAATTGATCCGGCGACAACAGTTCATGACAAAGTCTAGGAAACTGGGAAATAATAATAATTAGAAATGAACACTGATCATATAAATTATTTAAGTACTATTTACCAGTAATCCACACTTAAAAGCTAAATTTCACACTACTTTAATTTCCAAATACAGTCAAACCAAAATAGAAGTAAACCGAAATCTACATTTCATCGGATCTCAATGACTATTCAGTTTTATTGCGGACCTTTAATCTAGGCGGTTCTCGTCAATGTTGTAGATCTTGAATGGCTATTGAATAGTTTAAGGTACAGCGACTAAATTGGAAACAAGTGGAGCGTAGTTTGAATTTCATCTGATTAGTGATGAATTTTTATATGGGAAATGATAGTTAATATAATTTTGGAAAATAAAACACTGTAATGTAAATAATGTTTATTTTTTCGTTTTAAATACGCAGTTTCTTTAAAATCACGTAATATCAAAGTGAAGTGATATAGCGGCTGGATATTATATATTTAATATTATATATCTCCCGTTCCACTAACCCAATAAAGGAACATAGATGTGTGCATTTTTCGCTGCTGTGTTAATACAGGTACTTTAAATGATTAAATAATGATACTAGTGTGTGCTGGTTTCTTTCCGATTAAAAACCGTACCCTAATAATCTTGGGCTTACTTAGAAACAGTTAATTAATATTTTATCAAAGTTACATTATTACCAGAACTAGAAAGATACTAAACAAACTTATCTAGAAAGACCATCAAACACTTGAATTTTCACTACACCTGCGACACATACCAATATCAGTCGTGATGTAAAATATTACAATACGAACGAATTGAGATGATATATTGCGAACGATTCTGTTTCCCGCACTCGCCCTGATGTAGAGTATCGACCCACAGGTTTTAGTATAAACGGTAGAATATGAGACAATATCTCTCTTTGTCTGAGGATGGAAACACAAAGCGCTTAAAGACTGAGACATTCTTCAGCTTTTCGAAAAGACGAGTGAAGCACTCTCTCTAGTGCGGTAATATAAAAAAATGCTTTCTTTCTATCCACTTTGTACCTAGGTAGATCACGTCGTCATGCCATAGGCAGAGACCAGAGAACGTCACTTGGTTAAACCAAACTTCATTTCAGTTCCCTTTCTTCATTCACATCCATACATCTTGTTACGAGCACAACGCACCTCAATACTTCTTTACCATACTTTTAAAAAAAGTTCTTGAAGGTAAACTATGTCCCCAACCTACATTTAGCCAGCAAAGTGGACTTAAAGCTTAGTTTCTGTCTCATTCCGGCCATAAACTTTCACCCCAGCAGTGTGAGAGTAAATCTATACTAATATTATAAAGCTGAAGAGTTTGTTTGTTTGTTTGTTTGTTTGTTTGAACGCGCTAATCTCAGGAACTACTTGTCCGATTTGAAAAATTCTTTCAGTGTTAGATAGCCCATTTATCGAGGAAGGCTTTAGGCTATATATCATCACGCTACGACCAATAGGAGCAGAGTATCAGTAAGAAATGTTACAAAAACGGGGAAAATTTTGACCCATTCTCTCTTATGTGACGCAAGCGAAGTTGCGCGGGTCGGCTAGTACATTATAAATCTAGATTACTAAGTACAAGTATTTCAAATTAACCCTCTCGCGATTCTGTTTGTATCATCCATTAAGCAAATATGCAAAATATGGATGTTAACGTGTTACCCCTTAAATATACGCGCATGATGGATCGAGGTTGTATTTGTTTAGCTGACGGGTACACGGGTTATTGCTTACCAGTTATGATACAGGAATTTGGAATATTATGTTAATCTTTATGAAAATAACGGGTTTCGTAGATTCTACTGATGTAATACTTTGATTGCCTCCGTGGCATGGTCGGTAGTAGATCCGTGGTTCGATTCCCGAGCCGATTAAAGTGGTGTTGTTATTTTCAAATTAGATTTATTATTTTCGAATTTTAAGTAGAGGTTAACAAAATGGGGGTCGGCTGCCTGATTTATTTCAAATCTTTAAAAAAATCACGTTATTGGTGAAAGGAATTAACTTAGACAACATTGAATCACACTTAAGCCACCCAATAGAAAAAGAGCGTGTAGGTTATATTAATAGACTAATAGTTACTACAGAGACAACATCAAAACAAACACACACATACTATATATTTAGAACATAAAAAAATACACATTTCACCAATGCAAAACAACTACAAGCCAATTAGCTCCAATTTAAATAAGCGTTCGATTGCTCGCTAGTATAGAGTTTATGATTACTATTTGGAATTCGATTCTTGAAAAAATATCTGTGCCAAATTGTGAAGTTATTAATTAATGTGTTCTGTTAAGTCGTGGCTATAAAATAAACACATGGCCAAATTTTAAGAGTGACTTGTAAAGCCAAAAATCATCCTATTTAACAAACAGCTCTTAGACTTTCAACTAAATTGCGCAAATTTAAATTTTGTAAAATGAAATTAACCGTTAACATGTATTACATATATGTGCTTATATTGTATTGGTTTAAACAGTCAATAATATGGTACATTATTTAGGGACTGATATAGACAAATAAAGTCAATAATATGGTACATTATTTAGGGAATGATATAGACAAATAAAACATTTGTGAATCACATAGCACTATCACAAAACTTTTTTAAATAAACATTGATAGAAATAGATCAGTTTTAACTGCTATTATAACAGTTTATTTAACGTAAAATGTTACACAACGAATGTTCACGGTAGCTTTAAAATGCGATAAAAACTATGAATAGTCTTTATTTTATGTGTAGAAAAATATTTGGATGTTTAAAAGAAATATTCAGGTTGAAATGTTTATTCTCAAATCTTTCAACGTAAAGAAATACAGGTACTTATGTAGCTGTTTATTTTACTGGAGTTTGAAATTAGTGATGTTATTTAATTTTCACAGGTTATATTTCGTAATTTAAGTGATACTCAAAAAAAATTTGCTCAAATAGTGTGGCCTAAAACCTATACAGTTGGTCATAAATTATCCCTAAAACTCTACCGAAAAGGGGCCATCCTTTTCTGATATTGCACTTTTGATGTCGTATTATTTCTGAATAAAGTAGAACGTAAACACTTTTTTTTTTGTAATTCCGTAATATGGGCATTCATGTGTTAGAGGATCAAAGAATATTAGATTTGTAAACACCTTAAGAGTGTTGGGACAATTGCCTTAGTCTCTTTGTTGTACAAAAAAAGCGTAAAGATATAAAATATTTAGCTACGTCGTATTTTTACTGTTACAACAAATGACAAGCCAGTTTTGTTTAAAAGGCTCGTTGCTATGCATTATTAGTAATCACATTTAAAAAATAGGGATCGACCGCTTTTATGCCTTACATCCCCTACAAACAAACATAAACTTATACAACATAATAATATGAATATCTGGGCCACATAATTATAATTTAAAGCGAAACGTTTCAAATATTTCAACTCCAAAAATAGCAATAACACTCTAAATACACCGTTTAAGCTTATCACACTAAACTAATTGTATCAATTCTACTAAATGCAATGTGCTCATTAGCGTGAATGTTACATACATATAATAATATGTACATATGTACAACACTATCAAACAATCCATGTATAGACACGACGCACGATTTTCATAAATCGTTTTGAAAGTATTTTTTTATAAGAGTACTTTTTTAGTTTTTGACTGATTTTGGATAATAGACGTAAACATATTTCGTTAATACTAAATTATTTTTTATAACGTCACTCCCGTTACACAAAAAGGTGAAATACAACCGCAATTCGACATTTTTAAAATTTGTCCCATATAGCAGATGGCGAATCTTTTGCCACGTACCGATCAAGTTACCAAACTTCGGGTTTTTATTAGCAATGTTGTAAAACTAATTTAGGATTTGATTCCCTTGAATGACTTGATAACGTAATGGTGTATTAAGGAATAGTTACAACGCAAAACAATACTACATATCTTTGAAAAAAAAATAAACAGCTTTATTAGTAAAGGTAGAGTAACCTCGGACTAGTCACTATATTTCATTGCCTCTTTCAACTAAGTTCGACCTAACTATCAGTGGCAAAAACAAAACAAGGATTAGTTACACCGCGTTGTTTATTAAAAAGTTACCGTTTACTATACGATGCAGAAACTAAAATGTTTGAAGAGATACTTGAAAACGGGGCCTCTCTCTCAATATGGAGCAGGAAAGCAAGTTCGGGTGTGTAGGCTCCAGACACACAACGTTGCAATCAGCAAATGCGATTCCGTCGCCGTTATTCCCTGCTCTACGTTTTATTTACGAAATAGCTCTTTTAAACGTTGAAGTGTACTCTAATTTTTGGAGAAAAATTCTCTGCATTTTGGATGGATGTTTCTGACTTTATCCATAGAAAACAGAAGAAGTAATATATTTTTTATGTCCATATCCCTCTAAAACTATAGGATCTGACGGATTTTGATAGCCGTTTGTAATATGGATCAAAATAACACATATCCTTTACCTCGGGTAATATTTTCTCGATGATAATATCGTAGGCAAAACTAGTGCCAATTCAAATTCAAAATATCCTTTATTTTATAAACTTTTACATGAGTTTAAAATCGTGATACTTTTGTAACCTACCACTGTTCCAAAAAACTTTTGCTCGTGCGAAGAAACAGCCAAAACGACTTCCCCTTTTTATTCCCAATACCTTTTTTTATTAATAAGGCAAGTGCCCTAAGCAATAATACAATTCAATAAAACAGTAATACTAATTAAAATATCTATATCAAATACAAAAATCTTATTACTAATTCCATCTTTACATTCTTATTAATAGTTCGTGCGTTGTATCTATCAATGGTATTGCCAACTTACCTGGTGAGAACTGAACTGAGACGGTGGCCGAAGCGTCCGGGAGGAAAGTTTCAAACGTCTCTGCAATGATCATGACATGCAAAGAAACGGTAGGTAAGCGATGGACTAAGGGACCGCTAGTTAGTTGCCAACTAAATGGGGGGGACACAGCTAATTAAAATAAAAAATAATCACTTAAAACTTTAGCTGTACTTAGGTATTTAGTATTACAAGAATATTTGGAATGTAGTTTGAATTTTTTGAGCAAACATTTTATTTAAATTAGCTGTGTGTATTATTTTGACCACATTTCATGTCGATAAGTAATTACTTTTGTTTGAACACTATTTTATAGTCTCATACTCTTTTTTTTATTGTGTTTAAACATGCTTCGTACAAAACATTGAAGAAATATGAAATTAAATACAGACTGCCTCTGTAGTACGAGCAAATTAGGATGAGGATTAACGTTTGATTTCTAAGTCAGTATAAAGTGGAGCCAACATAATAAACGGCAAATTAAAAGTTAATTTAGGTACAGTTAAGCTTTGAAGATTTGCATAAAAAATATCAAATTAAAAATACTATATAAATTTCGCTTTACTTCTTTCCATATTCGGGTTGTTTTCAATTTAAAATCTTTGTTTTGGAAGCATCCAAAATACCATCACTGTGGGTTGATCGACACATGGATGCACATCCTAATATTAACCCGGTTAGCTAAATATACCGGGGTTTAATTATAAACACGTGTCGCGCTCAGAGCGGTTCAACTCATTAGTTTAAACGCAAATTATCGGTTTATCGAATGCGAGGGATTATCTTTAGATTACGTAGAAAGATTTTGTTAGAAGTTTTCATTTAGTTTTAGTTAGTTTATTAAAAGTTGAGAGCAGTGATAGCCGAGTGGTATAAATTGACACCTCCCAGGCAAGTGGTCGCAGATTCGAACCCGAGGCAACACACCAATGACTTTTCGGAGTTATGTGTGTATTAGAAATAATTATCACATGCTTCAACGGTGAAGGAAAACATCGTGAGGAAACCTTGCATGCCTAAAATTTGTTAAATACATTTATTGAGGGCATGCAAAGTCCCCAACCCGCACTTGGCCAGCGTGGTGGACTCAAGGCCTAAACCCTCCCTCATTACGGGAGGAGACCCATGCCCAGCAGTGGGACAGTAATGGGTTAAATTTATTATTTATTAAAAGTTGGCTCTTTTTAGTATGATGTTTGTAGTTACTTTTGTTTCTCTTATCATTGTTTCTGTTGGTCCACTCATAGTGTTGAAGTACTTCTCTATCTGAATGTCTGTCTGTTACCGTTTTGCGACTAAACTACAGAACTGATTGAGTTGAAATGTTGTAAATCCAAAATAAAAATGTTAATACGAACGTAACTTTATCAGACCGTCTGTCTTTAACTTATTATTTTTAGATTTTTTTATCATATCTTTACCAAACTCTTTTTCGTCTTAACTATTGATCCAATAGAGTTGATTTTTTCAGAAGCACACATTATGTCTCGGAGTATATTCGTTTTTACTACCGCGCACAGATGGACAATGGACATGATATATTATGTTATAATAAGATCAAAAGAAAGTATTTATAGATTACTCAGAGTGTTAAAACTCTCTATAATCGAACCTAGTGCTAGTAAAACTCCTCAACTTTTATATTGTTTCAAATATTTAGGGATCGGATCAAATGGCGTTCTTAAATCTTTGCCTAACCCCTATGGTAAGAAAAAGTGATTCTATGTGTGTAAGTGTGTAACATTTAGCTTAAACACATAATATTATAATGCAACGGGTCTTATACGCGATTGAAAATTTAAAGGTTAGGATACCTCGCCGTAGAACGACCGTGGTCACGAGCTGACTGCATTCATTCAGTCAGCTCGTGACCACGGTCGTTGTAATGCGATCGAAACGTCGGGCAGCAAATAAGGTATCCTAACCTTTAAATTTTCAATAAGACCCGTTGCATTATAATATTATGTGTACTAGTCGCGAGAGTTTAAAAACGTTAATTTAGCTTAAAAAGTTTGAAATGTGGTCAAAATCAGTTTTGAATGTTAATTTATAATAAATTTCATATCCAGTAGTGGGCTAATGCAATTAGTATGCTAATTCGTACATGCTGTTATTTACTGCATGCGACGCTAATAGCCCATGAATAAATAACGTATAGAGGGCAAGCTTCAAACGTGTCCGTGACAGTATTACACCAATGATTAATCATTATAATTTTGTTTACGAGGATCAGTACCTCGATTCTCTACCACTATCGACTACCGACAACCGGCTAGCTATCGACATTTGACATTTAGAATGTACTGCCAAAATGTTTCCTACGACACCCGTCAGAGGCGCTGATCAGATTTTCATACAAAATTTCTCGATGACAGTTAGGTTGTCGGTAGTCGATAGCAGTAGAGAATCGAGCTACTGATTTAATTTTATATAGACATAATTTTGCTAATGTTTAATAACAAACTAATAACATGAGAATGGTTGAACTAATGGCTAGAGCTGTGGCTTGATTTTCTACATATATTCTGTAGTCTGTCAGTTAAAAGTTCCTTGAAAATATACACTTTACGGTCATCAGATCCGTTCTTTTTAACCGACTTCAAAAAAGGAGGAGGTTCTCAATTCGTCGCGATATTTTAATTAAAGAATTTCAATACTAAGTAGTTTACAGTGGAAATTACTCCTCTGATCTAAAAATAGTGGTCCAGTTATCAAATTTAAACGACAATTAGTGGTTAAAATTATAAAACTGCACTTTCGAATTATATTTCACGCGCTTATGAGAACTTTCCTAGTAATTAACAAATAAACTAATTAGAATGTTAGCAATTTTTTGAAGTCTCCAGATTTGAAATGTTAATTATAGACAAGACATCGAGACTAGAATGAGACACGCATGTACTTTAATACGGGAAATGTTTGAAACTTGCACTCCATACCATATTTAGTCATGTAATAATATAATTTTTAAACATGCGTGAAAATATTCGAATAAAATAATTAATAATTTTAATCATTATATTTAGTATCTACAGAATAAACTGCCTATAAATGCAATTAATATAATAAAATTCACTATAATAATCATTGTATATAAAAATTAGGTATTTTATTAATAATTATAATTTATTATTATATTCTTACCACCGAGTAGCTCCGGTTCACCGAGGTTTACGTAAAATAGTACATCTTTTTCATAACTGTCCTCTTCAATTATGTGTAGAGGGATGAATTTTCTGAAACAAATAATAATAATATTAGATTAACAAATATAATTCTATTTTTCAGTAGCTGAAAAATAGAGATAGAGAATATTTCTGAAAAATTGCTTATTTTTCGCGGGGACTTTGACAAACACGCAAATAACGGACACAAATTACAACTAGACCCGAAACAATATTATGATTGTTCCGTATGAGAATTGAACCCACTACCTCCCGACCCAATGACAGCGGCGTGGCGACCTATACCACGGCGCCCTGACCGAAACCTTTACCTTTTACAGATAAAACAAAAAATAAGTTGGAAAAGTACAAATTTGTTGAAGTGATTAAAAATCGGCACTTTAAAGCCCGAAATATACGAATATTAATACAAAACGATTATATTAAACTACATGACATAAATGTCCACTAAATAAAACCAAGACATCTTCCATCTATTATTTGACCTTGAGTAATTCACTTAACCTTGCTAATACCTAAGTCTAAGGGCACATGTGTAGTCATAATGTTATGAATGACGCAGACTAAGCAGTTGACGTCAGTGCATACATTTATATTTCATGAACCTGTCACTTTCAGCTATTTTCAGTAAATACAAGTAAATACGGTGGTCTGACAACTTAATATAACTTTGTTTATATCAATAAAGAAGAAAACAGTTTAAGGTTAACACTTAAACTGTTTTCTTCTTTATTATAGATAAAGAAGTAATTTTTTAACCTATTACTGTCCCACTCCTGGGCAATTAGGGTCTTCCGAATTTGGGGGAGCAGTAAGGTTTTTCCACCACGCTAGCCAAGTGTGGGTTAAGGACTTTGCATGCCCTCAAACAATGCGTTAAAAAGTAAAAAAGCATGCAAAGATTTGTCATGAAAGAAGTCATTTGATTGGCACGTTTTCTAATTACAATATAGTCAGCCAGCCAATAACTAATCAGGTGGAAATTTGACAGTTGCTGTCATACTTTAACTGTCACTTTCTTTAGCAAATAGGTTATTAGACACTTAACTATAAACTGTAAAACTAGCCTTGAATGTTAAATACATACACCCCCCACGCTCCATACATAACGAGCTCTCTACTAAGTAGTTGGACTATAATATATAAGCACTCAAAATCTCTAACTACCCTCTAAAACCATGAATTTTGTAAGTTTAGACAGTCATATTTACTCACAAGATAAAACAGACAATGTCAAGGGTATATTATGTCCTATTTTACGAGTGATAAGTGGCTCCACTTAAGAAACGCGTCGTTCCACGGTCCCCAAGATTAAATAATAAATCAGGTGTCTCTAGCCTCTTTTGTAGCGTTCCGTCATAGGTAAGTTGATTGTTTTGCCAGTTTTGTTACGCTCGTAATTTAATGGAAGGCATTTTAAATGACCAATTTAAGAAATGTTTTATGTTAGTACATTTTTTATTGCAAAAATATCTAAATTTATAAAAAATTACACTAATTTATTGTCCATCTTCAGAACATAAATCTTTATTTTTGTATACTTTTGAATAAGGCAATGGCGAAACATGAATAGAACATTAATATATAATAATCATTATCTTAATAAATTAATTATAAAGCTCTTCTGTTACTGAGTGAGTGACTGATGGAAAAAGCACAGCCGAAACTACTCTGCGTAGAAAGTAAAAATTGGGTATGAAGATTCTTTAGAAAGTGTAGAGGAGCACTAGAAGGGTTTTTCGGAAATCACAAAAGAGGGTGAATATCCACGTGGACAAAACCGGGCAGCTTGTACATTAAAATACTTCTATATCTCCTAACAAATTTTATGAAATTCAATACAGCAGTTCCAAAGACTACTCCTGTATACACAAACAGACTCACAAAAAAAATTAACAAAACATTTTCTTTCCCTAACTTCGAAGCCCTTATTCACCTTAAACATCAAACAGCAACGTATCACGTTTAAACATTAAAAGCTTTTTTTTTCAATATGGCGTCTGAATCCATTACAAGACGTCAGAAGCACGCCTATCGATTATATGGAAGATAATGGAAATCGTAATAAATTCTATTAAAAGAACGTCTTTATATTTGTCACGAGCAATCCTGAAGGAAAAGAACGGAGTATTGTGAAATATTTTATGACGTTTCGATTTATAGTCGTGAACTGAGATTTAAATTCTTTTGTTTTTTGTAGAAGAGTGAAATGGTTGCAGCTTGTTACAGCTTTTTGAATTGGAGATTTTAAGTATGTGCCGTATGTGTAACTTTATAAAAATGTTAATTATACCACGGTCGGTCGGTGGTGCATTCGTCTACTGACCACGAGGTCTCAGATTCGATTTCCAGGTCGGACGAGGTAGCAGCCTTTTCCTAATTTATATTCAATTTTTATGATTAGTAGTCCGGGGTTTAATAAAGTTCCCGGTTTATGGCAATAGGCTCCCTCTCTATTACATGGGACTGACATTGTTAATGGCGATACGTACCTTTATACACCAAATGTTAGAACGCGAAAAACTAACGCTGATTTTAGAGGAAACATAGACGTATCTTCGCATATTAAAAAACCAATCATCATCTCAAAATAAAATTAAGAATCAAGAAATAAGTTTATCAAAATTGTATTTATTTATAGTTCCCTATTCCATAAATAAATCAAACAACATCGATACCCACATCAAGCATTCAGCGGAATCAATCAAGTGACTTAAAAAATCACCGGTACACGAGGAAAATAGCAGAAAAATCGTAGGAAAGAAAAACAATACTTTAGTTATAAATCATTCAGGGATGGAAGAGCCATTACTGAAATGAGACAACATTCATCAAGTCGTATATACTTTTATATAAGTCGAATTCAGTAGAGAATAGCCAAGTTCAAATGCGAAATATATTTGTATCGATTTCAGTATAATTAAATAAAAACTATATAAATAGGCAGTGATAGCCTAGTGGTATAAGTTGACACCTCCCACGCAAGTGGTCGCAGGTTCGAACCCAAGGCTACACACCAATGACTTTTCGAAGTTATGTGTGTATTAGAAATAATTATCACATGCTCCAACGGTGAAGGAAAACATCGTGAGGAAACCTTGCATGCCTAAAATTTGTTAAATACATTTATTGAGGGCATGCAAAGTCCCCAACCCGCACTTGGCCAGCGTAGTGGACTCAAGGCCTAATCCCTCCCTCATTACGGGAGGAGACCCTTGCCCAGCAGTGGGACATAAATGTGTTAAATTTATTATTATTATAAATAAAAACTATCACTGCTGGGCAAGTGTCGCGACGTAGAATGACGGACTATGACGGTTCTTTAGTAGGTACAATGTTCATATCAAAGGCCTTTCGGGCGGCTTGAACAACTTTGACACTAGGTTGACCACTAACCATACGACAAACATTAAACAACAGCAAGCAAATAGTATTGTATTTATTTAATTACTAGCTGACCCTTTTGCGGCAAATAACGGGTTGATGTCTGAAAAAATGTCGCTTGGGTGTCAAATTTTTTAATATCTCCATGCTTATCACACCAAAATCGGTTCTTGACAGCATAACTGAAAGACAGACTAAACTTCACTTAGAAAGTAATATTATTTGTATGAAAGTATAGAAATGAGCCCAAAATTTGAGAGAGCACCTAATTATAAATAGGCCAATGTGTTATACCTTTATCAATAAAATTAACATTATTAAAAGGAAAACTTGGCTCTATCTACACAAACTAAATATATTACTCAAGGTAATTGCGATTAAGTTTAAAGTAATAATTTTCTACATCAAAATTTAAACCACAATTCAATTTTGTATGGTACATAGTAAGTAATTCCCATAGGGTACACGTTGCCATGATTCATTGATTACTATTGGGACTCTTGAAGGTGATTTTACGGTCGTTGGTAAAGGCCCGAAGCACATAATATTGACGACTTCGTAACGGAGTGCTCAAGTCACGAAAGTGCCAGTGTGCAAGTTTTGTGAGTTCGATTTCCTCACAAAATTATTGCGATGTCGAATAATCTTTGAGATTCCGTATCTAAGGAGTTTTACCGTACCTCTATATTTATAATGTGCTATCACCTGGATGTATCTCATAGATCTAGCTAGAATTGATTAATTTATTAATTTCATAGATGCTTACACTGTTATTTAACACAAACTAAAATTAGGATAAAATTTATATTTGGAGAGTTTAGCTTGCATGCAAAGAAACCAATAGAAATATTAAAAAAATAAAGTTATTTTTTCGTACTAACATGATAATAAGGTGAAGTGCGTAGTACTCGTAACCAGTAATTCTTTAAGATAAGATGCTTGGGTGTGAATGAAGCAAGAATAGTTTTTTAGGACCTTTGCAACTGGCTTTCTTGGTCAAGAAAGTTGACTTTCACAAAACATTTGCCAAATCCCTTAACAGAATTTTGTGGTTTTTGAGAAAGAAGATCCGCTGTGCCGACCACTTAACATGGGTCAAGGACAAGACAAGAAAGATGCATGTAAGTTTAAAATATACTAAATACAAATTTAATGTTTATTTCAGACGGTAACATAAATTTTAACAAAGTCATTAAGATCTTACTTGGCGGTGTTTCACCACAAGATATATCGGGAACACAGTCAGACTGTGCAATTACATTCGGCACGTGATCGCCGTGTTAACTTCCTCTAATAGTAACGAAGTAACGGAGTAACGATTTGTAACTTGTTATCACGATCGTTAGTTTGCCAGGTATTGATCTTATAAATACGGACATAAATGCAAAGTTGTGTTTTATGTTGGCTTGCTTGACGCTTCGGCTCAGATTTGACTTTCATCTTAAACGTGAAAACTGAAAAAGTTATGATTGCGCTTCAAATTTTGTTCCGTGAGTGAATCAAACTGATTTTTCTGAATTTTGAATGCAATGTATACCATTCAATAATCATCAGTTTGATAATTTCATCGTTGGATAATAGCATGGAAATACATAGCATCACGCCTGTTATGCCCAAAGGTGTAAGCAAAGGTGTATAAAATACAACTAGTTTGCACTATTTTATTCCTACGTAACAGGGGGCGAGCCGGGAATCAAACCTAGGACGTCGCCAATAGTCATATACACTGTCCATCAGACCACAGAGACAGTTAAAATCATTGTCTAACTAACTACCTATTTATTTTTCAGATTTTTTTTTACCTCAAAGGAACAAATGAAGTAAAAGAATATATTTTCCACTGAATATGTTTCTAGAACATTCCAAATAAGCCTAACACATGGTGTAGACGTCTGCATCGGTAAGTCCTATCGATTTTGTACCGGCCACCGTTTATGTTCCAAGTTTAGATATGACCTTCATTTTAACATACGATTGATGGAAAATTGTGGAGCCTTGAAGTTAAAGGTTAAAATTGCGTGCATATTTTAATGAGGAAATGGTATAAGGCTGATAATTTCATGGTAGCAGTCTGTTTGACGTCATCTGTTAGATATACCTAGTTTTACCACTTATAGAAAGACCCGACAGACCCGCGGACCCGACAGACGTTGTCCTGTCTACACGTCTTTAATTTGAATTTTTTTAATAATCTAAACCATTCTCAGATCCCCTTGAACACACACAAAAAAAATCATCAAAATCGGTCCAGTCGTTTAAGAGAAGTTCAGTGATATACACACTTACAGAAGAATTATATATATAAAGATGTCTATCAGGGAGCATATAAGGTGGAAATTAGATAGTAGATTTCATGAATTTTCTACCACTTTTTGTTTGGCAGATAAGTCTATCTTATACCTTTTTAACTTTGAAACTAGCCCTTAATAATTCTTGTACAAATCTTTGCACGTTTTTACGAGTATGATTTTTTGTTGTTGTTTTATATCTGTGACCAACTAGGTTGCGATGAAGGTCAGAGGAACATGCGCCTAAACGTCAAGCAATACAATATATTTATGGTCTAGCTTCTGGTAGATATTACGCTTTTACTATAGTCATAAAGCTTATGAAAAACCACCATTAAAAGCCAGTATTTTTATATCCTATATATTATTCTGCCACATAAACTACATCACTGTAAAATTTCATTAAAATCTGTTAAGTAGTTTTGGAGTAATTAGCAAATAACGTCTAAACTATCGGTATGTTCCCCCGGGGTAACAACTGGGAACAAAAGAGGAAGAAAATTCCCAGTTGTCACGGTGACAGTGTTAGAGGAGACAACTGGGAATATACCAAACTATCTTATTTAACATAATTTTTCACGTTTTTGTAACATTTTTCACTGGTACTCTGCTCCTATTGGTCGTAGCGTGATGATATATAGCCTATAGCCTTCCTCGATAAATGGGCTATCTAACACTGAAAGAGATTTTTTCAAATCGGAACAGTAGTTCCTGAGATTAGCGCGTTCAAACAAACAAACAAACAAACTCTTCAGCTTTATAATATTAGTATAGATAATAGTACAACAAATATAGACCTACAGTTCATTTCACGACCTACACTTTACACTTGTCCAATTAATATATCGACTGGCGGCTAGGTGTACAACAATAACCTAATTTACTCGGTCGTGTGACACAACTTGTAAGGCATCGCGGCTATTTACGTACTTCGTAACCGTGGCTTGAATTATCTTTGCTTTCTATTTTATGTCACACTGACACGTGAGAGACAAACAAACACATACATACTTATAGATGTATATCTATAACAAACTTAGCATTTATAGTATTAGTTTCTGTTCGCGATTCCGTCTGCGTAAAAATAATCCCCAAAGAAACATACTTAGTGTTAATGTAGGCAATGAACTATTTGCGTACGAAATATAAAAAAAAAAAATCCGATTAGTAGGTTTTGCAAAAACAAACGTACACACTGTACATCCTTATAACATTTTTGAAGTTAAGCATGAAAATTAAAAGGCCAATTTACTATTATGGATGATTGTATATTATGTTTTAGAAAAACATATCCAATTTTATGGAAATAAATGCTACAATTCCGTAGTCAATGGTGAAAGTGGGTATTAAATATCACGCCAACCAAACGCAACACAAAATTCTATTCTCTTCCATCCCATACACTCCTATACTTTATGCATTGACACCAAACATTACGGATTGTGAAACAGACTTAATACGAAACAATCAACCGAATGTTTGTCAAACATTTGGCCAATGAATGTTTGTCGAACATTTGGCCTATTTTCATGTGATTTTTTACGAACACGGCTGTGGAAACGAGCCGGTCTGAATTAACATATGGTTTACATTTTAATCCTGGTTTTAGTAAAAACTTGTGGACGGAATTTGCATAGAAATATATTGCGGTTTTGCGAAGTGAAAAGGAAAACATGAGTTCGGACAGTACGATGCATTATCCTCATAAATGTGAAAGTGTGTTTGTTTGTCCTACTTTTGCGTGAAAATGGATGAACTAATTTAGATGAAATTTCATACGGTTGATTGTCTATTTTGATCATAAGATCGCCTATGAAATGATGTAGTCTGCGGCGACAGAACTTTTGCTAATACGTACCTAAATATTAGTCATTCTTACTTTAGTTTTTATTGTTGTGAATGTACCTATGTATACCTGTCTTATTTCACGAAAAACCAGCTAAACCGTAACAGTATGACTGTTACGGTTTAGCTATGATACTATGAGCCGTGCATCTATGATACTTTTAGTATTGAAAGCATTATACACATTGTAAAACCACATCAGATAACTAAATGTGCCGCCTCTTTTAGAAACATGATCTAGTAATCGGCAGGTAGATAGAAACTATGACGATTTCAGATACTTGTTTAACGTTTATGAAATAAAGCATATTTTACCTTGACTTTCACTATCTACATATATTTATATATTGTTACTACAGACTAAAACCTTAATCTAATAAAATCCTAGGCCGAAACAAAGCCAATAATATCCAAAAAAAATCTAGGCCAACGAACAATAAAAGGCAACATAATTCAAACAGAAATAAGTACAGCACAACTTAGGCATATTTACGAGGGAACAAATGATATCATCACGGCATTAACCTCATTAGGGGTGGGTAGGAAGGCTGTTATTTTAACGACGGTGTCGTAATGAGGTTGGCACATTAAGACGTCGAAGTGACGTCGGGAATAATGTTTGGATAAGTTTCGCATTAATTTTGTATGTTTTAAAAGGTTTTCTGCGAAATTACTTTAGCAATGTGGGTTTTATTATATTTTACGTACGCCTTTGGTATGTAAGTGAGGCATGTAGTTATCTTTACTAATATTATAAAGCTGAAGAGTTTGTTTGTTTGATTGTTTGTTTGTTTGTTTGAACGCGCTAATCTCAGGAACTACTGGTCCGATTTGAAAAATTATTTCAGTGTTAGATAGCCCGTTTATCGAGGAAGGCTATATATCATCACGCTACGACCAATAGGAGCCGAGTAACACTAAAGAAATGTAAAAAAAACGGGGAAAATTTAACCCATTCTCTCTTATCCGCGCAACTTCGCTTGCGTGACGCAAGCGAAGTTGCGCGGGTCAGCTAGTTTGTTATAATGGAAAATAACAAGTCGTGCGAAAGCCTGTTCGTCTTACACACTTTCAAAAGTGAATTTATGTTGAAACGCTAACCTGATCTCGATAAATATTCTGGAGAATATCCTTTCAACAGCGATTTTTACTATTATTTGCGTGCATTCTATAATTTCTGCCGAAGACTTCCTCAGTTTAATGTATAAAAGAATACGGGAATTAACGCGAACACGCATTTTACCTTAAAATGCCTAACGTTTCGGCGCAGATTGCACTCGCCGTGGTCCCAGGCGTTTATCCGGGAAAGAATTATCGTACTTGTCATCTTCGATAAAACCTTTAAGAAGTACATTTCATACCCAATCACCAGTATCTATCCATCTCCATAAACTTTCGCACTTAAAATATTAGTATTTTAAATCACAAGTCTTTACTCATCACTTAAACTCACAACTTTATTCAACCACCAACAAACACCTCAAAGGCCTTATTATTATAGACACCTTCGAAACCCTTGGAGCCATCAATTCAATACCGTTAATAAAATCATCGACAGCCTTCAATAATGGTCTATGGGTATTTTCCACCGTGACTCGTAACTTCTTCTGTAAAGCATTTGTTACAGATTGTAAGCTACTTCCAATAATAGTATGATATTGAAAGGTCTTAGAGAAATGTGTGGTAGAAGGGAAAAGATATTGGCGATATTTTTACAGTCTTCAAGGGACTTCTACGGTCTTCCGGTACCACAACTTAAGGTTAATAATATAAAAATAAATAAATAAATAAATATCATTGGACAACTCACACACGGTCATTTGATTCCAAACTAAGCAGAGCTTGTACTATGGTAACCAAATAACTAATAAACATACTTAAACATAATATGATACAATGTCTCCTGTTTAAGTAGCCTGTTTTTGGCAACGACCAAAAGGGCATACACAGGTACTTTTATAACCCGGGGGAGTTCTACTCAAATCTTAAATTCCTACCTCCGGGCTATTATTGTGATTTTCTTGACAGAGAAACTCACTACTAACTTTTACACAGGACTTGAGGGCGGCAGCCGCAAAGACCACCGATTTGCCAGAAAGGCAGTCAAAATTAGTAACTAGGTAACGATGGTAAAGTAAAAGAAGAGGTCGAGTAAATACATTGATTAATATTTTTATTTTAAATAACATTTATTTTATTAAACACGCGATGCAAAACCTTCCGTATTTTCCAGAAATAAATTGTTATCAATACGTTTTTTCTCATGACTTATAACCAAATACCCACGAAGGTGGAACGACAACAGACCACAATTTTAGATTATATTTTACGGCTCAAAACGCACGGGACTTAATTTATTTCAGTGGAAAAACTCATCAGAATTTGGTCGATGGTTATAATTATTGGGAGATTCACGGCAATGTTATTGATTTCAATAAAAAAATGTGGGAAAAGAAAATTTTTAAGAGATTTTATGATATTTTTAGATAACTCTGTTCGATTTTCTGCCTGGGTACAAAGAATAAGAAAAGATAAAATGACGATTTCAAATACTTGTTTAAGTTTATGAAATAAAGCATATTGGGGTAAGTCTCTCCTTCCAAACTAACACAGAATGTTTTAACTAAAAAAAAACATTTTTTTTAACATAAATATTTTTTTTGTAATTCACAATTTTGAGTCATATTATCTATACGTATATTGCGAAATTGCCTTAATAATGTTCTAACTACTAGTGATATATGAATTTTCTTCTTAATATCTTATGTAGGTAACGATTAACCGCCAGGTCGCCTCATAGTCCAGACCGGTGTAATCAGGTCAATCATACCGGCGTCGTAAGTGTGTTTGTGTCTACTAGATGACGTCACTATTTACATAAAATGGCGCCGATCCCCCGTTTTAATTAACGGCAGTCTAGGAAGATGCTTAGGTTTTATTTTGCTTAAAGCTTGAATAGAAAAGAGATGAAGGAAAATTTATTAATTTTGATATCAGATTACAAAATCCAAAATTAATCTCGATATCAGTCAATACTTCTCTACGCACTTAATAAACATCACGAGATGGGATAATTAGCATTGTATCCTGATGTTCATTGAACGTGTAGCTATAACCTAAGTACTCAAAATTTGTAATCCCTCTTGCCCTATCACAAGCACTTAAGTCAAACCAAAACTTCCAAATTGGCCTTGACACGGCATTTTGAAACCGTTAAAAAGTCTTGGCAAGCCATAACGAGTGTCATTGATGTTCATACCAGCCAAGGCTGAAGGCTTAACGTGCTCGGCGACACGGAAGCACGTTAATCAGGTTAGCGTCGGTTCTGACGTGGAGAAATTACTGCTTAGGTGTCTCTTCCACTGGTGGGATGATATGCCACGGTAATCGTGGAATGCATAGTCCAAGATATACAGGGATCATCATCGTAACCGGTGACTCTGAGGCCGGGACTCCACCAAAGCGGAGACGAGACGAGCGGAGAGGAGATGTTTTTTAAACAACCAATAGAATTGAGTTATTGACACGTCTCCTCTCCGCTCAGCTTCAGTGGAGATCGTTGTGCGGAGATGTGTAATATTTGTATGTCGCGATGGAAGCGGAGACGTGAGCTGTGCGCGGACGACGCGCAGTGGAGACGAGAGATCACACATCTCCGCTTTGGTGGAGTCCCGCGAGCTGAAAAACATCTCTTCTCGCACAGCACACAGCACACCGCACACATCTCTGCTTTGGTGGAGTCCCGGCCTTATCGCACAGCACACAGCACACCGCACACATCTCCGCTTTGGTGGAGTCCCGCGAGCTGAAAAACATCTCTTCTCGCACTCGAGATGTGTGCGGTGTGCTGTGTGCTGTGCGAGAAGAGATGTTTTTCAGCTCGCGGGACTCCACCAAAGCGGAGATGTGTGATCTCTCGTCTCCACTGCGCGTCGTCCGCGCACAGCTCACATCTCCGCTTCCATCGCGACATACAAATATTACACATCTCCGCACAGCGATCTCCACTGAAGCTGAGCGGAGAGGAGACGTGTCAATAACTCAATTCTATTGGTTGTTTAAAAAACATCTCCTCTCCGCTCGTCTCGTCTCCGCTTTGGTGGAGTCCCGGCCTAAAAGCGTGTGCTCGCGCGCACGGTACTAGCAAGATGGCCGGCCGGCGCGCGCGCGGGGTTCTGCGGGTTGCTAGCGGGCGAGAGGGGGGAGGGTGACATCGCTCACTGCACGCCGCTCACATCTCTCGTCTCCACTGCGCGTCGTCCGCGCACAGCTCACATCTCCGCTTCCATCGCGACATACAATTATTACACATCTCCGCACAGCGATCTCCACTGAAGCTGAGCGGAGAGGAGACGTGTCAATAACTCAATTCTATTGGTTGTTTAAAAAACATCTCCTCTCCGCTCGTCTCGTCTCCGCTTTGGTGGAGTCCCGGCCTAAATGTCAAGATGTTTGGGTGTGAATGAAGTTTGTAACGATCTGCTTACTCCTATGACACCGAAGTGTGATTTTGTATGTATAGTTCAAAAACTTAGTAGAGATTCTAGATTATAATATATTCGTGATATACTACCGCTCGCAACATAAAAGTCGGCGGGTGACTAATGTTCCAAAACTTCCAAATTCCAATTATTTTTTGGCGTGAGACAGATTGCCATGTAAAAAAAGTCTTATTAAAGGTAAAATGGAAAATAATACAACCTTGCCCTTGTAACGCATTTTAAAAAAACAGGCGAAAAATTCAAAAATTGCTTCACTTATGTACTTTTATTACAAAAATCTCTCGCCGTGTCTTAGCAGTGGGTCTCGAGGTTTACTAAACTGAGGGGTTAAGTACCCTCGCGAGTTATGTAGTGAAAATATTTGTGGGTGATAATTTCGCTGTTAGCTTTTCTGAGTGGCTTCATCAAAATGTTTCTTACTTTATTTTATTGTTTTCTCACGCATTGGCATAAAGTATGGCCAGATTATGTAGACGTATGGTTTAAAACCTAAGCGTTATTAGCCGTCTTTTATTAATACTTTTGCACAGATTTTGATGCGAAATCTGATTTAGATTTTCTACTTTACCTCCTTAGAAAAATCTCGGATGAAAAAGACCACCTATTTTATCTTGGTCATAAGATACCGCTGTGCCACTTTCATTGAAACTATTTTGTAATTTTTGCTGATGGATAATAACTTAGATTCGCCGTACACTTTAAAAATATACTTCTTATAATTTAATCCATCGTATTTGTATTACAAATAGAGTAAATCAGCAAAAGTACTCAGTATAAATCACTGCTAATCGGCTAACGCATTTTTCGTCACTCATATAAAATTCCCTCCTGAGATTTTCACTCAAACGGATTCCGTCGTGGATTAGTATTCTTTCTCCGTTTCCCGGATAATCCGGTAATTCGATTAAGAGCCTGTCCGAGAGTCCTGATGAAAGGATAATATAAAAACCGTCGAGTTGTGTGCTTGAATTAATTTATCGTGTATTTTGTTGCTGGCAATGTTGACGGGAATGTTGCTGAGAAAAGCTCCATCTATTGAATAAAATTAGTACTACGTTGACGTTTTTGACAGTTGGCTCCTACTTTTTTATTTGATATAAGAGTTTGACTTTGCATATTGCTTAGCGAGTTTATATTATAAACTCACTAAGCAATAAAATATGCAAAATGAATTTTAAACCGATTGCATCGTGTTTTGTGAGTCTGTGATCGCTCAGTGGTCGGAATCGCTCTTTTTCACTAACATCATTATGGCAAATTTTGCACTTTTTAAGCACAGTGTCCTTATAAAAGGCTTACAAAGTCTTCTTTCCGTATTAGTGAGGATATATTTGATTGTGTTAACTGCACTATAAGAAATTATTTATTAATGTAATCATTCTATCATTAATTACAATTTAATCATCACCAATGATATTAATGTACTCTTCAACACAAAAAATATTATTAAACATTCCCCATTCACAATACCATCCAAAACAAAAACCCATCGATCACCAAAGACACTCGAGACAACGTTTCATTCTCCATAAATCTTACATCACAGTAAATCATAGTACTGAAAAAGAATTTAAAAGATGCACAGCTCAGCCAAGACGCCTACCATTTATCAAACGTCACTTGAAGAATTGAGGGCAAAAAGTGTCCTGCCCTCCCAGTTTCTAGACAGGGCCGGATTAGACGAAAAAAAGCTGCATTAACTTGTCTAGAGAGACGGAACGGGTGCTTTTATAAAATGTTAAGGCTATTTGTTAAATGCAAAGTGCTTTAGTTTTGTTTTGTTCGTAAGTGAAACATTATGCAGGATTTTAGCGCTGAAAGGAATATTTATTGCGGTTTCTGTTTACTGAAAATGGTGCTTGAGTGATGATTATTAGGGAGGTCGTGTCTCGGGTTGGGTGGTGTTATTCGTTTTTTTGGGAGAATATTTGGTTACCGTCCATAGAATGGGCGTCAAAAGGGTTTTCGGCATTGTTTCTATTTTACGATTTATTCCTGAACTAACTGCACAAATGTATTAAATTAAAAGAGTAACAAATTCATTTAATGTAACTTCTTTATTGTTTTTTTTTTCAATACTCAATTACTTTTTTAGATGAGGGATGTTAAGAATCGCCAATCGTTAGTAAAAGTAACTAATATAGAATTTTAAAGTACTAGTCCTCGAAATAAATCAAAAGTTATTAAATATTATGTCGCACTACTTTCGCCGTGAATCCGCTATCTAAGACGGAAAAGGTACCCTCTCAGATTTTCTATTCTTCCTTCACATAAAAATATGTTATAACCTTATCAATGACACCAATAAACAGTTTTACCTCTCCTATAAACTTCAAGTATTCAATTAAGCTACAATATAAGCAGGAAAGCTATAAACAAACTTTATATTAGCCAACAGTAGCACATAAAATGCACCCACGAATTCCTATAAAAATATTTATTGCACCCTAAATCTTCATACAATGAGTTTTGTGCAACTATCGCTTTAATAATTTACCATCTCTTGGCTTAGTACAATGGCCAATGGTATTTTGTGTGGTCAAATATGACGGTAAAAAGTGGTAAAGTTCATAATTGAAGGTTACTACTAAGGCTAGGTTCCTTAAATTAAAAGGTTAATTATGTTTGGAAGAAAAAAGTAAATTCCTATTTATATCAACGAGACAACCAATTTTATTTGTCACTGGGAATATAAAAAGGGATTGTAAGCTTTATTCAATACCTTTCATAGTTTTACTTTGCAAACTAAAAATCATCTCAAACGAAACATTTCAATACACCTTTCGTATCATAACGGTAAACTCAAATCACGACGGCATAACCTCAAATTGCGACGGTAAAACCGCAAACAGCGACGGTAAAAGCACAAAATCTTTCAAATCCGGGCCTGTATCTTCCCGAGGATATTAAACATTGCCTGAATGCTTAGTAGTAATAAGTTCTAGCTTTATTCTTCGCGATGTTGCTTGAGATATAGAGGGGTGACGTGTTTCAGAACGTTCCATATTGCCGGTTAGTTATTTTTGCACTATTTTCTCATATTAATCAAAACACCTTGTAATATTATGAACTTAATTTCACGAGATTGTAGACATACTCATAACAAGAATATTTGAATTATTACCAGTCAGTAAATATCTTTCACAGCAATCATAATCACTAACTAAAAACTTTTTAACGTTACGGTTAACTTAAATAACGATGGCAAAACCTCAAATTGCGACGGTAAGAGTACAAAATCCGGGCCTGTATCTTCCCGAGGATATTAAACATTGCCTGAATGCTTAGTAGTAATAAGTTCTAGCTTTATTCTTCGCGATGTTGCTTGAGATATGGAGGGGTGACGTGTTCCAGAACGTTCCATATTGCCGGTTAGTTATTTTTGTACTATTTCCTCATACTGATCAAAACACCTTGTAATATTATGAACTTAACTATATCTATGACAATTATTGCAAGCTATCAAAAGCCTTTCACGAGATTGTAGACATACTCATAACAAGAATATTTGAATTATTACCAGTCAGTAAATATCTTTCACAGCAATCCTAATCACTAACTAAAAACTTTTTAACGTTACGGTTAACTTAAATAAAGACGGCAAAACCTCAAATTGCGACGGTAAGAGTACAAAATCCGGGCCTGTATCTTCCCGAGGATATTAAACATTGCCTGAATGCTTAGTAGTAATAAGTTCTAGCTTTATTCTTCGCGATGTTGCTTGAGATATGGAGGGTGACGTGTTTCAGAACGTTCCATATTGCCGGTTAGTTATTTTTGCACTATTTTCTCATATTAATCAAAACACCTTGTAATATTATGAACTTAACTATATCTATGACAATTATTGCAAGCTATCAAAAGTCTTCCACGATATTTCGGACATACTCGTAACAAGAATATTTGAATTATTAGCAGTCAGTAAATATCTTTCACAGCAATCCTAATCACTAACTAAAAACTTTTTAACGTTACGGTTAACTTAAATAAAGACGGCAAAACCTCAAATTGCGACGGTAAGAGTACAAAATCCGGGCCTGTATCTTCCCAAGGATATTAAACATTGCCTGAATGCTTAGTAGTAATAAGTTCTAGCTTTATTCTTCGCGATGTTGCTTGAGATATGGAGGGGTGACGTGTTTCAGAACGTTCCATATTGCCGGTTAGTTTATTTTTGTACTATTTCCTCATAGGAACGAGAAGAAATGTCGGGAACGACGGTGTAAGATAACGTTTTTATTTGCTGAGAGCAGAATTGTTTTGGTAAAGTGAATTTGTTTATGTCAACAAAGTTATTTATACAGTTGCACGGAGATTTAATTTCCTGGGTCAGAAGAAGTATTATTTGATTTTTCTTTAATATCAGGATATCAGTCTGGAATTTGAAAACACGGCCGATAAATATAAAAAATTGTTCACCTTTATATGAAATTTGAGATTTTTTTTTTTGAGATTGTCGGTCCCTATTGTTGTCAATTAAGATAACAGCCACGTCAAAGGCGAACACCCGTTTATGGAATGACCGAGCCAAGGTTTGCTTAACCCACAGATCGTTTACCAACCGGTGAGCGTAACTGGCTACTTCTTCCATTTATACCAAACTAGCTGACCCGCGCAACTTCGCTTGCGTCACATAAGAGAGAATAGGTCAAAATTTTCCCCGTTTTTGTCACATTTTTTACTGCTGCTCTGCTCCTATTGGTCGTAGCGTGATGTTATATAGCCTTTAACCTTCCTCGATAAATGGACTATCTAACACTGAAAGAATTTTTCAAATCGGACCAGTAGTCTATGAGATTAACGCGTTCAAACAAACAAACAAACTCTTCAGCTTTATAATATTAGTATAGATGAAATAATGTGCCATGTGTATTACAAACATTTACAAAATTTAAATGTAGTACGAGTAAAAAATGTTGAAGACAATGTAAAATAAAAAACCTTTAGCCCGCCTTTGGTCAGCGAAGTGGACTTATCCCTCCCTCACAACGGTAAGAGACCCTTGTCAAGTGCGGGCAGAACCGCAGTCATAGCTCAGTTAAATGTTTATAAACTATCGCGGCTTGTACACATACATACATTATATATTTATTATATATAATAATATAATTCTTCTGTAAGTATGTATGTCACTGAACTTCTCTTAAACGACTGGACCGATTGTGATGATTTTTTTTGTGTGTGTTCAAGGGGATCTGAGAATGGCTTAGATTATTAAAAAAAGTTTAAAAATTTTAATTTTTATATTTTAAGACGTGTAGACAGGACAACGTCTGTCGGGTCCGCTAGTTTATTATAATACCAAGATGCACAACGAGTCTTATGTGCGGTGAATATTTTCAAAGGTTACGATAAATTGTTCATTATCAGAGAGCGGAACCAAGATTCTCTGCTTAACTACTAACGACCGGCAAGCTGTCAAAAAAATTTCTATGACAATCGGTTCAACGCTTCTAGCGGACGTCGTAGAAACTATTTATGCAATACATTTTAAATGTCAAACTCAATAGTCAATAGTTCCAATTGCAGAAAATCGAGCTACAGACTGTCTGGCTTTGATCACGATCGATATAACTCGGTCGAAACGTCGGGATAGTAAATAAATATCGTATTTTTTAAAGATTTCATCTTGTATTAGAACCGGCGTGCATCTATACATATTAAAGTTTATCGAAATAATACTTTTAACATTCTAAAATTAACGATTCCACTAGTTTTCCTATAAATAAAGTCACTAAGAAGTAGAACTAATTAGCCATTTGTACCCAAAAGGTTGAATCGAGAAAAAAATGTTCCATTTCGTAATAGTGTCGGATTTATTGCAGATAAAGTATCGTTTAATCGGTAAATTGCGGTTGTGGACGTGCTTCTCGGTATAAATGAGGAAAGATTAAGAATTTTCTACCTGTAAAGGTTCGGTTGTAAGAAAAATTAGCGGAACGGAACGAGAATGGCGTTCCAGTATGTTTGAGAGTAGAAAAAAGTTGTTTAAATTAAGTGGGAAGTGGGATTAGTACCTTTTTTAAGTAAAATGCTTGAAGTTTTTGCAAGAGGCAAGTTTGTATGACGTGGTGTATGTATGTGAATGAACCGAAACGGAGTATGGAGTAAAAGTAGTACCTAGCGTTAAGATAAGCGTAAAACATTGACTATTTCAAGGCAATTTCCTACCATCTACCATCTACTATCAATAATCAGAGAGCGAAAGAGACATAGTTGATCAGTGTATTCCATGAAAACTACATTTTAAGAGTATAATTAAATGACAAGCGCTCACTCCTCGATAAATAACGAATAATTCAATGAAACTAGCAATTGCATTCAAAGAAAAGAGACAAAAATACGAAGTCCTGCTTTTTTATCGAAACACATCAACTTACAAGGTATTAAACGGCGAGGGTATTCAGAATACCCCACACGTCTGTAAAGAGGCGCAAACGAGCGGGTTTAAGGCACAGCCCGTTTAAGGACACGGCTTATTTCGCAAGTTACTGAAACAGTCCCTAAACACGTATTGAAAGTCTTTTATATAAAACATAGTAGTAAATAGCAACTTGTTTTTCGATGCGAGAGTTAAAAGTATAAGTTTTTTCGTAATTAATGGCCATGTCTTCAAGTGCTTTCACGTTTCATTAAAGCACTAGGCTTACTACCACTATCAAATAACGGCAACTGGCTTTCTATCCACATATTTTTATTTGAAAATTTAATCAGCGCCCCTAGCGTATTCTGTGAGAACTAATTTTAGATGTCTTGTTAGTATCGAGTTTATGATATCTATACTAATATTATAAAGCTGAAGAGTTTGTTTGTTTGTTTGTTTGAACGCGCTAATCTCAGGAACTACTGGTCCGATATGAAAAATTCTTTCAGTGTTAGATAGTCCATTTATCGAGGAAGGTTATAGGTTATATATCATCACGCTACTACCAATAGGAACAGAGTACCAGTGAAAAATGTTACAAAAACGGGGAAAACTTTTAACGCTTATGTAACGCAAGCGAAGTTGCGCGGGTCAGCTAGTTACAAATAAAAATGCTATAGAAATAGACTTCATAAAGAATGATCTTGAAATAAATAACAATATACATTACCAAGGCTTATATTTAAGGTAATAAAAGGTCTAATTTCGAAAGAAAATGTCAAGATTCTTTTGAATTTAAGAGGTTTGTACCTCCTAAAAATATATTCATATTCGTCTTAAATGTGTATTGCTTGTATACTCGAGACGTTTTTAGAAATAATTGTTTTGCTTTTAAATGTCATTACTGCTCTTGACCGATTCTTGGCCGGAGTGATTGGATATTACGTTTAAAAAGAGTATATTATTTTTTATTTCTTTTTCAGTACATATTTTATACGTGCCAGAGACTTTGCTTGTTCTAAAAGATTTATTAAAGGTAAATCGATTTAAAAAGTACTTTAATTGACTCTAGTTATCGATCACAGGTTGAAGACGACAAGAAAGCTAATTTTGGCTTCGTTTTCGTAGTTTGATAGAACTAACTGTGTTCAAAGATATCTCCCATATATTGTACCCCAATAAAAAAAATCTACACAGCTTACAACTAAATCCCGAGCACTTTAAAAATGAGCTTATTTTGAAAAGACGCTCTTGCTGCAGTATTATCGACAAGCCACAAAAATCACCATTAACACAGTTTTCCTGAAATCCCAGTATTTTCCAGCCAAAGTAATAATAAGGTCACGAAACATCCTTCATACGTTCATAATCCCATTTGTGGGACTTTACGACTTAATATCATAGAAATAAGTGTTATTTGCGAGGTCCCCATAAAAGAGACTTTATCTCACTTTATAGGAACCTTGACCATCGGGCAGTTTACGATCTATGAACACATAAGAGTATATTAAACTAAGTCTGCTAGAAAATACTGGGTTTATTGCAATTGCTTTTATTAGTTACTAGCTGACCCGCGCAACTTCGCTTGCGTCACATAAGAGAATCATAATTTTCCCCGTATTTGTAACATTTTTCACTGGTACTCTACTCCTATTGGTCGTAGCGTGATGATATACAGCCTATAACCTTTCTCGATTTATGGGCTATCTGACACTGAAAGAATTTTTAAAATCGGATCAGTAGTTCCCGAGATTAGCGCGTTCAAACAAACAAACCAACAAACAAACAAACAAACTCTTCAGCTGTATAATATTAGTATAGATAACAATAGGAATTTTTTAATCCACGCCATTAAATTACACCAAAATATTACCGTTTAACTGTCGAATTTCACATTTCTTATTTAATTTTTTCATGCAGCCGACATTTTCGTATTTTAAAGTACTGGTAACAATTATGAAATATCTACAAGTCTAGCTGTATCAATTATGCTACTGTCAACTGCATAAGCCTGTGGGGTAGATTGGGAGTTATCTATCACGTATTTCGGTTGACAACTTTACTATTTGAAAGCCACTAGGCCGTACATTGTTTTCTCCCTTAGATTATAATGATTAACACGTCACGTCAAAGCAGCAATGTACTGAATAGTAGCCATTAATTTGACGTACACTAGTTGTCAAATAAGATTCTTGATAAGCCCGCTGATCTTTTTCATTCTGAATTTTGTGTACCTCTGCTAGCAGCGAAGCTAGTATGCAAGGCTTTCTACTAAGTTGTACACTATATCTAACTTTTGATGTGGTTTACAGATGTTTTATACTGGATTAACATAATAATATAAATACTACTTTTTACCACGGGTTCGAGGCACCCATAGCCAGTTGCGCTCACCGGTCGGTTAACGATCTGTGGGTTAAGCAAACCTTGGCGCGGTCATTCCATAGATGGGTGACCGCATAGTGCTAATTGAATTGGGCGTCTCCGTGCTTCGGAAGGTACGCAAAAAGTCGCTCATGGCTGTTGTCAATCAAGATAACAGTCACTAAGCCACGTCAAAAGCCTTCGGGCGGCTTGAACAACTTTGACACCAGGTTGGCCACTAACCATACGATAAAAAGAAGACCACGGGTAATCGTTTCACGCGAACAAAGTCGCAGGCAGAAGATAGTCTCCTATAAATCTATTAACTGTCAGTTTATCTCAAACCAGTGTAAAGTTTTGTAACTAATAAGTCTTCAAGTCGAGTTATAAATCAATCTTCCATTTTGCTTATCATGCCTTTAATCCAATCCATTATTGACTTCAATCCATCAAATTTGCCGTCAGAATGTCAATTTTGCAGTTAGTGAACTCTCTGGGGTGGGGGCCGTGTCTTGGGTTTGATTCTGGGTAAGACAAGGTCAATTTACTATTTGAGATAAGATGGTTTGAAGTTTAGTGGTTTATACGTTTAGTTTATTAGTTGAACTCAATCTTAGTTTACTTTAAGTTAATTTCATTGATAGATATTTTTTATTTTAAATTGTGTAGTGACAAATAATAGTTTACCGTGGTGTACTTAAAAGTCTTCTAAAGTTACCACAATAGCTAATGTGCGACGCCGGCGTTTAAAACTACTCGAAAAATAGTTCAAGCAAAATACGCTAGGAGCGCTAATTAATTTTTTTCGCAACATTTCTGGATAGTCACTGCATTTGTATAGTGATAGAAATTCGACATTCTGGGGAACTATTGTGTACCTCAGTTGACAACTATGTCATAGCAACTAAGCTGTAATGGTACATCCTAAAATTACTGTGAGCCACTAGTTGTACATTTCCATTTTTCTGAAACGAAGGTGATTAATGCGTTACGACAAAGCAGCAATGTACGGCATAGTGTCTATCAAACCATACACTTGTTGTCATCTGAAATTTGCAATACGCATGCAAATATAAGATATCAAGGCCATCCAACGATTCTATACAAAGACTGCTATATATGCGCCTTAAGCCGGCACACTTAGCAACCCTTCCTGTCTATGTACACAAGCCATTCACCAGCGGCTTGCGTAACTCCCCGCCTGCATTCTACAATAGTTTGTTTGCTAAGCCTTTGAATAACCTTTAATATTAATACCCCATTGATTTGAACGAGGCTTAGGGAAGAATTAGAATATACTAGATGATCCGCGCAGCTTCCCTCACACCTTTTTTCTTCTCGTGAAATAACTTTTTTACAAATTTTACAAAAGTAAATAAGGTACTGATCGAACCGTTCTTGAGTGTTTTACCCTAATTGTGGCCGGAAAATGGATCCACAGCTACCAGGAGATCATGACTATTTGGTGTTGTTGTCACCATGTTCTGTTCTTCGACCAGGTACAAACGCGGTCGAACGGGATAAGAAGTACCTATCCTATGCCCGTCTCTAGGTTCTAAGCTACCTCTCCACCAATTTTCAGCCAAATTGGTTTAGCCGCTCTTTATTATAAATAGTGTAACTAGCACGACTTTATTTTATATACATAGAAGATTTTCCCCGGTTTTGCAAGGGCAATAATTACATTGATGGTCTAAGTAGTCCACCAGACACATAAACTTTGTTAGATAGGTATTTTTTTTCATCATCAGCCTTTCTTCCAACTATGTTGGAGTCGGCTTCCAGTCTCACTGGATGCAAATGAATACCAATATTTTACATGGAGCGACTGCCTATCGGACATTTACAACCCAGTTACCTGGGATATAACTCGATACCCTTCGGTAAGACTGGTTGTTAGACTTTCAAGTTTCTGACTACTGTTGACGACTGACAAAGATTTTTGAAAATGACAGCCGGGCCCACAATTTAACGTGCATTCCGAAACGTGGAGGAACTCGATGTATACAAGATGGTTACCCATCCACAAAACAATTTAGGCAAGAGTACTTGGTTATTTTTTTTAAAGACTACTGCCGCACTAAATATTCCTCTTGTGTCGCGGGGACTTTAAAAAAACCCGGGTTTTTTATATCGCAGGTGATGTCATATAATATTGTGGTAAAGGAAAATATTTTCTAGTTAAACAACAACAATACTAATTTCCTGTTTACATAACTCTATTAACTATATTAATAAAAATAAGGAACAATACAAGCAATAGAGGATGATAAATATTATGATGACTATATAATTAATTTATGCAGAAAATATTACTGTATTTGCTCGTGCTCGTGGCTAAGTAGCAACAGCGGCAGGATCGGTTTCTCAGGTTAAGTTAGCTTGCCGAGGTTGCTCTGTAGATTGATGACCACAAGGTGTATTCATTACAATTCTGTCTTAAACTTCCAGTACCACAGGCAGAATGTGAAAAAGTATTACCGTAATCATAAACCTGTAGAATCTCAAGTAGACTTACGACATTTCAGAACTGTTTCATTTGTGTTAATATTTTCTTCTACAAATGTTTTATTTCAAATGTCATAACCTTTAAGCCAAGGCCGAGGGAACGACTCCATTGACATAATTTCTTTCTTTCCTTTTCTTTCTAAACACTCAAATAATCACGCGACGTTAATTTGTAAAGAAACCATGTTTCTTTATTTAGCTTCACTTGAAATCGGAAAGTTTACGTACATAATATATTGTTATACCCGAAAGAGTAAGAGAATGTACACACGTTTCGTCATTTACAATATCAGTACCATGTAATATAGGGCGTGCCTATTGCACGTTTCCAAACTTAGGGCTACTATTGAGACTATTCAGAATATTTGTGTACGAATTAAAAAGCCATTAGCTCCTGATTTGCAGTCGTATACTTACACTACTGCCCAGACTTCAGAGACAAAAACTTAAATTCTATTATGCTTGCTAAACGCCATGGAATGCTCAGGCCTTAAAGACAGCCAAAATTGCACAAAATATTCTGCCTCCGCATCCACGGGATAGTCATCAAAGGTAACTGTATATTTCGCTTACGTTTAAGTCAGATAACTGTGCGTTATCAAAAAATGTCTATTTAAAAATCTCTATATACAAACGGTTTTTGTTCTTCACTAGTAATCAGAAGTAAATACAAAAGATTGCAAGGCTTTGTTTCACCAGAATTGCTTCATCAAAGTAAAGTACTCTCTAGAGAACGTTGCGAGTCGAAACGCGGAAGATTTTGGAAAAGTACAGACAACAGATTATCGTTGAGTTTCTAAAGTTTTGGACGTCTACTCTCGGTTTTCGAAACATATTATTCGTTTATATATTTGTTTATTTTATTCCTACTGCACTCCTGCTAATATTCTTTTTTTGTTAAAAACAGAGATCTATTTTTGATAAAAATACAGACTTACATATCATAATCATATTATGTAGTCCATACTACATAATATGATTATGATATGTAAGTATATATATTACAGGAAGGCCTCGATGTCTAAGGTAGAATGAGATAGAAATTGGCTAGATATATTGGACCACGGAGCCAGAGACTAAGGAGAATAGAGGAAACAATAATAATAGTTCATTATGAAAAGAAAAAGTGACATTGCAATTTTTTCTTGGCATATTTTTGGCCCAACCCGAAATCAAACCTCTTCATGACAGTCACATACTCCACCTATGGCATAGAGGTAGTAAATGCAAAAGAAATCTCGAATGGAAATAATGCAGTTTTAAGTTTTAGTCGAATATACTTCCATTAGTAGACACCTAGAATAAGGACCTTTAATAAATAATAGCGAAAGTCTTGCGTATCTTAGTTGCGGGTTTGTTTTAACTTTTCTTTCTGCTTAAAGGAAGTTTGCTTGAAGTGAGCAGTTCGTTTGTTGAAGTGCTAAGTGTAGTTGGAAGTCGCAGGTTTGAAAATAAAAATAAGCATCACCACGCTTGTGTTCAGCGTTTCTCCGGAAAATGGAAGGGAAATTTGGGCAGTGGTAGGAATGCCGGTCAGCGTATAGGAATCTGGGATATAAATAGGACGGGACCGTGGGACACTGCAGCTATGGAAAAGGAGTTGTCGATTGTGATGCTTTAGGAAGGAAAATAAAGGATCTTCTAGGATGCGGTAACCCTAAACCAGAAGACTACAGGCTACTACCGATGAGGGGCATAGCAACATTATTTTAACTAAGTTTTGCTTTACCCCCCCAACGTTTAGAGTAGCGAAGGAGGGGATGTCACAAAGGATCAGGAATGGTCGAAGTGTCAGCCAAACATTAACCGTCACCCTCACCCATAAGATAAGATAAGATATGGGAAAGGAGTTGGTAAAGGCTGCAGTGACTCAGGTAGGTCGGGATGCTCGAATATCTCTATACTAAGATCGGACTGTTCCATAGATAGAGACATCCCTGACAAATTCTAGTTTATATTACCGATTATACGAAACTAAAAGCGCTAACTAACTGACCAGTAAAATTCCTGATTATTTACTCCTAAATGCTTAACCCAAAACTGCTCAATACCAAAGTTAAATATTGTTGAAACAAAGTTATTTTACAAACCAACGTCGAGTAAATAAACCACCAAAAAGGCCTCTCTCAACTTCAATAAAAAATTCAGAACATTTTGTTACTTGAAGAGACGGTAGATTATTAAAACTAAAAACTTTGTCTACTAAGTATCTCTCTATTCTTCACTACATTATAAAATATTTTATTTTTGCCTGTCTGCCTGTCCATTTGTGAATATCTCAAAATCTACAATACTGATTCTCATGAAGTTTGTACCAATATATAGAGGAAAATTGTGAGGATGGATATGTGTGTGTTACTCCTTCACATAAAAACTGGATAGATTTTAATTGTTGGTACACACGAAGGTTATTGAATAGAATATTTTCAAGTGGATTATGTTGCTAGCACGAACTAGTATATTTGTTAATATGAAAGTAACTTGGTCTGTGTTTCAGTTTGACTCAGGGTAAACGAACTTTCTTATAAGTAAACCTGCATTTTCTCCACAAAATACACTCAAAACATTCATATTCTCCAAAAGATATCACAATAACAAGATAGTAAGTATACAGCGACATTTTACGTTCAGTAATGCGAATTGAATGTGCTTGTATTGTAAAACGGTTCTTTTATGGCCCCACACGCGGTGAATGTGGTCGTGATTACTGTTTGGGTTGAAAACTGAATATATTTTTACACTATGTACATAATATTATATTATTACATCATTTTTTGTTCTACTCATGCTACGAGGGAATGTCGCTTGCCTGCTTGAGAATTGAAACTATGAGACAACTTTGATATAACTTACTTTTTACCCCGGGACATAAAAAGCCCAGAAATCCAAAGTCACGGGCTGCACTTAACTTCGCCAACAACTTGACTGATAGTTGGTACACTATTTTGCCATACATAATAATGGTATAAAGCATATTATTATAGCAAGATAGGTCTCTGGTTCGTAACCTGGGTTGGACACTCTTTCTGATTTTTCTGTTAAAAAAAATCTTTCTGTTAAAGGTCCTAGACCTGACCTCTCCCTAGTCCTGTCGGTTTAGCCGTCCCACCGGACTAGGACAGTAAAGGAATAGAGCACCTGTGTACAGTACACAGGTACTGTCTGGCCTAGCACTTATTTGGCCACTATAAACTGGTTAAACTGGGCCAGTTTCAATGAAACTGGTCACCGCAGCCGAAATCGGCCAGGATGACATCATTAAGCATATAACTAAAAAGCTAAAGGCCACGAATAACCCCTAAAAATCTTAAACACAAAGCAAGTGCCCAAGCGGCCAAGCACCATCAAATTTAACGAACGTACCTTACATCTAAGAAAAAAACACATTATAATAGCGTGATGATTGCACACCCTGTACACCGAGTGTAATTAACTTTCCCACCACAACCTAAAATGAACCTTAACCTTTACACATTAAGGTCGAAAACAGTTTGACAGTTGAAGAAGGTTTGATGCCACAGTCATTCATCATAAATGCTTGGCTTTAGAAAAACAACTCTTTTCAAAGAATCGTCAGTTTAGCTCGAGTTTTTCTTCTAGTCTCAAGTCTTTGTGTGCACAAATAATAGTGACCCAATGGGGGTATTCATTAGAGGGTAAAGCCTCGCTTGTTATACACAGGGTATGGCTGAGGTGTTTGAAATGCCCTCAATCCCACATTACATATTCACCGGGGCGTTTACCTGCGTTTTCATCAGCCCTATAAACTCGTGGTAAAAAATATTCTCTGAGTTAATCCTGGTTAAAAACTATCTGTGGGCCAATATGAAAATCGGTTTGGTAATTATTTTCAGTATCGTATTATATTGAGTAACTAACAGCCAAACTTTCACATTTATAATATTATTTTAGAAATATGGATTCTTGGTTCCATGTAACGGACAGTGGGCTTATGTCAAGTATCCGGCAAGATACGAGACTTCAATGGGGCCATTTCTAACCACTCTCTTCTATCGAGACTCGAGTAGAGCGATTACCTACCAATATCGACCATTCAGGAGCTTTCGACAAAATTTGTTGAAAAACTGATTAGCGCCCCTAGCGTACTTTGCTAGAACTATTTGCTTCTTAATATATAAACTATCTTATATAATTAGGATAAACCTACAAGGCGTCATAGAATTCGACCGCAACGCACCAGAAACGTCTTATATAAATAAACAATTTTTAATGTCAAACGCTAATGGATATTATTGTACGAAATCGCGATACCGAATTCACAAAACGTGTTTCGTCATTAAACACGTTCCTTGTTTCATGATCCAGAGATTTTTTCTACAAAAACAAACGAAATTGCAGGTAAAAAGCTAGTCATAAATAAATGAACCGCAAAATGTATTTACAATATAAATATTTCAAGAATTTAATGTCCATGACAATTTGAAAGGTATTTTGCATGAAACAGTAATTATTTTCGGCGGCATTTGCAAAGATTTGCATTATTAAGTGTAAATTACGGCTGAACTACATTTCCATTTTTTTTAAACCTGACGTATTTTAGACTATAATTTTATTATAAATCAATTTGGAAATAGGAATTTTTGGTTTCAATGTAATTTAATATTTTTTCCATTTCCCATTGTGGTAGAGTGACACAAAGCCCTCTCTCTTATTACTATGGACAAAACCCTGCCCAGCAGTGGGACTGTTAAATTTATTTATCTCGTTTTACACTCTTAATCATGTTCTTTTCTTTTGTAGAAGAAAATATGGCAGCTTGTTGCTTTATAATACTAGCTTTATATCACAGTACTAGCTGACCCGCGCAACTTCGCTTGCGTCACATAAGAGAGTATGGGCCAACATTTTCCCCGTTTTTGTAACATTATTCACTGGTACTCTGCTCCTATTGGTCGTAGCGTGATGATTTATAGCCTATAACCTTCCTCGATAAATGGGTTATCTAACACTGAAAGAAATTTGACTTGAAATCGGACCAGTGGTTCCTGAGATTAGCGCGTTCAAACAAACAAACAAACAAACTCTTCAGCTTTATAATATTAGTATAGATTTTCAGATCTCAAAATGTCTATGATATCGACAGCAAAACGAAAACTTAAAACAAATTGCTGATTAATTAATAAAAGAGCCATATTTAAGCCAGTAATTAAAACGTCATGGCTGACTAATTACTAAAGTTTTGCATCCAAAATTAACATATAACGCCCCGGAGACCAGTTCAACTTGACCCTGTAATAAATTAGTTTGGTTTGGACATTTACTAATATACTCGAAAATCTATAAATTAAGATTTAAGAGAAAAACACTATAGTAACTTTTGCCTGTTGACAGGTATTAAATATGTTACTACAGGCTGTAAAATATATATTTAGCAAAATAAAAAATGTCAGGGTGATGAATATGTATATACCAAACAAATCCGAATAAGTATTGGAACAGCCACAGTTATTGTGTAGGTAATGGGCCGCTATCACTGCGAATGACGTCGCGGTTTCGTTTCCAATGAATTTAGTAATAATATATCATAAATAGTCAAATATATCAATGTGTGTATCACAAACATTTTAACAAATATGTGTAACTAATTTTAATCTGGGGGCACGGAAGTGCCCCCGCAAGTCGAGCAAAAAAAAAGCGGCACGGCCGTAACATCCTTTTCTCGAAGCAATTCGGGCTATTTTTGACCCCCCCATAATTTTGTTGTGGATAAAACAAGAAGCCTGGATTTTCAGCAACTAATCAGTCATTGTATAAACACGGTATATTTAAAATTTCAGTCAATTCGAACCAGTAGTTTAAGAATGACAACTCGTTAAAATTTTGAATTCTGTCACTCACTGATTCACTGACTCACTGACTCACCGATCATCAAAAGTCTAAGGTACTTCTAGCAGACTTAGAAGCTTAAAATTTAGAATACAAGTAGGGTTTAGTGTCTTAATCATGGGAAAAATTTAATATTTTTTTATATCGGTCCAGTTTTCTAAATACACCAACTGCAACAATAACTTTGTAATCCCATATAAATGTATAAGATTACAAGGTTACATTTGCAGTTAATGTATTATTATTACTGTAGAAAATAAAATAAATAGGTGTAAATAGGTACCTACTATATAAGGCATAACGGGTGGGGGTATAGGGTGGGTAAGGGTGTTTAGCCCATGAAACTGAACAACATTCCCATAGGAAAATATGTTGAATTATGAAAAAAAAAACGTCTTTCCATACAAATTGGACTTATGTTCGCTCTACAAAAAGAAGTGAGATGCCATCAAAAACATTCTGTAAAAAACCTCAAGTCTCGCCGTAAAAAGTTGTGAGATCTATATAATACCAAGTCGATTAATCTATTTAGTCTCTACTTAAAGGACCTTCTGTCTTAAGTTATTACGTATGTTATTATCATGCCAATTTAAAAAAAAAAATCTTTAAAACAAATAGATCGACTTGGTCATCGCAAGAAAACACAAATTCGCCATTAACATTTCAGGAGCATTAACTTCGCGTCGTGCTGTGTAATGTGATACATACTAATAATCAAATCATGCGATGGCCAGGTCGGTCTATTTGTATTAAAGGTATTTTTTTTAAATTGGCATGATAATAACATTCGTAATAACTTAAGACAGATTAAGGTCCTTTAAGTAGAGACTAAATAGATTAATCGACTTGGTATTATATAGATCTCACAACTTTTTACGGCGAGACTTGAGGTTTTTTACAGAATGTTTTTGATGGCATTATATTTAAAAGTATCTATTATATTTAAAATACTCTTCGCTTAGGAAACAACCTAATTTGCTATAAAATCTCATCTAATAAACGTCTTTAAACATTTTCTTTAAATAAAGTAATTTAGTACTGGACTGAACCATTACCCAAAATGGCAGAACATAGCTATTATTGTCGCAATAATTGAAAATGGCTGGAATTTCATGGGTATATTATGGAGGAAAAACGTGGAGACTGCCATTTCAAATGTCCCTGTTGAGCATTCCCATGCATTCTTATTAACAAGACAATAAAAGGTTTTGCTTTTGTTTTTCCTCCAGTCTAGCGACACACCCGTAGCTCGATTCTCTACCATTATCGACTGACAACCGGCTAGCTATCGAGAATTTTTGTGTGAAAATCTGATCAGCGCCTCTTACGGGCGTCGTATGAACTATTTTGGCAGTAAATTTTTAAATGACAGACTTTCAATATTCGATGGCACAGACTGCACAGAATCGCGCAACTGTTTTATAATCCTCGCTGTGTTACTTAAGTCATCTTTGACATTTGCCAGTGTGACAAGTGCCGAACTTTAGACGCTGAAGGTTCGGCAGGTGTGTCAGTACAATGAAGTTTGGATTCTAAAGATGAATGCAGATTCCAAAAAGCAGTGGCCGACGGTTTCTTAAGTTTGGATTCCTATACTACTATTATGATATTAAAAACACATATTTATAAAATTACTTAAAAAAATAGTTGTCCCTCAATATCTAAGTTATAAGCTTTTAAGAAGGGCAAAACTAACATATTCTAAAATGTGTTTATTTATTTCATTACGATGATCTGTTTGTTTGTCTGTCTACCTACCAAACTTTCCTAGCCTAACCCCTGAACAGATTTTTAAAACATACCTAGGGTTCCACCTTCACTTGGACTAAAGAATATAAATATGGATATAAACTAGTTTCATACAAAAAAAAACTTCCCTTATACCTATTCGTCCCAACAATCCCTCACAATAAGTGCGGTCAAGGTCGAACTTAACGGAAATAATTTGCACGACTACCCTCAATAGTCCTTCATGTCCAATTAGGGTATGACGTGATTGTGACGTCATCACTACGTCATCAACCTCGCCCGATAGTTAAGTGTTATCACGAGAATTAATATATTATATTGTGTTTATTAATTTCGTTTTAGCGTAAAAGTGAAATATAGATTTTGGTCTGATTTGCAGTTACTGTTGTTCTCAATCAATCTGGCTCCGCTATTCTAGACCTAATTTCCCGAAAGATTAGATCTAGAGCTATAGATTAATTAAAAATAAACTTTGATCAGAAAAAAATTGCCCATTAATACCCCACTGCCTCGCAAGGGTCTCCTCACGTAATGATGAAGCTGTTAAGCCTTGAGTCCATCACGCTGGCCAATTGCGGGGTGGGGACAGATAAACTAAATTAATTTTAGAAAACATATATTATGTACCTACATTTCATCACAATATTTCTTACTTTTATGTTTCTTTTTTGGTAATACCGCGTTATTCAAATTCAGGATCAAACATCTAATAAGGTGTAATTAAGTAGCTTGTTTATACCACCCTTGCAACCCGCGAGGTATTCTTGTTAAAAATAGTGGCCATGATGGGTCACGGGTCTTCAACTATATCCATTCTAAATTTCATGAAAAATGGTTCAGTGCAAAGTCACATTACATTTACTAGTAGAAAAGGCTGACTTTTAAAATATAAGGATAGCTAACGACTAGTAGGGCTTCATACTATAATTTAATATGACATTAGTACTTTATAACTCGCGACAATAACAATTAATGTAATCATTAATTACACGGCCCAGCCAGACTGCGTAATCATCGGTCAGTATACATAATGACTAGCTATTATCAGAACTGGCTCGTAAATTGTATGAGTACAAATATGTCATCTAGTTAATGTTAACTGAAATATTATTATATGATGACATTGAGCTCTTTGATAGCCTCTATGACACGTTTAGTATGTGCTGATCATGTGGTCTCGGGTTCGAATCCCGGGTCGGGCCAACAAGGTTTCTTGTCTCTCTGAGTTTTATTTATGTTAAGAATTTCTCAGAGATTGTCCCGAGTTAGAAATTTGCAGCCGTACCTCGGAGAGTACTCTAAGCCGACTGTCTTGCGCTTGATCTCTCACTGTGTCAGTTACCTGTAGTACCAAACTATGAGAGTGAAGGAATAGACAGTGAATCCTTATATTGAACACACACTTGGACACCATAAACAAAATCCCTCATCGTAGTCAAACTTCAATGAAATTTACCGCGCCAGCCGACTATCGGCTTACAGAGGCTTACGAAGGACATTATTATTAATGCCCAGGATAACAAAAAATAAATAAAATACCAAAGCGTAACAATGTCCAATATCCATTGATCTGTATTACCACACGACATGGAGGCATTCATACAAAACAATAGATAATAAAGTATCGCATTTGTTTAGGCGTATCGGCTTTCAGTCAACAAAGCCGGTAGATCAAAGAGATGATTATGCTTTTTGTCCCTAATTTTAGTAAAAAATGTACTTGTTATCTAATATTTTATTGGGGTTAACGCAAATATACTACCAAAATCGTTGACCCGTCGCTCTGGTACATATCAACGACTTAAAATCAGCGGCTTTATTTCAAAGGCAGTCTGTAAGCCGTTAGTATTATTCTTTTGACACTTTATGTCAAGAGAATTGTATCACAATATTTTTTTCATAAAGTACTAATTTGCAGACTAAATATTAGATATAAGAAAACATCTTTATTTGGAACATTAGAGGTCCAAAACGTAAGGTCTCACATAGTGCTGTTTATTTTTTAAAACGAACCCTTTAGCGGCCGAAATAGGGGATGAAACTTAGTACGCAACAAAACCGCAAAATTCAGCTAGTTTGTAAAATAAAATGCATATTTTAAAGTACTCTTAACATTCAGGGAAACTCGATTATAATTGGAATTGTATACTTGTGTTTTTGTCGTCGAAAACTTTTGAGTTGTGAACGAACTTTGTTTGTTTGTAAATTGAGAGAAATTTCACTGATATTTTGTATTGTGATGCTAAAATGTGGGATTGTTTTATTCTCCGCGGGTTTAAGTATGGTTTGTAATGATTCATTAAATAAATATTAATGTTTGTTGGGTTTAAGAATACTTTTACTGTATAGCTAAGTGTGTTGGCCACTCGACTTGACTCAACATTGGAAACTGAGACCTTTTTACAGCAATGGCTTCTACTACTTTTATGCCACTGAGTGACTATTAAAAGAATATAATTAAAAAAAATACACTAAATTAATTTAAAAAATATAATAAGTTACTTAACTAATTTTCATATCTTACTAAGGTTATAGATGCAAAAGTTTATGAACAGTGTATAATAATTGTTAACTTCTCGCTAAAAACTACTGAATTAATTTAGCTGAAATTTGCCACACAGATAGTGATATGGATGAACACTGACACAGGATATATTTTACCAAAAGAGATTTAGATTCTTCAAAGGACGCAAACATTTCCTAGTTTTACCTCAATTAACACACAACACGTAAGATATTTTTTGTTTAAAGTAAGTCTTTCAAAAGATGCAAAAATATCCTAGTTTTAAATGTAACAGTAGCTCGATTCTCTACCACTATAAGCACCAAAAACCGGCTGGCTATCGAGAAATTTTGCACGAAAATCTGATCAGCGCCTCTACCGGGCTCCGTAAGTACTATTTTGGCAGTACATTTTGAATGTCATACTTTCGATATTCGACATTACCGACTGCCGGGAATCGCGCTACAGTAACAGTTATATCTTCCCAAACAAGTACCTAAAACATAACCTAAAAGGTAAACGGTAAGAGTAAACAACTGAGAAACTGAGTTCATCAGCATTACCGTAATTACTCGTGAGCACGACTGTACCTTCTGGAACATTTCATATAATTGAGTTTTACATATAACTACCCTAAAATGTTCTAAAACTACGTTTCTATATCCAACTAATGTTATAAATGCAAAAGTTTTTGAGTAATGCATGTTATAATTTGGATGAACACCCAACACATGAGATACTTTAACACCTAGCTACACATGGCATATTTTTTGTCGTAGCCAATCTTTATATTTTAACTGCACGTTTGGCGCAGTGGTTTAAGCTGTCACCTCGCCGCAACAACCATAGCGCCGCGTGTGGTGGGTTCGAATCCCACCCGGGACAAATCTTTGTGTGATGAGCACGAGTATTTGTTCTGAGCCTGGATGTTAATGTATCTATATAAGTATGTATTTAGAAGTATATAAGTATGTTTATCAGTTATTTGGTTACCATAGTACAAGCTCTGCTTAGTTTGGAATCAAATGACCGTGTGTGAGTTGTCCAATTATATTTATTTATTTATTTAAAAAGACGCAATAATAACCTAGTTGTAAATAATGAGAGTTATCTTCCCAAACAAGTACCTAAAACATAACCTAAAAGGTAAACGGTAAGAGTAAACAACTCAGAAACTGAGTTCATCAGCATTACCGTAATTACTCGTGAGCACGACTGTACCTGCTGGAACATTTCATGTAATTGAGTTGTACAGTCGACGGCAACGGTTTGTTACGACTTAAGCTGAATTTTTGTAGGTTAAATGGTGAATAATGTTATCAAAGTTCGACCTTAATACGGTATTTTTTACTTTCGAAACTATTAAATGTTAGACAATTAAAATGGTTTGAAAAAAATATTCTTACGAAGTCTCTTGTCGATAGCTATAACCACTTAGTTAAGAATATTTAGCATTATAGCATATATTTTATTTAGCAATATAGTGAAAAGTTTGGAAAAAAGAGAATAGAGAAGCGAATCCCGGTTGAAATAAACTCAAGAGAGGAAAATAAGTTTATAAAATACCAGTTATCTTCCAGAAGAATTAATGCTCGTGGTGGAACTTACCTGAAAAAAAAGAGATACACATTAATTAATAAGCTTTTTTAAAATTGTAGAAATGACAGACTAGCTTAAACATCACGTGACTTGAAAATGTCACTGAAAGTTTCAGTACTTTGATATATAAAAAAAATATCTGTTTGTACCAGTACCATATTATTGAAATCTAATAAAAAATAAGAAAATTGTATCCAGACTGAAAAATTACTAAATGTATCACATAAAATAATCTAGACTGGTAATCGACCTAAAACCAGTGTTTTGGTACCAATAAGAAGGTCAATGACCATTAAATGACCACCGTCTGCCCCTTTCGTGTTATGATTACAATTTATAAATTACTATATTGATCATAAAATTTTAAGCATTAATAGGAACACACACTTAAAATTTGTTCATCCGTACTCAAAATGAATTAAAATTTACTTTCAACAACTAATAAACTGATATTTCTGTGATACGTAAAACTACGAAAATGTTACTCTACTATCGCGTATCGAGAGTTTAACATTTAAGGCTTACTACACACATATTAGGTTTGGCAATAACCGAATATCAATTTGACTTGATTTAATTGTTCAGCTTGTGCCGATCGGGTTCATATTCTGTTTTACCGCCCGGCTAGGCCGATTAATGCCGAACTGAATATGTGTGTAGCAAGCTTACGCTCTACCTTCTACTAACAATGAAAATATTGCCAAATCATACACATAACTTAAAAACTTATTGGTATTGTATTGGATTCGGACCCTCTAAAGCATAGGAAGCACATGCTTAGACCAGACGTCTATGATTGCTCTCTCTTGTTTAAGCCTCTTCTAACTGTTCATTATAGCTAATTAGTTAGTTCTACACCATCAAACCTAAGACCTCATGATCAGCAGTCGGACAAACTACCGTACCACAGAGGCTAATTAATTATATTAAAAACATAAACAATATAATTTTATAGCCTAGTCTACACGATGTTTACAATTACTCCAAGTAAAGGTTAGTACACACTCGCGTGTTCCACTAACGAGATAATTAGACGTCGGGCGCACGCGACTTGAAATGTTAAGTGTTTAGCTTTATCTATAGTAAAGTAAATGGTTTGTTTGTTTGTGACGATCTTTTAAGCAAGAAATATATTGATAAATTGATTTAGTATGATTTATCCTTGTCACGTTGATTTTTAATAATTGATTATGTTCGTTATAGCCGAAAGTGCAGGCAGAGATGTATGAAATATAACCAAGTATCGTCGTTTATAATAATTTAATCCCAATGTTGCCGATGTGGCGTGACGTGTAATTTTTGTATGAAATGTTCTTTTGTAGGCTCTGCAGCGCATACTAATTAACGAAACCCTACCTCGCCAACCAGTTATTGACAACTAGACGCCAACTACCACTAAGTTCGACACCTGTCGATTCTCGATTCTCTACAGTCAGTACTGTCCAATATCGACAGTTTGACATCTATACTAATATTATAAAGCTGAAGAGTTTGTTTGTTTGTTTGTTTGTTTGTTTGTTTGTTTGTTTGTTTGTTTGTTTGTTTGTTTGAACGCGCTAATCTCAGGAACTACTGGTCCGAATTGAAAAAATCTTTCAGTGTTAAATAGTCCATTTATCGAGGAAGGTTATAGGCTATACATATATCATCACGCTACTACCAATAGGAGCAGAGTACCAGTGAAAAATGTTACAAAAACGGGGAAATTATTTAACGCTTATGTAACGCAAGCGAAGTTGCGCGGGTCAGCTAGTATAAAATATATTGTCAAAATAGTTCCTACGACGCCCGCTAGAGGCGCTGATTAGATTTCCATACAAAGGTTCTCGATGACTAGACAGTTGTCGTAGCTGGATTCTCTACTAGAGAATCCAGCTACAGTACTAATATACTTAGTGTCTGTTGTGTCCCAAAATAAATTCAACTTAATCAAATAAGACCCTTAAAAATATAAAAATAAAACGAACACTAAAATATAAAGCCTCTAATCCACTACGTCAGATATAAAGCTGTCAACACATTAACTCACTGGATCATTTTGAAGCTTTGTGACGCGTTTACCTCGCGATAACATATGTAAAGATTAAGCTCTGCCATTAATTAACAGGTGTAGAGGCTTCGTTTACATTTTTTGAAGGCTTTTGTCGCAAAAAAATGGGCTTGAAGGATTATTGTAATATATTGTATATTTTTATAATGTTGGTATACATAGGTAGTTGACAACGGCATATAAGTCTCTCTCTCATCTTATGGTTAGTGGCCAACCTAGTGTCAAAGTTGTTCAAGCCGCCCGAAGGCCTTTGACGTGGCTTAACGACTGTTATCTTAAATGACAACAACCGGGACCGACATTTTACGTGTCCAAATACATAGAAGTAAATTTTACTATTTTAGACTTTTTACTATTTAGTAATAAAGTTGGTTTGTTTGTTTTGCTGTCTGTAACGTCAAACAAGCTGACCTGATTTTAATAAAAATGTACTAAGTGATAATCGTAAGCATAAGATCGTATATTTATCGATTAAGCAACAGCTTTTCCGAAACGGTGGTAGATTACGATTTTAAATACTTACAGTTATATAAAATCGTAATCTACTATTACTAAAAGTATAAAAAAATATGAAATAAAGGATATTTTCCAATTTGATTTGAATTTGAAAAAGACATCATTATCTAACAAAAATACATTATTTTATTTTATTAAGGGCCTTATAGTTGCTAATAGTCTAACATAATCAAGTAGAAACCTTTTATTAGTGATTGGTATAGCTAATATTGGCTGGCAAACATATTGGGAAGGCTCTATGAACGTTTGACGAAGGATCGACCAACGTTATGTGGAGTTTTATGAGATTATGCCTGTCTCCCCCGCGTCGAGTAAACATAATCATACATGGATGTAGAGATGGTGGAAACGATTGGACAACTTTGTCGTGGCAATACAGTATATTTTTTTTTGTACGTTTTGAAGTAAAATAAACATAAATGAAATAGGCCATTATCTGTGGCCTTGTAACCAAGGTGGTAGTGTATGTAAATTTCTATAACGAAATCTCGGGTTTGATTCCCAAGTTGTTTTTTTTTTAATTTCTATTTAAATTTTATGACAAATTGCTCATAATATGCTCGGTTTTCATAACCAGGGACTATACGTATAAAGGGCCAAATGCTTATTTGGCCCTTTATACGTATAGTCCCTGGTTAGTAGGCAGTAAAGCTACTGGCATTAATCATTTCTCATTCATAAACAAATTACACACAATTAACTTGTGATTTGGCTAGTATTGCATTGCCTGTAAAATCATTTCGTAATCATGCACAAAACATTAAAATAAGCTACTAAAAACCGGTTCCAATTGGTTTCACTTAAAATATAGCTAGCTAGCATGCATAAAATAATAAAAAAAACAGATTGAAATCTCCACAATAATTCTCTTTGACACAATGAACACAAACGCTTACATTTTGCAAGTGAGCTCAAACAGAAGTCACACGAAACAACCATACATCAACTTCACACACTTTTAAAGTATTATCAGTGATTTATTGCATCGTATTTGAATATAAATTGCGTTGCTAAATACTGGGTATATTTATTAAAATGTAGTGTTAAAATAAATTTACATTACAGTGCATTTTTGTAAGTAATATCTCGGCAATTTTTTATTTTATTTTAACATTTTAATTAGCAAGTTAACATTATAGAAAAAACAGGAGCCATCTATACTAATATTATGAATGTACAATTGTGCCTGTAATGTTTTCATGACGTGAGTACCGAATCAATTAAACCCCTAAATATATGTATGTTTTTATATTGTTCAATTGTCGAGTGAGCAACGCTATGTAATAGCTACTCAATCAACGTAATTTGCCTTTTACGATTGATGTAGAATTGAATATATTATTTCAATAAGCACAACTAAAAAAAAAAAAAAGAAACCGCTTATAAAAACGTTTTCGAAGTAGAAAATCTTCTCATTCAATCGCTTAAAACCCCCAGCCCCAAAAATAGAATCACAAAACTCGGTCTCGCAATTAAAGTACTCAGAATTTCGTTCATAATTGCATATAATTTGTCCAAAGTATTTCCGTTCCATTACTACGCTCAAGCCACTTCCAGTAACACAATTTCCTTAATTCTTCTCCTCAATAAACATGCCTAAAGGGTGATGACGTCATAATTCGTTTTCCCGCATGTTTTTGTCTCTTTCCCGCAGACGTCTTTGTCACACCTCAATAAGTATTTAGGACAAGCTCTAGATATATTTTTTTTGGGAAGAAAAGCTGACTAAGTCGGTTTATTGTTAGGGCTTAGGTCGGGTTGGACCTAAGATTGGGGCAACGATTTATCGTGGTCAAACAAATCATCGAGATTGAGAAAAATGGGTAAAATTCGAGAATAGTTTAGGTCAAATGGAAGGCTAGCTTTTCTTAGTGTTCCAGATATTTTAACGTGTATTGGAGTTTTATATCTTTAAGCCCCCAAAAATCTCAGGTTTAGCAGAGCTGGGTGCTAAACTTAAATTTTAGAAGTGAGTTTTCATTGTCTAAAATTGAAAGGCAAAGGAAATAAAAACGAATAACTCCGATGCTTTTGAGAATCGTTTAATATACTTTTAATACATTTAACATTATGCCTGTTGTACCCGAAGGTGTAGGCAAATGTTTAAGAAACACACCCTAGTAGTTTTGCCATATAGAATTAGTACCATGTTATAGGGGTCAAGCCTATTACTAATACCGGGAAATTTACCAAACTCTTTGGAGTTTGGTTAATGCTACTATTGAGATTTTCTTTAAAGGGACTCCAAAATACATGACTTACCCCCGGTTTCTGAGGTACTGTTAGCGGTAGTTTATCTATTCAATAGTGTCAAAACTCATATAAAAAAACGCTATTGAATAGATAATCTACCTCTAAATGTACTCAGAAACCGGGGGTTCAAAACTCATATAAAAAAAACGCTATTGAATAGATAAACTACCGCTAAATGTACTCAGAAACCAGGGGTTAGAAAAACTAATCGCTCACCGTCCGCTAAGCGACTTATTCGCCATGACGTAATATATATATATATTTTTTTTTTTTTTTTTTTATAACCCATTACTGTCCCACTGCAGGGCAAGGGTCTCCTCCCAAACGAGGGGAGGGGTTAGGCCTTGAGTCCACCACGCTGGCCAAGTGCGGGTTGGGGACTTTGCATACCCTCAATAAATGTATTAAACAACATTTTTAGGCATGCAAGGTTTCCTCACGATGTTTTCCTTCACCGTTAGAGCAAGTGATAATTATTTCTAATACACACATAACTTCGAAAAGTCATTGGTGTGTTGCCTCGGATTCGAACCTGCGACCACTTGCGTGGGAGGTGCCAACTTAAACCACTCGGCTATCACTGCTTACTTATTATTACCAACAAAAATCTATCTAATCTTTGTCTAGTACTATCGGCGACGAACTCATAGTGGAGGAACCTTCAAGGCTACGTAATATAAGCACGAAACAGTTAATAAAACTACTCGGAATAACTCAGTGAATTCGTTAACTGAGATAAACAGAAATTCATTACTGTAATTGAGTCTACCTGTATATTATGATGTAGTCTTGATTTAGTTATACTATGCTTCTATGCTAAAGAGTGCTTACGAAGTGTGAAACAATATTTATGCAAATGAAACGAAAAAATTTAGATACTTGCGGACTGGCCCCACTTTGTCCGCAAATAGTACAATTTTATCGGGTTGATTTTTCTCCCATCGATTCCTTGCAAACCTTGTCCTGTGGTGCGATTTTGTGCAATAAAACCATCGAGTATCAAGAGTGTGAAATTTAAAATTTACCGCCAAAATAGTTTCTTTGGCGTCCGCTAGAGGCGCTGATCAGATTTTCATACATTTTTTTTTACAGCCAGCCAGACAATCAAGCCACTGATAATAAACAAACATTTTATAAAAATAAATCTCCAATTAAGATTTTATGGTTTAATAATATTCACCTAAAATAAAGGTCACAAACTGCAATTCAGAATTTCCTTTTTGTTTGTTGTTATAAAATTTTAATTAAGTGACGGAAATTTACGACTATTACGAAGGAATATATTTTAGCCAGATTTTTTAAGGAGATACGCTAATGTGAGAATATTAGGTACACCAGTATTTCACATTATTATTATGCCTCGAAGACCAATGTATCAACTTATTGTAACTACTCACTCATTGGAAAGCTTTGAACGTATTTTTACTAGATTTATCCACATTCTTTCAGTGGAACGTCTTTAAGAGAACACGTCAAGGAAGCCCGCGTATCACAATGTATTTTCTTCGACTGATATAATTCAAAAAGTATAAAAAAGAAACCCCGTGTCCGCCACGTATCCGTTACCTTTACGTGACGTCACATTTAAGCTGTTCCTTAATCTCAACAAAAAGGAGGAAAACGAAAGAAAATATGAAGACATTTTATTTACGAAAATCGCTTACGTTACGTTCACGAGAGAAATTATTTTTACCATCCATTCAAGTTAACCCGAAAATGATGAGCCTGACACATTTTCCGGGGGAAGATATACAAGGGTTGAAATTGGGTTGTAATGTTAGTTGCACACGGGAATACTGAATGTTTATAAACGAGAAAGTTTTCATGTTTTGAGTTCCAAAAGTATTAAAATATACGTTTTTACTGAATAATGTTGCAGATTTTAAATACAAAGCATTTTTAGCCTTGTATTTTTATAACCAGAAAATTTGGTATTTACTACATACTATTTCGAGTTAGTTAAGAATTCTTTGTCACATATTTTTTCGCTGTGTATCCGTGTGCTACTTTTAAATAAAAGCACACAAAGTTATAAGCATTAAAATCATTTTCCAACTAAAAATTGACAACAGCATCTGCACTTATGAACTTTTTTCTAAGAGCCACAACTTTTTGTCTCACCTTTAGTTTTATGAATTTCTTCCCACTTTTTTAAACCTGGTTTAAACGTTGTTATAAACCATTGTTCTATCCATTAATAAAAAAAATGATACGGAACTTGAAAGTATACTGCAATACCTAAAATCCACCTTTTTTCGTCTAACAAAAACCCATATTCAACCCCAGTGTATCAAACTCCTTACAGCTGAAGCAAAACTTGCCGATATGAAAGTTCTTCGAATATAGGGGTGGATTGACAGATTGTTTGTCGGTATTCCGTGGGAGGCGAAATTGTAATCATGGATGTAAACAAGGTGAATAATGGTTGAAAGATTGGGTGAATGATGTTTTATAAAGATTTAGTATTTCTCAGTATTTGATTTTGTTTTTTTTTTAGATATTTAGTATACCTATGTAGGGCTTCACTTTTTTACGTTTCATGCTTAAACTATTGGATGTATTTGGATAAAATTGGGGCTCATAGATAGATATTTATAATTTATTAAGAGACTGATATTTATTAAGAGACTGAGTAATTTTCAAAATATTACAATGCGGGTCTTAAACGCGATTGAAAATTAAAGGTTAGGATACATTATTTGTTCACCCGGCATAATTTTTCTACTTGGTTTTTATTTCCACGTGGACGAATTACTAAATATTTTTCCCTAAAATTCCTGGATCAAATTCCCTAAAAATGCTTACCCCATCATTTTATCGCTCAAGGTGAAGAGCGGTATAAAGATAAGCCGAAGCTACACTATCAGCTTATGGCGTTACATTTCCATAGGGGCTATAAAACCCATACGTAACCGAGGGATACGGAACCGTTTGAATGAAACGTGTCTTCGCTGGAAATAATCGGCTTTGGTAGGTATTTTGAAATATATTTTTTAGGATGTTGACGTTTGCTTATTGTTAATCTACCTTCTGTCTGCGACTTTGACTGCGTGTAAATTTCCGATTTAATTTCCTAAATATCGTTTTAGGTGTCATGTATTCTGAGCGTGGTTATAAACTATCTGTGTATCAATTTCCATCAGAATACGTTTAGTAGTCGTTTCGGCGAGATTGAGTAACATCACGCTTGATAAGCGACGGTGGAAGCAGAGGTGAAATATACCCACGTTTCAATATTAATAAAGTTTGTCACACATAAAAAGGGGCGAACCTATTGCCACTATCAATCTTTAGGTACCACAGAACTATTCTAATACATACCAGAAACGACTTATAATACTTTGCCCAACTCGGGAATCCGACCCGAAACCTAAAGATCAAAAGCTAAATACACTTTCGACTGCGCCCCAGCGGCCATAGTATAATATAGATACAGGAAATTAAACTACAGTTTATATAATACAATGACCTTCCCAAAGATTGCATAACTGAGTGACCACACAACGTTGAGTGCAACTGGCTGTATGCACCCCAGTTCACTCCGATGCACGTTAGTTTAGACAATAGTCTATCCGTATCACATAGTTATTTGTTGCTAGGTTCACGTTTGTTCGGTTTAAGTGTCTAAAAGAATATTCACAACATATATTATTTACAACTTTCAAAAAAAGCTAAATCTACAATACTACACACACAAATTTTAATACTTAGATAAAAAAACGGTAACTGTCTTAGTTACTTAATTACTAAACGTAACGTACTTACTGTTAAGCTCAGAAGGCCAATTTTCTACTTCTATCGAGAATCGACAATCAGCTAGCTATCAACAAATTCAGTATGAAAATCTGTACAGCGCCTCTAGCGGGTGTTTCAGAAAACGAATCTCTTTTTATAATTTTTTATTAGAAAAAACTAACATTTAAAATGTACTGCAAAATTAGCACCGACTGTTTAGCACAACGTTTTGTTCCTTTCAATCAATTTTCAAACCGTATATGCTATTAACGGAGTTATGGTTAGAATTTAGATATGAAAGCGGCTCTCTAAAGTAAGACATCATAATAAACCGCGCTAGATAAATCTAACCTCACGCTACATCTCTTAAACCCACATATTGCGAAACGATCCCCATTATTTCACCCTTCTGCCCCAAAGAGATCACTAAATAGCGATAACTGAACATCAAATTCGTAGATATTTATGCGAATGTACTATAATCTATACTAATATTATAAAGCTGAAGAGTTTGTTTGTTTGTTTGTTTGTTTGAACGCGCTAATCTCGGGAACTACTGGTCCGATTTGAAAATTCTATCAGTGTTAGATAGCCCATTTATCGAGGAAGGCTATAGGCTATATATCATCACTCTACGACCAATATGAACAGAGTACCAGTAAAAAATGTTACAAAAACGGGGAAAATTATGATTCTCTTATGTGACGCAAGCGACGTTGCGCGGGTCAGCTAGTATACTTATAAAGATGATTTTATAGTGATTCTATTAGTTCAGTCACGTCCGTAAATTATTTTTTGGTACAAAAGTCCTGAAGTATTTTTTCCTTAGCCTGGACGTATCCCACTGCAGGGCAAAGGCTTTCCTCCTTTCCTTCAAATTCAGCCTATCGGCGACAAGCTCTCTCACTTTAGAGTTATAAATTGAACAATGTTATAGACGTTTTAATTTAACTTGTAAGTCAATTATCTTGTGCAATAAAATTGCAACTACTAAAAGCAAACAAATCATAAGAATAAGTAAGTACATTGCGGAACTACTATTTTATACTACTACTCATTTGCTCAACACATTATTATAAACATTTAATAAACAATTGAAAATTAAACTAAGCGCAGAACTTGAGAAAAACAATTTATTCAAGCGAAACAAAAGTGCTGTAACAAAACAAATTATGTTGAAATAAAACGTAGTGAAAGATAACAAGATTTACTGGCAAGCTTAATTAAATCAAGTGATTTCTCGCCGACCATTTTATTCTGTTTTCTCTGAAGATGTTTCTTTGGATAAATATTTGGGAGTATATTTTTATTGGTACAGTAAATACGTGTGTGTATCAGTTCGCAGGCAAACAAAATGGTAAAACGACTGCATAGCAATTTTCTCACACGGTAGTATTGAGTTTAGAGAGTTCAAAATTTATCATGTCTATGAAATTGTTTTCTAGGAACACCCTAAGGGTGCAGGCAAGTAATTAACAGAAAAAAAAATATGATAGCTGATCGACTGGTGGTAGTGGATGAAAATTAATAGATGACAAATCTCTTTCTCATTACGAGAGAAGTAGCAGAAAAGGACTGTAAGAGGTTAAGTATAGTAAAAACTATACTAAAAAATAATCAAGGTATCAAACAAAAATAGATTAAGGTCTAGCTAACTTACACGGAAACAGTCGTGTTTGCGTAACTGACAGGCAGACAGACTTTTGAATTCAAAATATTAGCATGAAAATCACGATGAAAATCTAAAACGAACAAAACATACTGTAAAAGCAAACCCAAAGGGCTCATACCATTTCATTACTATAAAACATGTAGCTTAGGAAAGAAGCCATCAGCTAAGTCCTGCAACACTTAGTACCCCATATCACAATCAGTGCGTACAAAAATCCTTTCTACCCTCCAAAAATAAATGGAAGATGTGTGTCACGAAAACGACACCCTCCCTCCTTTAGGGGATGAGTTTCCCTTTATTTTTTTCTTCTAACATCCCCAACCTTTTACCAAAAAAGGTGAGTTCATTTACAAAAGAATTTCACAGTTTAGTGCACAAAGAAAGACGTTTATGTGATTTCGAAGTTAAATATTTTTGGATTAGATAATGAAGTTACAGAGAAAGGTGTTTTGAGAAAAAGTAACATATGACCTTTCACATAATGTAGCCTGTTTTTGTATTATCTTTCACCTAGATTTACTTAGCAGTTTAACATACACGAGTAAAAGACAGCATCGATTTTGCGTTTTTCATATAATTTCAAGATCTTCTGGTGTGTATAAAGTCTTGTCAGGTAAAACAAAAGTCTCTTAGCTACAAGAGCATAAAAGGTTCTATCCAGAAAAAAATGCACATAATTGTTGTGTCTATTTATGTATTAACGATCATCAAAAATAGTAGTGACTCTATCACCGTCTATCACGAACCCTGTTTTTATCGCGATTTTAATAATTTCATACACCTTTCTGCCATACACTCTTTGCCGTGTCAGCAAGAATGTATATAATATAATTATCTATACTAATACTAATATACTAATACTAATATACTAATACTAATATACTAATACTAATCTATACTAATATTATAAAGCTGAAGAGTTTGTTTGTTTGTTTGAACGCGCTAATCTCAGGAACTACTGGTCCGATTTGAAAAATTCTTTCAGTGTCAGATTGTCCATTTATTGAGGAAGGTTATAGGCTATATATCATCACGCTACTATCAATAGGAGCAGAGAACCAGTGAAAAATGTTACAAAAACGGGGAAAATTTTGACCCATCCTCTCTTATGTGACGCAAGCGAAGTTGCGCGGGTCAGCTAGTATTATATAATATGTTGGTATATCGAACACCATGATTGAACACAGTTATATCAATTTGCCGGTCTACCGGCTCGGAATGCTTATACGACAGATTCAGGCTATAAACTATTTATATACTATATAGTATATAGTACAAGTGACTGTAACAGAGTGTGACCTATACCTAAAATACATGTACAAGTTTGAGTCCCTGGGTCTAATATTTTGTTTGTACGTAGTTTTTTAGCCCATTTTTAACGAAGAAAGTAATATTTATTTGTCTAAGACATTTCTTAGACAAATAAATATTACTTTACTATAACTTATTATAACAACGCAACCCATGCAAAGAATACAATATATATTGAGTCATACAATCATACAATTAGTACCAAACTTATAATGTTAATGAGGAAAAAATATATTATTTAAAAAAAATCAACAATCTGGTATTCCTTATAATTACAACAACCTAATCCTAACAACCTTCGTCTCGGTCCGGAAATCAAACCTGAGACATTATGCTACTGTCTGAGATCAAAAGGTTTCATACCCCGGTTAACTGTGAAATTAAGAATTCATTCAGATTTTCAAAAAATCATTTTACAATTCAAAGAGCGGTCCTTTTTTATCTTGAATTAGTAATATCGATATAAATTTTAAACTACCCTCGAAAAAAGGGTTCAGGCAGAAAAAATACGAATTTTTCAGATACCTCTCGCCGGTGACTTATCAATATTCCTTTCAGTTTCATGTAAATTTACTTTTGCTGAAATTCATACTAGTTCACGAACGAAAGTTCTTGTGAAAATAAAATTTATTCAGAATTTACTTTGTGGCATCTACCAAAATATCCCGAAGGATGTCAAGCGTTTTTTCAATATGTTTGTTTTAAAATATATTTGTGAAGACAAGTCTTAAAAAAAAACAAATTGAAAAAGGAAGACTCGTTTTAATATCACAAAAATATACTATTTTCACTAACCAGTTGGAAAATACTATATCTACTATATCTTAATTGATATAAAAAATTCAAGGATCTGTTGCTTGTGCTTTCACTACTTAACCGCTGAATATTTTTTTTATTTTCAGGTTTTTTTTCTGTGATAGTATATAAAAAAAAACTACAGCCGAGAATGAGTAAACAAAATAAACCACGAAGCCCTTAAACTTCCAGTAATTACAAAATTCTCAAAACTTATCTATGCGTAAAATGGTTTTCGAAATAGCTGGTACAAAAACTGTCGCGAAATAATTAGTTCAAGTCTTTGAAACAATTAATAGCTTTTGATGCAATCTTCGTAACTTGTGACAAAAAAATAATAAAATCACTATACGATTTTTATGAATTTCTGACGAATGAAGCATTTCTACTTACTTATTTAATATTAACTGCCTCTGTGATCTGAACGGTAGTGTGTACGACTGTTGATCACAAGGTCTCGGGTTTGATCCCCTGATCGGGCAGAGTTTTCCAATATATTAGATTGTTCTTAACAGTAACACGGAGATTGGTAACATACCCTGTACCTCGATTCTCTACCACTATCGACTAGAATGTACCACATTTAGAATGTACTGCCAAAATGTTTGCTACGACACCCGTCAGAGGCGCTGATCAGATTTTCATACAAAATTTCTCGATAACAGTTCGGTAGTCGGTAGTCGATAGTAGTAGAGAATCGAGCTACAGTATATAGCAATTAAATAAGTTCGCTCTTTATTACGTGCGATAAAATGTTAATATTAAATTTTAAAAAGATAATCTATATTGTATTGATTTTGTTGATATTTGATTATTGTCTTATATCGGACTCAAAGCCTAAAAAGGAGACCTTTGCCCAGTAGTGGGACATTAACGGGTTTTAAAAAAAAATGTTGGTATTATGATCAATTTCTTGTTTAGTAATAGCAAATTCATCCTAAGCATAATTTTAATTGAAAAAGTGTTTGTTTATTTCCATGGTAAAGACACGGGCAAAGTCGTAAGTATAGACTATTATAAATACAAAAGGATCCTTGTTTTCAAGAGTATCTTACGTAACAAGGCACATGAATAACTGACAGATTGTAGGCATCAACATCACAAAGATACAAACCTAAAAGTTTTTATGTCAAAACTTTTTATACCCAACGGAGAATTTTTGTGAAACAGTAATAACATTTTTGTGAGTTATCAGGAAAAACGTTTATATAAGTATGTTTTGTATCAATGCCAAAACAAGAATAAAGTACTTCTGGATATCGGTACTTGTTATAAACAAAGTCTCTCGCCGCTTTTGACTTCCTTCTTGCGATGAACTTAGAAAGAGAAAGAGAGAAATAAATATACGTCGCTAATATACAGTGAAGTTAAAAAGGGTTAAAGTATATTTTAGTAAGGTTTTTTATAAATTCACTGAAATAAGATTCGTTTTTGATAATGTCGATCAAAAATATTTGCCAAAGCAATCATCCAAAAAAGCTCTCAATAATTCAAAATATGTTTGCAAGAAAAAAAAACTGTCTGCGAAAAAAAAATACTGATCTAATCTATTTCTCTTCCTACGAATAATCAGGACAGTAATGTACTTTTCTAACCATTTACTTAATAGATATTTGAATTTCAAAATGTACTACGGTGCTACGAGATTTCGTAGCAGAAGGCTACAGTTTCGTAGCACTTGTCTACGAAACCGCATACATCATTAAATTCGAGCTATGATATCGTAGCACACAAAAGGCTGTCATTAGCGGTTCTAAAGACAAAAGCATATCTTATAATGGGTCTTTAGTTATTGAAACCTCACGGTCATATTATTCGCAAGGACGTTGCGCTATTCAGTGCTTGCCGTGAGGTTTGGGGTTTGAAACCCCATTTACTAATGGTAATGGCAATTTTTATGGGGGTTCCAATTCAGAAAACTGAAAACAATCATAGTGTTCGAACGACATCTGAACACCCCAATCACCATTACTGAATCCAAAAAGGACAACTAAGTAAATATTTCGGCAAAAATTCTGAAATCAGTTCAGATATACTGAGCATTCAATTAAAGCAACCGTTTGATAGTTACAATTACTCATTTATGTCGATAACTCCTACAATGTCTATAGGCAATAGTAGTAGTATCGCCAATCTGTATCGGTAAACCCTAAAACAGGCTGATTGTTCCATTTTCTCACAACCCTGATTTGCCCTCCTCCAAAATACAGCGTGATATAAAATTCTAGTGTTTCAGATATCTCGAAATGTTTTTTTGTGTAGACGGACAACTTTTAGTCTTGCTATTTAATTAATTGTGATTGACTGTAATCTGTTATAATTAAAAAAAAAAGTGAAATTAGTCTGTTCTACTTTTATGTCATAATCGCTTTTATGCATATGCATATATTTTCGACCGATTTCAATTGAGGAATTTTCTTAATGTTTTTTCATACTCATGAACAAGCACCATCAGGATCAAGGGAGACTAAGCTACATAACTAGTCTCATACCTTAAAGTACCCGACGTTTCAACCGACTAACATCGGTCTCCGGCCCGCGACTGAGACCAATCTACTAACCACAACAGTTTAAAAACATTATGGGCACGTTCCCACTATGTCGTGACGACAGATAATCATGTAGTTTTAAGTGTCGTGGCTCATGTGTTTAAATGGAGATGTTCACATATAGAACGACACGACTTACTGTCGTCTACGACATTTTTTTGCAGTGACGACAGATTATCGTGACAGTTGTGACGGCCAGCACGACAATCTCAAAACGATATAAAATCGTTAGATTTGTAGCTTACTAATAATGTGCAAACGATACAGCAACTGCCGTGAAACGATAAAATGTCGTCGTCACTACACGATAACAATTTTTGACGACAAACAGTCGTTATAATGGGAACAGCTGGAGACGACATTTGAACTACACGACTATCTGTCGTCACGACATAGTAGGAACGCGCTCTACTAGTTGCCGTGCTGTAATGAAAGTTGACAGCTCAGCAACTAAAAGTTGCTCATAATTTCTCAGTGTGTACAGTCCACAAAGACATACCCGTATTTGGCCCAACAATGTTTGTGTTTAAAGCAAATTGAAACAAAACTGACTTCACAGCCGCGTGCCGCCGGGTATCGTAGTACTCGTAGTACGGGCGGATTCCGAGAAATGACATGTATGGTACAAGTTATTAGTTAATTGCGATTTAGTAACAATTTAATTTTCTTCCCTTATTTTTTATACACCTACTTCATCGAAGTCACAGTCACCGCAGAAAATTTATTTGGCATTAATTTCTTTTTTACATGCATAATATCACGCCTGTTATACCCAAAGGTGTGGGCAGAGGTGTACTATACCCATATTTAGCCATCAACATTATTCCAATGTTTTAAGGGGATTCCAAACCATTAGTATTGTACTTACATATTACAACATTATAGTTAAAAAAAAAAAGGAACTCTGTTTTACCTAAAAATCGACTCTGATAGAGATCATAAGTCCAATACAATAACGTTCAAGCCACAAAGATAGTCAAAACAACTAACAAAAATCTCAACCAAACATTTTCTAAATATCAAAGAATATTTCGCTCCGAATCTTCGAAATCCTTACGAAATCTCTTTCACCAAACAATACTTGTGAAGGCAAACAAAATCGGAACTGATTCTACATCAGAAAAGCGCTGGAGCGAGAATCGCGTGAGATCTATCAAATTTTACCTAACACCTTTGCTTTGGTCCAAGTGTTTGTTTTTACTTTGGAAAAAGTTTTGGGTGGAATTTTTCTTGAAATGTTAAGTTTAACAGAAAGTTGGTTTCTTTATTTTATGAGTCTCAGAGCCAGTTTCACAGCTTGTGTATGGGTCAGATAGCCTATACGATAGATTGATACTTTTTTAAAAGTGAAACCGTGATGAGGAACTTCGTAGAAAACTGCTTCTGCTGTTTATATTATGCCGTAAAGTTTATATAATGCTTATTTGATGAATTTAATTTTATCTTAAATGACAAATAATTTCGATACTGATCGCTAAAATGTACAAATATACTATTAAAGTTCTTGGTCATTTTCACCAGTCACTAATTTGCACTTGGACTTAATATTATTATTACCCAAAATGATTAAGGATCCTAATTAAATACAATTCCGCGTTAATCTTTTCACTAATACCACTCACCGATACCTGTGTAGGACCTACATCACTTTCACGTACGGAACCGCTCTATCAAAGCCACGCAATTTATTTAACAACACCCTTTACACAACGCGGTCTCGACTCCATAACACCCTGTGTACAATTATCTTTGTAGGCTTACCTTTTGGCTTACATTTATTAGGATCAAATAGTTACGGGTGTATCTTGGTAAATAACTTTATTGGAAATGAAAGGACGTAGTAGTTACGGCAACGATTGCTACAAGTATATATTATTCGGTGCGGCATTAATCGGCCTAACCGGGCGGCAAAGCCGAATGTGTAGATGGACCCGATCGGCACAAGCCGTACAAGTGAGTCGAGTTGATTTTGTTGTTTAATAAATATCACCAAACCGAATGTGCCGATAATATTATAAAGCTACGAGTCTTAAAGGCGATAGAAAATTAAAGGCTAGGTTACCTTTTTTTTGTTTGATTGACGGCTGATTGAGCACCGATGCAATCCGTTCGTAACGTCGGGTAAACAAATAAGGTATCCTAACCTTTAATTTTGAATCGCGTTTAAGACCCGTTGCATTATAATATTATGTGTACAAGTCGAGAGTTTAAAAACAAATGTGTCTATCCAAATATGTATGTATAGCAATCCTCACACGCACTCCTTATCTACGTCTCTCGTATTTATTTTCACTCTGAGCGCAGCACCAGGTGAATGACATGTACTTTACATATAACATTTCGAACAGAATGTATTGAATTTGTTTCTACTCGTAGCTTCCCCTATCCTTTTCTAGGCTGCACCAAGTTTACCTTAACAACTATACACGAAAACCATTTTTTTGGAAATCATTCTCTATATATACTACTACTACTACTACTCTCTATCATATGGCTGAAAATTGCATGAAAATTTGTTCAGTAGTTTTACGAACAGACTGAAAAAAGACGCGACGAGGGAGCATATTTTTCACCATATTTAGGTAACTAATATAATGTAATTAGATTGTTTTAAACCTGCACTCGCGGGCGAAGCTCTGCTGTAAAAATACAAAAGTCAAATATTCGTAATTTACTAGTATTTTTACAAACAAAATTCCTTAAAACAACTTAAACAAACCCCACACAAGAATACAAAGCCACTATTTAAGAGAAACGTATGTAAAGATATTCTTTAAAGAAATATAAGAAAGTACAATAGGACTCGAGTTTCTTTTATAGTTAAAAGCTTTGCAAAGTACTGGAGATGGTACAAAAGCGCAGTTTTGTTGTTGATCGGTATATCTTTTGTTCTCTTTCAGTTAAGAAATACATTATTTTGTAATATTGTAAAGAAATTATTGAGATTCTCTTGCGTTTATTAAACTTTAGTTTTCATTACAACTAACCAGACGATAAACATCCTGATATACTTCTTTTTTTTCATTTTTCCCAATTTTTTTTTTTCACAACTCCCGCACTAAAAATTGCGCTTGTGTTGCGGGGACTTTTACAAACATACAAACAACGGACACAAAGTAAAACCAGACCCGAAACAATTATTTGTGGATCGCACAAATAATTGTTCCCGTTCCCGTTTGGGAATCGAACCCACGACCTCCCGACGCACTGAAGCGGCATTGTGACCTAAACCACTGCGCCACGGAGGATGTCATACTTCTGAATACATACTTATATAAATTAACAACCAGGCTCAGAATTTCGATACCTAATAATCAACTGTAGAGAATAAATATTAAATTAATAAAAACCTGTACTAATTTTATATGATTTCACGCAAGATATCGTGTTTTAACTAAAGGTAATAAGCATCGTGACGAAACCTTGCACGCCTGAAAGTTTATACAGTTTTTGAGAGAATGCTAAGTTTGCAATCGACAGTTGACCAGCATGCTAGCTCTAAGGCCACCACTATATATCATTTTGAAAAGAGATCCGTGCCCAGCAATGGGACATACGGTATTAACGCGACTGCAGCGTTTTATAGAGGTTCAATAACTTTGACTATTAATTGGCGATTACATCTTTATATATTTATAATTCTTCTGTAAGTGTGTATGTTACTAAACTTCTCTTAAACGACTGGACCGATTTTGATGAAATTTTTTGTGTGTGTTCAAGGGGATCTGAGAATGGTTTAGATTCATAATTTTGTCCGCTGGACAATGTTTTTTAATTTATTTTTAATTTATTAGTAGTTGTTGATTTTTGAATGTTTTACATTGTATCCGACAGACGGCGTGTAGACAGGACAACGTCTGTCGGGTCTGCTAGTATGGTATAAATAAATGACAAATTGATTAAATGCCATGCTGTACAGAATAAACCTTGATCAATTTTCTAATAAATAGGTGTGCTGCAAGCCTTAAAAGTTACGGTCGTTGACGTCAGTCGAAAAAAACCATTAAATTTTAATGGCGAAGTTATAAAATTCGTATATTTATTACATCTAAACCTGACTTAATTTCCGTTCTGTAAGGTTCATTACGGGAGCTGTAAATTTTGTGTTTTATCGTTTTATCTGATGGTGAGATATTGAAATCGTAAGTCATCTTCATTAGATCATTTTCGCAGACTTGAAAATTAAAACGGACATTTCATGAACTTAATTTCTTGAATTTCAAATTAGTTTAATTGAAAATGATTATTTTAAAGAAGTAGTATTGTAGAATTACAAAGCATAGATAATCCCTGAAAAGTCTGTTCTATTGGTATATGACAGGTCCTTTTTTTAACGCGAGAAATAGTTACGGTACCAATAAAAGTCTTGACATACATTTAGAATTACTGTCAAAAGGAGAATGGGCAAAATAGTATGGAGCCTGGGCGATCCGCGGCCAAACTTGATTTTTTGTTTTTTTAATGTAGTTTAGTCCTATAATTACCGTGTAGAAGTTTTATTGCCGCGACGCACTTATATGACGAACAAAATACATTTTTGTTTTTGAGCACTTTTAATAGTATAAAAACATATTTTTGGCTTATATTCGGAGATTAAATAAAAAGTACTATTCATATTATTGCATACAAATGTAGACATTATTAATATTCGAACAATCATAACATGTAAATATATAAATATCGTAACAAGTAAACATCTTGCTCTTCTATAATATATTCACTGAGACGACTTATCTGTCTTGAATGCTCAGCTTAAAAACGAGGCATTCATAGCCAGTTGTGCTCACTGGTCGGTAAACGATCTGTTGGTTAAGCAACCGTTGGCGCGGTCATTCTATAGATGGGTGACCGCATTGTGGTATTTGAACTGAGCTTCTCCGTGCTTCCGAAGGCACGTAAAAAGTCGGTCCCGGTTGTTGTCAACTAAGATAACATTCGGGCGGCTTGAACAACTTTGAAACTAGGTGAACCATATGATAGATAGATACGAGTTACGATTATTGTTCATTTTGATGGCATTGCAATCGTTATAATAAGATGTAACGTTATTACACAACATTAAATGCATTACAGACACGAAATAATTGTATTTGTTCTATGAAATTCCATTATATTTACATGTCAATATATTGTTTCCTGAAAGAATTGCAGCGAAACGTTCTTAGTAAAAGTTGTTCCTAGTTATCATTACTTTAATTTAACACTACTTTCATTAATGGCCGCCGACCGCCCAGGAGTGCCCATTCTCCTTTATCATTTAGAAATATTTTGCATCTTGGAAAAAATTGTCGCTATCTTTTGTCCAATAGCTTCTTTAATTTACCGGTAAGAAGGCGTGATTTTACGTAGCTAAGCATAACAGATAACTGAACAACTACATCTATACTAATATTATAAATGCGAAAGTAACTCTGTCTGTCTGTTTGTCTGTTACTCAATCACGCCTAAAATACTGAACCAATTTACATGAAATTTGGTATGGAGATATTTTGATACCCGAGAAAGGACATAGGCTATTTTTTACCCCGCGAAAATGGCACATTTGCATGGGAAAATTCAGGTGGCGGACGAAGTCGCGGGTAAAAGCTAGTACGCTATAAAGTACCCAAGTAATATACTACAGTAACGACCATAAGGTCCCAATTTAGAGTCAATCTGCCTCACTACAAATGTTTACATAGGCCCTATGACCTGTGACCTCTAACCTCTAACCTCTAACCGCTACAGACAGCCCAATTAACAACGCCAGCCAAAAAGTTTATATTTTAAGTACTTAACCCACAAACTTTTAAAACGTATTTGGTGTCACAAAAAATAGAATTCAGGTCGGATTACATACCTGTTAAAAATACTAAGGGCGAGAGAAGAAAAGGGTTTTTAAGGGTAATTTTGACTGCCTCCATGGCGCAGTGGTTTAGGTCGCCACGCCGATACCATTGCGTCGGGAGGTCGTGGGCTCGTCCGTTATTTGTATGTTTGTAAAAAGTCCCCGCGACACAAGAGAAATTATTAGTGCGGGAGTAGTCTTTTAAAAAAAAAGTATTCTATTTAAACTTTACTATAAATAACTTTAAGTCACATTTTCCAATAGGTAACATTATACAGTAGAGTGATTTATGGTTAAATTATATTATGTGTTTCTTTTTATTTATAACTGTAGTATTTGTTAGTACACCGAAATAAATAAATAAAATTAAATCAAAGCCTTTTCCTACGCTGGTATGCGCAAAGTCCAAGGAACATCATTTGTAACGATGCCTAATTAAAGCACCTTCTTTTTCGGATAATTACATATGTGAGTACATTTTAGTTTTCAATTTATCTTTGAACTTAAAAAAAGAACATTTTAGCATATAAACGAATACTTATGTCAATATCAATACTAATATTATAAATGCGAAAGTAACTCTGTCTGTCTGTTACTCAATCATGCCTAAACTACTGAACCAATTTGCATAAAATTCAGTATGGAGATATTTTGATACCCGAGAAAGGACATAGGCTACTTTTTACCCCGCGAAAATGGCACATTTGCATGGGAAAATTCAGGTGGCGGACGAAGTCGTGGGTAAAACCTAGTAAGCTATAAAGTACCCAAGTAATATACTACAGTAACGACCATAAGGTCCCAATTTAGAGTCAATCTGCCTCACTACAAATATTTACATAGGCCCTATGACCTGTGACCTCTAACCTCTAACCGCTACAGACAGCCCAATTAACAAGGCCGGCCAAAAAGTTTATATTTTAAGTACTTAACCCACAAACTTTTAAAACGTATTTGGTGTCACAAAAAATAGAATTCAGGTCGGATTTCATACCTGTTAAAAATACTAAGGGCGAGAGAAGAAAGGGATTTTTAAGGGTTTACTGGCCTTTATGTATATATTCTATTTGTTTTTTGTTTCATATATTATTACTAGCTGACCCGCGCAACTTCGCTTGCGTCACATAAGAGAGAATGGGTCATAATTTTCCCCGTTTTTGTAACATTTTTTACGGGTACTCTGCTCCTATTGGTCGTAGCGTGATTATATTAGCCTTCCTCGATAAATGGGCTATCTATCAGTGAAAATCGGACCAGTAGTTCCTGAGATTAGCGCGTTCAAACAAACAAACAAACGAACTCTTCAGCTTTATAATATTAATTATTGGTATAGATTTGTACATAACTTTAAGTCACATTTTCCAATAGGTAACGTAATACAGTAGGGTGATTTATGGTTAAATTATGTTATTTACTCCCTTTTATGTATAACTGTAGTATCTGTTAGTACACCGAAATAAATAAATAAAAATCAAAGCCTTTTCCTACGCTGGTATGCGCAAATACCAAGGAACATCATTTGCAACGATGCCTAATTTATTAAAGCACCTTCTTTTTGGATAATTACATATATGAGTACATTTAAGCTTTCAATTTATCTTTTAACTTTAAAAAAGAACATTTTAGCATAGAAACGAATACTTATGTCAATATCCATACTAATATTATAAATGCGAAAGTAACTCTGTCTGTCTGTTACTCAATCATGCCTAAACTACTGAACCAATTTGCATGAAATTCGGTATGGAGATATTTTGATACCCGAGAAAGGACATAGGCTACTTTTTACCCCGGGAAAATGACGCATTCTTATGGGAAAATTTAGTTGGCGGACGAAGTAGCGGGTAAAAGCTAGTGTAAAATAATACTGAGTATTAAAATCATAATAACAATCATTTCACTTCTTCACTTAGGGATTACAAGATAAATGTTTAGATAAAAAAAATATCTAGGTAAGTCTTTCAATATCTTACTTACGAAAAGAATATATCTTGAGAATAAAAAATAAATATGACTACATCCTGTAGCAGTTAGTGGCGTAAATATTTTGACAAGATTTATTGTAAACTCAGTATATAAAATGTGCATATCTAATACGCCAACTACATTTCTCACAAATACTTATATTCCACAGTAAATCATGAATAACCATGTATTCCACAAACTCTCATCTCGTACATGAAATAAATGTATTGTGACGTCATAATGTGTCATAAATAGTGACGTCACTTGGTGATGCATCTCCGGTATTTTATTATTCTTTACAGGGCTGACTAACATAAAATAATAGTTTTGGTACGATTGGCAGGAAGATAAAAACAGTACGTAAAAGAGATATTTAGAAGTTTGGGAATTAACTGCCTCCGTGGCGCAGTGGTTTAGGTCACCACGCCAACACTACTGCGTCAGGAGGTCGTGGGTTCGATTCCCACACGGAGCAATTATTTGTGCGCTCCACAAATAATTGTTTCGGGTCTGGTTGTGCTTTGTGTCCGTTGTTTGTATGTTTGTAAAAGTCCCCGCGACACAAGAGCAATTCTTAGTGCGGGAGTTGTCTTTTAAAGAAAAAAAAAATCAAATCAATCATTTGCCAGTGGATAAATGTGGTATAACCTAAATGAAACCCAGTAACTTAGTCGTGACTCCTAACTTACTGATATTTTGTAAAGAAGTGATTTACTATCTCCAGTACTTTTTTGAAAACATAATCTTTACTTTGTATATCAATACATTATATCATAATGTTTGTCTGTCTATTCGCGATATTCTCAAAAATTTCACCACACGATAAAGTGATTTTGAAAAAAGGTTTTATTGTAAAATCTATTAAGAAAATCCAGGCGAAGCTGGGACGGGCCGCTAGTCTTTTATACAATACATAGATACGCACAAAAACAAGACTCGTAGTTACAACAGGAATACCATGTTTTAGTCTTGTCTGAATTACGATCTCATAATAATCCTCCATATTTTTTCTAGATAAATCTAACCTCACCGGCTAGTCCTAACACCGTATTGTGATTACATATTCGTTCCCGGTAGAAAATTGGACGCCCCCGTAATAGGAACCAAACCATTTGAGGACATTCCATACCTATTAGATTGCTTTGACTACAACACGAACAAAAAACATTCATACAAAACCTTATCATCTTAAAAATAAGGTTCATTTTCGTCAGATTAGTCCACTTTGGTAAATATGCCTTTTCTAGTATTGAAACAAAGTTACATTTGCAGTTAAAGTCATGGATTTTTTTAGGGATTTGTTAAAGGTTTGGAGTTTCTGAACCGCATTTTGTAAGTTTGTATTGTCATCGCTATTAAGATGATATCGGAATTATCCGTTTGTTTATTGCTGTACCGGGCTAGTTTTATTTATTTGTTAAGTTTTGGCTGGAGTTATATTGGTAATAAGGATCGGGTGATTATGGAAGGACTTTATAGTATTTTCATGGAAAGTTACGTGAGATGGATAAATATTGTTCAGTTAGGTAAGTTTTGGTTACAATTACTATAGGTACCTACTTAACAAATAAAACAGTCACAAAAAAGTTTGCTCTCCATAAATTAAATTGATTTTTACATAATTCCTTCCAATTCTCAAAATATTTCTAAAATTAATACTATGAAAGTAGTTATTTAAAACTTTGTATTATACAAAATCAATGACAATCAGAAAGTAATCATATTTGCTCATTTTTAAAAATTATATTGCCTCATTTCAACACACAATAATTATTCGTAGTTAAACAGCGCTCCCCACACATTTAACCACTGCACCTAACAATTAGTCACTAAACCTACAATCAAATCAAAAACACTATGTATTTTTCTAAGAAAATAGTAAAAAATACTATCGCGTGTCTATTATCAGTCGTTACACTAACATTAAAGTTCGTAGAACACGTATCTTAGTGCCATCTCTCACGAACAGTCAGTTCCCAGACGAAACTTGTCGATGGAATTAAAATTCTGACAGCCGTCTGCGAAGTCTTTATTCTCTATGAATTAATTAGTAAGTGCTTTGGAGTAGAATTATTATTTTATAAAAAAATTTAGTCTACTTGATAGCCGAGTGGTATAAGTTGCTACAATATCTCTCATACCAAGTTCAAACCCATATATCTCTATCTAGATCGGTTTGAATATCCTCCAAAATTCTTTCTTTTTACCGTATTCCTATCGCAGTTGAGTAAAATACAACTATAAGATATTTTTACCTCCTTTTTCAACACTCGGATAAAAAGTTCTTGTAAAAAATCGATGTTCGGCGGTCATTACCCTATAAAAAGGTTCCATTCGTAAACTCCATTATACAAATAACAAAACAAACTACAACGTTATAAACATAATTTATTTGAAGGTCAATATACTAATAATACGTTGAACATGCAACAATATCCTTTGTGGTCTGGGCAGTAGTGTATACGACTGCTGATGTCAAAGTCAGGCTTGCTAGAAATATAATTCGGTTCGGCGAAATAATCGAGCAACAGAATCGACTCGTCTCACTTGTTTTGGCTTAAATTGTGCCGAACGGTAGCGCGATTCTGTACAGGCGGTACTGTCGAGTATCGAAAGTTTAACATTTAGAATGTACTGCCAAAATAATTTCTACAACGCCCGTCAGAGGCGCTGACAGATTTTCATAGAAAAATTCTCGATGACAGCCTATTTAATTGAAGTCTGTTCACATTAAAACACTCCTACTACTCTATAATCAATCTATTTGACAAATAAACAAAAGATAATCTTACTGCACCTATTCTTGAAACTTTAAAAAACTAAAATCAAGTATTCCACATTCTTCAACGGCGAGTAAACAAAAAAGTAACGTATGAACCTTATTTCCCTCAGGAAATATAAGACGGGAGTGAGGGAATAAAAACCTTTTCAAACTAGCCGTCTTATTTCGGTAGGCTCGAGTCAAAAGTCTGCCTATTCGCTTCTTTGCATACTCGTAACAAACTGTATTTGAACTAGATTTCTGTAGAGATTTGGATATATATTTGAAATGTGATATTAGCATTACGGTCAGTAAGTAGAACACTTATATTAGAAATGCAAAAGTTCGTGAAGACTTTGATACGATGTTCCACGGAAACATAGTTCGACAACTAAGTAGAAATCTTCGGAATGCACCGTTATCTAGATTTTATATAACAATTGCGTGTCTAAATGAAGGCATCCGTCGGCTGCATAAGTATGTCGGTCATTTTTGTTCTGATTTCTGAATTTTGTATAAAACTGCCAGCCCAACTTTGCACACAAGGCACACACATTTTTTTCACAAATCAACTCTCAAGTTACTGAAATATGAAACTTTAAATGCCAGCCGTGACGCGTATCGAGCGACAAAAAATGCATACTCGTATTTGATCTCATATCTGCAACTCTCGTCAAATTCAGTTCTGCGGTTTAACTATGGAAGGGTAACATACAGATTTCCGTATTCAAACTATTACTATCGAAGCAAGAACGTACTTTCATGATCTTCACCGACAATATTCGCCATCTATAGGTAAATTTCAGCACGTCTTTATAATCAATAGCAAGCTCTAAAGCTCGCATATAATACCAGCTGCTCGTACGGAACACTCAGCGGGAGCCACCTCCGCATAATAAATCGTGTTTGTCGTGTTAAACTCAATAACTAATGTTAAGCGAACGATACTTACCAGTAGTGAGACTATACTTTCAAGAGTCTTGTACATAATTTTAAATGTCATCTTTAGTGCTATTATAAAACGCAAAAGGCTATCTGTAGCGTGAATTCTTTCCACTACCGAGTATCGACTATCTAAAACGTAGTTATCGACTATAAATGTACATGATTGTGCACAATACACAGGTACGCTCGATCTCTATTCCTCCACTGTCATAGCTCGGTGGAACGAATAAATGACACGGTGGTCCACGACCTCAACTTATTCCCGGCAATCTCTGAGAAATTTTAACAGAAAATGTCATAAAAGACTTTTTGGCCCAACCCAGAAATTGAACCCGGGACCTCTTGCGCAGCAGTCTCATACACTAACGACCATGCCACAGAAGTAGTCTATTAGCAAAATTTAGTGTGAACGCCAGCAGACTACCGTCCCTAGCGGTTGCTGTAGGAAATAATTTTACGTAAATTTTAAATGTCAAACACTAGCAGAAATTGTAGCTAAAATTATAAATACCTTTTAACCATAGTTTATAACCAACATACGCCACTTTTTACTCTATTCAAAATCCTGCCACAGTCGCTGCCAGAAGAGTAGAAACGAAATAAAATCTTCGCAAACGTATCCTGTTTCCCAACAAAACATATTCGCAGTACTAAAACGTATTACTTGTCTCTTCGTAACAAACGCCGGGACATTTCAGATAAGATAACGTTTAACGAAACAAAGACAAATATAATTTTACAAGTTTTCAAACAAAGCTTCTGTGAATGAAGATTGTAACGTCTTGATTATATTCTGGTATGTTTTAGACATTTTATTTTGTACTAGCTAACCCGCGCAACTTCGCTTGCGTCACATAAGAGAATCACAATTTTCCCCGTTTTTGTAACATTTTTCATTGGTACTCTGCTCCTATTGGTCGTAGTGTGATGATATATAGCCTATAGTCTTCCTCGATAAATGGGCTATCTAACACTGAAAGAATATTTTAAATCGGACCAGTAGTTCCCGAGATTAGCGCGTTCAAACAAACTGTTCAGCTTTATAATATTAGTATAGATTACTGCTTTCAAAACGGTTATTTTAATTACATAAAATTTTTCTTGAAGAACAATGAATGAGTGTAAGAAAAATATAGACATTAAAAAGAAACCGTGAGTTTCTTGCCGTGTCTTCTCATGAGCAACCAGCTTTTCCGAAACGGTAAAAAATGACTATTTCAAAGTATTTGTACGCAGTTTATGAAATAAAAGATATTATGAATTTGAATTTTAATTGTAATAGTACCTCCGTGATCCAGGCAACTGTAGGGTTATTTTATAGACCTCAGCCTACACCTTCGTGTGTTCCAGACGTCCGAATATCATTTTTTGATTAGAGCAAACTATTCCTACCAATTTTGACTATTGGCAACCATATATCTATCGAAAACTAGTTAAAAAGCAACTTTATCTTACGGCCGTATTCAATGTCTCATACATTTACTTCGATTACAAAATACTTACTTGAATTGAAATTCAAATTCACATCTTGTTCTAGACGATTATCTTAAGTAGGTATTCTTCTCGCTTGTTCATGGATAGCCATTCCTACCGTCATTTGTAATCTAAGATAGTTATCTAATCTATCTGTTATCTTTGTTAAAACATTAAAAATATCCTGCGCTGGGAATCCTTGCGAAATTCTTCCGCATTGCAGACTATTTACATCCCCAATATCACCACGAAATTCCCCTATCATAGCCCCATTGCCAAGAGAATCCACCCTAAGCTTCTGTTCAGGCAAAATTCAACCTTACCTTTATAAAAATAAGGGAATTGTGGTAATAATTATACAGTGCGTTAACTATACTTCTAAGTAGGGATGAAAACATCGTAATGAGAAATATCGATGTATCGTGACATAGAAAAAAGCAATGTAAGAAAAATATTGGTATATTAGAAGATCGATGAACATACATAAATAATATCACGCCTGACATACCAAAAGATCTAGGCAGAGGTGTTTAAAATACACGCGCGTTTTACCATTAAATATTAGTCCCATTTTATAGGGGGCTGGAATTGCTATATACCGGGCACGTTACCAAACTCCGGACCAATATTGAGAATAACAATCATAAAGAATAGCAATAGCGCATTGTCCGTCATACGTACGTATATGAGAATCGAACCCGAGACCTCACTAGTGACTATCGACACTGGCTAGCTACCGAGTAATTTGTACTGAAAATCCGATCAGCGCCTCTAGCGGGAGTTTCAAGAACTATTTTAACAGTACATTTTATATGTCAAACTCTCTTTACTCCATAGTACCGACTGTACCGAATCGCGCTACAGCAGTAGAATGTACTACCAAATTATTAAGTTTCAATAGTAAACCTCAATAATTTTCTATTAAAAACACCGATGTATAATTTACATCTCTTCTTCAAGCGTGGTGTGTTCGCCGTCATTTCACCGACTGGCATCCAATTAGCATTTCTCGTAATATAGACATAGACCACGTTTAATATCAGCGAGTTTATGCTAATTTACCAAAGATAAACTGTACGTGAAGGGAACAAGTTAGAAGTCTTAGGCTTAGTACAGACATATTCGGTTCGGTAGCCTAGCCGGGCGGCAAAACCGAATATGTGTAGATGAACCCGATCGGCAAAAGCCGAACAAGTGACGTTTTGTTAGACAAGTCGGTTTTGTTGTTGGATAAATATTGCCGATAAAAATCGTACCGAACCGAATATATGTATGTGTAGTACAGTCGACGCTATGTTGGGAGCAACGAAAATTTGACATTTTAAATGCTCTACAAAAATAATTCTTACGTTGGCCGCTAGAGGCGTTGATTAGATTCTCAGGCAAAATTTCTCGTATCTAGCCTTTGTCGATGGTAGTAGAGAATTGCGATACTGATAAGTTATCCGATGCCTTATTATAATCTAGATAATCTTACATGTCAAGGCTTTCTACTAAGTTATCGGATTATACAACGACAAGGTGAATTAAAAAATGTGTTTATAAATTTTACAATAGTTGTCAAAGTTAAAATATCGATCATTTTCGATACGTGTCGACAGCCGCAGATATCTTTGCGTTGGTTACATGCCGCTAGTGTATAACAGCTTTAAAGTAATTTTGTATCAAACAAATACAGAAGTTAGTTTCAATATTTGTTTGTTCCTTTCGAAATTTCAAAATTAATTGTTTTTCTCAAAGTTAAGTCTAACAATTGCTGTGGATTAAGGTTTTTCTTGAATATTACACAATTGAAATGTATTTAGGTAGTCGGTTTTGGGTGAATAAGATGTTTTTTTTTTTGTTTAAAATGTCTTCGACTATATCCATTAAAATATTTAGTCTGTATATCTATACTATTATTATGATTGTGAAAGTTTGAATGTTTCTTACTCAAAATTTTGTATGCAGATAGTTTATGACCTTTTCACCTCGGGAAATCATTTTTCGGACAAAGAAGCTAGGATACCGTCTCACTTGTAGACAATAATTTTATGCCTGTGCTGTTACATACCAAGCTTCTAGTTTCTGTATAAATAAAAGAAGATTTGCCTCAAAAATCGTAGCTACACTACAAAATTCTTCAAGACCCTTAGAAATAATGGCAGACAACGTGAGAATTACATACACGGATCGTTGGAACAAGTGCTCGCAATCTCTAGATAACAATCTAGGCCTTAGTCTAACAGGAAATGTCTGGCGTCTAGCCAAACTTGATATGAAATATTCTGGAGAATCAAAATTTTATAACGAATTTTATTTCTCTTTTTATTCAAGTACGGCGAAACAAGGATGGTTATGATTTTATCCTATATGTAATGTATGTACAGTGACAAGTAAAAATATGTTTAAACCGACGTCAATCTTTTTTGTAAGAAAATTTGTAGTAATTTGACACTGATTGTACCTAATATTACATTAAGTTAAAGAGTATTTTTCCTATTTTCATTGATAACATCTTTATGCTGTTAAAAATATGACAGTGTATTCATATCCTCACACTGTAATTAAAGCATGCCATGCATCACACTTGGTAAAATAAAAAAACATCTTAACAGTATTTGGCGCTGGGTTTTCGTCTTTGCAAAATTTCATAAAAATCTGTTCAGTGGCTTAGCGGTGAAAGTAAAACACAGTCAGACTATTCGATATTAGTGATTTTGAGCACGCTGTGCGTATTGTTAAAATTTTGGAGCTTCGAAAACAATAGGGATATTGTTAGCGAACAAAAAATTCTGATTGATCCGTCAGTCAGTAATTAAAACTCGTCGGTTCAATACAATTGAACAAATGTCATTTTGTTTCAAATTTGGTTGTTGTATGTGTCTATTATTTGTATGGTTGCAATTAATTGGTCTGTTGCTATGGGTTCAAATCCGAAAACAGATAAAAAAACACATTTTTAATTCAGCAAAAGTTGTAGAAAATATCGACACCGTATACTTTTGTATAGTTTCAGCAATGCCAATTAACATTATGGGTCTGAATAAAGCAACAAGGTGCTGCGCAATCATCGAAACAGGGCAACTAGCGAGTGATGAAACGGAAAGACGCCTTATTCATTTTATCTATGTCATCTGCACTCTTTATATCTATTTTTTTATCTACCCAGTGGCTTGCTGCTATATTATTATTATTCTATATTCTATATTCATTATATATGTCTAGTGCGTAATATAACAGGAATAGTCAACTGAAATGCCGCCTTCACTGTATCTTCACAATACCGGGATTATTTCCAAGTAATTTATTGTGGTACGTCGTGATTCTCGTAACGGCTGATTAGATTCCATGTTAAAGGCAAAATGTCTTTATTACTTGAAAGTACAGTCAAAAGCAGATATATGTTTACTCTGAGAGTTAGGTTGCGCGGTCTCAACCCATTTCTTATTAATAAAATTGTTTAATTACAAATTTGTTGAATTGTAATCTAATCTAAGCACAAACTTGCATCACAAATTTTAGCTCAAAAATTTTATATTTAGCAGATTTTATAACGGCCCATCTTTGAAACCAGGATATAATAGTTACATAGGTAACAGATAGACTAACAGACATCTATTATATTAGTACAAATCACAGCAATTATTGTATTCACATATCATTTTAATACCAAATAAAATAATGTACGAAAAAGAAAGCGTACACATACTATTGCTCGTGACTGTACCAGTAAGTACCCTATAAGTAATTTAACATAGAGGGTTACGACGCAAGTAATTAATAATAATATGTTGTTTATTAATTTTGGTATTTTGAGGTAACTGATAAATTTCCTGCCTCTGTTTACCAATTTAGAGAATGTCGGTTTTGTGTAAGTAGCGATCGTGAGGTTTCAGATTCAATTTCCGGGCTGGGTAATGTGGTTAAGTTTATCTCTCAACAGTAGGTAGAGGTGCGGTTTACGAAACTATTATGTAAATGACAACACACGGGATTATTTGTACTAGTATCTACTTGTGACTTTGTCTACGTCGAAAGTATTTCTGGGAAAAAGAGTCATATATCAAATACTAGCTGACCCGCGCAACTTCGCTTGCGTCACATAACAAAGAATGAGTCATCATTTTCCCCGTTTTTGTAACATTTTTACTGGTACTCAGCTCCTATTGGTCGTAGCGTGATGATATATGGCCTATAACCTGCCCCGATAAAAAGGCTATCTAACACTAAAAGGATTTTTCAAATCAGACCAGTAGTTCCTGAGATTAGCGCGTTCAAACAAACAAACTCTTCAGCTTTATAATATTAGTATAGTATAGATTTATCTAGCTGACCTACTAGCGAGTAATTGGTATGTAAAATAGAAAAATGTAGGTGTTGATGTTTTTAATTGCTATATGTTTGATATCAGATATTAAAAATTGGGTACATCTATACTAATAGTTTGTTTGTTTGTTTGAACGCGCTAATCTCGGGAACTACTGATCCGATTTGAAAAATTCTTTCAGTGTTAGATAGCCCATTTATCGAAGAAGGTTATAGGGTATATATCATCACGCTACGACCAATAGGAGCAGAGTACCAGTGAAAAATGTTACAAAAACGGGGAAAATTATGATTCTCTTAAGTGACGCAAGCGAAGTTGCGCGGGTCAGCTAGTTTTCAATAGATGTAGACAGTATACTCTTCAACTAACTTTATTAAAAACCTTATTAAAATTGTTTTAGTACCCAAGTCGCGAAAGCGTAAGAGACAAAAGCTAGATTGTCACATTTCTAATAATAAATACGGATAAATATTCACAAAACGTAAATTCTTACTCAGTCCTACCCTCAAAGTTTTCAACCTTTTATGTAAAAAACCTCAGTAAATGATTTCATAATTTTTATGACGCCAAAGCCAAGGCTACAAGAGCCAAATGAACTTGAAAGAAAATAATAATATTTCATAGATTTAATGACGACTAGGTACAGTCGTGAGCAAAAATATGTATACACTCCCATTTTCAAACTCATTTTTAATTATGAAATAATGATTTTCCGAAGTTAGCTTGCTTTAAAATTACATTATAACCACTTGAGTTGCAAGTTAACAAATATATTGCTTTATCAGATTTTTTTTTTTAAACCTAGATTCAATGTAAGATTTTAAACTTTGCTAAGAGTACTTCACTCTTGATTGTCACGTTATACTTAGTTTTTACGTAAAATAATTGAAAGCGATGGTTTATACAACATTATTTTTTAATATACATGCTTCTCCAACTCTTTAAATTTTATATATCCCATAGGTTAATTAACTAAACAGAAAACTGGGTACATATTTTTGCTCGCAACTGTAGCCACATTACATTAACGATAATGACGAGACATTTCTTATTTATGTTTGTACTTAAGTTTTGGCATAATTTTATAATAACTTCGAGACTTCGAATAAATAGTACGCGCTGGTATAAAACTGTGAAGGTCAATTAAGGTCATCACGGAAACGCTCAGCTTACCTACCGAGCTAGACAACTAAGCGATCACCCATCCACAAAATGCACGCGCTAAAAGTTCTTTACCTACTTCATTAACTGTCACGTAATTCTCTACAGTCGGTACTGTCAAGTATCAAGAGTTTGATATTTAAAATGTGCTGCCAAAATAGTTCTTACGACGTCCGTTAGAGGCGCTGATAAGATTTTTATACAAAACTAGCTGCCCCGCGCAACTTTGCTCGCGTCACATAAAAGAGAATGTGTCATATTTTTCCCGTTTTTGTAACATTTTCTACTGGTACTCTGCTCCCTTTGTTAGTAGCGTGATAATATATAGCCTATAACCTTCCTGCATAAATGGACTATCCAACACTGAAAGAATTTTTCAAACCGGACCAGTAGTTCCTGAGATAAGCGCGTTCAAACAAACAAACAAACTCTTGAGCTTTATAATATTATAGTATATATATAGTATAGTATATAGTATATATAGTATAGATTTATCGAAAGCTAGCCGGTTGTCAGTCGATAGTCGTAAAAAATCGAGCTACTGGTTAGCGAAATTATATCCTGTGTCATCGATAGAAACTCGATTCTGCTCTCAAAACTTTTAGTCACAAAAGGTTGAGTGTAAAATGGAGTTTCCGTGCTATTGAGGGCTTCTAACCGGTTAATCCGCGAACTGCATAAAAACTGCAACAAACTATCAACTTTTAGTGACACCATGTCTTTAGTTTTGAACGGGAATTCTAACTTTAAAACTCTTTTTGGCAATGACCGAGATTTTAGACTTCACAAGACAACGAGATTTGTCATTTCACTGTTTCTACTGAGCGTGGGGTGGTGAGTTCGATTTTCACTCAGAATAAATATTTGTTCGATTCACTAAATAGCACTCAACGCCTAAAAAATACGAGTTATATTTAAGATAAGGAAATAATGTTTAAAATTATTTTCTCTGAAAATCCTATGCCTTTACAATAAATAATATTATCAAACTAATCCATTATGGTCTGAAGAAATATTCTTTACTAAAAGAAGAAAAAAAATACAGCTTTTTATTTTTAAGTTGCCGCAATGTCAAGCCAAACAAAAAACAAATTAACATCAAAGACCGCTTAGTTCAATTCTAAACATTACCATAGCATCACCACATTTTCGTACATGGATTACTAAAACGACGCACTTGGGAGACAATAGGAATATCACCCAAGGAATGTGCTACAAAACTGACCTACATTTATCCTTAGTTTTACAAACGACTGGCTATAAAGGCACATGCATACGCGCCAACGCATCCTGACGGCAATTATTGCCAAAGGATACTTTGGCATGCCTAAGTATGCGGACAAATTCCATCACGACCTCCCGCCAGGTTGGTCCCTTAAATTTAGAACACTACAAGACTTTCGTGGTATACCCACGCGTCTTTAAGCGTGCCTTGAGGTGCTAAAGAATCTCAAGACATATCTTGGCGCCCTTCGATAGGCCTTGCGCTGCCGAAGAGTATACAGGTATAGGGAGACGTCCCTAGGTATACCTTGCGCTGCCAAAGACTTTCGAAATATGCCGAATTGCAACTCGACTGTTTTGTCATGGCTAGTAGGCGACAAACCTAAAGGTTGCGAACGCAAGTCGGCAGTATTTGTCGAACAACAAAGCCGACTTAAAGCAATTATGACATTGTGCGGCATCACTCGGCTTATACCGTTTGTGTATCTAGTTTCTTCAGATTCAATTACGGCTCTTTTCAAATAGTGTATCCACACTAGATATAATAGTAATAAGGGACGTTAAATCAACACAGTCATGTACAAACGATAAAAGCCAATCGGCAAAAGTCGGTAGTTGGCAAGCCAAGTGATTATGAGAGCCGAGCGGCTTGTGATTCTCGAAAATTCATCTGCATATTCGATTTTACCGCGCGGCTGTACCGATTAATGAGAGCTTACGTGTGCTACGTGAATATAAACCGCGACGCGACGTGTTGGTCCAATCCAAACTAATATTATAAATGCGAAAGTAACTCTGTCTGTCTGTCTGTCTGCTACTCAATCACGCCTAAACTACTGAACCAATTTGCATGAAATTTGGCATGGAGATATTTTGATACCCGAGAAAGGACATAGGCTATATATCATCACGCTACGACCAAAAGGAGCAGAGTACCAGTAATTAATGTTACACAAACGGGGAAAAATTTCACCCATTCTCTCTTATTGGACGCAAGTACAGTTGCGCGGGTCAGCTAGTATCATTATATTATGTCAAAATACGAACAACCGTCGTGTCCCGTCACAAACAGCTATATAGGACGCACGGGTATATGGTGTGGCTTTTCTTTTGATCGAGAACGTCGTGCTTGGTCAAAAAATAAGGCTTTCTTTCCTCCGACGCTGAATCTGCTGCAAACGTTAGTGTCACTGTAAAGTCTTACACATGCAACGTCGTCTATATGTCCACCAACGTTAGAAAGAAGTAAGCCTAAAGCCCAACGCAAACCAGCTGATGGGTGGCGAAGATACTGACAACAAATAAATTTAAAACAAACCCTAACTTCTATAAGACATGAATAAAAAACAACATGTCAAATATGAATTATAGCGCGACACGTCGCCATGTTTTAATCCACTTGTCATAGAAGTTAAGATTTAGAGCGGGTTAGAGGTAGGGTAAATTGATTTACCCTACCTCTAACCCGCAGTTGGACAGCGTGGTGGACTCATGGCCTAACCCCTCCCGCAATACCGAAGGAGACACTTGCCCAACAGTGGGACATTCATGGTTAAATTATTTATTTACTCTAAGTATCTTCACCGCGCCTTCACTGGTTTGCGTTGGACCTAAGCCTCATGAGTCCCTAGACTCATGCGGCTTAGGTTCAACGCAAACCTTTCCTTTGCGAACTAAGTATTTGTATCTAAAACGTAACAAAATCTCACATTGTTGTCACCCTAGTGTATTGCGGACACGTACGTAAACTTTTATCCTAAATAATGGCGGTTCTAGACCGGCTGAATAAAATATACCTTTGCCATTCTGTTGTCACGTTCAATTTATAACGTTTGTAAGTCAGATAGCCTTTGCTGCATAAATATTCATATTTTTCGTTAAATTTTTATTTTGTAAAAATAAATGTTGATCTTTATTAAATATTTTACAAGTTATGTGTGTATTAGAAATTATCATCACTTGTTCTAACAATGAAGGAAAACATGTGATGAAATCTTACGTACCTTTAAAGTCTTTAAAACATTTCTTAAGGTTTGTTTTGTAATGTCTGTAACTGGCACTTGGCCAGCTTGGTGGACTCAAACTATTCCTTGTTTCGGAAGGAGACTCTTGCCTGGTATTGGGACATTATTGATAAGTTATTTTTATTTTATTATCAAGAAATATTAGTCTAAGAGCCAAATTTTACTTTTAAAAAGTCTATTTAGACACACATTACGTATTCAGAAACGATGGGCCGTGTTAAAAGTATGCAAAGTATTCCAAATATCTTTATTTGACTAGAAATTTTAGTTGAAAGCTCTTGAATATAATTTAATAAGATTTTTAGTGTTTACATAACACCAATAAAAATATCTAAAATTATAAAAAACAACTTCAACGACTCAATCAGCTCAAAATAAAGGTAACTTCATGGTTTTATACCAGTTTTATAATATATTAAATCGGTCCAGTAATTTCGGAGCCTATTCAATGCAAACAAACAAACAAAAAATCAAACATTTCCTCTTTATAATATTAGTATAGATATTGAGTTGTGACACAATTAACAAATACTACTTCGGAATTCATTAGATTAGAGTCAGAATATATTTCTTTGAAATAAGGAAAAAGATGCATGTCTTATTTTTTTTTATCCTTCTGGCGGATTAATTACAATAAAATTTTCTTTAACCTATCATCATCCCAATCCATATACTTAAAGGACTTTTTAAGCCAAACCATCTCATTTCAATAATCCTAATCCTACTTATCATTCATCCACACTCATCCAAATTCATCCTCATTCATACTCATTCATCCACTAACCCCGTAATTAGAAATCCTTAAGCTCACGAGGTCTAAAAAACCCCAGCGCGAGGAAGTTCGTTAATAACCAAAGTTTCAAAGATTCTCAGCTCAAGTCGCTCGTTATAGTATAAGTTGGATAGCTTGACTTGACAGCTGGGATGCTTGCAAATGAGAATACCACTAATGACGGCAACGCATTTTAACATTGTATTGTGTAAAATATATTAATTTGAAAAGATTATATTATTATATACCTAGATTGGAAGAAAAGATATAATTATTTTTTCAAATTTATGTTGCTCCATTTTTTTTATGTTACACTAGCTGACCCGCGCAACTTCGCTTGCGTCACGTAAAAAAGAATGGGTCATAATTTTCCCCGTTTTTGTAACATTTTTCGTTACTACTCCGCTCCTAATAGTCGTAGCGTGATGATATATAGCCTATAGCCTTCCTCGATAAATGGACTATCAAACAGTGAAAGAATTTTTCAAATCGGACCAGTAGTTCCTGAGATTAGCGCGTTCAAACAAACAAACAAACAAACTCTTCCGCTTTATAATATTAGTATAGATTCCTCAATCTGAATTACCAAAATTTTAAAGCAATATAAGGGTGCATTGTATTGAGTTGTATCTTAGTGTTATTTTTAATGTCTTTCTTCATATTAATCCACGAATCGATATTTGTTCTTTAACTATGCCTAAGTCTCGTCTTTGTATTATTAGTTGACATGTCTACATCAATAAAAACTCCAAAGTATAACAGATAAAAAAGTCTCATCTTAAAACTGAAGAAGAACCTCAAATTTAGCAAAAAACATTTTTTATATCATAACTACAAAAGCATTGCTGCCTACACTTTCAAGCGAATGTCAGCAGCTAACATATCCATTAAAATCTGTCTAAAGTTTCAAGCCGTATTCGAATACACATTCTTGCAAGTTCACATCATTATATCACAAAGCAACTATTGGTACAACGCAGACCTCTTCATCTCAAACCCTAATGGATAAGAGTACAGTTGCCGAACTTTGCAAGTTAACCCACAATATTCTTGAGTATCGGAAATAACTGTAGTCCAACGACTTAGTAGAGAGCTTTGTGATGTTAGCGGCTTGTAGAATTTAGAACATCAGTGGCATGTGGACTTATGCAGCGGATAGTAGCTTGCTAGATGCAGCTACTTTATTTTATCTACATTTATTTTATCGTCGCATTGTTTGAATAAAGCTCTATACTGTGTTCTCGGACTATAAAAAAACGACTAAAAGTTTAGACTTGTTAGTTTGACTATCAGTATATTTTGACTAACAATTTTCTACTAAGATTTCACTTTCCTATGTATCCTTTGTTTACTAACCAAAGCAAGCATTTCGGACATGTCACACAAAAAAGTGACTCTGTCTCTCTCTCTTTTTGGGATTAAATTTTGCACAAAATTAAATTGATTTTTTTAGTTCGGGATCCGAGAAAAGACGAGGGTATTTTTAATCCCGGAAATTCCACGGGGAACTATGCGGGTAATAAGCTATATAACTATAATCTACCCGAACATAATCGCAGGGAAAAGTTAGTGTTCGATAAATTATCATACAACGCCAAAGTTCTAAACCGATCAATTCTAATAATCAACTTTTCGAATAAACTTCTACATCTTTCCTAAACAAATTGCCCGTCAAAAGTAACAATACATCACTATTTCTATTAAACTTTAACATGCTTTATCTCTAGCATATCAAAGAGTTAACTAATAATACTAAAACAACGGTAACCTCCCGAGCGAAGAAAAGGTTAAGACTTGAGTCCACCACGCTGGCCGGGTGTGGCTTTTGCATGCTCTCAAGGAATGCGTTACAACTTTTAGTTATTCAGGTTTAAGATGTCAATTCTTTTCCTCGACCGTTAAAACAAGTGACCACTCGGCTATCATTGCTCCACTAACTCATTTACTACCTCTTAACTAACCTATTCAAAAGTCTAGCAAACTTTTAAAGTAATTTATCAAAATCTAATATCAAAAGGGCCGCTGAAAAACTCGACTGAAAAGTTTATTTCTTTTTTAAGAGCGAATTTCAAAGTTTTCAAAGACGAAAAATTTATGGCAGAAAATTTTTAATACTTCATTTCGTTATTAGCGAGTCACGGTTGACTGATACGAACCTTTTGACTGAGTAAAATATGATTTTTTAGCCTGCCATTACTGAATCTTAACTTATGTACTTACTAAAGTACTATTAGTATCATGTAAATGGGTTGCGGAGGTCTAATAGGCAATCGCTTCATCTAAAACACTGGTTTCAGCTGCATCCAGTAATACTGGCAGCCAACTACAACATAGCTGGTAGAAAGGCGAAGCCGTAGTAACCTAGTAAAGTGCTTTGCGACCAATATATTTGGATAACTATCAGATAAATTAAGATATGGAAATTATACAGTTGGTTTAAACATTTGGTACCCCTTTATCTAGCAAACAGACCATCTGCCACTTTCTTATAACCTCTAAAACTGGCCCGAAAAGTGTCAAATCTATTACATTTTACACTAATCATCTTACACAAACGTTTAACTACAAACTCGAAACATAAATACCAGCTAGCCGTTCAACAATCGCGTTAAAAAGAAACTTTGAAGATTCTTATTTGTGAAAGTGCGACTTCTTTTAGTTGTCAAAGTTTGACAGTTTGTTCGCGGACCGACTCCTAAAAGTTAGCTAAGTCATTCCGACTGCGAAGCGAACTAGGATTTGTTGGGATGTTGCTTTATTTGTTGAAAAAAGGGTTCGTTTGTTTTGTAGAAAAGGATGGCAACGTGAAAAAAGAGCAGCTTTTCAGCCGCTTAAGGATATTTGATAAATAATAACCTCTGTCCGAAGCTTGTCTTATACTTTATACATACATCATGTAGGTATAAACACAAATCAATTTCATTTCATTTTAGTTTCACCTTATTTTCCATATTCCATGGCTTTTTCCATATTTTCCATGATTATCAATACATCTTCTTTTAAACTACAAATGCGGCGGCGTTGTAACTATTTTTGCAATGCATTTTAAATGTCAAACTGTCGGTATTTGATAGTACCGACTGTAGAGAAACGCGCTACACAGCTGACCTATGTATCGTTTTCCTATATTCGATAGCTGGCAATCGAAAAATTCTTTATGAAAAATAGATCAGCGAGCGTCTTTGAGAGAACTTATTTATGTCGAATTAAAGTTAAATATTCCATACGAAGGCGATTCTATAGTACCGAGTTTAGGAGGTAACGGTACAAAACAATAAACGTTTCTATCCGTAATGTTCTAGTTAAGCTGCACTAAAATTTCACGAGCGGACATCAAACCTGGCACCTATCTCTAACGTTATTGGTTATCGCACCTCTAACTGAAGGTACATACTTGGCTATTGCTATATATACACAGGTATTGAGTACAATTTATAATTATAATTTACTCGTTGAATGAGGCATTTATTGCTAGTTGCGCTCATCGGTAAACGATGTCTGGGTTAAGCAACGATTGCTGCGGAGATTCCATAGATGGGTGGCTGTTTAGTAGTTTCTAAGCTGAACGTCTTCGTATATCAGAGAACAAGTTGTAATTTAGTCGCGGTTGTTGCCAATTAAGAAAGCACCCATTACGCCAAGTCAAAAGTTTCACGGTTGGCTTAACATTGACAGTAGCGTTACCTGTACCTCGATTCACTACCATTATTGACTACGGACAACCGGCTAGCTATCGAAATTTTGACATTTAGAATGTACTGCCAATAAAGTTTCTCCGACGCCCGTCCGAGGCGCTGTTCAGATTTTCATACAAAATTCCTCGATGACAGGTCGGTTGTCAGTAGTCGATAGTAGTAGAGAATTGCGGTACTGTATCTGTTTGACAAAATAAATAACAAAAATGCCTTATTTTCTCCCCGTTGCGTAATATATTGACAAATGAACACACATCTCAACAGAACGCGAGAGTAATTCTCAACGCGGCTCGTTCACACGACGTCTACTTTATTGGACACGAGGGGGGAATAAAAGAAACACTTCTCGAAAAGCTTCGTAAATAGGGATGTTGGAGATATGTGGCAGAAATATATCGATGTTTGTAATTATAATTATTTTTTGCATGTTAGTTTGATGGAAAAGTATGTGATACTGTTTAATTTTGTTAACCACCTTTTGCACCTGCCATAATTTCTGTGAATAAATATAATTATAATTTGCACTTGCGCGGTATATGCTTATTATAATACCACTAGCGACTCTCCCTAACTTCATTCGGTTTAAAACGACGTTACTTTTAAACTAAAGTTTAGTAAATTACACACTCAATCTCAAATCTTCTACAAGAATTGCTCTATCTATTGGCGAAGATTTTGTGAAAATATACATTCATAAGTCGTAGGTAATATGTTTATACTTTTCACAATTTGTCAAAGCTTAAAAAGTGTTTTTTGGTTTTAGTAAGGAGCATTAATTTTAGCCCTTCCTAACGATCCTTTTTTTATGACAACGAATAGTTACTGTACAATTATATATTTTGCAAGGTGAGGCGAAATTCGGAAAAAAACATTCCATTTTTATCTCGGGTTTTTAACGATTCACTCAAAATTTTATTAAAATTGGTTTCATTGGTTAGCTCTTATTTTCTGTATCGATATATCGACCTTCATTCCAATCCATCTCTACTCGTAAACGGAAATCCAAATATTGACTTTATCACTCATAGGAAAGGATGATTCATGGCAGTTCTTCCTTTTAGATTAATATTTGTCCTCTCTTTCATTGTTGTTTGTGTATAGGTGATACGGTGATATATCATGGCGTTGGTGATCATTCAACTCTCAATCAAGGCTAAATAAATGTTTGAAGACTGATATTTATTTGTCTACCATAAATATGTGACTACTCGACATTTTTTTATCGATAAATGATTTATTACACGAAGAATTGTTCAGTACTGACCAATTTATAATACGATATTTGTCAATCTATCAAAAATATTCGTAAAATAAAGGTATCGATGGAAAAATCGGCCCAGACTCTCAAAGGATATCTTCTTCTTTCTTCTTTTTTCTTCTTTAAAAAAGACAACTCCCGCACTAAGAATTGCTCTTGTGTCGCGGGGACTTTTACAAACATACAAACAACGGACACAAAGCACAACCAGACCCGAAACAATTAGTTGTGGATCGCACAAATAATTGTCCCGTGTGGGAATCGAACCCACGACCTCCCGTTGCAGTGGTATCGGCGTGGCGACCTAAACCACTGCGCCACGGAGGCAGTCAAGTCAGTCAGAGTTTGCCTGGGTCGGGCAAAGTACTATTGGAATTTTCTAATTTATATGAGAACATTTCTCAATTGTAGCTTAAAGTTTGGGTACCGTACCTGATAAAGAGCAATAAGCTCACCCACAATTTCATGGGACTAACATTGTTAATGGCGAAACGTAAGGTGTTACATCTTTGCCTACACATTCGGGTATAAAAGGCGTGATCTTGTGTATGTTTATTCACAAAAAAGTAACAAAACCTCTCTGTCGCTTTCATATAAAAAACACATCACATTATTAGTTTTATTTACTACTAGCTGACCCGCTTGAGATGATGGGTGAAATTTTTCCCCGTTTTTGTAACATTTTTTACTGGTACTATGCTCCTTTTAGTCGTAGCGTGATGATATATAACTTATGTCCTTTCTCGGGTATCAAAATATCTCCATACCAAATTTCATGCAAATTGGTTCAGTAGTTTAGGCGTGATTGAGTAACAGACAGACAGACAGACAGACAGACAGAGTTACTTTCGCATTTATAATATTAGTATGGATTCATTAGTTATTTACAACTTGCAACTATCATTACATGTGAACCCAATTTTTAATGTTCACGTACCACTTTTGCCCGCAGAATCAATATATCAATTTAAAAACTCATATTTATTTTACAAATAAACTACCACCAGCAATTTTAACCAAAATCAATCACAACAGAGAGCGAGTGTCCCACCGTTGATTGTCAGGTCTATGTTTATTAATGAACTGCAATCAAACCGATTGAAATAATTATTTCGATGCAAAAGTTAATTACATACATACTAATATTAATATAATAAACTGGTTGAATTACACGGCTCTGTTTGCGGGTGAGTTGATATTTGGGTTTCATTTACAATTATTTTCTTTTTTCCTTTCAAATCGAACCAATAGCAGTCACAGACTCACGCAAGTGGACGACGTTTCGAAACTGAGGCAACACATCAATGACTTTTCGAAGTTGGAAGGAGAACGGTGAAGGATAACATCGTGATGAAATCTTGCATGCCTGAAAGTTTTTTAACACATTTCTTGAAGGAATGCTGAGTTCCAGACCCACAATTGACTTGTGTTGTTGACTCAAGGAATAATTTTTCATTTCGAAAGATGTCTTTTCCCAGCAATTAAATATTAATTAATTTAGTTTGTTTGAAATTCTGAACTATACAGTATAGTGCATATTACATGCAATAAGGCTCCCACCATAATATTAGATTCATAATGGGCTGACAATCTCTAATTAGATAGCTGACTACACGAAATTGCAAATTCCAGCAGATTACATAATATATGTGCTGATATGGCACTAAATGCACGCTTTATCATATAGCTGAATGCAATTACTAGTTAGTAAAAGATCAGAGAGATAGACAACGAACACAGCGTATATAGACTGCTGAAAACTAATAGAGGCAGAAAACTTAAATATACAAGAAAACAAAATAACAACACAATTGAATTAACACTAAACTAAATCATTATAACTAAATTCAATAAAATTTATTTGCGACCTTTTGACCTTTGACCTTAAAATGGCAATAAACTTATCAGTACTTCAAGAAAAATATTAAGTCTCAGTACCCGAACCATTGAACGGTGGTATAATCAGTTTTTAGCGAATATATAACAATAAGTAAAAATCAATGGGTAATATCAGTTTTTTAGGAGAAAATCCTACTGAAACTTTACTAAGCGGTTGTATCCTATATTTTCTGAGAGTACAAATCAAAAAATCTCATATTTCTGAATAAGTATTACAAGTAATAAGTATTACAGAGTTAGAATAAGTAAAAAGAAAAGCATCTGCCTATAAATATATAGATATATATAACACAGTAAATAACAAAAAGTTGAAGGGAAATCTACAATACAATGGCGCCATGCTTTCATTGTTAGAGCGATAACACGTGCAACGAACGATTCTTTTACGAACGATATTGAGGATAACGATTGTCAGGAAAGAAATAATATGACTGACCTTATATTGGTAGGAGAAAGTGAAGAAATGAAGAAATAAATGAATGACTGCCTTTTATATTTCAAGGTACATTATGTGATGGTATACGAAAAATATTTAGATTAATTCGAAAAATGTTTTTGCTTTTTGGTAATGTGAGTTTTATTACCTAAGATTATTAATGCGAAAGTTTGAATGTTTGGTAAATAGGTAGTTTGTTATTTGGATTAACACATGAAATATTGTATTACCATGGAAGAGATAACCTTAGATTTTCACGCGGGCAAAGCAGTTCAAGCTAAGGTTTCTATATAATGTGAATTTTATACTAAACAACATCAAATTTGTCTAATATTGTGGCATAAAACTTTAAGTTACATTTAATTAAGCATCAGTGTAGAGTGTAGTGTAGATTCACTTGAAATAATCGTCCAAATACACCAATTTCAATTATGTAATTAATCATTCAATAAATCTAATAACTTATAGTCATGATATTTCCACACCTATTTCTCACAAAAATGTATCGAAATAATGCTTTATAGCTTCGTTTAAAAAGTAAATAAGTACTATATCAAAATAAGTTTAAAAATAAATACTTGATGATATCTTTCAGCAAGATCTAGTTACAGCAAACAGGATATTAAACTTTATCCAATACTAGCTTACACCCGCGACGTCGTCCAAGTGCCCGTTATCTTTCCCCTTATTTCCGAACTCGTTGTAATATACGAAAGATATTTCTTAGTATATTTGTAACTATCTTATCAGTGTTAAAGATTAGACGCTACAATTTATTTAAAACTTTTTCAAAATTTTATTTTATTTTTATCTTGTTATTTTACATAAAGACAAACCACTTTAAGGTACTTTTTCGTGCAATAGACAGGTTTATTTTTTTTTATATTTATATATTGCAACCTTACAGTCAAGAATTTTCAGGTCGATAAACGGCAACTGATGGACGTAAAATTTACATTATTTACTAGGACACTAGACTGTCTACGAAAAATATATAAATACAAATTATTATTATAATAACAACAATTTACCAATGAATGAAATGACGTCACTAACTCTATCTTCAAAAACTTCACTTCATTCTCATTCATTCTTGTTACACAGTACTAAAACAAAAAGTACATTTAAATCCAATTTAAAACTTTAAAAACTAACGCAGAAACGGTAAATAGGAAGAGAGATAAAACAAAACGAGATGGAACTAACAATGGTGGATTCCTCGCCAGAAACGCTGTGTTCCGTGCCAACACGTGCGATGAACGATTCCCTACGATATTAACAACTGATCCTACTATTTGCACAATTAATGTTTATCAAGAGTGACTTATTGTCGAGAATGATTGGCTATTTGGCATGTTGGCAAGCTATTTAAGACTATTTGGAAGATGATGAATTGGCATCGTGAATTGATCGTAACTTTTAAACTCTCGTGTTGCATGTTTATTGTGTATTTTCTAGATTAGATTCAATACAGGTGTACCTAGATTTATTGTAGATATTTTTATGAAATACTATAATGGAAAAATTATACTGTGCATTGTAAGGAATTTACTATGCCCTAAATGCCCTTACAGGGTTCACGTTGACACTATCACTAATCTGAAACACCTCTATGCAACAACGATATATGGAATTTGAATATGTTAAAATACGGAAATTAACGCGAAAATACGCATTATATCTTAGAATACCTGACGTTTCGGCGCAGGTTGCACTCGCCTTGGTTGGGTCGGCGATAAAATGCATGTTCGCGTTGATTCCTGTATTCTATTATTTTAATAGAATAATTATGAATTGATGTAAAATAACAATATTATAGTTTATTTGTTGTCTCACCCTGTAGAAATCAATAAAAAAGAGTCATAACTCTATCTAATCACTTAACGCTCTGTTAAGTAGGACAAGGCTCCCCTAATTACCAAATAGATAAATGAATATTAGATGATCAAACATGTTCGTATTTTTATATACACATACATACGTAATATGAAATCTGTAATACCCAAAGGTGAACGCAGAAGTGTATGAAACACATCCAAGTTTCGCCATTAACAATTTTAGTTTCACTTAATAGGGGGTAAGCCTATTACCATTTACCGGGCACGTAACCAAACTCCGAGCTACTATTAAGAAATATTGTAATGTAAATTAAAAATATGGATATGGGAATGAAACCAAAGATCTCATCCAAAGTAGTTGGATGCACTACCGACCGCGCTACAGAGGCAATTTATTTAACAAATGCCTTACACTTTTCCAATTTTGATCAACACTACTTGTATATAACAAAACAATAAAGTCTTCCATATTTTAAATAAATAAATAAACGCTTTATCCTTGCCATTTAATGAAAACATGTTCCAGCCATTTATCACAAAAGTTATAAAACATTCGAGAACTCGGAGTAGCGACACCAGAAAACAATTTCAGGGCGAAGTTGGCAACAGTCCGCGCTTAGTGTCTGGTGCATTGATTATGCATTAGGACCCTGCAGCCTCCACAAAAAATGCCAATATTGAAAGCACTTTTATTGAAACCGTTTTGTTCAAGGAGAGAAGAGTGCAAGTGTAAGGAGAAACCTTGAAACATGTATTGTGCAAATGTGACGCTTTAGGACGGAAAATAATGGATTTTCTAGGTTTTCACGTATCGCAGTTGACAACTATTTGAAAGCCAACGTTGTTTACTCTTTTAGATAGAAGTGATTAACACGCTGCGTCAATCCAGCAATGCACTGAATAGTGATCATCAATTGTCAATTGACGTCACAACGACACTAGTTGTCAACTGAGATACGTGATAGCCGTCCAGAAGATTATAGGCTACTGCTGGTAGGGAGCATAACAAAACTGATAAGTTTTGCCCTGCCGTCTAGAGTAGAACGTCTAGAGTAGCAAAGGAGGGGGTGATACAAAGGATCAATAGTGGTTGAAGTGTCAGCTGGCTATTAGCTGGCAACCCTAAGATAAGATAAGTGTAAGGCTTGCTACACACATATTCTGTTCGACATTAAATCGATCCAGCCGGGCGGCAAAACCGAAAGGTAAATGAATCCGATCGGCACAAGTCGAACAAGTGAGTCGAGTCGGTTTTGTTCTTCGATAAATATTGCCGAACCGAACGTGCCGAGCCGGATATGTGTGTAGCAAGCCTAACAGTATTGAAATAGGCTATTTTATTGGATTCGCTACAAGGGTTCCGATATAAATTGAGCAATAAAGGGTTTTATGTATTTTAATCCGATGTTTTCAGCGTATTTTATGCGATGAAAGCTACGCTATGATTGACTTTCAAACAAATTGTTAAGTAAATTAATTCCCGTTTATGTCTTAAATTGAAGGAGTAGATTTTACAAATAGCTATTAACAACGGTCTGTAAAAGCGAATAGTATAGCTATTATAAAATATTTCTGTAGTGACGAAAGACATTTCAAGCCTATAAATCACAGGTTTTGAGTTTAAATTTATAAATTGTGTAGACAACAACATTAATATTAGTTATTTAAGGAAACTACAACAACAATAATAAATTAAATAAGTAACGTAATCACAGGAAAAGGTTTCCATTACCGTCCCACTTGTGGAGAAGCGTCTTCTCCCGTAATGAGGGAGGGTTTAGGCCTTGAGTTCACGCTGGCCTAGTACAGATTGGGACTTTGTATTCCTTCAAGAACTCTGTGTTAAAGAACTCTCAGGCATGCAAGGTTGCATCACCATGTTTTCCTTCATCGTTAGAACAAGTAATATTATTTATAATAAACTAAAACAATTCTTTACCTTGAATTAACGTGATTCAGAAGACTCTAATTAACTGCTGCCAACTGAATGTAAATTCGATTCCATTCAATGAATTTAAGAAAGTTCCAAGTTTGTGAAAGTCAACAACTCACACTCGAACATAATATATTATTATGTAAATCAGATAAGTAAACGTAATTTAGAAGGTAAGTCTTAAAATTATATCTTATCCAATCAAAATTACGGAAATCCGTACAGAACGTAACTCATCATAATAAAACAATTTTCAATCTTAAACCAAGAGAGGAAGCTTCGTTCTAACTTCTATAGTCAGACAACTTAGTAAAAAGTTTCAAAACTCACGAATTATCTATGGCCTAATTGATATTTTGGTGTAAAAATCAGCCTAGCCTTTCATCCAACTATGTTGCAGTCGGGTTCCAATCTCACCGCATGCAGCTTAATACAAGTCTTTTACATGGAGCGACTGACTATCGGACCTCCACAACCCAGTTACCTTTGGTAAGACTGGTCAGCTGATACCGCCTGTTATTAACTATTAAAGCTTTGAAATTTACAGCTGAGACCGATAATTTAAAGTGCTTTCTCAAACACGTGCATGTCAAAAGAAGTCGTAGAAAATAGACAATACATTCAAAATGTTGCATGCCTTCGCCACCAGGGAGCGTTCCATGGAAGGCTTTCTACCAAGTTGTTGGACTATATAAGACAACGCAGAGAATACGGATTTCGTGATCTGAATAAATTATCACAGAATTATTCCGCTCACAATATATTATAATTGGCTGGCCATAAATTTTAGGTTCCACAATATAGATGAAGAATTTCTAGATTATGTGTTTAGCATATTAATTGGTTTAACTGAAAATGTAGTAGATTATGTGATAATAACATATTTATTTTCAATTTATTGTCAACTATGTTTCTTGCTCTCCGGTGCTATCATAAGTAGGGTAGGAAGAGACCAAAGAATGCTATTTAATATGATCCATACAAACTTATCTTGCTTCACTCACATCCATACATATTTTAGTACAGTTGATCACGATTTTTTATCGTTTTTAAATTATCAGTAAATACCAACTTTAAGCAAAAGTAGATTTAATGTTACTTTTTGGTTCATATTCTTAGTTTCAGCGTCAAATTTTCTAGTGGAACACGTTATTTGCCTAACTTAGCACGTTATGGACCAATAACCTTATCGCACATCATCTCGTTATGAAATAAAACAATTTCTGTTCATTTTGCTATCACTACATTTTTATCAAATACTAGCTGACCCGCGCAACTTCGCTTGCGTCACCTAAGAGAATGGGGTCAAAATTTTCCCCGTTTTTGTAACATTTTTCGTTGCTACTCCGCTCGTAATGACCGTAGCGTGATGTTATATAGCCTATAGCCTTCCTCGTTAAATGGGCTATCTAATACTGAAAGAATTTTTCAAATCGGACCAGTAGTTCCTGAGATTAGCGCGTTCAAACAAACAAACAAACAAACTCTTCAGCTTTATTATATTATTTTTATCAAATACTCCAATACAGTTCTATATTTACTCTACATCTCAGTATCTCAGGAATTTGAATCATGATACACATCCCACGTCTGAATCCCGTCATTACCAACCCACATAGCTCCATTTACAACGAGCATCGTGTCAGAATATGTCCTGTGGAGATACCGCACATTTGCGGTCCGTTTCCGCGTTACTACATGTTCGACAACACTTTTTCTCTCTTATTTTCACGGAACAAAAGGCTTTTTATATTTCTGTTGTGACACTCTGTCGTATTTTTCTGTGCCTGTGTTTTTGTCAATATGTGTGTTTGTGTGTGTGTGTGTGTGTGTGTGTGTGTGTGTGTGTGTGTATGTATGTATATGTTTGTGTGTGTGTTTGTGATAGCCGAGTGGTTTAAGTTGGCACCTCCCACGCAAGTGGTCGCAGGTTCGAATCCGAGGCAACACACCAATGACTTTTCGAAGTTATGTGTGTATTAGAAATAATTATCACTTGCTCTAACGGTGAAGGAAAACATCGTGAGGAAACCTTGCATACCTAAAATTTGTTTAATACATTTATTGAGGGCATGCAAAGTCCCCAACCCGCACTTGGCCAGCGTGGTGGACTCAAGGCCTAACCCCTCCCCCTCGTTTGGGAGGAGACCCTTGCCCTGCAGTGGGACTCATATGGGTTATTTAAAAAAAAAAAAAAGTGTGTTTGTGTGTGTGTGTGTTTGTATGTGTGTATGTGTGTGTGTGGGTGTTTCCTCCTCTTTTTCTGTATTAATTGAAGCGCCTTTATCATTATCTTATCTTAATGGGTTTTCCTTTTGTGGATACAAGAGTCTGTAATTAAGGACTGTCGAAATAGTTTTCGTATATTTATCTTGTTATATTGATAGGGAATTATTTGGATATAAGGCACTCTTCTTGGTAATAACAATATTTGCGAACAAAAACAAAGATACTAAGATAAATGTGCCAAAATACATAATTTTCGTAAAAAGATCAGAATTTTGCCAAAGTGTAATAAGTATAATATACCATACATTGCAATGACATCGCGAAATCAATATACTGCATACTAAACTATGATCCTACTACAAAAAAAAACATTTGTTACTGAATACTTTAATCTTTTACATTTTCACGCAGTACTCCAAAAGTGCCGATTTTGCAAAATGACCCATGAAACGAATTGAAATATGCATGGACATAAATAAAAGTTCATGCACCATTGAATCTGATATGTGAAAGAATTTCCGGAGTCATGGAGCAAAATTAACCTATTTATACTAGCGGCTCTCCCCGGCCTTACCTGGTAAATGTTACCAAATAAATCCTTTCTTATGAATTGGTTAAATCCGCATTCAAATACGTTTAGTTGATGTTTAGTTTATTATGAACAGACAGACGTGGCGAGGATACTTTATCTATACTAGTATTATAATCTATACTAGTATTATAAAGCTGAAGAATATGTTTGTTTGATTGTATGTTTGTTTGTTTGAACGCGCTAATCGCAGGAACTACTGGTCCGATTTGTAAAAATCTTTTAGTGTTAGTCGCTAGGGTCATTAGGGGCGGAGTAGCAACGAAAAATGATACAAAAACGGGAAAAATTTTGACCCATTCTCTTAGGTGACGCAAGCGAAGTTGCGCGGGTCAGCTAGTTTTGTAATATAGTTATTTCCTTCGTCGGTATCAATTAATGGATATCCAAGTTACAAACTGCTTATATATAACATTTGATTAAAATCGAGTCAATAGTTTTTGCGTGACCGAGTAAGAAACATACATAATATAGGTACTTTCACAAACTTTCGCATATATAATTTTGCAAAAGGTAGTAAAGTTTAATGATTAGTTTCTGAAACATACTAACTTCTGCTCGCGACTTCGTACTCGTGGTTAAATCCGGGACAAAAAGTTTCCTGTATTTATCTAGATTATAAATCTGCTATCTCCCTGATACCCGATACTCTACTACTATCGAATATCGAGAAATGTCGTATGAAGATCTGATCAGTGCCTCTAGCGGCAGACGTAGTAATAGTAACTATTTTTGCAGTACATTTTAAATGTCAAACACCCGATACTCGATAGTGCCGATTGTAGAGAATCGCAATACTGGTGACTCTTTGGACTAGAACTCTAAAGTCAATAAGAAAAGACTTAAATAACACGTCTTTTTTTTACATAAAAAATACAAAAATACATTTCATTTCGTTACTGAAACCACAAGAAATCCTTAAGACTTCCGCGTTGAAACATAACACCCTCGATTTTTCTCGGCATAACCAAAAATTATAAGGCCCTCCACGAAAAATGCTTGGAAAACACGTGAAAACATGTTGAACCGTAATTGTGGCGCCGCGAAGCCTCTTGAAGGAATTATTTAAGGATTACAGAGTGATTTGTGACCTTCACCGACGTTATTTTGGACTGACACGCAATGTTTTAATTTAGCTTTTGGTTATTAATTGGTTAGTTCGACGACTTTTGGGTGTGACTAGGTACACTGTTACTAGGTTATAATTCTAGATCTTGTGGCGCGATTTTTTACGGTCAATACAAGTGAGTTTGAATTTTAAAATGTACTGCAAAAATAGTTTCTACTACGCCCGCTAGGGGCGTTGATCAGATTTTCGTACAAAACTTGTTGTCGATAGTCGACAGTAGTAAGAAATCGCCACTCTATAACGCGGTTCACACTTAAATACTATCCAGTAGTAAGCGTTTGATCAAAAAATCATTAAAAAAAATTGTCGGTTTAATTGAAAATTCTCGTAAGTTACTAGCCAACTATCAAGTGTCGTATAGAAAGTCAACTGACTCTAATTTAAAACGTATAATGTGCTTGAGAAAACGCAAAGGATTTCCGTTGGATACAGCGCCAAAAAAAATATTATGTTAAAGTCATTTTTCTAAGGTAAACTTTAAAATAAAATAATGTAAGTCTTGAACAAAAAAAATAGCTAACTAGATTGCCAGATATTTACCTTAACTGAACAACTTTACATAAGAGAATCACGTAAAAATAAAACAAAATAATACTTATCAAAATCATGCAAAAGAAAAAAGGGAAAATTGGGCTCGACGCGCAATGACAATAAATTACGCGCCAAAACCACGACTTTCAAAATGGCGGACGGAAAAAGCGCGCGACAATTTTCGCGGGAATTTATAAATAAAATAAATGAACAATATGAAAAGGGTATATTGCATTTCTTATGCAAAGGTTGGCCAGATTCTTGGAACGTGTACTCCATTGAAATATTCGGGAAATCGTGCGCGACTCTCTATATTGGGGAGCGGACATTTTTGCCCCTTATTTGAATAAATTTGGTCCAAATATTGGCCCAGTCTAAGGTTTTATGCGGATACAATTTATGTTTGATACTGTTATGCTGAATCGTTGCGGTTTTTTAGAGAACGTTGGCAAATGAGACTTTTTGGTTTAAGATATTTTTGTACTGGGTGGTTTTCGCTACGTGACAGATCAAACTGCATTTACACTGCTTTTTTATAGTTTTCTCTAGAAATAGTCATTTAAAAATTACTACACACATAAATATCATGAAAATTTTCTTGGGAAAATACAGTTCCAGTTGGAATACGCTATAGGAGCTAATCAGCTGATCACATTTTCATAATCATTTCTCAATGCCTAAATTATAGTCGACAGTAAATCAATGAATTTACTGCTTTCAAGTCTAATTGCCTATAGTATTTTATCACCAAGGAACACAAAACAACACAAACATTGATTAGTTCTGACGATTAAGCATGACATCATCGCAGCGAAAGCAGTAGGAGTGAGAGGAAATTACTCATTACCGTCCACGAACGAGACGAGCTGCAATGGCTGACGGCCCACTGAATTGCGAATAACCGTGCACATTGTGATGAAAGATAAAAACATTACTTAATTATACTTTTGTTAAGATAAAAGGTAACTAACTAAAGACCACCTTCAATGATACATGCGAAAGTTGTGAGTATAATTAAATATTGATCGGATTAACACACATAGGCTACCTGGTTCTTTTTTATTTTAATCAAATTTTACGCAGCTGGCACCTGAATCTATACTTAATATTATAAAGCTGAAGAGTTTGTTTGTTTGATTGTTTGATTGTTTGATTGTTTGATTGTTTGATTGTTTGATTGTTTGATTGTTTGTTTGTTAGAACGCGCTAATCTCAGGAACTACTGGTCCGATTTGAAAAATTCTTTCAGTGTTAGATTGCCCATTTATCAAGGAAGGTTATAGGCTATATATCATCACGCTACAACCAAGAGGAGCAGAGTAGCAATAAAAAATGTTACAAAAACGGGGATTTTTTTTATCCATTCTCTCTTATGTGACGCAAGCGAAGTTGCGCGGGTCAGCTAGTGAGTATATAAATAACAATATCCAGACACCTTGACAACTAAATAATCACTGAAATCAAAAACCTTTTAACTGTTTGTTTTTCACGATGCAAACATGTGTTAATTCTCAGTCTCAAACCTTGGCTAAAGAATAAAAGAGAGCCACACCTTGATCTGTCCCTAAAGACCTTGATAACAGTCTTTAAAGTTTATTTATCGTACCTTTTGGCGGGTAAACGATAAACATAGTTATTAGTAAACATGACTTTTGAGCGTCAATCAAGCCGTCTTTATGTGACTGACGGACGGACAACACTGAATTTACAGTACACGATATTTTACTTTGTACATAGGTACATACATAATATCACGCCTGTTATTCCCGAAGGTTTAGGCAGAGGTGTAATAAGTAAGTGAATACGTCCATGTCTCGCCATCAATAATTATAGTCACATGCAATAGAGGGCGATCTTACTGCCACTTACCGGGCAGGGGCACGTTACCAAACTCCGGGCTGCTATTGAGAGAAAAATCTAATATATATTAGAAAAAAAACAGTAGTAGGTACTTTGTCCCATCTGGAAACCGAACTCGAGACGTTGGGGTAAGTAGCCGGATACAAATTAGAAAAAGAACAATACCATTTTGCTCCGAACCGGGAACCAAACTTGGGACTTCAGGATTCGTAGTCCGATTCACTACCGGCTTCGCTACAGAGACAGTCACTTTTAAAGATGTATACTAAAAACAGAGTAAAACTAAATAATAACAAAGCCACTTAGATAGGGACATGGCCGAAACTAACACTGACAGAAACTGTGACTACAAAGTGAATTTCGACACTAAATTAAATAATTACAGGCCACACGCAGGCTTCTTACAAAATACAACAATTTACAAGCTCTATAAATAGCTGTAATTTACATGTAAAGAGATTTGTACACCACGCGATACGGGGCCGATACGATACCGATTTTTAATAAAATGTTCCCTAGCCCTAAAATCTTAAGGTCGAGAGTCATTTAATTGTAAGCATTCTTGTTTTGAGTAATCGGTAAAATAATCAAATATTTTATATACATTATTTCATTAATAACACTCATATTGTGACAATCAGACAAATTAACGATATTTTTGTTGTATAATAATTTGCATTCGAAACAAAAACCTCCACGTGTAAAAAGTGGAAATGAATTCGGTTTTCATTCCTAAGCCTAAGCTGAACTAGTATGACGGCAACTCAATATCGTTGTCGTATCGTTGTCGTTACCTATAAACAAGCTTCACATGAAACCGATTTCAAATTTGATAGTGAACCGACGCGACGGGTGCCCTGTATAATTCAGTTCAAATTAACAACGGTTTGACGGAGCCCATGTCACGATACAAGCCTTCTCATTGGGCGCTTAAGCACTCTAAGGGCTCGTTTGCATGCCGCCACCGCACTGCCAACGCAACGCCGCTGCGCCGCCACCGCACCGTCACCGCACTTTCTTTTGTTTAATTTCTGACCGCATTAAATTTATGTTGTACTTTAACAGCTACTGCTACTAAGAAAAGTCGTGCTTTCAGTGCCTAATTTTATTATACAGTACATGCCATTTAACTTTAAGTCTGAAAATAGCAGCAAGCCGCTTTGATGGATGCGAAAAAGAAAAACAAGACGCCTAGATAATAACTGCGCGCTATGAAGACGTTACATCAACGGCGTCCTTCTATCACTAGTATTACTTAAGTATAGTAAGTACGATTACCTTGGTAAGCAGCCAGAAATTTAAAGGATAACGGCGCGGCAGCGGTACGATGGCGGGACGATAGCGGCACGATGGAAGCTCGGTAACAGAGCGACGGCAAATGTATACGCAGCATAAAGGCACATTGGCGGAACGCTAAGTCATTGGGAAATTGGCTCCAGTTTCCAGAGTAGCAAGTTTCAAAGTTAAATTGCTACAATTTACATATGGAATAGTTCTCCGACTCAATGACAGACGTAGGCCAAACCACTGAACTTTAAGATAGTGTTTTAGTTGAAGTCATATTCTGAAAGTCAGGCGAGTTTAAAACACCAAATTACATATATGACAGACTAAACACTCAGAAGCACAATTTTCTACACTCGGTACTATCGAGTATCGAGATTTCGACATTTAAAATCTATTTCATAAATTAGTTCACACAGAACAGGCTAGGGCGCCGTTTTGGATTTTAAAATTACTTAGCTACTCAGTTGTCCATCGTCCTTATAAATAGAAAATATTAGAGATTATACCAAATCAGGTCGAATTTAAACAGTTTCAGTTCTTAGTCGTCCTTATCTCTAAGTTTTGCAACTAGCCCTCACAAAATAAAAGATCATTTCCCATATAGTATCCTTCCTTAACCCTTTTCTTCGAGTACACCAACTACTTCTTATTTAAGGCTCGACATCCAAGGCATGTACACCGTAGAATTTCCCTCACGGCCAAGGAAAGTAAGTCAATGAATAATTCAGTCAAATCGACGGCGTTTGATGCCATGACATCGCTCTGTTGAGGTAATTTTAGACACGTCGTGTTTGTGCAATCGATTTCACCTTCAGATATGGGTGCAGTTTAGTTCTTTTGAAATTGTACAGTCATGAGCGAAAAATAGGTATACTATTTTGTATTTTCAAAGTAAAATGAAAGTTGCAATACAATAAAAATGTCGTTATAGTTTAAAAAGAAATGCTTTGGATAAATAACACGAATACCTGAATAAATGTTTCTAAAACATGGCTAGGAACCACCGCCACAAAACATACTGGCAGAAGTAAAAAAGCCACATACGAATCGGTTTACTCGCCTAAAACACCCAGACAGACAATGTTGTTAGCGGTCAAACTTTTAACACTCCTTTTTTGTTACTAAAATTAATGACCAAAGAAAGTGCTACTTACACATAAGAAAATTAATATGCACTTTTTTATCTTTGTATGGTGTTCTTTTTGATAGCTGTCTAAAATTTGTCATTGACTAAAAGTACAGAGATGGCTGTTTGAAGACTATTAAAACCAAGAGAGATTTACATTTAGTTTTATCCTACAATAACAAACACGTTACAAGTTTCACCTTACTTTAGAAAAACAACATAAAGATATTACACGATTTATCTCCTCGTATACGAAAGCAAAAAGCGAAAAACACTATCACTAAATTTATCGCATCCATTAAACGACGAGCTAAACTCTAGCGCAATAGAGCAATTGACTGGGTTAAAGATTTTTTTTACCTTTTCATAACCGAGTGGTATAAGTTGGTACCTCCCAAGTGGTCACAAAGTCCAGAGCACACACTTGAGCAGCTCATTATGAGAGGAGACCCTGGCCCAGCAGTGGGACAGTAATGTGTTTATTACAGTGTTGTGTAAATTTATTAGTGTTTTTTATCGTAAAGTGGTCAACCATCTGTCGAAATTCTTCAAGCCGCCCAAAAATCGACCGATCGACACAGGGCGAACAATAAATATTGCCGAACTGATATGTGTGTAGCAAGCCAGAGACCTTTAAAAATATATGTCAAAAAAAGTTCCATTGAAATACGCTAGATGTGCTGAATAGTTTTTTACAATATTTCATAAATATTATACTCGGTAGACAGCCTAATAGTAGCAGAAAAGTCGCGCGTTTAAGTATATTTTTTTGCTTTATTCTCCTGAAATCGATGCTAAGCGAGTGACAGCCTGAAAGCAATTGTAAGCTGACACCGTGCAATTTGGCGTAAGCCGCAAATGGCTTTACAAGGGACAATACTAGCCATTACAAACTTGGTAATGTCAGAAATAACTTAGGCCTTATAATACAAAAGTTTGCGCGGTATGCTTATGGTTAAACTGAGGTGAGGTAAACCACCGGCCAAGTGCGAGTTGGACTCGCAAATGGAGTGTTCTGTACATTTTTTATGAAAGAAAACAGTAAAAATATATTATCACGTTTGTTATCTGGCGCCAATGAAATATTTATTAAAGTATTTATAATTTGTTGTTGTAATAGGAACATTATTAAATCATCTGTAAGAATTTCAACCATCTAGCTATCACGGTTCATAGGATACAGCCTGATGACAGACAGACAAGGAGACGGACAACGGAGACTTAGTAATAGGGTCCCGTTTTTGCGTTTTGGGTACGTTACCCTAAAAACTATATCAGGGGATCACTGAAACTTTTGATAAAAGGTACCTAAATACAAGCAAAGTACGAAGGTGTCTGTTTAAAAGCTGGCATTTTAAAGTTTTATCGTGCTTTTAAAGTACTAAGTTATTTTGGGAATTCGTTACAGAACCTATCTTTTTAGTCAGTCTTAATATTTTACAGTATACATGATAACCGTTAACTTTAAAAAACTTAGGCCCAGTTTCACCACTTGTGTTTTGACTTGCTGCCTTTATCTAGCAGATAGATTATCTGATACTAGTTCATAAGCTGTGAAACTGGCCGTTATTCTTACAAACACCGTAAACACTTGACATTTATTTTTAAACTCCATGTATCTATACTAATATTATAAAGCAGAAGAGTTTGTTTTTTTTGTTTTAACGCGCTAATCTCAGGAACTACTGGTCCGATTTGAATTCTTTCAGTGTTAGATAGCCCATTTATCGAGGAAGGCTATAGGCTATATATCATCACGCTACGACCAATAAGAGCAGAGTACCAGTAGAAAATGTTACAAAAACGGGGAAAACTTCTAGCCATTCTCTCTTATGTGACGCAAGCGATGTTGCGCGGGTCAGCTAGTACTATCTATAACCCAACCCTGGTCACGTGACTCGCCGGTCGGACGCCGTGAGATTTCCCGATAAAGATTACGAGCGTAACCCTACTACCCCACGATTTCGACCCCAAACGGTGGCTTAAATTCCTGTAAAAGTTTTAAAGCATCGTACGTACTAATATTATAGATGTGTAAATTTGTTTGCTTGTCGTTCCTTTGTTCTTTTAAAAGCTGCGATTAAAATTAAAATGTAGGTGTGTAGTAGATCATATCCTAGTACATTATATGCTTCTTCTTTAAGATAAGCTTGTTGTCAATGCAATTACTGCTGCAATTTTAAGGAAATAAATCCTAATAAAAACTTTCAAAATGGTCGTACAAATGGGCAAAACTCCAGTTATTTTCAATACTAAGCACGACTACTAACTAAAATAGCAGTAGCACGCATTTTTCACATGCAATTTAGTTGAGATATTTAAAGTAGATCGGCAATCAATCGATATAAGATTTGAAACAATTTCATCACGCAAACTGGCCTTCAGGTGTCACATTCCGTAATTGGGCATCTCCTTTCCTCAGAAGACAGTAACCCTGTTTAATTCGGACTGTCTCAATTTGATTTACACCGCGCGGTAAACCACGGCTTACGGCTATAATCGAATCTCGCCTAATTTGAATTTGTGTGCAGACTAGAGTTCCGATCAAAAAGTTTTATTGAATTCCTATACAAAGTTTGGAAGTAGTTTAATTATAGTTGTTTTGGTAGTGCTGCTAGTTACATAGTTTTAAAGGCGTAAATGCGTTAGAATCTAGAACTTCCTGATACTTTTCAGATTGGTAAATATTTAGGTGCCTGAAGGCGTACGTTCAAGATGAGTATTGATTTTTAAATAGGAGATTAAGGTCCATTATATTTTAATTTGTAAAACTAGGCATAAATGCATAGAAAAACGATTTGTTCCGTGTTCACAATAGATGGCCACTTGCTAAGACAACAAAAAAAACCTGTTTCTTTCAGTGTCATTATGATACATACTATTGTAAATAGCTCAAATTGAGACCCTACCATTTCTTTTGAGCTTTCGGCGATCAGTGAAAATGCTGAAACAGCAAGCAATCAAAACTCAAATCCTGGATCTTCATCTTGTCGTATGGTTCAATAATGGTCAACCTAGTGTCAAAGTTGTTTACGCCGCACGAAGGCCTTTGACGTTGCTTAAATCCTGGATAAACTTTTAATGCTAAATAATATACAACGCTAAGTTTCACATAATATATTGATAAAGGTTAATTTTATTAAAAGGTATTTCAAAATGTGTACTAAGCAAGTTCGTGCGAATGAAAATAACATTACACTTTCGTTTCATGACGCTTATCAACCGTCCTAATGCACCAACGAAACTAAAATATATTCTAGAACTTTCCATTAAAGGTGAACTTTACTTCGCCGTAATGTCTAATAATGAGCCAATTTTCAGTTTATTTCTAGAAATTTTCCACAAATAATCTTAAATTTATTATGCTATTAAAGTAAACGAACTTAGATTTGTAATATTTATTTGATATCGCAGTACCTACTTCAAAAGCATAATAATATTTTATTCGAAATATCGTGACGTACATATTTATTTAAGAACCACATTCAGTAGCTTGATTCTCTACCACTATCGACTACCGACAACCGGCTAGCTATCGAATTTTGACATTTAGAATGTACTGCCAAAATGTTTCCTACGACACCCGTCAGAAGCGCTGATCAGATTTTCATACAAAATTTTTCGATGACAGTTCGATAGTAGAAGAGAATCGAGGCACAGTGTTATAATTTTTTAGTAAGTATTATAAAAGTCACTGCCTAGCTGTGACGCCGTCGAAATCCGACTGCTAATCATGAGGTCTCGGGTTCGACAGCTCTGCCGACACCTTTGGGTATAAGGCGTTGTGATATTATGTCTGTATGATGTATTAAAAAAGCAAATGTATCAAAAAAAATTACAAATAAAATTCAGAAACAGTCGATTGCGACATAAGCTCGATCCCTACTCGATCGAATTATCAGGCGACTGTCGGGAGTGACCAAACTGGACTTACAAGGAATGTAGGCGTGTTTTGAGCAAAAGCTAATATTTATGTATTTTAGACCATACATACATGAAATCACGCCTTTTTTTCATAGGAGTAGGCAGAGATCAAAGAACGCTACTTAATACGATCCTTATAAACTTCCCTTGTCATACAGGACCAGTAGAACAATACCCCATTTTCCATCTAACCTCATTCCAAGTTTACAACGTCATATATAAGACGGTTCTAACCAAACTACAGTGAACTAACTTGTAAATATAAGAGTATGCACTGCCAACTTCCACGGTAATGTTTATGACGCATCCCGCTACTATTTTATAACCTAGAATAAATTAGTACTATAGTGCAAGCCAAATAACTTTGTGTGCCTGAATATAAAAAGCAGGCTGCTGCGAAGAAGGTAAATAAATAAAAGCAAGGATCATATGTGGTATAAGTTGACACCTCCCACGCAAGTGGTCGATGGTTCGAACCCGAGACAACACACCAATGACTTTTCGAAGTTATGTGTGTATTAGAAATAATTATCACATGCTCCAACGGTGAAGGAAAACATCGTGATTAAACCTTGCATGCATAAAATTTGTTTAATACATTTATTGAGGGCATGCAAAGTCCCCAACCCGCACTTAGCCAGCGTGGTGGGCTCAAGGCCTAAACCCTCCCTCATTACGGGAGGAGACCCTTGCCCAGCAGTGGGACAGTAATGGGTATAATTTATTATAGGAGAAGAATTTGTGTAATGAAAAGGTAACAACGACGGATTTTCCGTTCCATGAGCACCACTTCGCTCCTGTCCCTTTTCTAACTTTTTATCCTCGCAGTTGCTTGCTGCTAGGTATATACTTACTCACACATGCAAAGTTTTTTGGCGCAAACTATATGTACTTTGTGGTTTAAGAAATATTGTATTTTTAGGAATTATAACCGATTGTAAGACAATTTTCGAAACATTACTTTTTTTGTTTAAGTTTGTAATGACTGAAAATATAAGAATAAAATTACTCATTCAAATAGTCTAAAATATAAATAAATGAAAGGAAAAAAGATTGACAATTCTTCCACGAGCAAAAAATTTTAAACTAAATAAATAAATAAATATTATTGGACAACTCACACACGGTCATTTGATTCCAAACTAAGCAGAGCTTGTACTACGGTAACCAAATAACTGATAAACATACTTATATACTTCTAAATACATACTTATATATATATATATACATTAACATCCAGGCTCAGAACAAATACTCGTGCTCATCAGAAAGATTTGTCCCGGGTGGGATTCGAACCCACCACACGCGGTGCTACGGTTGTTGCGGCGAGGTGACCGCTTAAACCACTGCGCCAAACGTGCAGTTGAAACTAAAAGTAGTGATGTAATTCGCTCACTTCACTCCAGTTAATCAGTTTCGTAGTTACCGTGGCCACAAATAGACAATCTTATCGCGCGTTTAAGTGTCGTGACTCGTACCTCAAGCCCTTGAACGACTTAATTGCACCGAGGAAGTGATAAAAAAGTAGTTTAAAGCTTTACAGTGCACAGTTACCTAACCGCAATCAGGTAATTTAACTGTCACGTAAATACACACGATTTCAACTGTTGTATAAGATCCGAATCCTTTACTGTAGATGGAGATCCGGGTTAATATAGAATTTGAAAGGAAATCTTTTTTTAGGTTAGTTAAAATCGAATTTTGAAACTGTTTTAAAATCGAAACCGAATCCGAAACTTAAGCCGAAATTGATCAAAATCCGTTTCCGTATCCAAAGCCTTACCATTGTATTAAGTATCTTACTTGCTTTTATTTTTTCAAAAGTAAATTAAATCATGTAATTTCAGCCTCAAAAAAGCCGACTGTTTAACATAATTGACTAAAACAGAAAGTCAAATATTTCATAAAAACATTGACAAGAGATAAAATTTGTGAATCTACCCTAAATTTTGTTAGAACTTTCAAAGAACCGCCAATATTTTTTCCTGTTAAGTACAAAGTTTGGGAATCGGAAGTTAACGTAATTTCAGGCTGAAAGTTACGGTTTCTGATATACGATGATGTATTACTTTGTAACGGGTATTTTCGGTTTTTGCTTCGATGTTATCGGAAAGAAAAATTTGGGAAGTTTTTTTCTTAAATGTGTACTTACTAGAATTTCTGGCGGTCGGTAACTCTTTAGGTCATCGATTTAACTATTTGACTGGATGATAGATTATAATACATGCTCTTTAGTCCATATAATTGATAAATGCGGCAAATTGGTAACGTTATTTGATCGGAAAATAGTCATCCTATTTTATAACTACTAAGCGAACGACACTACGATACGAATATTATTGCGTTTGAGAGTATAATATCTTAATTATCTTATATATTATATTCGCTTAGCCTTTGTTCCAAACTATGTTGGAGTCGGCTTCCAGTCTCACCGGATGCAGCTGGATACCAGTGTTTTACATGGAGCGACTGCCTATCTGACCTCCACAACCCAGTTACTTGGGTATTAACAAGATACCCTTCGTAAGATTGGTTGTTAGACTTTCAAGCTTCTGACTACTGTTAACGACTGTCAAAGATCTTCGAAAATGACAGCCGGAACCCACAATTTAACGTGCCTTCCGAAACACGGAGGAACTCGATATGTATAAGATGGTCACCCATCCACGGAACAACCTCGGCAACTCGGCTTAACCTCAGAGATCGATCCGTGCGGCTGTTGTAAACTAAGCCACGAGCTACACATTGAGAGTAATATCTTATTTTATTTTATTTGTTGATTTATTTATTGGATCACCAACAGTAGACATATTATTATATGCTGTTAAAAAGTACAGTAACTTAAGAAGGCATTCCTAATATGTATCTTATTCAAACACTAGCTGACCCGCGGAACTTCACTTGCGTCACATAAGAGAGAATGCGCAATCATTTTCCCCGTTTTTGTAACGTTTTTCGTTGCTGCTCCGCTCCTAATGACCGTAGCGTGATGTTATATAGCCTTCCTCGATAAATGGGCTATCTAACACTGAAAGATTTTTTTAAATCCGACCAGTAGCTCTTGAGATTAGCACGTTTAAACAAACAAACAAACAATCAAACAAACAAACTCTTCAGCTTTATAATATTACTATAGTATAGATGAGTATTTCCAAAGCGATGAGTAACACTATAGACTTACTCATAGTTTAGTCCCCCTCGCCCGGACTTACCCGTTGGCGAAACTAGACTACTGACTGACTAGTCCGAAATCAATCGGGTATTAACATTTTTGTATGATTAAAGTGGGATTTTGGCATTCGTTTTCATACTTTAACTGCACGTTTGGTGCAGTAGTTAAAGTGGTCACCTCGCCGCAATAACCTTAGCGCTGCGTGTGGTGGGTTCGAATCCCACCCGGGACAAATATTTGTGTGATGAGCACGAGTATTTGTTCTGAGACCGGTTGTCAATGTATGTATATAAGTATATATTTAGGAGTATATAAGTATGTTTACCAGTTATTTGGTTACCATAGTACAAGCTCTGCTTAGTTTGGAATCAAATTACCGTGTGTGAGTTGTCCAGTGATATTTATTAATTTATTTACTTTTACTGTCACCTTATCTATAGGGTAACTTATAGTCGTAGATGAGAGGTCGTTTAACGGACCCTTAGTATAGATATAGTTGATATATACCCATAACAACATCATGGGATGACAACAGGGTAAGTGCTCAGAACAAAACTTGGACGGATCATTTATCAAAGGTGACGATCGGTTTAGTTCGTTGTTATGTTTCATTTGACGGGAGAGATATCAGTAGAATCTCATGTTTTTGATAGTAAAGAGCATATGATATATTTTTTGTTGTTCAATACCTATTTCTTGGTAAACAGCAAAGTGTGAGCGGAGCTGCGCGAATCAGCTAATGAAACATAAAAAACATCTAACAATATAAAGCAAATATACTTGCTAACAAGATCCTTAAAAATGTAAGGACCACTGATCCATTTTTTACATCCCAAAATCTCAGATAAGGTTAAACGATTCTACCATTAACCGTCCTACTGTCATTGCTGAGTCAGCAAACGTATTTATATCAACTGAAAATATACTCTATTACTTAGAACTTACATCTTAATTTCCATTTTCAGTAATTCTCCGTAAAACAAAAGCGGTTTCGTAATTTTAATAGCATGTCATTAATGAGATGAGATTATTTAAAACTGCTTATTATGCTGTTATATGAGCTATCTGCTTTTTATAATTTAATTTAAAATTTATGATGAAATTTTGCTTTTTTATTTCACAGTTTAATGTTACTTTAGATTAAATTGTTTAGCGTCAACATTTATGTTACAATATCAAATTTAATGTGACGTTTAACAAGACCCCCGATCGTAACTTGAAACTTTTGCATGTTTTTATTTAATACTAAATACTTTGAAAAAATTAACGCGGACGTGCATTTTATCTCGGATTGCTTGACGTTTCGGCGCTGGTTACATTAGTTACAATACAATTTTACGTAACAACAATAATTTAATTGTAACAGATTTCACGCGGACGAATTTCCGGACAAAAGCAAGTTAAACATACAAATAAATCAAACGGCACAAATCCAGGATTCAAAAATACCTTTTTATTTGGAAAATCAATCCACATTTGTGCGAAATCCCATACATGAATTCAAATCAGTCGGTGTTTGTCTTGCGACGTGACATAAACCTCAGCTAATAGCACTACAAGGCCCAATTTCCTACCTTCAACGTAAAGCCTACATGTAACGCTTGTCACTTGAGTACACAGTACCTATGTGTACTGTACTTATGTGTACTTACATGTATGTACACATACAAGTGACTTCAAATTGGGTGAAGACTTTTTTGGCCAGTTTTTTTTTTATAAGTTTTAATTATTTGAGGTAATAGGATGAGTTCCTCTATTATAAAATAATGTAAGGACCAAACCATGATTTTTTTCTATAATAGAAAATAATTTATGATATTTTTTCTTTTAAAAATGTGTTCAACATGCAACTTAATAAACAAATTAGTAAATGAAATGAAATCAGCGTAATGCGTATTGTATAAACACTATTTAAAAAATATAATTTCTGGTAAATAATAATGTAATACTATCACGTTATAATGATAAGAGCAAGTAATAAGCAGGCGACAGTAACGAAACGAAAAATTTATCACGAACGAATGAACAAAAATATGTAACATGTTTAAACCATCAAGGTTTTAAAACACCAAGTTTTATTTCTGGCCACGAACCGATAAAATCTACCGTCGTAAAGATTACTTAAACCACGTATAATAGCGTATCCGTAAAATCCGCCCAAGTAGTTAAGCTTAATAAAGAAACAAAACACCTCAAAGATTATCCATTTTCAAAAACATCGCTCCAATACACGTCAGCAAAGGTGACAAGACCGAGGGATTATCTAAAGGGGATTATTTCAGAATAACATTGACGTTAGAGGCCGGGATCACGCAACGAACCGTCACTAATCGCGCTACCAATCTATACCTCATTCGACACTTTTGTGGCTTCACCACGAAACCTTACAACGACATTTTTTCGGTACCATTGCACATCACAACCTACTTACATAAAGACTTCCGCATAGAAGTTAATTATGCGGAATTCTGAATCGTTAAGATTTCTTTGATCAAGGAATTTGCCGATGAAACGGAACGGAATATTAACCGCAATTACTCGACCTAACGATGCGGGTGGACTTAAAGCTGAAATTTTACACAATTGAAACGTAATTTTCTCAGTTTTTAATTATTCAATCGTCAGATATATCAGTTCGAGAAATAGGTGCACACAGGTCTTTACTTATGTTTTAATATTAAATGAAACAAGTTAAAGTACCGCTTACATTCCAAAAACCATAAATAGCGACGTGTTGTAACGACGAATTCGCTTCAAACACGTACAACTGTAATTTTCTAATTTAGCTTCACTCGCATGTTCCTAAATTGATAGGCTATATTTTGGCTCATGAATATTAGATTCCTCTATAGGCTATTAAATATAACGATAGCCGTAAATTTAGTGGAATACTCAACTCCATTGACTGTCAAATTATATGTACTCCGAGACGGTAATTTAAAACAATATTTGCTGAAACAATCAAGCGATTATTTAAAGGTACTCACTCAGTTTCGTTGTTTTCGAAGATAATGTGTCCTTGTCCAGCTTCGTACTGCGCCCCGTTCTTGGCTGTTCCATCTTCAGTCCAGTACGGCACCCTGACCTTGCCGCGGGCGCCCGCCGTCCTCACGACCCTCAAGTCAAAGGTCCCTACTGACTCCGTAAGCTCAAAGTCACGTTGCGGGAAAGAGAACACACCAGAATGATCATCGTCCAATATCACTACAGTAGCGGTGGATGGTGACGCTAAACAGGCTCCTTTAGGAGACGTCAACCGCACGTAAAAATGCTCGTCCTCCTCAAAAACATCGTCATCTATTACTTGCACACTGAAGGTCTTCTCAGTTTCTCCTGTGCGGAAGATCAGAGCTCCTTGTGCAGCGATGTAGTCTGACCCAGCTTCTGCAGTACCATCTTCAGTAGTATACTGCACCGTGACTTCGCCATTCAAGTCTCCAGCTCTAACGACTCTCACGTCAAAAGATCCGCAGTTCTCCATGACTGTGTAGTGATCTGGGTCAAACCGAACGTTCGGACCACGTGGCTCTAATGTCGGTGATCCGGACTCTCTTCGTTGTAATTCCGCTTTTACTTCACTCAAGTCACTTTGAGCCCGTTCTGATATTTTTCGGGAGAAATCTCCTCCGCCAGTCATTTTCCTCGTAGCAGCGACTCTGTAAAATGCTCTCGATTTGGGCCCTTTTGACATCAACGTTTCTAAAGCCATTCTCTCAACGGTCTCCAAATCCTCTTCTGGATGTTGTCTTCTTAACTCGCGGAGTACTGTTACGTATTCTCTTCTAGATTTCTCCACTTCTCTACCTTCTTCGTCGTCTGAAGCGAAATCATCTCCGCCTGGTTTGAGAGCCATTTCAACTGAACCATCACCTTCTGCTTCCACGATCACTCCTCTCTCGTTAACTCTGTATCCTTTCTTAAGATACTTGTAGACTAATAATCGTCGATCTGCGATGTAAGCTGTTAGAACTGTAGCAGGGAAGAACAGGAAAGTGACCGCTCCCTCCCATACTTCGACTTCACTTGGCGATATTACGTCTAATATAAGGTAGAGCCACACGTATGCGAAGATGGACCACGTCGCTGTCACAAGAAACACTCTGAGATGTTTGATCTTTCTTACTTCTCCGTCTGGTATTACACTTACACATATAGCTATAATGACAAACAAATTATACGCCGCCGACCCCACGATGGTACCGGGGCCCAAATCTCCAGCTTCAAAATTCTTGCCGGCTATTTCGATGACTGACAGTAAGATCTCAGGTGCGCTAGATCCTAAAGCCATCAACGTCAAATTAGCGACGGTTTCGTTCCAAACTCTAACGACAACGATCTGTTCGCTGCCGTTCCGTCGCACGCGCACCTCTTTCTCTCTAGAAGTTATAACTTCTATGGCGGCCATAAATCTATCGGAGACGATGGAAACTCCGATGAAGAGATACATGAGGGCCAGGAAGTAGACGACGCCTCGGAAGGCGATCTCCAGGGTCGGCACATCCTCGAGGGGTAGCCACGCGGGCAGCACCAGGCCGTCGCTGCAAGCGAGGACATGGTGGGGGGTAGTGTTGCGCGGGGCGAGGCGCGCAGACGGCTCGGCGCGCGCCACCACGCAACAAGCCGCGATCGCGGCGAGCGCGGGCCGCATGCCGCGTAAGTGCCGGCGACCGGCGCTGCACGAGGCCGGCGCCCGACTGAGCGTCGCGACGCACCGCCGCCCTCGCCCCCGCTCCCTCGCCCGACGTTTCCGCGTAATACACTCGCCCAATATACAGTAACTCAACTTTAAACAGAACTAATCGTGTTCTCCGAGAGAAGTTAATATCAACATTAGAGTTCAGACCACGGATGACAACAATAGCTGTGTTCCGATGCCTAATCCTGGGTTTAATTAATACAGCACGGGGTGAAGTTTGGGGGTATTTGGCGGGTGGAATGTTCGTTGAAATTCTGTGTTTTCACGATTGTAAGTGCGAGCTCTTAAGCCGCGGCGGCTCTTCGCTAGACTCACGTACTTTCAGCTGAGTTCATGGAGTTTTATTGGCGTTGCGGGCCGTAAAGTTTGTGGCGGTGGAAAAAAGCTTATTAGAGTCGTGCCAACAGGGAACTTATTAAAACTTAGTTTTTGGGCTCAGGTAGGTATGTTTTAGGTGACTTTATTGAAGTTCATTAGTGTTACCGAAGTTGAGTGGAGACCTTCAAAGTTTAACTTAGTGTTTGGTAAATACTTACATAGTTTTACTTCAATTTTGTAGAAGCATAAACGGTGCCTTAACTTCATATTTTCCTGTTATATTTTGCCGTAAAATTGTTAAAAAGATTTAAACTTTAAACAAAGTTCTATATTTGTTATTCGTGTTTATTTTGCTCTATTTACAAAATGTATTTTGATGAAACTATGGATTTTTACTGAAAAATACTATGTTTAAAGGTGTTAAATTACTTCTACGAATACTACTATGAAAATCCTAGCCGCTAGTAGTTTACGAAGTAGCAACGAAACCAAGGGCAATTGTTTATTATAGTAATAATATAAGGCGCTCATAGCCAGTGACGTTTGCACGTTGTTAAACGATCTGTGGTTTAAGCAACCCTTGGCGCAGTCATTCCACGGATGGGTGACCTCATAGTTGTATTGTTGTAAGGGTACGTAAAATGTCGTATGTCTATCAAGATAACAGTTGTTAAGTATTTCAAAGGCATTTCGGGTGGCTTGAACAACTTTGACACTGGGGGTCAATCCAGTGACAAAGTTGTGATAAGACTGACAATATGATGAGAAAAAAATTAACGCAACTGTCTTAATGCGAAATCCGAAACTTACTACCTCAAGGTCCCAGGTTCACATCCTCGACTCTTCTTTTACTATGATCGTACGTGACTACGAACATACCGACCTATCGTGCTATTGTTGACATGGCTTCAAGCCAAGACTACTGCTCGAATATAGCATCAATTAGACATTTTATATACACACTGACATAATTGCATATGCAACGAACATGTCATGTCAGTAGTCCCTATTAATAATAATAAGATTTATAGTATTACATCCATTTTAATTAACAACAGCCGCGCGGTTCGATCTTTCAAGTAAAGCGACGCTTGCCGAGGTTTGTTAGTGGATGGGTGACCGTATTATGCATACCGAGTTCTTCTTGCGTTAAATTGTAAGTCAGAGCTGTTTTTATCAAAGATCTTTCACAGTAGTTTTCGGTGGTTTCTTGGTAGTTTTCTTTTTATATCTAATCAAAAAATATTTTAATGAGTATTGATAAATCGTGATGTTTTGCAAATGGTCAGTTACTACGCACTCGCAACCAGCGGTCTTCTATGACAAGAAGTATGGATGTGAATGAAGCAAAGGAAGTTTGTAAGGATCGTAGCAAGTGGTGTTCTCTGGTCTCTGCCTACCCCTATAAGAAGAAGGCGTAATTTTAACGTATAACTTACTTAAATCGAAACCAAGAATCAAACCCAGGACCATCTTACAAAGTTCTTAGAATTATCCCATCGTAACCTTTAATTATCCACATCTTAACGTATTCACTGACGCAGAAAAAGGTTCTACATAGAGGTCACATAACCACATAAGGATCCCTAATTAACTGAAACGTGAGGACAATTTACACTTTGTAGTCGTTTCAATTAATTTCAGCATTATTGTGACTGTAAGACGTCTAAATATATAAAACTAGCTGACCCGCACAACTTCGCTTGCGTCCAATAAGAGAGAATGGGTGAAATTTTTCCCCCGTTTTTGTAACATTTTTTACTGGTACTCGGCTCCTTTTGGTCGTAGCGTGGTGATATATAGCCTATATCCTTTCTCGGGTATCAAAGTATCTCCATACCAAATTTCATGCAAATTGGTTCAGTAGTTTAGGCGTGATTGAGTAGCAGACAGACAGACAGACAGAGTTACTTTCGCATTTATAATATTAGTATGGATTATGCTTGTTGCATTTGAAGGTGTAGGTAGAAATGTGGTTCCCGCATTTTGTAAAAATACGATAGTTATAGGGTAGGTCAATTTTCACACAATACATTCATATTATTACTAGCTGACTCGCGCAACTTCGATTTCGTCACATAAGAGAATTGGTCAAAATTTTCCCCTTTTTTGTAACATTTTTTACTGGTACTCTGCACCTATTGGTAATAGCGTGATGATATATAGCCAATAGCTTTCCTCGATAAATGGGCTATCTAACACAAAATTTTTCAAATCGGACTGGTAGTTCCTGAGATTAGTGCGTTCAAACAAAAAAACAAACGAACTCTCCATTAGTATAGATAAACGCGAGAGCCTGTCTGTCACCCTTTCGCGGCTTAAATACTATCCCAATGTTGGTGAAATTATGTAAACATATAGTTGCAGACCCAGTTTAGCTTTTTGACTGAAATATATAAATTAAATTTATCTTCTAAGTCACTTAAATCTGACGAGAGTGGGGCTCGGTTCTTAAGTTTTAAAGATAAGGATAAAGAGATGTCTTTAAAATACAGATACATAATAAACTATTCTTTGAAATGATACTATCCATATCTTAATACAGAACAGTACACTCTGTACGTCAATTCGTAGTAAATCGCTGCTTTGGCTTGCCATATAAATAATTACTATTTTACAAAAATATCAATGATCGTTGAGTAGTGATAGCCGAGTGGTTTAAGTTGGCACCTCCCACGCAAGTGGTCGCAGGTTCGAATCCAAGGCAACACAACGACTTTTCGAAGTTATGTGTGTATGAGAAATAATTATCACTTGCTCTAACGGTGAAGGAGTACATCTTGAGGAAACCTTGCATGCCTAAAATTTGTTTAATACATTAATGCATGCAAAGTCCCCAACCCGCACTTGGCTAGCGTGGTGGACTCAAGGCCTAACTCCTCCCCCTCGTTTGGGAGGAGACCCTTGCCCTGCAGTGGGATAGTAATAGGTGAAGAAAAAAATCGATGTGCAACATAATAGTTATCAAACAGTTTTCACCTGAGATACTCATCAAATGTTAAAAGAACAATTTTAGCTACAGACGTTGACGTGGACTCACGAAAGTTTCCGCACCACAAGATGATTACTATGTGGTATGTGCTGTGGCATATCTAGGGATGCGAGTACCGCAATTAACAACATCGATAAAAGAGAACATCGTTAGAAAACATCGATAATTTCTTAAACGCAAAGAGTCTAACTGCTCTCTATTTTCCACCAATTGAAGAAGCTGATGGATGAGGGCGGCCCAGGACCGGTCCTATTGGCGCTCGATGGGGGAGGCCTTTGTCCAGCAGTGGACGATTCCCGGCTGAGATGATGATGATGAAGAAGCTGATTATCATAATTTTAAGTACGATCTACTTAGTGTTATATAAATAAACTAGAGGCCGCCTGCAACTTCTCCCGCGTGGAAACACTTCTTAATTTGTAGGATTATACACGAAAATTTTCCTCGATAATCGGTCTACCTATTGACGAAAACCTCACAAAAATCCGTTTATTAGATTTCGAATATATCGCGAGCAGACGGAAAGACGCGATCGGCGACTTTGTTTTAAAATATGTAGTGAGTATAACTGATATCGATTTAAGGGGAACCAAGGAAGATAGACATCAGGTGCTGGCCGATTGTAAAATCGTCAGCCGAATTATTTGACAGCATGTTTTTTAGAAAGAATACATGCGGGCTTAACCAGTGTACGTCAAATTGTCAGCCACTATACAATACATTGCTGCTTGGACCTAACGTGTTTAACACTATATTCTAAGGGAGGATACAATGCAAAGCATAGCGGCTTTCAAATAGTTGTCAACTGAGATACGTGATAGCCCCCTAGATGCCGATCCCACTTAACGTGAGAGAAGGCCATGACAAAGATATAGTTTTTAATTTTTTTTATGGTTAGTGGTCAACTTGCTGTCAAAGTTGTTCAAGCCCTGGTCTTTAACACAACTGTTATTATAATTGAAAACAACTAGGACCAATTTCTAACGTGCTCTCCGAAGCACGGAAACGGTTAGCTCAAATACCACTATACGATCACTTATCTACGGAATGGCCGCGCCAAAAGTTGCTTAACCCACTAATCGTTTGCAAGTATACGCAACTGGCTGTGAACGCTTCATAGATGTAGAGACATTAATGTCGTAAAGCGATATTTCTCGTTTATCTGTACTAATATACTAATATACATATTATAAAGCTGAAGAGTTTGTTTGTTTGTTTGTTTGAACGCGCTAATCTCAGGAACTACTGATCCGATTTGAAAAATTCTTTCACTGTTACATAGCCCATTTATCGAGGAAGGCTATATCATCACGTTACGACTATTAGGAGCGGAGTAGTAACGAAAAATGTTACAAAAACGGGGAAAATTATGACCCACCTCTCTTACGTGACGCAAGCGAAGTTGCGCGGGTCAGCTAGTCTAATATATAAAATTCTCGCGTCACTGTTTTCGTTGCCATACTCCTCCGAAACGGCTTGACCGATTTGATGAAATTTTGTGAGCATATTGAGTAGGTTTGAGAATCGGCCAACATCTATTTTTCATACCCCTTAGTGACACTATTTTTTTTTACTTTATGGGGCAAAACAACGTTTGCCGGGTCAGCTAGTATCGATATATCGTTCCCATCTCTAAGTATACCGTGTTGTACCATGTGTGCGGGTCACGCGACACTGTCACGCGAATGTCCACTTTAAGTCCAACTTTTAATTGTTCACTCCATTTGTACGAATCTCGGTATTCGTAATTATTTGTGCTTCTTTGCGTCGAATTTTCTGGTATTGAGTGCAAAAAGCGTTTTTTTTTTTGTATGAAGTAAAATGTTTGTAAAGCTTTGCAATTTTACGGGCGGGGTGCGGGATTTGACATTTTAAAAGGTGAAATCCGTATGGCGAGGTGAAATTATGACAGCCTCGGTGGCGCAGTGGTTAAAGGTATCCACGCCACTACCAATGCGTAGACAGGTCGTGGGTTCGATCCCCAAGCGGTGCAAATATTTGTGCGGCCCAAAAAAAAAGTTTTGTTTCTTGTTGTACTTTGGTTGCAAAAGTCCCCGCGACACAAGAGCAATTCTCAGTGCGGGAGCTGTCTTCATAAACAAAAAACAAAATCAAAAATCATACGTCTTGGCCTCCAAAAACAAAAATATACTTATATATTTTCCTTTCTCCCAATCAGTAGAGCTATCATTAATACCGTCATTAAATCGACCACGGTGTGTATGACAGACGTAAATAAATCAAGTACAGCTAACAAATGATATTCGCTAATTAACTCGCCGGTTAATTAAGTAATTAAGCGATAATGCCACCAGTTTTCGGCGTTATGGCTTTTGTTGTGGAGTAATGGGGTTCGTAGTTTGTATTTATTGTTAAGTAAAGGGTAAAAGTTTACAACATTTTTGATATGCCATCAGCCGTAAAAATTATTTTAGGTATCGGCAAGTCTTTTTTTCTCTTTTCCTTTTAAAAAAAGACAACTCCCGCATTAAGAATTGCTCTTGTGTCGCGGGGACTTTTACAAACATACAAACAACGAACACAAAGCAGGACCACACCCGAAACAGTTATTTGTGGATCGCACAATCATTGTTCCGTGTGGAAATCAAACCCACGACCTCCCAACGCAATGGTATTGGCGTGGCGACCTAAACCACTGCGCCACGGAGGCAGTCTAAGGCCGTGATGGAAAAGTTTGGCCGAAACGTCAGGCATTCCAAGGTAAAATGCGTGTACACGACAATTTCTATTCTAATCTTTATAATATTATATTTTTTAAACCATATATTTTTTACTTTTCCAAATAAATGATGAAAGTAAGTCGTCATTAAAGTCAAGTTTTCTGTACTTTGCTGTAAAATAAACCAAACTGTGACTTTTATATCACGTATTCGTTTTTATTGATTACTATTTCGCAAGTCTATTTTTTGATAATCTATAAAAAAATACATTTTTACACTTGAGAATGAAAATTAAATAGTAGAAGTTTGTAGGACTGTAGCACGTGGTGTTCTTTTGTGTCAGTATATCGCCATGAATTTTCTATTTTACCTACCAGACGGACATAAATAAAAAAAATATCTCTTGGAGCTAACTAGGAGTAAAAACACAAAAACCTAGATAATAAAACAAAGCATTTCTTCAAAGGAACAACTGAAAATATTCTTTAAGAAATTATGACGCCGTTATTCTGTACGTTGTCACGACACTCTGGGGAGCATAAACTTTTGTTTGCTATCCATTAGACGTCTTGTTCGTCGTGTTGTACAGCTCTTTGGACAAAAGAGGCCATGGATGTTCTTCTTTGTGACGGTTTTTAGAACCTAGGTATAGTTTCGTTAGTTTTAAAGAGCAATTTCCTATTATATCGACTATTATATCGAATTTTGCATTAAATAATTGGTCAGTGCCCCCGGCGTGTGCTACAAGAACTATTGATATTTTCTATTAATGAAACGTCACATGCTCGCTACTTGATATTCGATTTCGAAGAACGCTCTATTGGTTACAAAAGTACAGTAAGCGGTAGAAAGAAAGATAAATAGATTATCCCACGCGAGGGCAAAATATTTGTGAAAATATTCACTTTCCTGACAAATAAATAAATACACATCGTTTGAACCAAAATCTTGTGTCAACACACACACAACATAATCAACACGAATAACACAAAACAAATATTTTAAAACATCCACATTGTGAAAAGCAAACGGTTTTGGCTTACACCTTTTAACGTCACAGTTGTTTAGTAAAATCCCTGGGGCAAATGGGAGAAATTCCCACGTCCCCTAATATGGGGTAAATACGACATAATTTTGTGAGTTAAATACTAGTGACCGGCCTAATGTTTCTGTGGATAAACATTGCCTTTTTGTGTCGTTTACCTTTGGACTGTGGAACTCAAAGTTCATCTGTTTTGGGACGAAAACAAAATAACTCCTGAATACGTGCTGTAGAGCTTTAGCGTGATTTTACTATCGACTTCTTTCTCACTCTTCTGTCTATCGACAACCGGTTAATTATAAAAAATGTACCAAAATCTGATCAGCGCCTCTAGCGGGCGACGTAGGAACCATTTTTGCCTAACTTTTAAAATGTCAGACTTTCGATACTCGATGGTTTCGACTGACTATACTATCGGTCTTCGTTCTGCGCTAAGAATTCATAAATTAACGTTTGTTCAAGTTGACCAACGCGGTCTGACCGCTTTTGTGTGTATAATATTTAAAAAACCAATCCTTAGACCGCTAGACCGCCTGTAATGCCTAAGGTGGCGCTTTAAAAATGAACCTTGTGCCACACAGACTTTTACAAACATACAAAAGCACAGTACAACCAAACCGAAAGCCACTACTTCTAAAATGTGTGCCATATTTCGTTCAAGCTTCTTTAGTAATTCTTGCATGAAAAACTATAGGACAAACATTCGTTTACGTTCACAGATCTGTCAGTCCGCTACACTTTCAAAGCTAAAACGATTTTAAAGAAATGCAGCTTCTTTCAAAACCGGTCTATAAGACTACTTCTTTTTCAAAATCCACCTTTGAGCGGCCGAAAAAAAGCCTAAAGTTTTGTACGCAAACAAAGCAGAGAGAATCAACTAGTAAAATTCATAAAACAGAAATATTTAATTAAACGACGACGGAAAAATATTTGACATACACTGACCGCTAAAACGTCCGAGGGCAGAGGTGAAATGAAAATAATAAATATTATTTAACAACAACACAGAAACGTGAATTCGGGACAATGTTGACGGTAACAAATAAGTTTATTTTAACCTTACTATGACTATGTTCTAAAGTGAGAATGGTTGATTTGGTGATTATTTTATCGTGTAGAGACTGATTCTGTGAAAGAAAGAAGTCGTATTTCTTATTCCGAGGTCTCGGATTTGATTCCCGTGTCGAGCACTTAATTACGAGAATTAGCTATTTTTGTCATTTAAAATAATAATATAATATTTTTCTATAGTAGCCCGGAATTGAGTAACGGGTACGGTAACGCGGCTTTCCTTCGAAATTTATATTTTAAATGGCGGAATGCCTTTTCTATCCGTTATTACAGATGGATATGGTAGTAATACAGATAGATATGTAGTGCGATGGTCTATCTCTATCGACCATCGACCACCGGCTAACTATCGAAAAATGATGTATGAAAATCTGATCAGCGCCTCTAGCGGGCGCCATGGGAACTATTTTGTAGTTCATTTTGACTGTCAAAATCTCGTGTGTAGATAGTACCGACTGTAGAGAATCGCGCAACTGTGTATGTCTTTGTCGTCCCGTTTTGGCGTTTCCATTTACTTCCGTATAGCAAATATTCATCAACTAGCTGACCCGCGCAACTTCGCTTGCGTCACATAAGAGATAATTTTCCCCGTTTTTGAAACATTTTTTAGTGCTGCTTTGCTCGTATTGATCATAGCGTGATGTATCCTATGTCCATCTCCTGGCTCTAAGCTACCTCCCTACCAATTTTGAGCCAAATCTGTTCTGCCGTTCTTGAGTTATAAGTGGTGTAACTAACACGACTTTCTTTTATGTATATAGATTTACTATAATATAATGTACTAGCTGACCCGCGCAACTTCACTTGCGTCACATAAGAGAATGGGTCAAAATTTTCCCCGTTTTTGTAACATTTTTTACTTTTACTCTGCTTCTGTTGGTCGTACCGTGATGATATATAGCCTTTCTCGATAAATGGACTATCTAACACTGAAATAATTTTTCAGATCGGACCAGTACTTCCTGAGATTAGCGCGTTTAAACAAACAAACAAACAAACTCTTCAGCTTTATAATATTAAGTATAGATTACATTAAACATCTGATACAGTATCTCGTATATACAAAGTAAACACGTACATTACCTGCGGTAGTTACTGCCTATACCCTCGGGAGGTGGATTTATGATAAGTATTGGCAAACCAATTTGGTAGCGCCCAACATGATATATTATGACAGTGCGACCTAAACTCTTAAATACGGTCCCTGTGAAAGCGATTAGCGATTTTTTAAAGCATAATATTATTTTATCTCTCGGAAAGATTTTTAATAGAATTAACTCTCGCCGCCCTCGACTTAGTCCGCTTAGACTTTAGCTCCACTCCTATTAATAAAAGTGTGATGTTATATAGCCTTCCTCAATAAATAAACTATGCTAATTTTTTTTTCAATTCAAACCAGTAGTCCGGTAAACCAACAATAGGTTCTTTATCCAACTCTTTGACTTTATGTTATAAGCTTAGTTATCACGCTTGTTATTCGCGAAGGTATAGACTCAAATGTATGAAATACACCCGCGTTTCGCAATTAATTATATAAGATATTTAAAGTAACAGACTTTAGTAATTTCTTCCTTTATTGGTTACTAGCTGACCCGTGCAACTTCGCTTGCGTCCAATAAGAGAGAATGGGTGAATGAAATTTTTCCCCGTTTTTTGTAACATTCATTGCTGGTACTATGCTCCTTTTGGTCGTAGCGTGATAATATATAGCCTATGTCCTTTCTCGGGTATCAAAATATCTCCATACCCAATTTCATGCGAATTGGTTCAGTAGTTTAGGCGTGATTGAGTAGCAGATTTAGATTACTTTCGCATTTATAATATGAGTATGGATTTCTCTGATATTTTATTTCTATGTCTAACATTAGGTACGCCCATTATACCCAGCGGCATAGACAGGTACTCATGTATTATACAAACCTACACACAGCATAACACTGCCCAAGGCCAGACCTTGTGATCAGCAGTCGCTTACAACACCATTGACCACTAAAAGTCAATCAGACATACCAAACTTACATTAACTTCCATACAAAATAGCGTTTGGAACCAAATATTTTTTAGACCTGACCAATTATTGCCGACTACCGCTGACCACAGAGACAGTCAACCAGACATACCAAAGTTCCATACATTCCAAACTTACAAGAGAACAAAGGAAACTAAATACGTATTACTATTTGTCACATATTCTCACTAGTATTTGAACGATTAATCTCTTTCGTGTGCATTCATTTATCACGGGAACACAATGATCGCCGTCTGAATTGGAAGCAGACATCAGTTCAATAGAATTGTGCGGAGCGTGTACGTGTTGTCCGATGTGTTGGTTGATGAATTGGACGATTGCGTTGGATAATTGTCTGCTTATTGTTTCAAGTTTTTTTTTTATTGTTTTTTCGCCACAACTGTTTTGTTAAAGAATATGAAAGGAGCTTTTTTGTAACAATTAAAACCTACTGTTTCGAAGCACTGCTAAATTGCATGCTTCAATACGATATCTCTTACTCAAAAATATACTTAATTTAGTTCTTATCATCCTATATGTTACAATAACTACATATTCACCTAATATTTATAACATCAGACAACAAAGATTATGAAATAAAGACGATAAAAGACCAGCAGGCTAAGCAACCTTAGAGAGAACTTTCTAAAGATGGATAGCCATAGTATTAGAACTGAACTTCGTAATTGGACTGGACTTGTAAAAAGCCGATCTCGATATTTGACAATTAAGATAACACGTTAAGCCATGTTTAAAAATAAAGCCTTTCGGACTTTGACACTTGGTTGAACACTAACCGTGAATGAATGAATTCAAAACCTCAAAATGACTCACAGAAAAAAGGCTCGCCTGAAAAAGGTTTTACAAATGAATAATAACGTAGAAGACATAACAAACGTCGTGTCAGGTTTCAAGTAAACAAAAATGAAAACATCTGGAGTCCGTTGTTTATTTTATAAAGAAAACAATTAAATATTTAAGGGAAAAGCAAAAACATTTGCGAGATTCTCTCGAGGTATCGAGTTTCTAAATAATGTTGCGTTCATTCTGTTTGTTTTAGTGGTATGGTTCGACCATATCGGATTATACATGTTTTGGTTCGGTTGGGCATTAAAATCATAATTTTATCTTCCTATCACAGAATATCTGGGTAGCTTTATAAAAAGTTAATCTGTAACAAAAGCGAACTTAATTTTTTGAGGTCTAGCGAACTCCAAGTCCTTTATGTAGCTAGTGTAGACCTAGCATAGCGCACAACTTTACGTTTGTAGACCACACGTAGCGAAGATGTAGCGCAGATATAGCTCAGGAGAAGCACAATGTAGCTGACGCGTAGCACACTGTAGCTCAGACGAAGAACGATGTAGCTCAGACGAAGCACAATGTAGCTCAGACGTAGCACAACGGCGCTCAGGCGTAACATAACGTAGCTAAGGCGTAGCACAATGTAGCTCAGGCGTAGCGCATTATCTAGCCCAGAGATAGCGCAGATGTAGCTCAGGGGTAGCAAATACGTAGCTGAGGCGTAGACCAGTTTTAGCTGAGTCGTAGTGCAGATATAGCTCGGACGTAGCGCAAATGTAGCACAGTTGTATTTCAGGTATATCCCGCAGCAGAATGAATTGCAAGAGTAGCGCTAGTACTGATTTGTGAATGTGAAATATTCTGTCTGTATTTTTGTTCCATATGTTTAAATTGAGAGTCATTGTCATAGCTTAGCTTCTATCCTAGTTAAAAATTACCTAGAAAATACGTATCGGTACGAATGCTAACGTTTGCTGAGTAACACCGTCGTGTGTTATGCAGTCATAACTCATAATAAATAAGTAGCGTTATAAAACACTGATAACGCATTAGCCTACAGTTATTATGTCGCATAACTGTTGTGTGTTAAGCTGGCATTTAAATTAATAATCGCTTTGTAATCATAAATAATTCATAATAACACTACGTTTTTTATTCATCGTGTTCGTATAAGTTAAAAAGTGACACTGCAACAAATTATTTTTTTTACGAGACGTACATTATGTAGAAGTTAAAAATGTCCTATTTTTGTCCAGAAAATATGACACTCTAGTTCCTTCATTTCCTGTGGCCTTCACCGAGATATAATCTATCATCCTGCCAAATTTAATCCAAATCGGCTCCACTGTTTTCATGTGTAGTATAGAAACAGAAATAGCAAAGGTTTATGACAAAAAACTGAATGGTATGTAATTATGTATTATGATATTGTCAGACACATTTTACGGATAGTAAAATTGTCATGAATGGATTTTTCTTACTCAATCATGCCCAAACTCCTACTTAGTACTACATAACAAGAACTTTAAGAAATTGACAGTTTTATTATAATTAAAAAGAGCAAAATTCATCATTTCTAACCAAAAAATATTACACAACTAGACAGCAGATAAAATAATCTACATCACATCAATAAATAATATTATGGTCTCCTTTAACCCATTACTGTCCCACTGCTGGGCAAGGGTCTCTTCCCGTGATGAGGGAGGGGTTAGGCCTTGAGTCCACCACGCTGGCCAAGTGCGGGTTGGGGACTTTGCATTAGTGAATGCAATCCCGATCTCGCGAGATCCCGATCTCGCGAGATCCCGTGTATTTTTTCGGGATCAATCCCGAAGCATAATATGACGAGATCCCGTTCGGGATTGTCGGAGAGGGCATTTTCAGCAGCTGGCTACATTGCAATAGACTTAAGATGCCGATTAGAAGCTCGTACTATTGATACACTTTGTATTTTAAGAGGCTACTTTCAAAATGCCATGTGATTACTTTTTAATTTGATCTCCTGGAGCTACACCTACCTTTTGATTATGTTCATGTTATTACACATGTTAATTATGTTACGTTGTTAGTAATATTGAAAAATAAAGGCTTTTATTTTCTTTCAAATAATAATTTATTGCATTCACCACACTATCACACACATATTACATTAAACAAGCCGTTCGAATTGTATTATTTTTACTAACTAGACGGGATCCCGAAAATCTCGGGATCCCGCGGGATTGATATTTCTGATCGCGAGGGATCTCGAGTTGACGATCTCGAGTCGGGATTGCATTCCCTACTTTGCATGCCCTCAATAAATGTATTAAACAAATTTTAGGCATGCAAGGTTTCCCCACGATGTTTTCCTTTACCGTTGTAGCATGTGATAATTATTTTTAACTAGCTGACCCGCGCAACTTCGCTTGCGTCACATAAGAGAATCATAATTTTCCCCGTTTTTGTAACATTTTTCACTGGTACTCTGCTCCTATTGGTCGTAGCTATATAGCCTATAGCCTTTCTCGATAAATGCGCTATCTAACACTGAAAGAATTTTTCAAATCGGACCAGTAGTTCCTGAGATTAGCGCGTTCAAACAAACAAACAAACAAACAAACTCTTCAGCTTTATAATATTATTAGTATATTATTAGTATAGATTAGTATATATATACACATAACTTCAAAAGTCATTGGTGTGTTGCCTTGGGTTCGAACCTGCGACCACTTGCGTGGGAGGTATCAACTTATAGCACTTGGCTATCACTGCTCCCACAACACAGTTTTATTATAATTAATAAAGAGCAAAATTCTTCATTTCTAATAAAAAATATTACTTAACTAGACAGTAGACAAAATAATCTTCATAACATCAATAGATATTTGTGCTATCAAAAAAAAATCGATTTCAAAGCGCCAACTTCTGCATTCCCCGATAAGGATTCTTGGCCGTTTTCTCATTTCGAGGTTGAATTCAAATCGTGATTCAAACTGACCTACATAGCAATAGGAAGGAATACCGCTTATCTGGAGCGCATCGTGGTTTCAACTAATATTATATATGCGAAATTTTGTGAGGATATATAAATATTTGTTATTCTATCGCGTTAAATTTACTGGACGGATTTGGATACAATTTTGTACAACCATAGCTTATAACCGGAATTACAAAAAAAAATACCCTGTTAATCTCTTCATGGACGGAGTCGCGTTCTTTACACGCGGAAAAGTCGCGGGTAGAATCTAGTTTTATCGACTGCTCCCGCTGTGCCCAAAAGTAAGATAGAAATGGTAATTTAAAACTTTTAAATCTACTTTGAGTTTTGCTTTATCTGCAAGTAATTGAAACCTAAATGCGAGTATTGAGGCTGTTAAAAGACTATTCTGTCTCTTCAAACAGTACTCAAAAACTAAAATACCACTCAAATAAACCGTTACTTTGCAACAAATTCATACGAAATCCCACAAAAGAACAGTCCAATTTAATTAAGCACCTTAAATTCTCCAATTGTGCTTCTATCACGAAACACAGGAGAACGTAATCCATTTATTTATCCCCCGACCGAGGGAAACATTAAAGATATACCCTGCACCTCCCCCCCCCCCTACTACCTAGCTATCCCCTATCGTGCCGAGGGTGTCATGGTACTCTCAATAAGGCACAAATTTTAATTGCAGTTGGTAAATTCCGCATAGTTTTGCTCAAATGACTGCGGAATCTGCGGGCTACGGTGACGTTTTAAAGAAGGGCTTACACTATACGGGTAGACTACGGGTACGCATCGAGCCTAGCTAACGTCATAGTATTGTCGTACAGTCAGTTTTAGAAATATTTCGTTATGAAATGTACATTTTGTATAAAAATATCTTTTAATTATTGCTGTTGGACAAAAATTATACTTTAAAGTTCATTCAGTAGTAATTTCACTATTTTTATCGATTAAAATGATGTTGAAAATGTGACAATGTTTACATATTTTTGACGCTGACCGTACGCAGGTTATATTAATGAAAAATTTTATCGTATGGGCGGTTGTGTATCTATACGACTGCTGATCACGAATTCACGGGTACGATTTCCGAGTCGGGCAAAAGATTTTTTTTTATTGTCTAAGTGTATTCTTAATAGTAACCATGAGTATGGTATTTTTTACGATGGGCTCTCTACCTACACCTTCGGACTTAATGGGCGTGAGTGCGTGACGCTATTTATGTAAAGAAAGAAAATATATTTATTCTAAAATATCACAGTGAAAACGTTCCTTAATTGTCCGCTTTTCTCTCTAGAATAAAATGACCCTCTCCATTTTTGTTTCACTAATATTGTGTTCCGTAAACTTAGAATAAAAATGCGAACCATGTATTTTTTACCAAAATTTCAAAAATGTATCTTTATTATGTAAGATTGTCTGTCTGACTGAATATACCAGGCATGTGACCAAACTGTAGGCTAATATTGTAAATACTCTTGTATTGATTACAAGAGCCGAATAACACGTTGCAAAATCGAACCCAAAACCCCGTGACCGATATACACGAATGCCCTAAACAGGATTGAATGTTCACACTTTAATACCTTTCTCTAAATCCATTAATTTCCAGCTTATATCGCTTATAATTCGAAATAACAAAACATCAGGCTAACGGCAGCCATGTTGCTATCGTACATCCGCTTCCGGTCGCTGTTGGACCGTACTTCCGGTGGCATTCTTCCTTCAGCTAATTGTCTATGATTTCCTTGTGTTATCATTTATAGTCTGTTATTTTTTTTGTTTTTTGTTTCCAGCAAAAGTAAGAAGAAGTTATGCCTTAGTCAGCACAAGTCGTTTTTCGTGGACACAATTTTGTACCATTTATTGTACTGCCTCTGTGGCGTAGTCGTTTTTGAATCTGACTGCTAACTACAGGTTCTTTCGATTCCCATAGCAAATAAAGTGCTATTGGTATTTTCATATTTATATTAGATTATTTTTAATAGTAGCCCAAATATGGTAACGTGACCGGTAAATGACAATAGGTTCGCCCCCTATTACATGGGACTAACATTGTTAATCACGAAATGGCGGTGTACTTCATACACATCTGCTTACACCTTCGGGTATAACAGGCGTGATATTATGTAAGGCTGTATGTTATTCTGTATGTAGTAGGTATGATTTCATCAAGTACTTACAGGATTAACGATAGAGTAGGTCTGGCGGTGGATATGGATAATTTTATGTCGGCCACAGGCGTCGCGGCCGGAACCTATACGTTTTATAACCAGTGTTGGGGCGCAGTGATAGCGGGATTATAATGTTTTAATTGCGTTTTGAGGACTATATATACGTAATGTGCTTGCCCTTAAAACATAATAATTGCGATTGAGACTAGTTCGGGTAGTCGGAAGGTGGTCTTTTGAGAAAAGATCAAGCAAATACAAGCTAAATAAAACAGTTTTACATGAAAGCAGAATAGTGATAAAAAAACCTATATTAGGGTTGAAATATAAAATACCTGAAAGATAATTTAGTGTTCCAATAAGTTGAAGTCAGTGTTTGGATAATTAATCGATTTTTTATTGGTATTGTTTTGGGTATAAGTAGCTGTTCTTTGTATCCTTCATTTTAACGTTTGCAAAAACGTACTCGCGGCACAATAATAATAAAATAATAAATATGATTGGACAACTCACACACGGTCATTTGATTCCAAACTAAGCAGAGCTTGTACTATGGTAACCAAATAACTGATAAACATACTTATATACTTCTAAATACATACTTATATAGCATCCAAATCAAGCAAATCTTAGTGCGAGCGTTGTCTTAAAAAAAAGGATAATAAAAGTATTGAGGTGCTCATAACCATTTGCGCTCACTGGTCGATAAACGATCTTTGGGTAAAGCAACGATTAGCGCGATCACTCTATAGATGGGTGACAAACAAATAGTATCAAACTAAGCGTCTCTGTGCTTAGTGAGTAAAAATACGGTGCCGGTTATCATTAATTAAGACAACAGTCGTTAAGCCAGTCCAAAGGTCTTTCGGGCGGCTTGGACATCTTTTACACTAGGTTGACCACTAACCGTTATTATTATCAGCCCATATTGTCCCACTGCAGGGCACAGGCCTCCCTTCCCTCTTTCCATCTATCTCTGTCCAAAGCTATTTGGTGCCAATCTTTTGTATGAGAGTCCAACTCATCTCGCCATCTCTTTCTGGGCCTTTCGTGTTGTCGTTTTCTGCCAACGTTTTCTGACCACTAACCATACAAATAAAAAAAATATTCAATTAAAATTTGTATTTAAAATATTCCCCGCTATCAACGCAACCCCACAGATAGTTTCACGAACCGTATCCGGGCCGTTTTTATTAACTATTCACCGCACAGACGCCGAAGCATTCGATACGATCAATGTAGGCCATTACGTTAATAAAACCGAGCCTAGATTGTATTCCAGCCTCGATTTGTGGCTACATCTACAAATGATAGCTCTATTTACATAGCATTGATTTTAAATGTCCTTTGAAATCGGTATTGCGGCCAGTATTCAAATGTTTTTTGAAAGTAACCTTTGTGGTCTAGACTGTAGCTCAATTCTGTATTACTATCGACTACCGACAACCGACCTGTCATCGAGAAATTTTGTATGAAAATTCGATCAGCGCCTCTGACGAGCGTCGTAGAAACTTTTTTGGCAATACATTCTGAATGTCAAAATGTCGATAGCTAGCCGGTTGTCGGTAGTCGATAGTGGCAGAAAATCGAGGTACTGTAATGTACATATGTAGTGTACGCGACTGCTGATCACGAGGTCTCCTCAGGCGTTACATCGCATATTATCAATAGTAAGCCCAGAGTTTATTTGCCAGAGTTTGCGCTCACCGGTCGGTAAACGATCTGTGGGTTAAGCAACCATTGGCGCGGTCATTCCATAGATGGGTGACCGCATAGTGGTATTTGAACTGGGCGTCTCCGTGCTTCAGACGGCACGTTAAAATTCGGTCCCGGTTGTTGACTACTAAGAAAACAGTCGTTAAGCCACGTCAAAGGCCTCTCGGGCGGCTTGAACAACTTTGACGCTAGGTTAACCACTAACCATACTACAAACAAACGAACAATTAAAACGTTCGGTGTGTATCGGTTCGTATTTACCTTGATAGTATTTTCCTAGTCGGTATCTGGCTACAGCGGTCAGTCTTATTGAAACCGGCCAATGGTGCGGGATTTGGTTTATAGTGTCCAAGTATATGCACAATACACAGGTACACTCTCTATTCCTTCACTCTCATAACCCGGTAGGACGGATAACCGACACGACCAGTGTGAGGTCGGGTGCAGGACCGACGGCTGCACGTGCTCTCCGAGGTACGGAGGTCTACGACCTCAACTTACTAACTCCGGGCAATTTCTAAAACTTTTAACAGAAAATCTCTGAAGATACTTTTTGGCCAGATCCAGGATTCAAACTCGAGACCTCTTGCGCGGCAGACGCACACACTACCGACCGCGCCACAGAGGCTGTTTCTTACGGAATTGATGCTGTAAATGGCAAAAAGGGGTGGTGGTGTGTTTATTTACACCTTTGCCCTAGACCTTCGGGAGTATTACAGGCGTAATGTTTAACTCATTACTGTCTCACAGCAGGGCAAGGGTACCCTCCCTTAAAAATAACAGTAGCACCCTCCTCAACCCAGGAATTGCGAACGAGCACTGGCCACAGACGAAAGAAAACTAAAAGCAATTTTTCGTTTGCAGATCTTTATTAGCGCTCTGGGGGGCTATGGGGCTATCACGTATCTCAGTTGTCAAATATTTGAAAGTCACTATGCTGTCCATTGTTTTCTCCCTTAGATAATAGTGATTAATACGTTACGTCAAAGCAGCAATGTACTGAATAGTGACCATAGATTTGACGTATACTAGCTGTCAACTGAGATACGTGATAAGCCCGCTGAACTGCTTTATTTGTTCATGTGATACGGGCAAACTAACCGCATGTGCCAGCCCGAGTTGTAGCTTACTTGTCTAGTACCTACTAGTTAGTTACAACTAAGTTTACCAGTGACTATAGCCTTCCAACTTTAGTAATATGTAGCTTACTAATAGATATGTTGAATCGTCAAATCGACGATGAAGTGCCAATACCTCCTAACTGACATTTTGTCGATTTTTTTATTTTTAATGCGTTGGACATAAAATTGCATTTTGCGTGTACTCGTCAAGACACCTAACTAAATATGTTGATAGTTTTGAGAGAAAATGCTAATAGAAATAGCTGCTAAGTCAATGTATGCATTCATTTAGCAAGACAAGACAAAAAGCTTCTAAATTACTTAACGAAATTTTTGATGCCAAAATCCCCTAACTACTTACGCTACGCGTTTTTTTCTCCTCCTGTAAAATGGTGATTTTGTAGTTAAGAGGTATTGGTACTTCATCGTCGAAATGTGTTACGCTAAACTCATGAACGGCTGAACCGATTTCACTAATTCTTTATTTATAATGTTCCTTGAAGTACGAGAATGGATCTTACGAAGAAAAGAAAATTAATAAATTCGCAGGGTCTGCTGGTAATTAATAAATTGAACTCATTGCTGTCCCGCTGCTAGGTAATGCTTGAAGAAAATTAAAATCAAAATCAAATTTATTTGCAAAAATACTGTGATAAATGGTGTTACAATAAGTATAGTTACAAGTATCTTGGTCTGTCAGTGGCATGCAAATATTAAATAGAATTGAGTTTATTAAGTGGAGAAGTGTGAGTGGAAGAAGGAACTAGATGTATTTGAAAGAACTTTTAAGAGTACATCACGATGTTTTCTTTCACTGTTAGAACATAAGTCATCATTGTTTTGTTGTTAAAAAAGGCAGCAAGAATTGGTCTTGTGTCGCAGGAACTTTTAAAAACATACAAGCAACGGACACGAAGTACAACCAGGCACGAAACAATTATTTGTGGATCGCACAAGTAATTGTTACGTGACCTAAACCACTGCGCCACGGAGGCAGTTATTTCAATAGTTTTTTATACACATACTAGCTGACTCGGCAAACGTTGTTTTGATATACCTATAAAAAAGGTACTTAGGGGTATGTAAAATAGATGTTGACCGATTCTCAGACCTATTCAATATGCTCACAAAATTTCATGAGAATCGGTCAAGCCGTTTCGGAGGAGTATGGCAACGAAAACTGTGACGCGAGAATTTTATATATTAGATTTCTCCTACATTGCTAAAGGTTTGGTTTTAAACCAATAACATTTTTAGAAAATAAAATACAAAATCAAAAACTGTTTCCAAACAGCTTTTCATTTCGCGTATGTTTTTGACAACGACAATTTAATTATCAAAACAAAACATATTTTTTGTTGAACTCTAAATTAAACGGACATTTTCAGGGCGAACCCTCGGGATTGCGTTAAAAATATACTCATAATTGTTTACATTTTTATTTACAATTTACTGCGATAAAAGTATTAAAAGAGTATTAGTACGGTGGTAATGATCGAGTTCAAAAAATTCTAGCAGTGTTAATCTTAAAGTCCTGGATTTGATGTTCCAAAATATCGATTTGGCCAGCATATTTTGGAGCATTGTTTATCTTAAGGTCCTGAGTTTGATATATCAAAACAATATATCAAAACGTTTGGTCTAAATATTTTAAGTTTTTCGATCTCAGAACGAATAAATTATTTTATCAGAATAGAGCTATGCGCAACTATACCACTACTGAATGATGAAACTTTAAAGAATGAAACTGAATGCCCGCAATCCGGTTTAAAATTAAAATAGAATAGCTAAATTTATTAAATGAGTAAATATTAGATAAAATCATCATAACCTTATCCAAACCGTTTCGTTCTTTGACGTGAGATGATAAGAAAATTGTATTCAAATTAATGCTAAGGCTTTTATTACATTTAATTACACATTTCATTGAAAAGTACAATGTTCAACACTTTTCCAAACACTATCAAACCGTACATTTAGTTAAAACCTTTTCTTTACATAAAACAACAGTTTGATAATTTCATTGCAACTATTTACTTTCAAGTCTTCAAAGTTTTCGAAAATAGGATACGATTGAAATTCCGGGCGCGGCCGAAGTTTGCCGAAGTTTGCCGAAACAAATTGTTCAAGAAGTGTAACAGCAATCGTTTGGTCTACAGCATTAACAATACCCTGTATAATTGCAGTTTGTGTTCAAACTATGAAATTTTCTGCTGTAAAGTTGTATAGAGGGTGTTGTTTTTGTTCATTTTATAAAATATATATTTTTATTTGTTTAAAAAATGACAACTCTTGCACTAAGAATAGCTCTTGTGTCGCGGGGACTTATACAAAACGGACACAAAGAACAACCCGAAACAATTATTTTTGAATCGCACAAATAATTGTCCCGTGTGGGAATCGAACCCACGACCTCCCGAAGCAATAATGGTAGCGGCGTGGTGACGTTATTGTCGGGTTGGCAAGGGTCTCATCACGGAATAATGGAGGGCCGAGACCTTGAGTCCACCACACAGGCTAAGTGTGAGTTGGGGACTGAGCATACCTTCAAAAATTGTTTTAAGAAATTTTAGGATAGCAAGGTATTATCGTGATGCCTTTACACGTCATAACATCGAAAAATGTAGTTAAGGTCTTTCCCTTTCATGAATCCTAAACCAAAATTACAATGATAATTTACTATTAGTACACTACGTACACTAAACCTCTTATTCATAAAAATATATGAAGATATGAAAGGCTTATAAAGAGTTTTGTTTTTTTCAATCCTTAGCGAAATTAAAAAGAGAAAACATTATAATAGTTGTTTAACTAAAATAGATTTAAAGTGTATTTATGAATACGAGGGTTACTATTTATTTCTTATATTTCAGTACATGCTTTGTAATTAACCTTTTAAAATAACAAAACAAATATAATATTGAAATGACTTTTAACATGATACAAAGCAAAACGAGCGTGTGATACTGTGGACTCCGTGGTGAACGAGGTTGCTGGGTTTAAAATGTGGTTACACACTAATTGTTGGGTGTTTTTAACTGGACGTTACTTATAACCGACATTTGTTTGTTTTTCTGCCCCTTTTTTAGGGTTGAGTACCCAAAAAAGAGGATTTTTTTTAGATTTCGCTGTCTGTCTGTCACTAGGCTGTATCTCATGAACCCTAATAGTTAATTGATTTTACTCTTGTAAAAAGACAATGACAATGTGATTTTGTGTTGAGTTTATAAACTTAATAATGACTCCAGTTCAACTAGTTATGAGCTAGTTATAACAAGCCAGTAATTGTATATCACCCAGTAGTAATTTTTCTGTTCATGGTGATTTTTTAGAGCTTCCACATTTTTTCGAAAAATAGCGATAGTACTTATATTAAATGAATGAAATTGATTATAGCCTCTGAAATTGGAGAAATGTGTTAAAGCGAACGATTGAGTTCGGACAGAACAATCTGAAATAGCGTTTCTTCGCTTAGCTTATAAATTGAACTATAACTTCAGACCGCACTTAGATTACCCCAGGCAGCAATTATAGGATTCCTTAATTTAATCTAAATGAAATATTTCATACTTGTCAGCACTTCAATCAGTCTGCAATCCGAACCAAAGGCATTCAGTTAATTAGGATAATGTTTCAGAATATTACAAATGGCTGACATGACAAATGATTGCTGTTTTGATATTATTTCGTTTTAAAATACGTAGACGCTAAATTTAAAGGCGTGTAGGTACGTGCGAATTAACTTTGTGTATCTAAATATGGCAAACTCATGGCTAAATAACAATAGCCGCGCGGATAGATCTCCCAGGTTAAACTACGCTTGTCAAGGATGGTTTATGGATGGGTGACCATGTTATACATATTGAGTTTCTCCATCTTGCATCATTTTATAGACCTTGACAGTCGTTAACAGTAATCAGAAGCTTGAAAGTCTGATGACCAGTGGTACCGCAAAACCACGCTTTTCTAGAGATATAATAAATCATCAAGACTCAAAATGTCGTTGCACTCAATACTAGATCTCAGGATTAATGTAAGTGACAGTTTGAGTGAGCACTCAGCGATCTTGTGGTTGCATTACATACGTGTACTTATTATTACGGGAGTTGTACAATGGCCGAAAATAAATTGAAAAATTCATAATAAAATCTTTACCCACAGAATGAAAGAGGCGTTATGCCTAACACGAATTACGAATGAATGACTTTTTATCCTACTTCAAGAAACGGAGGAGTTTCTCAAGTCATCTGTATATTTTTGTGTTATATTATAACTTTTAACTTTACCGATATATATTAAATTATTTTTATTTTATTCTAATGATTCCCTTGTGGTCTCAAGCACCGGGCTACTGTTGAGAAATATTGTAATATAAATTAGGAAGACCAATAGCACTTTACTCTACCCAAGAATCGAACCAAGGACTTCGTGATCAGCACTCAGCGTATAGACTACAGCCCAGACCACAGAGACAGTCAAGAAAACCTTTTCAGCAGTTTTTGCGTAAAAGCATAACAAACACTCATACACATTTTCGCATTTGAAATATCAGTGGTACAGTCAACTTGGGTAACTTTGAATCATTTGGGTAACATTGAACAGGGGAATTTGAACTAGTTTCGATTATTTTTTCATATGAAACTGAAAAAATATTTATTTTAGTTTTGCAAACTTTTATCAATTGTGTTGGTTTCATATGAAAAATTAATCGAAACTAGTTCAAATTCCCCCGTTCAATGTTACCCAAATGATTCAAAGTTACCCTAGTTGACTGTATATTAGTTCACATGCAGTCATGCAATGTATCACCTCCTTCACACAGCACATTATTGCACTATCTAGGAATGTTAATTAATTCTACACTAACCCCAGTTATATAGACGGTTTTAATCTAACTTATTGCCTTAGCTTAGCGTATTTAATTAATTGTAGTTACAAATACTTGTTGAAACCTTTTTAAAAGCATTAGATAAAAAACGCTTATAGCTCTTGTAGCCATTTTCCACTATCGGTACTGTCCAATATCGAATGATTTACATATTATTATATAAAATTAGTTCCTTCGGTATATGCGTCATATCAAGCCTGTTATCCCTGAAGTTGTGGGCAGAGATGTATGATGCTAGTTCCACCTATGTAATATGGGCCGAACTTATGACAATTGTACCGAACACGTTACTACACTCGGGGCTACAAATTAAAAAATATCTTTATATATATAATTCTTCTGTAAGTGTGTATGTCACTGAACTTCTCTTCAACGACTGGATCGATTTTGATGTTTTTTTTTTGTGTGTGTTCAAGGGGATCTGAGAATGGTTTAGATTATTAAAAAAAGTTTAAAATTTTCAAATTAAAGACGTGTAGACAGGACAACGTCTGTCGGGTCCGCTAGTTCCTATATAAATTAGAAAAGATCAATAGTACTTTGCCCAACTCAGGAATCGAACCCGAGACGTCATAATCAGCAGTCGGATTATGTATACATTGTATGTATTATGTATGCATAAAGCTACATAACAAACAAGATCCATTTTTTCAGGTTACAGGCTTGTCACCGGTTGAAAGCAAGCCTTTACTATGCCGCATATTCTTCAATATTCAATCCCGAACACAACGTGACTATTATTATTCAAATATGCATGATATTCTCTGCCTACGACTGCTTATGTTAGCGTGAAGTTAAAGGGTGACCGTACCGTGTTTATTCGTTTTGAATGTGAAGAAATTTTGGAAATATATTTTGATATTTTTTATAACTATTTCTGTTTTGAGATTAACAAAAGTAAGTCCTATGTAATAGGGAAGCCTATTGCTAAATACCGTGCACGTAAACAAACCCCGAACTACTATTGAGGACATTGTATGAGAAGTAAGAAAAATCCAATATTAGGTACTTTGCCCGATCTAGGGATCAAATCCGAGACCTCGTGATTTGCGGCCGCAAACACTGCCGCTCAGACTACACAGTTTTCTCAAATATACAGTCAGGTCAGTCTAAAATCTACCTGGCTTCTTGATAAACGTTGTGAAAGCTCTGATTAGCTAGTGTTTTGTCTTTTTCACTCATATACAGTAGCTCGGTTCTCTACAGACGGTATTGTCGGGTATCGAAAGTTTGACATTTAAAATGTACTGCTAAAATAGTTCCTACGACGCCCGTCAGAGGCGCTGATTTTCATACAAAATTTCTCGATGACAAGCCAGTTGTCGGTAGTCGATAGTACTAGAAAATCGAGCTACAATTTCATCGATTGAAAGTGGCAAAACACTGTAACTAATCAGAGCTTACGAGACGTTTATTAGTAAGATATACATCGAAATAATAAGCAACAGATAGTTTGATAACTTATTTATAACTTAGTAATGTATCAGTTACGTTTCAGATAACTTAATTACTCGGAGCCTCTTGGGATCGCTTTGAACCCAATAAGTTTGAAGATACACGCAAAATTAACCTGCGTAAACACGTGTCATGACACGCATATAAGTTAAATTTTTTAATGCCTGTTTTGCGCCACTTGCTTGCTTACTTTCACTGTAATTAAATTGTCATCGTGCATATCTATACTAATCTATACTAATATTATAAAGCTGAAGAGTTTGTTTGTTTGTTTGAACGCGCTAATCTCAGAAACTACTGAACCGATTTGAAAAATTATTTCAGTGTTAGATAGCCCGTTTATCGGGGAAGGCTATAGGCTATATATCATCACGCTACGACCAATAGGAGCAGAGTACAAGTAAAAAAGGTTACAAAAACGGGGAAAATTATGACCCATTCTCTCTTATGTGACGCAAGCGAAGTTGCGCGGCTCAGCTAGAGTACTAATATAATAAATGCGATAATTCATATGCTTGATCATTCATTACTAAATCACAACGACGCTACAGATTTTTTTTACGCAGGAAAATCACAGGGAAAAGGTAGTAACAATAAATTTTACAGTTTACTAGTTTCTGCCTGCCACACTTTCACGTGAAAAGATTTCACAGGGTAAAAAGTATATTTTGTGTTAATCCATGTATCGAATTTTATCAAAATCCGTTTAGCAGTTTTAAGATAACTTCACAAACTTTCACATTCATAATATTAATAGCAGATAACGATAAATAAATTTAAGAATGTCTCAAATGTCTTCAAGAGCCTCAAAACTATTCGTGAAAAGGCTAAGATGGATGCTTATATTCACAGTTTACTTAGTGTGAACCCCGAGGACCCAATAACGACCTGAACAAACAGACTGGGAGTATTCAGTTTTGTATTAAAACTGGCTTTCTACCGGAGTGCCGATCGCGTGGATATTTATTTTTAAATATAAAGGTATATTTCTTGAGATACCGTAGATTATCCTGCTTCTATCTTAGAATAAAAATGTGCAATAGATTTTTCTAGTTCGCTTTTCAGAGTAAAAAAATATATGACTAGTATTTTTTATCGAAGTAAATAATTAAATTAATTTTATTAGAATTAAACATTCTGGTGACATCACAGTCTTGATAATTTTATAGCAAGATATAACGTTACTAAACCTCACTATTAATTAAAAGTAAGAAATAATTATACTTATATTATTATTATATTTATGCTTACTACACTTGCCATTCCCTGTGACCGCGACCCGGCTAAATAATGACATTAAAACGCCTATTTACGTAATTTTTGGAATGCTTACCGAATGAGAGGACGACAAGGAAGTAGCGTCTTAAATAATTATTTCCGTATTTATCCAACTTAAGGTACTTCTTTAGTAATATCCTTTAACTAGCTGACCCGCGCAACTTCGCTTGCGTCACATAAGAGAGAATGGGTCAAAAATGTTCCCGTTTTCGTTACATTTTTTACTGTTACTCTGCTCCTATTGGTCGCAGCGTATGATATATAGCCTATAACCTTCCTCGATAAATGGACTAACTAACACTGAAAAAATTTTTGAAATCGGATCAGTAGTTCCTGAGATTAGCGCGTTCAAACAGACAAACAAACAAACTCTTCAGCTTTATAATATTAGTATAGATAAGATCATGTGCGTAGTACTCGTAACCGGTAGTCCTGTATGACAAGATGTATGGATGTGAATGAAACAAGAGTTAGTAGGGATTGTATCTACCGTTTTTTTTAATTCTGCTTTAGATAAAACTATGATCTCTATGGTCAAAATTAAAGTAGGGTAACGAATACTATCTATGACCGTCATCAAACATTAAGTAGGTGAACAACAGGACCTCTTGTTCATTCTGTGAGAATATAAAAGTGCAAAAAAAAATTATGGGATCCAATAGCGTTCTTTGGTCTCTCATGCCTCAAAGAAGTGCTGATTCAATGGTGGAAAAAGATGTTATGAATGCATGTATGTGCATAATATTATGTACTATCTCTTTAAAGTTGTAGTCCAACGTCTGTAATCTCCAACAATGTACATAGGAACTTCAAATTCACTCCACTAAAATACCTTTATGAATTATTAGCGAAACAACCAAGTACTAAGACCATTGGCGTCGCTCCAAAACATATCTTTGGACAATTACACATCATATTTTGCAGTCAACATAGTCCTTAACACAAGATAATAAGGTCCATTTTTACCTGAATAAATGGTAGAAAAGATGTTGCAGGATTTTGCAGCATACTGCAGCCAATGGCCCGTTGTGTAGAACAAAGATTTGTATTATTGATTTACGTTCAAAAGATTCAATTTTAATAGTTTTGAAAATTAATTACCGGAACTAATATTGACGTAAAGTTATAAATACGTTAAAATCACTCGTAAAATTAATGGTTGGCTCAAACGATACGATAGTATTGCAAGTCTTGGAGGTTCTTGTAAATTCCATAAAAGCGGAAACAAAAAGCAGGTACTTAAATATTTTCAAAAAAAGGCTTTAGGTTTCTTGTCTTGAAAATTTCAAAATTTCAAAACCTGTAAAGTACTTATTTTTCAAATCTATTCTTATTCTTAATCTAATTAATTGATTTGATGTTACTGATTTACGCAAAAGCTACTAAATTTATTGAAATAAGATTTGGCACATAGATACGTTATAGTCTAGATTAACACATTATATACTTTTTACCTCAAAAAATCTTTTTACACGGTCGAAATCTAAAATAAACAAAACACAATTGTCGCCCAGCCATTTTAACTTTTGCAGCAAAAATCTTTAGTAGATTGTTATTTTTTTCAGTTAAAAAGCCTTAGGTAGGATGTTGGGAACAGGAATCCCTTGAGCACAGGCCTGATTAGCCCACCCTATTACCTTATCTGCTCTTGTAAACACAGTGTGGCTATAAAATCAGCGGGAGATTTTGAAGACCGTGGTTTTTTATTGAAGTAATTCGGATATTCTGTTAGATGTTTCAATAAGCACTGCGTAATCTTAATTACTAGCTGACCCGCGCAACTTCGCTTGCGTCACATTAGAGAATGGGCAAAATCGTTTTTTAACATTTTTCACTGGTACTCTGCTCCTATTGGTCGTAGCGTGATGATATATAGCCTATAGCCTTCCTCGATAAATGGGCTATCTAACACTGAAAGAATATTTCAAATCAGGCCAGTAGTTCCTGAGATTAGCGCGTTCAAACAAACAAACAAACAAACTCTTCAGCTTATAATATTAGTATAGATAGATAGAAGCAAAAGTTAGGATGTACGTTTGTTAGTCTTTCATGAAAAACCTTCTAAGCGGAAGTTAATTTAAGTAAACTGATAACTTATAACCCGGATTAAGGCATAGGATACTCTTTACTCCAAATTTTTCTCACGTGGACGAAGTTGTGGACAGAAGTTAATATCCAATAGCCGTAAGTAATTTACAACTGTCTGTTTTTGCTGCTAAGTCAACGGGTATGTGACGGTTTAAAGTCTAAGTTTTGTATACTTCCACCACCCAACCAACCGAGCTCCTCGTGGCTTAGTGAGGAGTTCGTGGCTTAGTTAACAACAGCCGCGCGGATCGATCTCTGAGGTTAAGCAACGCTTGCCGAGGTAGATTTGTGGATGGGTGACCATCTTATACATATCGAGTTCCTCCGTGTTTCGGAAGGCACGTTAAATTGTGGGTCCCGAATGTCATTTTCGAAGATCTTTGACAGTAGTTAGAAGCTTGAAAGTCTGACAACCAGTCTTACCGAAGGGTACCGTGTTATCCCAGGTAACTGGGTTGCGGAGGTCAGATAGGCAGTCGCTCCATGTAAAACACTGGTATTCAGCTGCATCCGGTGAGACTGGAAGCCCACTCCAACATAGCTTGGAAAAAAGGCTAAGCTGATATATAATAAGAAGTGAACCGCTGGTTTACTACCCCCACCCTTACAAGGGGGTGCAACGTGGCTGAAATACAAAAGAGATGTCACGTTCTACGACGATACTGTACAGATCTTTGGCTTTATCTAAGAAAACATTACGCCAATGAAACAAAAAGATATAGACGCTCATAACTAGTTACGTTCACCGGTCGGCAAACGATTTAAGGGTTAAGCAACAACTTCGCGAACAGCCTATGGATGGGTGACCGCCTACTACCTAGTTGTATTTAAGCTGAACGTCTATGTTTCAATGAGCTCGTGAAGTAAGTACTACAGACATGTCAAAACTTTATTTGTTGTACGCTTCCGATAAAAATTCAAAAATGGTCTAAACCATTATAAAAGCAAAATATCCACCGTTTCTTTAATTTGACACATTTGCTTACAAGCCACGTGTAGGTACATTTTATGTAACAATATCGATATTACATGGCCATAGTAAAGACTGATTAATAACATTTCTAAAAGCATATTTTATAAAATGTGTTCCAAAAATGTTGCCATAAAAAATAACCAAACTCAGTAATCGAACCTAAGCTACCACTTACTTAGCAACAAACCGCTAAACTAAACAGGTAATAACATTGGGACTTATATATTTTTATTAAATTTTATACCCACGAAAGCCGTAAACATTTTATTAGTTCCAACAATCATTGTACCAAAGATTTTACTTTTATTTACAAAACAGGAAACACTAGACATGTAGAAAAACAATGAAGAAATTATTAACAATATTATTAATCTGCGTAAGCGTCGTAAAATCGTCAATATACTCTGATTTAAAACACAACGTATTAACATTTCTGCAAAGAGCTAACGACGATTATGAAATACCGACCCACTTACGAGAAATTCGACACAAACAAGAAGATGCAATAGACGCTAAACAAGCTCAAAACAAAGCCAAAATACTGAAAAAAGCAAGGAATTTCGAAGAACGATTAAACCATGGAAAAGACATTCCATCATCCAAACTGGCTGGCGATCCTAAAATCAGAAAAGAGCACTATCATATGGATGCTGTACTCAATCAACTCAAGCGACGACGGTTCCCGAGGTTGCCTGAAAGAAGGTTTAGCAAACGGCTTACATTAACCACCTTTGATAATGAATCTGATAGTACCAGTTCCAGTTTCGAGATGAAAGACTGGAAAGATGAAATCACGGAGAAATGGATGCAGAAGAAACTGGAAGCCATTAATTCAACTGGTCCTACCGCTGATGTTGTCAATATGGTGGCTGCTAGTAAGTTTGAGTTAATTTATAATAGGGAAATAAAACATTATGATCAATCTTCTCAGGATAAAACAAAAACTGTTTTAGAAAGTAAACTCAATAACATTAATGCCGATAGTTAAGACAATCACAGATAATTTTTGCAGGTTTTATTTTTTTATATTTTATTTAGATGACAACTTCCACACTAAGGATAGATCTTCTGTCGCGGAGACTTTTACAAATAATTGTTCCGTCTTAAAACGCACGACTTTTCGGCACAATGGTAGCGCTGTGGCAACCTTCACCACTGCGCCACAGAGGCAGTCTTAATTCTATTTATTTTTTAAATGACGCTAGAAAATACTTACGTTTGTTTTCTTTCAGGGCCTTGGGCTGTTCCATGCGGCGATCCAAACCAACACGACATGCCATGGGGCAACTGTATGTTACCCATGGAGTGTGACGCAGAATATCGGATCTACAGAGGAGACTACTTCTGCGGCAGAACACAATACGTATGTTGTTCTCTCAAAATAACCAACTACGATATGTACCAAGGCTTCGACCTCTCTTTCGCAGACACTAGTTTCTCAACCGATTCAGAAGAAAAGAGGGCTAGAGAAGCTGGATCGAAAGAAAATCGAAAAAGAAAAAGAAGACGCGATAGACGTAGACGTGAAAAAGAACGAAGCAGAAGGAAGCGAAGAATAAAGCGCAAAATTAAAAAGATAGTGAGAGAGATAAGAAAGATATTAAATAAAGCTTATAGAAACGGCACAGAACATCGTAAAAAACGCACGAAACTTCTAAAACGGTATATCAAAGATTTGAAACGACAGTACAGGCAGGACCGAAAGAGAGTGAGAGACTTGCATCTGAATGATATGGTGAAAATCAGTCACGATTTGCTGATAAAGATTGAGCAAGTGAGAGCTGTTAATAAGAATTTCTTGTTAAACGATACGTTTAGGGAAATTGTTATGGAAGGATCTATTAGTAGGCAAGGTGCAAGAATGCTGGCAGAAGCGTACCCAGAGTTGGAACCATATTTGAAAGGACAACTGAGACGCGACGGCGGGGGTCTGGCTGAGGTAGAAGGCGCTAATAAGGAAGATTATCTTGAATATGACATCGAGTATGGAGCGTTGTATTATTAACTAATAAAGATGAGATAACACTGTGTTTTAAAACTAATTTGCGGCAAAAAGATTTCTGATAATAATGTACCAGTCGGTTAAGTTTACAAAAAATTTGGTTTATGTATTTGTTCGTATTTCAAAAATACTACTCCCCTACCTAAAAATCGCTCTTGTGTCGCAGGGAGTTTTACGAACAGACAGACAACGGACAAAAAGTACAACCAGACCCGAAACGTCAATTAACTACTGCGCCGGCAGACAGGTCAGTTCTCAAATTTCGTATTTATAAAGAAAATTATGAAATTCGAGATGGCCCCTTAAACAAAAACACATCAATGACCAAAATAACACCAGCCTTTCATATAAGTATAGTTTTCGAAACATAAAAGACATACATAGGTACTCGTACATCAATTCAACATAGTCAAGAGCTAGCCCTAAGGTAGTAAAACGGGCCGGAATAATTCCATATCTAACGCGCAGACATGCCATTTTTATTCTTAAACTTGTCCCAAATTCACAGTTGTTTCTGCGCTTTATTTTTTGCGACTCCCAATAGCTGTGAACAAGTTTATTCCTATATTTTATCGTCGACCCAAGCAAATATAGTGTAGTACCTAACATATACGCCTCTAAATTACAAGTTTGAAGAAAACGATGTCAGATTCGAATCGATATAGCTTCTTGTAGTTACAGTATTTCACTATTTTCTTTTCAAGTATTTTAAAATGTCAAATACCCGTGTATTTGAAATTCGTGCTAAGTGTAGGATAACGCTTGCTAATATTGTAACCATATACTAATATATCTTTGCCAAAACTATCTTACCCCAGAATTTTTAGTTTCTAGATAAAAGGTTGCACTAGCGTTTCTGTTCCTTTTATTGCAAGTAGCTTCCCGCCCGCAGCTTTCCTCGCGTGAAATTTCCGAAAATCCTCTTAGTTCTCTTCCACGCTTCCTAACGAATCTTCATACGAAATTTCATCTTTCTACGCTCAGTAGTTTCGGCGGTCTATCAGTCATTTGATTACTGAGTAACGGAAGAGTTTTAATTATATTGGTAGTAGCCTCCTAGATAAAATATCAACCTAACAAATCACTTATCTAAATCAGTTCAATCATTTTAACGTAAAAGGGGGCCAAACAAACATAAGAAACAACTTCAATACAAATTTTCCAGTTCACCAACAACATTATAACAAGATTCGTGTATCAAAATGAGAAGTTGTGAAGAGAAATGTAGCCAATCCTTATGACATTAACGTCCTAGGGGCTTTGGTCTGCCTTATATACAAACTTTTGATTGAGTGACCCAACTCCGTTGCGGAACTAATAGTTTTATACGTAGAGTTAGACTTGCTGACGCAAACGGATTTGTTCGCGTGAAATTCGAGTTATATCTAGGCCAAGCGGGTGGAATATACATTTGTTTTACTAGTACTAACTACAGTAACTACTGCCCGCGATTTCCTTTGCGTTAAATGATTTACCAGGAAAAAAAAGTATTTCGTTTGTTAATTCAGGTAACCTCAAACTAACATCAAATCAACATCAAAATCGGGTCCGTACTTTTGCCATGATTAATACAAAATACAAACTTTCGCATTTATAATTATTATAACATGACGTCATATTAGATCACGGTATAAAGACTGTTGGTATGTCTTTATTAATTAGCTACGATAATATCTTCAGCAGCTATTAAATTAGATCGATATCAAGAGCAGAATTAGGGTCAGTGTATTAATCAAGAAACTACGCACACAAATTTCTTAAAAGAATTCTATAAATACACACATACTTAACATAACGCCTGTTGTACACGAAGGCGTAGAAAGAGAGAAAGAGATGCGAGTATATTGTCATATACCGGACACAGCATACTCCTATATTGAGAACTGGAGGCCGCCCGCGACTTCGACCGCGTGGAAACCTTTCCCGTGTGAATCCCGCTCCCTCAGGAACTCTGGGATAAAAAGTAGCCTATGTGTTATTCTGGGTCTTCACCTACCTATATACCAAATTTCATCGTAATCGGTTCAGTAGTATTTGCGTGAAAGAGTAACAAACATACATACATAGTTACATACATACATTCTCACAAACTTTCGCATTTATAATATTATAAGGATTAGTACGATAATGTATATAATAATTGAACAAATAAATACAAAACAATTACTGGTCAAGTCGTTAAAAGATGAACGTATGGCAAGTCAGTTTTAATCCTGTTTCGTATAACCTTTGTATAACAAGTTAAAATCGATACGAGTGTAGACGGCGAGTGTCAAGTAAGTGAACAACGTAAATCCTAGACTAACTGTACCGGCAGATAGTTTAAGAGCTTTCTGTCCGAAAATGATGCTTAAAATCTGGGTAAAGAGATACTGGTTTCCTTTTCAATACTACTTAGTAGTAGTTTGGCGCGGTTCCGCTCTCATGCAATTTGGATAATATGAGTAAATGTTTGAGGGGTTTAATCTCAAAAATCTCTAACTAAAAACTCAAAAGAATTTCCATTGAAAACTTCATTAAATTCGTTCTGGTAGTTTAACCGCAAAAATGCGACAATGTCGTTATAAAATGATGGATTACTGACTGAAAGACTATTGTAAAATCTAATAAATTAATTAATGGTTTAAGCATTCGCCTCTCGCCTAGTTTATAACAGTTCTTTAAGGTGTACAAAGATCCCAACGCGGATTTGGCCAGTGTGATGGACAGAATGAACTCAAGATCTAGCTTACTTCAGGACAAGATCAGCCCAGCAGAAGGACAGTATTCGGTAATTAAATTACTTATTTACTGGTAAACACTACTGTCTCCGAGACTATTTGGCTGGCACACTCCCAGTGCCGATGTCACACGTAGCACAGACTGATTATATCGCGGCTCGTTGCGGCCTCGTGTCGGAGTCGCCGGCCATGTTTGTACTGCACTTTGAGATTAACACACTGTTTCAAGTATAGCCGAAGTTTTGTTATTTTAGAACTCGTTGGTTAACTGTACATGTATACATACCATCTCGCTTGTTATATTCGAAGGTATAGTCAAAAGTGTGTGAAATACACCCACGTTTCACTGTTTACAATGTTAATCCCGTGTAATAGGGGGGGTAGCCCATTGCAATCGGGCACGTTGCCAAACCCTGGTTTTAAATGCTGTGATTTCCTCCGCAATCACAGCGCTTGTTGTGAAACTCAGACACGTAAAGTTAATTGGCGCTTACGTAGGTATACTAGCGAATTTAGAAAAATAGAGCTATGACTCTCCAGTCAAAGTTTTTCTGACTAAACCAAATTTCTAGCGAACACAAAACTGAAACATAATAAATTGGATCTTTGTATTTTAATTTTATACCAAAGCAAAAAATTTATATAAATATCCTAAACATCCGCTTCATATTCAATATCATAAATGAGTTCGTCGTCTGTTCTTTTGTGGTCTTTCTGAGGAATATCAGCGTCTCCAGAGCGCCTATTTGGTAACGCAGCCCACGCCTTTACTATATTAGAAGTATCCTTCGATGCTTCGAGGTCTTTAGAGAGTTTTGTAACCATTCGCAAAAACGTAGTATCTCTTCCATTTTCCGGCATGTGTTCCACCTGCTTTGCCTTATTAATCAATATTTCTTTAGGCGTTCCTATTGGCGGTATTACTGGAACTGGCCTCACTTCCTTCGGCGTACTTCCCAATACTACTTCTTTTGATAAACCATCAGCAAAATGCGGGTCTTCCATCAAATATTCCGCAAGTTCTGGGTACGAATCATTCAACATCCGCAGTCCGTCTTTAGTCAGGCTAGCTCGATTCAAGAGCTCTTTAAATGTCCCATTCATGACTTCGTTAAAATCAATCTTCTTTATATTACCAAATTTGTTTCGGACCTGATGAATCATTTTATTCACATCTCGTTGATGCAAGTTCAATATTATTTTGCGATCCATTTTAAATTGCCTCTTTAGGTCCTTTATATATTTATGAACCATGATTTCTCTCATAGGTTTTACTTTCTGGTATCCTCGGTATGTCGAAACTAATATTTTGTCGATCTGTCGTCCTATGTTTCTGATGAGTTTTTTTATTTTAGTTTTACTGATTTGTCTTTCTTTTATGCGCCTATATTTTCTTCTTGCTCTTTTTCTACGTCTCATTTCTTTGGAACCGAGTCGTTCTCTTCTCTTTTCTTCAGTATCGGAGGAACCGCTGGTTTCATCGACTGTATCGAAATCTTCGGACATGTCGTGTTGTGTTTCTTGAACAAGGCAACAGATGAATTGTGTGTATTTACAGGAGCGGTCCCCTCCGTATATACGGTATTCTGCTTCGCACTGCATAGGCAAGAGGCAGGTACCCCACGGTTGATCGTGCACGTTTGGGTCACCACAAGGTATTCCCCATGGTCCTATAACAACCAAATCGATTGAAGAAAATTGATAATAAGTTAGTTTTTGAAGTAGATAGATAGGAAATAATAAGATGTTAGCTTTTTTAATATGTGTCGAAATTTTAACTAAATCGAAATTGATAATCTTCTGCATTAGACGACGCTTTCGCGTAAAGCTGATGGCTACAGTACCTACCATAATCTATGTAAGATATAGGAGTTTTAAAACCTATCGACCTATACTTACGAGCAACGGCCATGTTCAATGTATTGCGCAGTGGTCTGCCGCCGGTACCATTAAGCAAGCTCTCTAAAACATCAGCTTTCCTCTTCTTCAAATCTTTCTGAAAATCTTCTCTCCATTGTGCCAATTCTGCGCTAGTACTACTATCTCTATAAGAATCATCATGGCTGGAATGACTGTCAAATAATTTTTCGGATCTTCGAAAACCTCGACCTTTGTGGTGAAAAGGTGTAGAATTCTTCTTCATCTCACCATCCTGAAGTTCTGATAAAACCCTGGCTGTATTTTGATTTCCATTGCCCTGTGTTTCGTATGACATTTTTGGCGCCAAATTTCCTCCTTCAGCGGAGTTACTACTTTTTAGGTTAGTATTTGATCTTCTAAATAATGATAAAATATCGTCATATTTAAACGTATTTATTAATCTAAAGTACAAAAATAATAAAACAATATGAAACTCTTTCATTTTACATCTTTGCTACATGAACTATGCAGTAAAATGTTGGAACAACTGCTTGAAATAAACGAGAAAAACTCAAATATTTATTTCAGTTGTTTTACTTGATATCAAAATAAATAGAAACTATAAAACATTTACGAGTATTTGCCAAATAAAATGCATTTACTAACTTAGGCAGTTACATTAGGTATGTTTGGGCATAACAATTTTATTTTTGTAGTAGTTGAAATCAAGTTTAGAGGCTCGTGGCTTAGTTAACAACAGCCGCGCGGATCGATATCTGAGGTCAAGCTACGATTGCCGAGGTTGTTCTGTGGATGGGTGACCATCTTATACATATCGAGTTCCTCCGTGTTTCGGAAGGCACGTTAAATCGTGGGTCCCGGCTGTCAATTTCGAAGATCTTTGACAGTCGTCAATAGTAGTCAGAAGCTTGAAAGTCTGACAACCAGTCTTACCAAGTATCGTTTTATTAACCCAGGTTGGGTTACTGGGGTACTGGGTTGTGGAGGTCAGATAGGCAGTCCCTCCATGTAAAACACTGGTATTCAGCTGCATCCGGTGAGACTGGAAGCCGACTCCAACATAGTTTGGAAAAAAGGCTAAGCTACAACAGTTGTTGAAATCAAGTTAATCTTCTAACTTATTACAGCCCAGATCAGTTTACTAATATACTTAACATATGAAGATAATTTTAATTGGTCTTTAAAGACACTGTTTTATTAAGTGACAATAAAATAATTAAATGATGATCAAATTAAAAACCTAATCAAAAAATTTCAAATTTTAAAGGGCTTTTATCAGAACAACAATATCCTATATTTAACTGCTAATGAAAATAGGATATGGTTCATGGTATAGGAATTTGGAATATAGGTGGATTTGGAACGAGAGAGTGGGAGTTGGTAAAGACTGCAGTGCGTTGGGTAGGTCGGAAATGCATGTCCAAATGATTCTATTCTATTGTCAGACTTATCCATACGTAAAGACATCCCTCTATACAATACACATATCCTTAAAAAAATAATTACAACTTAAATTAACTTATAACTTCAACTACTGCCTCTGGTTTTTCTAACCAAACTCTGTGGTCCTTTCCCTTATTGGCGGGAAAATACCTTTTAGAATTGCATGTATTGCAGGTCCATTCTATAGTCTTTGTCTTCTTACTACTTTTTACTTTCATCTTTCCAGTAACATTTTCTACCAGAACACAGCGGCATTTCTTGCATAATTGTCTTTTTATCTCAGGATGTCTGAAAGAATAAAAATAAGTTCTTGACAATTTGACAGTATGATCAATTTAAATATTGAGTGATATAGCATCGTTTTAATTTGTAAATTTGTTTGCAGTTGTACAGAACAAAATTTTTTTTTTTTTTTTTATCTAGCCTATTTCTGTGTCCCACTGCTGAGCAAAGGCCTCTCCCCTAGACTTGTAGTCAAATTCAAATTCAAATTCAAATTATTTATTGCTTACTAAGTTATATATGTATACAAAAGGATCTTATATTAGGGTAGTGACAAACTTAGTAGCCTTTTTCAGGCATTGCAATTTTTACAGGGTAGAGTAAGGTAAGTTATTTAAATTTTAACATTATGTCTAGTTTCTAGCTTCTATATAATATACACATTATTCTAAATTTATATTGCTTAAATATTATAATTGCAATTTTCATATTTTCTTATTCCTATTTCAAATTCAAATTATTTACTTAGTTATATATACAAAATGATCTTATATTAGGGTAGTGACAAACTTAGTAGCCTTTTTTAGGCATTGCAATTTTTACAAGGCATGGTAAGGTAAGTTATTTTATTATTATGTCTTAATTTTAGCTTTTATATAGCATACACATTATTCTAAATTTATTCTTAAGTATTATAAATGCAATTTTTATATTATCTTATATCTATATACTTATTAGAAGTTTGTGACTAGCTTAAAACTCTAGGTTTACATTTATGTTGCTTGCAATATTATATACTGCATTATACTACAGTAGGAAACTATACATTTTTTCTTATGACTATTATATTGTTGTATCAATACTATAGTTATATCTTATACATATTATGTTTAATTTTCAGGTACAAGGCATCAATTTCTATATTATATTTATACTTTATTATATGAGGATCTTTTTCTTTAATTTTCTCTATTTTTCTTCCTCAAAATATTCCTCTATACTATAAAAACATTTTTCTATTAGAAATAGTCTTAACTTTTTTGAAAATGGCCCTATTTTAGTTTCTTCCCTTATTTCTAATGGTAACTTATTATATATTTTAATTGCCATATAGCAAGGGCTTTGGTTGAGCATTTTTATTCTAGAGGGCGGTAGGTATAGCCGGTCTTTATGCCGGGTGTTTACATTATGTGTATCTTTTACTTTTGTAAAGTGTGTAATATTTTTAAAGACAAATAAACAAACATCTTGTATGTATATTGAAGGTAGTGTAAGTAATTTATGTTCTATGAAATAAGGTTTGCAGCTGGTTCTTTGATCTATTTTAACTATAATTCTAATACATTTCTTTTGTAATATAAATAGTTCTTGCATGTTGACACTGTTTCCCCATAGTATTATTCCATATTTTAGCCAGGAATAAGCGTAAGCGTAGTAAGCCGATAATGCTGTTTTTAAATCTGTACTACGTTTTATTTGGAATAGGGCATATGTAAATCTTGATAGTTTAGCTTTTGTGTCTTCTATGTGAGCTTTCCAGTTTATATGTGTATCTATATGTATACCTAGTAATTTAAATGTATTTACCTTTTCTAGGGGCATGCCATTGAATGTAGTATCTAATTCTAAGGGTAGTTTTTTATATGACCTGAATTCTATGATTTTAGTTTTGGTATAGTTAATTTCCAGATTATGATCTTGTAGCCACTGTGTTACTGTTTCTAAAGTATCTTGTAATATAGGGTCAGATTTGTTATTATTGTTGTATTGTATTAATATTGAGATGTCGTCTGCGAATAAAACTGGATATGCTATTTCGTGGTTTAGGATTTTTGGTAAGTCGTTTATGTATATTAAAAATAATATACATCCTAGAACACTTCCTTGCGGGATGGAACATGTCATTCTTGTTTCATTTGATCTTACCAAAGCTACCTCATTATTTATTGGATCATGACTTTCTATTTGTACTATTTGAGTTCTATTTTCTAGATAGGATTTAAACCAATCGTAACTCGGACCTCGAATTCCACAACCATATAGTTTTTGCAGAAGTATATCAAATAGGACTTTATCATATGCCTTTGTCATATCTAACAATACACCCATCACATGTTTTTTATCATTTATATGTTGAAGTGCTGTTTGAACGTATTTATACACGGCTAAAGTAGTAGACCTAGATTTACGGAAACCATTTTGACAATCATCTAGAATATTATATTTTTCCAAGAAATTGTATAATCTATTACACATAGCCTTTTCGAATACCTTTGAGAATGTTGGCAAAAGGGCTATAGGCCTATAATTACTGGGTATGCATGGGTCTCCTTTCTTGTAAATCGGTTTGACTAGAGATTTTTTTAAAGCGTCAGGGAAAATACCACTTTGGAAACTTTGATTAACTAAGAATGTTAGAGGAATTGAAAGTTCGTCTTTACATTGTTTCAGTAATGTTGGTGGAATTTCATCTAAACCGCAGCTATGTTTACTTTTTATTGAGCCTATTATATCTATTATCTCTTTTCTATCTACAGGGCGAAGGTATAGCGAGCAGGTAGGCGGGGTTATAACTGGTCGTCCTGTTACGTTGTTATTATTTTTATTTACTCCCACAGTTGCAAAATAATCATTAAATACGTTCGCTATTTGTAAAGGACAGTTTACTTTTTGGTTGTCAATATCTAATGTTATATTTTCTTGTTTTTTCTGCTTTATTTTACCTGTTTTAGTATTTATAATTTTCCACATTGTTTTTACCTTGTTATCTGACTCTTCCATTTGTTTAATATATCCTTTGGTCGCTTTGGTCGCTTGCTGCTTATATAAATGCTAATTATTTATATGAATGGATAAATATGTTGTATTCTGGTATGAAAATTTAGACCAACAATTTTAAATTTCATGTGTTGGTTTATTCAAGTCTGTTACAGCAATATTAAGGAATATTGTACTTACATTTTCAACACGTTCTTCTTAGCAACATTTATGACAAGATTTCCGTAATAAGAAGAAAGTGCGGGATTTTTTTCCGCCATCATTTTGCTGATCTAAAATTAAAAAGTTAAAATGAGTATGTGTTTATAACAAGAATGTTATTATCTTATTCTTGCATTGGATCTTACCTGATACAGATAATTTATTCGTTGGAATGAATCATTCCCTTGAACTTTCTTAGGTTTTTGCTTTTCATTCATTATTTAGTTTAATATTCGTTAACTCAGTTATTTGATTCTAAGTATAACCTCAAACAATAATATTGCAATATTATGCCAAAATTGACAATCAGCTGATACAAATTTCGTTTTGAAATCTTTGCTTTAAAGTCATCTTCTAATAGAATATTTTAATTATGCTTCATTTGGCACATTATCAATGAATTGAAAAATTTTAATGAAGCAGTCTATAGATTAGTTAGAAAAATATTTTTTTCCAGCAATGTAAAATCTCTGTATTTTTAAACGAATGCTTTCGTTCCAAATTTCCGTAACTTATATTATTATGCCATAAATACGAATGAAATATCAATATCTAATTATAGAAAGAGTAAAAGAGAAATAGCACTATGTTAAATTACTAAATTTATTGAAATCTGCTAATGTAACAGTGCTGGAAGTTGGAACACGATTCGCGTCGAGTGTCAAAATATTCGTTTGACTTTTCTTAAAAATTTCCCTGCTGGAAATCCAGAAATTGTTTTTTACAGTAAATTTGCTCGTAATTATAGATTTATAGTGCATTAAAAATAAAGCATCCGTTAGAAACTGCACTGGTGTAGTTATTATTTCGTTTTCAATAGAAATATATTGTAGTTAAGTGTTAGATGCCCTTTGTTGACCCTTTGCAATAAACTTTGTAATACAAAATGTTATCCAAAAAGCGACTATTTTTATCAAGATTAAAAATAAAAGGAAGGTCTTTTAGATACTTTGCATCTAAATCTGATGTTGGTGAAATAGAAGTTCCGTTTTCAAATGGGTAAGTTTTGAGGTTATAAATTATAGGTTATGTTTCCAGTAAGATAATATTGATAATACAGTACCGGTTTAGCTGAAAAATTACGTAAACGTTCAGTTCCCGGTAAAAGTCAATTTTTTTCTATAATCTTTGAATGCCGCTAAAATAATTTCAAAGAAACACATAACACTTTCAGGAAAAGTTGAATATCTGGTCCTAAGGCCTTATCATCTTGCATACTTTTTCCTACACTCTAACCAGTATGTGTCACAACATCTAAAGTAGTTTTTCATTAAAAACTTTTTCCCTCTGTATTTTGTAAATAATAAATACAACTCACAACAAACCTAAATAATAAAATATTTTCTTACAGTACCACACTGAACTTATCAACGGGTCGCTACGCGAGGTTCGCTGACGGAGCCTGTGTGGCCACACTCGGCAACACAAGCATAATGTCCACAGTGGTGTCTAAGGCTAAACAGAGCTCGTCCTCATTCCTTCCACTAGTGGTAGACTATAGACAAAAAGCAGCAGCTGCAGGACGAATACCTACAAACTTTTTAAGAAGAGAATTAGGTATGTATCTTTTTACATTTCAGTGTATAAGTGCAAAGTAAAAATTTATAAAAAAAAATACATGATTTGTAGAATAACTATGGAATATTTGATAAATAACGCCTTCTAACCAAGCAACTCTCATTTAAAATGAGTGCACTGGTTCCTCAACTATGTCACAAAATTTCATCCAAGTCATTTTGCCCATAAAGCATTGTAACCTTAACATACAGGCAGACTTTCTTATAAAGGTAAGAAAGTACCCATGGTCCTGTATGACAAAATGTATGGATGTGAATAAGGGGAGGGAAGTTTGTAAGGATCAAACCAAGTGGTATCCTTTGGTCTGAGCCTACCCCCAAGGAAAAAGGAGTGATATTATATATGTACCTATAATAAAATTTCTTATTCTTTCCAGGTCCCACAGAACGTGAGATCCTCACTTCCCGTTTAATAGACCGTTCTTTAAGGCCTCTCTTTCCACACAACTATCACTATGATACACAGATAGTGTGCAATATGCTAGCAGTAGATGCGGTCAATCCTCCAGAAACGGTTGCAATCAATGCTGCTAGTGCTGCATTGGCTATATCGGATGTACCGTGGAATGGACCTATAGGAGCTGTCAGGTAAGTCCATATTAATATTACTTAACACGTTTGCTGCCCCCGATGCGTATGTGCGTATTAAGAAACACACATACGCGTCGGGGGCAGCGAACATGTTAACAAAATAGAGTTCCTCAAAGCATACTTCATGTGTGATAGAGACTGTTACAAACATACAAACAATGAACACAAAGTGCAGCTAGACTAAACAAATAAATTTGTTAATCATATTTTTTTCTTTTTGTCAGAGACATGTCAGAGACAAACCCATGATAACACAATATAGGGGTAGCAGCATAGTAGCCACCTTAACATATCTTTAGCGATTATAGCCTGTATACCTTATTAGAGAGCCTTCAGCCATATATACAAGACTAGCTGACCCGCGCAACTTTGCTTGCGTCCCATAAGAGATTCTCTCTAAAATTCTTGGGTCAAAATTTTCCCAGTTTTTGTTACATTTTTTACTCGTACTCTGCTCCTATTTGTCGAAGCGTGATGATATATAGCCTATAGCCTTCCTCGATAAATGGGCTATCTAACACTGAAAGAATTTTTCAAATCGGACCAGTAGTTCCTGATATTAGCGTGTTCAAACAAACAAACAAACTCTTCAGCTTTATAATATTAGTATAGATTTGCTGCTAACAAGGGTATATAAAATTCATAATATAGAACAACTGTGACTCAAACTAAAGGCTTATGTAGACTCTATCAAATTAAAGGCTTATGTAGCTGATGGTGGACTGTTTAACATAGCTACTTTATTTTGTAAATACACAGAATTGTTAATTATTATCTGAATAAATCGAACACACCAAGGCTCTCTTAGAAGTGGTTGGTCTTTATTATATTCACCCCATATTTTCAACAGGCTAGGCCAGTTAGACAACGAAGTTATAATCAACCCGACCCGCAAAGACCTGGAGAAGTCAACCCTCAACCTGGTGGTTGCAGCAACTAGTAGGAACCTGGTTGTGATGCTGGAGGGTTTTGCCCAGGACATACTGCAGCAGGATCTGCTCAAAGCCATCAAAATAGGTACGAAAGTAAGTCTGATTTGTTATCTATACTAATATTATAAAGCTAAAGAGTTTGTTTGAACGCGCTTATCTCAGGAACGATGGGCCCGATTTGAAAAAATCCTTCAATGTTAGATAGTCCATTTATCGAAAAAGGCTATAAGCTATATATCATCACGCTGTGTCCAATAGGAGCAGAGTGCCAGTAAAAAATGTTACAAAAACGGGGAAAATTTTGACCCATTCTCTCTCAAAAAGCAAGCGAAGTTGCGCGAGTCAGCTAGTATTTGTTATTTCTGTTTGACAAATTGGGATTGTGTATGCCCTAAACTAAACTGAATTTGGCAGGAGACCTTTGCCCAGTAGTGGGTCTATAAGGTTTATAAAAATAACAGTAGATAATGAGCTAAATTAATGTCTTTGATAAGCGACATAACAGATAGAAAAGGTAACAGCAACTGTCTGAAGAAACCTGTCAGTATTTTAGTTGATACGCTAACCAATGCTTATCCATTAGCCATGAAACTAGCAATAGGGTAGTCGACTGCGTAAACGTTAATTATATTTGTAAAAGGTTCATCCAAAATGCTTATACTATATCAATTTGTTTCATTAATTAATGATGAAACTAAAATGATTATAGACTGAAACATTATTAGACGTTACGAAAATTCGAAACTGTGACGACACTATATCGTATTCCTGTAAGAAAATGTGTCTTTGACATTTCATAAAGAGTAGCTGTTTTGACTGGTAGTCAACTACCGTATTAAAAGCGTATTTAACTTCTAATATCTTACAAACAGGCACCAAGGAAGCGCAAAACATTGTCCGTGGCATAGAAAAACTTCAAAAAACGCATGGTAAGATGAAACGCGAGTATGAATCGTCGCCGCCATTACCGCAGGATATAAAAGATTCAGTCAATACACTGTCCAGTATGAAGATCAGAGAAATACTCAGGTACGTAGGCCTCTATAGCGCTGTCGGTAGTGTAACTAACCTTAATCTTGGGTTCGATTCCCGATTCGGGCAACATATTATTGATCTTTCTAATTTATATTGGAGTATTTTAAATTCCCAACCCGCACTTGGCCAGCGTGGTGGACTCAAGGCCTAACCCCTCCCTCATTACGGGAGGAGACCCTTGCCCAGCAGTGGGACATTAATGGGTTAATTTATTTATTATTTATTTTATTTTATTTTAAATTTTAGAATGGATGTAGGTAACTTGCCCGGTATATGACAATCGGCTCGCCACGTATTACATAAGACTAATATTGTAAACGGCTTAAAGCATATTATTTGTATAATAGAATACCGGAATTAACGCGACCACGCATTTTTTTTAAATACCTAATATTTGTCGCAGGTTACATTGCCGTAAAATGAGTATTCGCTATAATTTTGTTTATCTATAGTTTAAAAGTTATGAAACTACACGATTTCCGGTTTAAAATATCGATTAAGAGGAAATTATCTTTTTTGTTTCTAGTGACCACACTCACGACAAGCTATCCCGGGACAACGCGATCTCGGAACTCCGTCAAACAGTCATGAACCAGCTGAGAGACACTGAAGTGGAGTTGGGACAGTTACAAGACTGCTTCAACGACAACTTGAGACAGATATTCAGAGACATGATATTTGAGACCGACGTGCGCTGTGACGGACGACATCTGGATCAACTTAGAAATATTAGTTGTCAAGTATGTATAGATTTTTTTACGTCCGGATTATTATGGGCTTAATTAGGGGCTCAATTTAAATACATTCATACATAATGTAATGCCTGTAGGCAGAGGTATATAAAGTACACACGTTTCGCCATATACAATGTTAGTCCCATGAAAAACGGGGGCACCCCCTTATTACATGGGACTATTTCTTTTTTATACATATACCGGGCCGGCAAGTCTGGGCTACTTTTGAGAAATACTTCTATAACTGTAAACAAAGTGGGATGGTGTATGCCCAAAACTAAACTGAATTCGGCAGAGGACCTTTGCCCAGTAGTGGGTCAGTAAGGTTTATAAAAATAACAATAGATAAACCCTTTGATCAGTCATATTATAATGGATAACATCAACAACTCTGGTCAATTGCGGTTTGGAGAAACGAATAAAATAATTATATTACGCTTAAAAACTCATAATTGCTTGCCCGGCCTTCATTCCTCCTTTTATTACCTGTTCAGGTATCTCTATACGAGCCCCTCCACGGGAGCGCGGTGTTTCAACGCGGACAAACCCAGGTGCTATGCACTGTGGCGTTTGATTCACCCGACAGCGCGCTCAAGATGGACACCCTTACGATGCTCACTAGGTATGACATTAAAATTTGTTAAGAGCTAATTTCACACTTTAGAATTAAGTGTTAGATAACCTATTCGCTAGATAATGTATCACGACAACTGTCATAATGAGACTGAGTGTTTCCAGGGGTATTGAAATCAGACCTTCATTTTATAACTGTCTAAAAAGTACTCGCCTGATTCGGGATTCAAACCCGTGAACTCGTGATCAGCAGTCGGTTACACTACAGACCGCGCCAGAGGCCCTGTGTTGACAAAGGCGGATAGGGGACTTCAAACACCGTAATTAAACGATACATATTATTATGTCTGTTTCACCTTTCACCAACCTTTTTAGCGTCTCTTCCGTTGCACTTTAAAGCGCAATACACATTGAGCCCGCCGGGCCGCCGACATATGTCGGCAACTTTTTGTTGGCGGTATAGTTGGCGGCTTCACTTATTACAAGTCGGAAAATTTGGTCGGCGGCTTGAGATAAGAAATTTATTTGGCAGTCAGTGATTGCTCCGTGTCGATAAAGGTTGTGTGGTTGTGCGATATAATTTTGATGGTGTATCTTCGATAATTCAGTAAATAGAAACAATTTTAAAAATGGACGATGGCAGTGATCTGTTGATAGCAGCTTGTGGAATGTCACTACAGGTCGAGCGTCGCCGGGCAATTGAGTGCAGGCGTACTCAAGCCGCCAACATGTCGGCGGGTAACACGCGCAGACGCATGTTGCCGACATGATTCTTTTCGTACAGGCCGCTGGGTTGTGTCGCCGGGCTTTGTCGGCGGCCCGGCGGGCTCAATGTGTATTGCGCTTTAGGGTTATCTTTTAAGCTGTATTTTTTTCCTAGTGGTATAAAAGAGAAGAGTTTCTTCCTGCACTACGAGTTCCCGTCGTACGCCACGGGCGAGGTGGGGCGCGGCGGGCCGGCGGGGCGGCGCGAGGCGGGCCACGGCGCGCTGGCCGAGCGCGGCCTGCTGCCCGTCGTGCCGGTACAACCTTACACTGTGCGCCTCACCGCCGAGGTGCTCGAGTCTAATGGTACCTGGAACACTTTTAACTTAAGAGTTTTTAACCGAGGAGGGACGAGGAGGGCCTTCTTATAGTCCGACTTATTGGTTGAGAGCCTAGGCTTGGACGAGACTTGGACAATCTAATAAATATTAAGCAGGCCACTGTCAGATGTAAAAGTCTATGTATCACTGATATTCTAAATTCTGTTTTTTGTATACCTTTGCCAGCTGAGAACCTTGCATACTTGGATCTACTAAGATGTTGAACTATAATTTGTGTGTATTTTATGTTTGTCGTTTATTTTTTATTGGGTGAACTGATTATGGTGATTGTTTTTTTTTTTATTTGAAAGCTGAGTCTTACCATATAATCTCATTTTATGAAATATCCTTAAAAATGCGCAATTTTTTCTAAATTGATGATGTTTGTTGTAACTATGTTTGCATGGTGGTGCTAATAAAGTAAAGTAACTGCTAGATTTCGGCAGATGTAAAAATAGTAATTAGATTATAAATTGACTAAAAAGCAAGATGATAACAGTGCAATTTTGTTTTAGAATATTTTACCATCACATCGTTAAATAGATTAATAATTTTAAATTTTTCAGGGTCCAGTTCAATGGCGTCAGTATGTGGTGGGTCCTTGGCCCTATTAGACGCGGGGGTGCAGTTATCCGCCCCCGCCGCAGGGGTGGCCATAGGACTAGTGTCCCGACATGACGAACAAGGCCAAATGAATGACTACAGGATACTGACTGATTTGTTAGTGAGTTGTACTTTGTGTTCATATGTTGTAGACACTAGGCAAATAATGTTGACTGTATTACTTACTAGCTGACCCGCACAGCTCCGCTCAAACTTCCTTGTCTTTATTTAGTACCGCGCATTTTCAAATTTATTAACCTTTTACACGTTCTCTGGACTTCCACAAATAATTCAAGACCAAAATTAGCCAAATCGGTCCAGCCGTTCTCGAGTTTTAGCGAGACTAACGAACAGTAATATTTTTTTATATATATAGATAAACGGCGTGTAAGCTTTAGTTAGTTATACAGAGTATTTTACTCATGTACGGTTTAAAAAATTGTAGGTGACAAAATTTTGTCAACTCGATGTTAATTGGTAAGGTAGATATCAATGACGATATCATCCTGGCCGATATTCAGCTACGGCGGTCAGTTTCATTGAAATCAGCCAGTGGAGCAGAACTTTGTTTACTTTGTCCAAGTGTTTGCACAATACACAAGTACAGGATTCAGGCGCAGGACCGAGCTTTACGTGCTCTCCGAGGCACGAAGGTATACTACTATACCTCAACATCCTATCTCCGGACAATTCAATAAGCATATTTTGACAATATTTTTGACTCCAGTCTCGAACTAGGATTCAAATCCCGAGTCGGGCCAAATTTTCTTTGAAACTACCCTATAAGGCAATAATAACCATTTTTTTGTCAATTATTATCAATCATATGAGTCAATATGATGAGCAAAAATTTTAATAACCAAAAAATTGACACTAAACTGTATATTTTGTACCCAGGGTATAGAAGATTACATGGGAGACATGGACTTCAAGGTAGCGGGTACAAAGAAAGGTATAACCGCGCTTCAAGCAGATGTCAAAGTGCCGGGTCTACCTCTCAAGGTGGTTATGGAGTCGATACAGAAGGCATGCGACGCTAAATGCAAGATTATTGATATTATGAACCAGTGTATTGATAAACCTAGGTAAGTACCATTCTATACTGATGTTATTTTGAGATATAATAATATAATATAATATCATTGGACAACTCACACACGGTTATTTGATTCCAAACTAAGCAGAGCTTGTATTATGGTAATCCCGGGTGGGATTCGAACTCGCCACACGCGGCGCTGCGGCTATTGCGGCGAGGTGACCACTTTAACCACTGCGCCAAACGTGCAGTTGTTAATTTGTTTGTTACGTTTTGATAGCGAACTTCTGAACTGATTTCGATAAAATTTGCCAAAGAGATAGTTCAAAACCGAAATCCACATTTAGAAGCTATTCAAATCAATTGAAGATTACTTCAAAAACAATCTCTAAATATGATTTTTTAATTAAATAACACGTGAGTAGTCTGTCGCTCTTTGCAGTCCTGTTATTGTTTGTTAGTGACATGTTAACAAATTATTAAACATTTCTTTCAAATTACCTATCAACTATTCACAGTGCATTATGATTAATTATAATGGTTTTAGTCTGCTGATATTTTATAACTATAAAAAAAATCTAAAAAGACTTTACAATACTGTAATCAGGCATCTTTTTTGGAACAACGTCTGTCAATTTTCGCTAGATATAAATAATATGTTATGTTTACAGACAAGGCCACAAGGAAAATATGCCAGTCATTGAAGAGTTGGAAGTAGAGGCTCACAAGCGGTCCAAACTGCTCGGCCACGGCGGCTCCAATCTTAAAAAGTTGTATGTGGAAACTGGTGTACAGGTATGAGAATTTTTTGTTGAGATAAAGTTACACTCTGTGTATAAAACCCCTTTACTTCTACTCGCCCTATATCTCACCCCCTTGTACTGTAATTTTTCCTTAAATCATACACCTAAATTAACCCTCTCTTACTGTTTTGGATGTGGGGGTCTTCTTAAGTATGGACCTCAAGCAGACCCCAAAACAGTGACGTGTGGTCAATTGAGTTTTTATTTAAATACCCAAAGCCGTTTACCTACTACTATCGAAAAAATTTATACGAATAAGTATTTTAAGTGGCCCTAGGTGGCCTAGTGCAATAAACATTTTCTTCAAGTCATTAAATTCCACGTAGCTCTCTTGGTTTCGAAGTATAATTCTTGCTTTTTTAGTCAAGAAACCGATTACTGTGTAAAAAAAAACTGTACGTAACTTTATTTAAAAAATAAAATGTTCTATTTTAATTTCTAGGTAACTCCAATAGACGAGGTGAAGTACAGCGTGTTCGCGCCGTCCCAGTCGGCCATGGAGGAGGCGCGCGCGCGCATCTCGTCGTGGCTGTCGGCCGAGCGCGCGCCCGACCTGGAGTTCGGCGCCGTGTACCGCGCGCGGGTCGTGGAGGTGCGCGACATCGGCGTGCTCGTCACTCTGTACCCGGGGATGGCACCCGCGCTCGTGCATAACTCACAGTTGGATCATAGAAAGGTCAGTATGTCTATACAATATACTTAATATGAAAAAAGAGAGCTGTAAAGTTTGCTTTGAACGCGCTAATCTTGAGAACTAGGGATTCGGATTTATAAATTCTTATTGTGTTAAGTGGTATATTTATGGAGGGAAGCTATAGGCTGTATAACATGACACTGTGACTCGAAGAAGTGGAGCGGCTTTAAAAATCATGTGAAAAGAGGAAAACTAAAAATCACGTGGACAAAGTTGTGGGTTGTACTTTAATAACCGCGACGACGTTGGAACCGTAATGCTCAGGATCACGCCGCTGAAAATGCATGAGTGGGCATGGGTTCTGTTCTTCAATAGGTTACTTGACTGAATACCCTAATATATGCCCCGAGTCTAGTTGTAAAGTACAACTTTGTATTTTTTTTTTGTTAGCCTGTAATGTCCCACTGCTGGGCAAAGACAAGTTTGTATTACTACAAATAAAATATTATCACATTCAGATCTGGCCATACTTTGTACATTGATACTATTTTTATAAAAGTATAGCCTGAAATACAACCTTTTATTTCCAGATAATGCATCCATCGGTGCTAGGTTTAGACGTGGGCTCGGAGCTGCAAGTGAAATACTTCGGTCGCGACCCGGTGTCGGGTCAAGCTCGACTTTCCCGCAAAGTGCTGACGTCACCACCGCCCGCGCACGTTCGGAAACTTGATAAAAGCTAACTCCTGTGATAATAGTGTTATGTGTGAAGTTTATGAAGCAATAAGAACGTGCGAGATGGAAATATTCTTCTGTTAAATACACGGACTACATTGACTGCCTCTGTGGTGTGGTTGTGTATCCGACTGCTGACCATGCGGTCTCAGGTTAGATTCCTAGGTCAGACAGAATAGTATTCGTCTTTTCTAATTTACATAAATTCGCGCCAGAGGACGCTACTTTCTTAGCTTCATCACCATTCATACTTCTTGTCTTTTCTCAATTGTATTTGACTTATCAATAAGCTCCATATCAAGGCATAAGGCCCACTATTACATAAGCGTTTTAATGGCTTATTTCATACACTTCTGTCTCCACTTCCAGGTAGGCGTGATGTTATGTATGTATTACTTGTCTATGTCAAGACATAAAAATAACTTCAAGTACTTGGAAAAATAGTTCTATAAATCGCAGACAAATAATTTTAACTTTTAAACTCTCGCGTTGTATGTTTAATGTATAATAGAATACGGGAATTAACGCGAACACGCATTTTACCTTAATAGCGACGACGTTCGAACCGTAATGCTCAGGATCACGCCGCTGAAAATGCGTGAGAGGCAAATGCGTGCTCGCGTTAATTCCCGTATTCTATTATAGGCGCTGTCTCCACGGGCGAGAGAATCGCGACGAGTCCGCCCTTTTATCGTCGGACAATCTCCACAAACGAGCGATAATTCCGCCGCGTATCGTCGCGAGTCGTAACGGAATCGCAGAGATTCCGCGGCGACTCGTAACGGTATCTCCGCGTTTTCCTTATTTAAAAAGCTTCTCGAAACAAGAGGCAACATTGAAAATAAATGACACTGCATTTGACAGCGCGCTCGCTGCGCGCTCGTCGCGATCGCGCGGCGGACCCGCTGCTTGTCGCGGCCGACTAGCGACGATGTATTGACGTTTCGCACGCTCGTTGCCACTCGTCGTATCGCGGCGATATTATCGCCGTGTGGAGACGGTTCCATAGAGAGTGTATAGAAATACGTGGCACGACGATAATATCGCCGCGATTCTCTCGCTCGTGGAGACAGCGCCTTACAGATAATTTTAGTTGTGTATTATTGGAAGAATAGTTCCTTCGCACATTTTTGTTAAAGTTGTGGAGAACAACTGAACTGTGTATGTATGTTGATGTATTTTGATACTTATTCTATAGTATTACTACCACTCATAAATTAGGGTTGCCAACAACGTTTTTCATGGCATACATCTTAGGTTGCCTGCAGTAAAATAGCAGTGTTGTTTTTCAGGCCAGTGAATTTTGTAGTCTAGTTTTATTTACAAACACACTTTTAGAATGTATGTAGCTTTGTCAATAAGGTTAAATTTGTTACTTTACTACTACTTACGTCTCTGTTTTTAAGTTTCTGCATATTTTAGTATCCTATAGTACTGTTTTTTACCTGAGAAGTTGGCAACTTTAACATACAACAACATTAAATATGTTCTTTTTATTATGAGCTGCAAAAATAATGATTAAATATCCAGTATTAAATGAATACGTAAACCATTAAAATGGCAGCAAAAGAGTTTTTAGTGTATGAAGCAAGAATGTTTAGTTAATTGTTATGTATTATTTCATTTTTCTAGTTTAATTACGTTGACTGCCAAAAATTGTAAATAAATAGTTAATATTATACTAGTTTTGTTTTATTTAAAACTTCTTTTGTTCATACCTAATTTTTTTGGAGATGTAGAACGTAGAATTCGACATAAGCGAAATTTTACATTTATTAGTATTGTGTTACACCTAAAGTTATTAAGGAGCGTCTTGCAAGATAGTCGCGGCGAATTTAGCCCTTTTAAGAGAGATAAGGTCAAAGATGAATCAAGAATTCCCACATTTTCTTATACAAGGACATGTTACAAATAAAACAAACAATCTCTTTAATTGTATATTGAAAGAAATAATCTGTACATTCTATGAAAATATTGTATCACAAAAGGACGTTTCATTGAAGGCACTACATTGCTTCAACTGCGGACCACCGCTGCCGTTTAACCGACAAAAATATACACGTATATAAATATCTTTACATTAACTCGACGGCCCAACAGTCACTTACACACTACAACAAAGTGATTGTCAAAAAATAAAGAAATAACAGTACTCCTTAAGATAATCGATTAAATAAGTAAAAATATCGATACAAAAAAAAACAATTCATATGTCAAGTTCACATTAATACTTGCAGTCTTTGATTTCGTTGTGACTACAGCATTAAATTAACATTAATTAAATAATATATTATTTATTACACATCTTCAAACTATTTACAAATATTCGATGAAAAATATAAATATATTCTTTTAATTCGATTAGGAATGCCCTGCGCAGAGCGAAGTAACTAGAGATACCTAACACCGTGCTAGATAAAGTGTGGCAACACTGGCGTTATAGACCAACTGCGGTTAATTCCCGAAATTGAAAGGACGATTTTTGTCATACAAAGTAAAGATTAGAAAAAGCTTGTAAATCAACCAAATAAATCACAACTAGTGTTGATAAATAACTATTGTTGACAGATTTAAACGAGCTCTTTCCAATCCTTAGGACTTTTCCAGCCGTAGACTAATTAAAACAAACTTACTAACTCTTATAAATATGTGTCTATGGTCATGAAAAAGTCCATAAAACCGTCCTTTAACTAAATAATACATAAAGGTTAGTATTAAATACGTTTTCATACACAAACTAGAGAATTATTACTAAAATAACTTCGGAAATTAACCGCAGCCATTGAAACAAGAGTTGTGAAAACGCACTTACGTTTTGACAACTATATTTTGGTCATTATTATATTATCATATAGTTTCATACACGATATAACTCTGGAGATGCAATCAGTATCTTCTTGCGAGCTAAAAACTGCAGTTATAGAAAATTTCTTTATAAAAAAAATTTTTCAATACCCATTTTATAATAATATGCAATAGCCGGGTCCCGGATCTCTCTTTTGTCTCTTTTCTTCCAGATCAAAATGAGCGTGACCGAGGTATTGCCTCGTCTGCTCACTCATACCCGATTTCTGAGGCACATTTAGCGGTAGTCTATCTATTCAATAGCCTTTGCATTAAAAATAAACCACTGCTAAATGTATCTCAGATACCTTGGATAAGTCGGGACCCGGCTAATTGATAAGTAATCATATTTCTACTACAAAGATATGACAATATAATAATGAAATCACTGTTATTTGTAATTAAATCAATTAATAATAATAATCAACGTTTATTGAGATCAGTTGGTATACCAGGGTTGCCAGTGACATGCGAGTGCGTAAAGCCACGATAGTCAAATGAAAACTTAAACGACAATTTGAAATATTATGCAAAAAATATACCAAGTACAATATTTTTAATGGCAATACTTAGACTTGGCGCGTTTCAGGTACGCGTTTGTAACATGCGTAGTTTATTTTTATTACGTTTTTTAAATTATTTTCAGGATAAGGAATTGTACTGATTGATGAATGAACAGTATATAAAATAATTTTATAAGTACGTATATAATCTCGGTATTAAATGTCTTACTTAATAAACGTAGTTTAAGCTCTGATTAGTTATAAAGAAAAGATTTTGACTCATATACAGTTTCAAAATTGAAAGTGACAAAACACTGTATAACTTATCGGAGCTTACACGACGTTTATTACTAAGACAATTAAAGTTTACATACATTATAGATTGACGTCTTTATTCCTTCAATGATTCAGTAGAAGTTTCTATATGAATATTTAATTAAATCGAAGAAATGTCTTAAATATCAGTCAGTACAATTCCTTTCCCAATCCTCCCTTAGTCACTAAATCGGCAATCTTATTATTAGAGAGGCAACATTTAAGTTAAACTTATTCAATGGCAAGACTTTCGAATGTTAGTTAATGAGGGTAGTTTCACAACAAATTTGTCGCTAAACAGTTGCCTTTAAAAGCGAATATTTTCTAAAATGAAGTCGGGGTTTAAAGGGACCTATTTATAAAAAATATTTGCATTCAAAAGCGACTATTTATATTTAAAAAATCGCAACTTTTCAAAAAATTCAAAGCGATTTTTCTGCGACAAAATTGTCGTACTACCCTTAGCCTCGTTTTGCCGCGAAAATAGTCGTTATTTTGTCATCGAAATGCACATTAACCATGGATGAGTATTTTTAAATTTTCGAGTTCATTTTTTTTGGTGATAAACTTAATAATGTTTTTTTAAATAAATTAAAAAATCACTTTCGGATGACAGTCGAAGAAACTTTAAGGCTTTCACGTCGACAACTGGATAAATTGATTCGATTGTGTTGATGTTAATTCAATGATATTGTACGCATGTTTTTACAAGTATGTAATGAATACAAATTGACTATATTTTTTTTTATTATTTGGGAATAAAAAAGGAAGGTATTTGACGAGAATAGAGCTAGAAAGGCCTATAAAATTAAGTGATCCGTAGCTAATCCAAAGTTACTCCCTAAGTTAAGTTTACTCCCGACAGAATCGAATCCGATTGAATGAGATTCGACCTATATCACACATGGTTTAAAACAATCTTAATCAAACTATACTTGACATCATAGTACAATATCATTGAATTAACTTAAAGTATAAATCAGTTTGACGAAAGCCTATAAATACATATCTGGTTAATAATATCGTTTCGTAAACTCATTGTAATCAAGGCACTAGGCGCGTAAGGCACTTTCTCGATCCTTTAATAAATATTTTAACAGACCCCCTTATCAAAAAATATAGTTTCATAGTGTGAATCAGATTTTTTAGAACAATACCAATAAATAAAAAATACAATTGTCTATCTAAATGTGATGCTAATGCCATCTATGATTAACAAAAGTAAGCTGCCACACCTAAATCACTAACTACCCACGTTTTCAAAAATAATCTCTTTAATGAACGCAATATTGTTTTTACTGAAAATTATCTTTTACTGATATAAAACTTTATTGAATCCGATTTAATCGAATTTTACTTTACAATATCTCCAAAGGATTGTCAACAACGATACTGAATGTCAAAATTTCCATATTTTTGTCAACTAAATGTATAGAAATATCTTCTTATATCATTAATAGCTTATAGAAGTGTCAGTTTTAATCTTTACTTAGTTTTAGAAGATCTGGTCGTCACTACTAATGGACGTTTGGTCGATCGACACAAAACTTAGCGATACTTAACTTTTCCGAATTTCGAGCTTTTTAACTCGTTTTCCAGTAATACCAAAAGTAATTCTTAGATATAGATATAAACAACGACTATGCAAAAAAAAATACCAACTTTTACTCAACTTTTTTTCAACTACCCGCATTTCAAAAAAAATCTGATTCACACTGTTATAAGTTTCTCTTACTGGCTAAGTCCGAAGATCTTGAGCGCGTTGAACGCGGTGGCGAGGGCCACGTCCTCGGGGCTCCGGCCCAGGAACCCTGCCACCAGCTCCACGATTGCTGGCAGAGCACACGGCTCGTTACGTTGGAAAGTGCAGTATCTGTTCACGAAGTTCATTGATCTGGAAAACGATACATTATTATTTAATATCGGCAAGATTCTGCTATCCATACTAATATTATAAATGCGAAAGTAACTCTGTCTGTCTATCTGTCTGTCTGCTACTCAATCACGCCTAAACTACTGAACCAATTTGCATGAAATTTGGTATGGAGATATTTTGATACCCGAGAAAGGACATAGGCTATATATCACCACGCTACGACCAAAAGGAGCAGAGTACCAGTCATTAATGTTACAAAAACGAGGAAAAATTTCACCCATTCTCTCTTATTGGACGCAAGCGAAGTTGCGCGGGTCAGCTAGTATTTCATAAAAACAAGCCAACTGTGCAGGACAGTTTTATATTATTTTAAAGGCAATTCTTGCACTAAGAATTGCTCTCGTGTCGCGGGGACTTTTACAAACATAGGAACAAAGTACAACCAGACTCGAAACAATTATGTATTGGTCCATGTAGGAATCGAACCCACGACCTCTCAATGCACTGGTAGTGGCGTGGTGACCACCTTAACTACTGCGCCACAATCCAACCGTTTATCGATGGATTGATTGCTGTGTGTAAGTACATAATAATCAGGTAATCTGAATTCTGACAGTTGTTTTCACACAATTTCTATCACTTTAGGCAGTGAAATTATCTGGCATTTATTAATAAGCTTTCACAGCTCATGAATAACTGGTCCATACAATTATTATTACATACAATAAAATAACAAGTAGTCCATATTTATATAAGTATTATCTCGTTATATCTTATCATGTTATCATAGCGCCCTAATAAATTCGGCTTAAGTAAGACTAACGTTATCGTGATATCCTGTATTATCTGTTATTGAGATAAGAATATCTGTCTATATTTATAATAAAATATAGAACAGAGGTACTTATTTACTTTTTTTAATGCAATAATAAGAAGAAATAATAATGTGTCCTTCTAGCCGCCTAGCCTTTTTCAGTTTTCAGGACTTAATTTACAGTGTCTAAGTGTATGCTCAGTACACAGGTACACTCTCTATTCCTTCACTCTTATAGCCCGCTGGGACGGATAACTTACACGACCAACGAGACGGTCAGGCGTAGAACCAACGGCTATAGATTTGTTTAAAAATCAGCCCAGCTCGAATTGGAGGTAAAACATTGAACTCGTGCACAGCCGCGCGGGTCAGCTAGTATAAACAACGCTGCTACCATTGCGTCGGAAGGTCATGTCTCCGAATCCCACACGGAACAATATTTGAGCGATCCACAATTAGTTTCGGCTCTGGTTGTACATTGTGTCCATTGTTTGTATGTTTGTAAAAGTCCCCGCGACACAAGAGCAATTCTTGTGCGGGTAAAATAAAAAACAAAATAAAAATGCCAACTCACCTCTCAGTCAAAGAGTCTTTAACATGCAGCGGCAATTTCGAGGCCCGCATATTCGGATACATGAACGGCGAATCAGTTTCTACCAGCAACTTATCCAGGGGCAGCAATCTTTCAGATAACAACCTTCTAATCCCTCCATCGGACTTGTCTTTACATATATAACCCGTGATACCGAGGTAAAACCCTTTTTCAATGTATTTTAAACCCTGTTCCACAGAACCGGTGAAGGAATGAATGACCACAGCCGGTAAGCGTGTGCCAAATTCGTCGAGTATTTTAATTAAATCATCTTGCGCTTCTTTTTCGTGGACGAATAGTGGTTTGCGGAGTTCACATGCCATTTCGACCTGGAAACAAAAAGATATATAATTGTATAGCGTGTATCTTTTTGTAAAAGCTGGCAGAAAAATGGTAAAACATTTGCGCTACAGTCTAAAAAGTAAGTAGAGAGCCCCGTATGCAAAGTGGCGAAAATAACAAAATTTTGAACTTCAAGGAGCATTTCTACTTATTTTTGGGCAATAGCTTAGCTAGTCAGATAAATATCCCTTGTCGCGAACGTTCCATAGATGGGACGCTGAGTAAGATTTAAGTTGCACGTCTTCGGATGCGTTAAGAGTCGGTCCCATTTATCAATAAGATATCTAGCAGCAATCCATGTCAGAGGCCTAAAGGCGGGTTGAACTACTTTGAGTCAAGTAACTCGTAATATGAACGAAAGTAAAGAATGTTAGGAACCGTTCTTAAAAATAATTTTGTTTTTAGTAGCTTATTAGAAAGTATATTTAGAGCGGTTTGTTAATTAATTAATTAATGCACTAAGTAAAGTAGACAGTAGTCTAGACGTATTTCGAGATAGTACTGCAAAATATTTACGTTTAATTGTTTTCAGTTTTGAAATATTTGTGGCACAGTGTATTTTTGACACACATACTTACAGTTACAACCGTTACAGAGAGATTAATGAGCAGACGGAAGTTTTTATTTGGGTAAACTAATATGGATGTAAAAGGTTGCCTTTAAAATATGACGAACTAGCTGACCCGCGCAACTTCGCTTGCGTCCCATAAGAGAGAATGGGTGAAATTTTTCCCCGTTTTTGTTACATTTTTTACTGGTACTCTGCTCCTTTTGGTCGTAGCGTGATGATATATAGCCTTTGTCCTATCTCGGGTATCAAAGTATCTCCATACCAAATTTCATGCAAATTGGTTCAGTAGTTTAGGCGTGATTGAGTAGCAGACACAGACAGACAGACAGAGTTACTTTCGCATTTATCATATTAGTATGGATGTATTTTTTGTACACCCAAAAGATCTTAGTAGAAACCAATTCAAGAAATATATTTCAAAAGGAAATCTGCATAATGCATACCTAACAGTCCTATTATATTGGGAGTATCTACGTAAATGGCGAATCGGGAGTGTTTACCCAAAACATTTCATAACCTCTGCTTAAACATAGGGGTCCCGATAAAAATACCTTCAAACTAACATTGGTAGCGAAACGAAGCTGTACTTTATACACCTGCTCTGCCTACACCTTCAGGTATAAAAAGCGCAATAAAGAACCCTTATCATCATGGCTTAGCCTTTCTTCCAAACTATGTTGGAGTCGGCTTCCAGTCTCACCGGATGCAGCTGAATACCAGTGTTTTACATGGAGCGACTGTCTATCTGACCTCCACAACCCAGTTACCTGGGTTATAACACGATACCCTTCGATAAGACTGGTTGTCAGACTTTCAAGCTTCGGACTACTGTTAAAGACTGTCATACTGTGACTGTGACTGTGAATAAAGAACCTTTATACTTACACAAATTTATCATACAAATGATCCCCCTGAACTACCCACTTGTATTAAATTACGTTATAATTACAGTTCCTATTGAATATAAGGTATAGTTTATAAGTCACATTTATATTTTTTTGTATGTTGTTTCTATGTTACTTACATATAAATGTTGTGCATGTCTATAATTGGCGTGAGCACAAGACTTTTATATTTTTGTATACTTTTGTGTTTATGCTGTCGATATGTCAAATCCATACTATCTATACTAATATAATAAAGCTGAAGAGTTTGTTTGTTTGTTTGTTTGTTTGTTTGAACGCGCTAATCTCAGGAACTACTGGTCCGATTTGAAAAATTCTTTCAGTGTTAGATAGCCCATTTATCGAGGAAGGCTATAGGCTATATAACATCACGCTACGGTCATGAGGAGCGGAGAAGCAACGAAAAATGTTACAAAAACGGGGAAAATTTTGACCCATTCTCTTAGGTGACGCAAGCGAAGTTGCGCGGGTCAGCTAGTAATATTATAAATGCGAAAGTAACTCTGTCTGTCTGTCTGCTACTCAATCACGCCTAAACTACTGAACCAAATTGCATGAAATTTGGTATGGAGATACTTTGATACCCGAGAAAGGACATAGGCTATATATCATCACGCTATGACCAAAAGGAGCATAGTACCAGTAAAAAATGTAACAAAAACGGGGAAAAATTTCACCCATTCTCTCTTATTGGACGCAAGCGAAGTTGCGCGGGTCAGCTAGTAAATAAATAAACCCTTCAAGGAATCATCAACAATGTTTGAACAAAGTGAAGGGACGTACAATTTCCCCACACAGCTATTGTTATCACAATTAACGTTATGTACCGCAGTTTAAGTTAATTATAGCGCTAATTAGTAACGCGTTGGCGGCCATAATGCGTTGCCAAATGTACCTAATGTGTGCAACTATACGATTACTGTTCCTAGCTTTACATTGTCAGGTTTTTAATTTCGTGTAACTAATCTTTATATATATAATTCTTCTGTAAGTGTGTATGTCACTGAACTTCTCTTAAACGACTGGACCGATTTTGATGATTTTTTTTGTGTGTGTTCAAGGGGATCTGAGAATGGTTTAGATTCACAATTTTGTCCGCTAGACAATGTTTTTTTAATTAATTTTTAATTTATTAGACAGGAAAACGTTTGTCGGGTCCGCTAGTTATTTTATAAAACTCTAGCGACTTGATCCGCGTGAAAAGATTTCCCAGGGGTAAAAAGTCTTATGTGTCAATCGGTGATAAATTCACCGTGTATATTTCGTTAAAATACGTTCAGTAGGTTGCGTATGAGTACCAAACGTACAATCATACAAATATACATACATTTATATTGTTCAAATTTTCTCATTTACAATTAATTTTCATTAGGTCTAGCAGCCCGGCCGGGTTAACTTTACCAAATTATACTCTTTCCTTCCTCGGGAATACTTTGATATGCCTCAAATCGTAGTACATAGAAAAGGGAGTTATAAAGAAAAATCTTTTTTTTTACATTATCAAACTAATAAGAATTTCTGTTTTTACCATGGTTACTTGTTAGATATCAAAATAAGATCATTTTGTTATACAGTTTTCCAAAAAACGTATAGTGAAGCGATCAAATATCCACAGCTTCGGTGTAAACGTTCAGCGATGGCCGTCAAACGGTCTGGAGCGAGCTATAATTAGCACAGCGTTACTGCCAGTCCTTTGATCAACATAACGAAACGAGATGTTTCCGTGTTACGTTGTTTAAGAGCAGATCTCGAGATTAAGATGTTAATATACCGTTTTATCTTGACTTTCACTAAAAGGAGGAAAATTTTAGTTGTTTTAATTGATATTGTGCTTGGACAGCGTATTAGCTCGGCTTGACTTTTGCCTTGCTATGCCTTGGGCTCTTTTCGCGAGGCATCACAGGATTTTTTTACAGTTGGGTAGGCACCCAAGACAAACAGCAAGCTGACCGTAGCACATTTATAGTGTTACAAAATGGCCTTGATATCCGGAAATATACCGGAATCTATACGATTGCCTGCAGCCAGTAATGACAGATTTAAGTCCCGGTTTTCGTACATATACACTATTGACCCGAAAATTTTAACAACTTGAATATCATAACATCTATCTATACTACAACTGATTTTTTTGAATGAAAAAATGTTTGAGTCAGCCCGGGACCACGGCGAGTGCAACCTGCGCCGAAACGTTAGGCATTTTAAGGTAAAATGCGTGTTCGCGTTAATTCCCGTATTCTATTATACATTAATTGATTTGTTATCCACACTAAAATGATAAATACGAAATTCTGTTTGTCTGTTACGCTTTTACTGCTAAACTGCTTCAACTATTTTGTGTATAAAAAAGAAGGGAGACAGTTGACAACCTGGGACCATAGAATTTTTTTTTCAAAAATCACCCTACTTCTTCTTCATCAGAATCTTCGAACCTGTATAACTCGGTTCAAAGCGACCTTACCGGTTTCGTGCCATACTAACTATTGCTTCAAATGGCTAGGTCTATCGATACATGCCACTTTTTTTTGTTGGCCGGCACTTTGAAAAAAGGCCCAAAATGGATGATCTCCTTTAAAACGCGTAAGCCGCGCGTGTCAGCTAGTTTTGTAATAATGCTACTTCCCACGGTATTGACATTGCTTAAGGTACAAGTTCAATGCCATGGTCATTGCAGATCACTAACGATTAGAATTGCAAAATACTGTGACGATTTTTGTGACTCCATCGCAATACTGGTCGAATTTTAAGTTCAGTACTTGCCCTTCTTATTCAAACTAATATCCTACTAATATTATAAATGCGAAAGTTTGTAAGTGTGAATGGATGGATATGATACATTTGTTACTCTTTCACGAAAAAACGACTGCAGGCATTTTAACGAAATGTAGTGCACATTTCGATTTTATACCACCATCGACTACCGACAACCGGCTAGCCATCGAAAAAATTGTATCAAAATCTGAACAGTGCCTCTGACGGGCGTCGTACGAACTGTTTTGGCAGTACATTTTAAATGTCAAACTTTCGATTTTCGATAGTTCCAAATGTAGAGAATCGCGTTACTGATAGCTGAATAATTAATTATATAGGTTACTTTTTACGCCGCAGGATATTTCACGCGGGCGTCTCGGGCATAAGGTAGCACATACTGGATATAAAATGTTCAAAGGTCAATTGTCTACTTTAAACTGCGTTGTCTGTTGTCCTATCAATATGTGGACAATCATGATAACATGCGGACAAATTGGACAATGGACAGATGCGGGCGGATGAATAGCTTAGCTCAAGGAGTGATGCGCTGGAGTAATGCGTTCGAATAAAGTCATAGTCAGGTATAAAACGCTTTATACGGTATGACAAGATATATGGATGTAAATGAGGCAAGGAAAGTTTTTCAAGCGGCGTTCTTTGGTCTCTGCCCACCCCTATGGGGAAAAAGCGTGATGTTATGCATGTATAACATCTTATATACTGGCTGACCCTCATACAAATTCTCATCCCGGTTTTGAGTCCATTAAGAAGTAATTACAAAAATTTAGTTTGTGTCTTTCTTCGGATATAAACTTGCCAATTTAAGATGGATACATTTCAAACGTTTATTCAATTAGGTACTATTAATTAATATGTATTAGTTGATAACAATTATTTGTTTTGATACATTTGTGTATGGCGAATTAAGTTCATGTACGATAAGAAGGTCATTACCCTATTTAATAGAACATAATTATTAGCTGTTATATGTTATATGGACATATTACACATTACCAATAATAAACTAGCTCATCAGAGAAACTCGCGCTCCGAACGATAGTGTGCGTGTATAGTTTCATCCCCCATAGGGGTAGGGGATTTATGGGGTTATTTTTTTATAAAAAAACTTTGGCTTAGGTCGCCACGCCACTACCATTGCATCGGGAGGTCGAGAGTTCCCACACAGAACAATTATATTATTTGGGCGATCCACAAATATTTGGTCGCCACGCCGCTACCATTACGTCGTGAGTAGTGAATGCAATCCCGATCTCGCGGGATCCCGATCTCGCGAGATCCCGTTCGGGATTTTTTCGGGATCAATCCCGAAGCATAATATTACGAGATCCCGTTCGGGATTGTCGGAGAGGGCATTTTCAGCAGTTGGCTACATTGCAATAGACTTAAGATGCCGATTAGAAGCTCGTACTATTGATACACTTTGTATTTTAAGAGGCTACTTTCAAAATGCCATGTGATTACTTTTTATTTTGATCTCCTGGAGCTACACCTACTTTTTTTGATTATGTTCATGTTATTACACCTGTTAATTATGTTACGTTGTTAGTAATATTGAAAAAATAAAGGCTTTTATTTTCTTTCGAATAATAATTTATTGCATTCACCACACTATCACACACATATTACATTAAACAAGCCGTTCGAATTGTATTATTTTTACTAACTAGACGGGAATGCAATCCCGCGGGATTGATATTTCTGATCGCGAGGGATCTCGAGTTGACGATCTCGAGTCGGGATTGCATTCCCTAGTCGTGAGGTCGTGGTTTCGATTCCCACACGAAATAATTATTTGTGCTATCCACAAATATTTGTTTCGGGTCTGGTTGTACTTTGTATCCGTTGTTTATGTTTCTAAAAGTCCCCGCGACACAATTTAAAATGCAAATAGAAAAAAAAACAGTCGAGAATCGAACCTGCGATCTACAGTCACAAATACTCTGACCACAGAGGCAAATAATGATGCCTCGAACTGTTTACAAATAGATCTAGAGTAAATAGGTCAAGTTTACAGTACATTAAAATAGACAATGAACAATAGATTGAAACCCATTGATTGATGACAATTGTGAGAGTTCATAAGCTATGTTTGGTATTTGAGTTTCAATTGAAATCAATTCTCTGTATTATGCTTCATACTAGTTTATACTTGTTTTGTCATAGAATACTCTCTTTGAAAGATTTTTATCTAATAAAGGACGGCGCGAGGCAGTTTTCTCGTTCTTAAAAAAAAATAGGCTTTATGTTGTCTAGACTTAATAGGTATACAACAAAAAAAGGTTCATTCAAATCCGTCCAGTAGTTCCGGAGAACCGCGTAAGACATACAGACAAACAGACATTTTATTTTTCCGAAATGTGTTCTATTACTGTTCCTAAACCACATTGATTATTTTGTAAATATATTAAATGTAGAGGCACAGCATTTTTTCATTATAGATAGATATAAAAAGATTCTATAGGTAGAATGGTACCAAAGTGTCGGTTGCTGTCCAGACTAGATGGCTATGTTGTTTGGACAACCATGTGTCTAACACCCTGTATCTATGCAGGCAGTTTAATGAGGTCGTAATTAAACCATAAAATAATATTAAACGAGTAATTTATTATTATAAATGATCTATTTTCGTCAAGGTCGTATCGTTTGCCAATAGCTCACCGTATAAGAGGTTGCTAACCTTTATCGGAACACGAACCTATATTAAAACATTCAGTATTTGATCCACATTACTGCTGTTATAAATTCCAACGTCTGTCTGCCACCCCTTTATGGCTAAACTGCTGGACCGATTTTGATAAACTTTTGCATGGTAGCTTCAGGCTACTATGCTACTTTTCGGAAATAAGCCCTAAGGAACAGAAGTGGGGGAAAGCACGAGCAGAGTAGCGCCAATCAGAATGTGTTTAAGGGACTACTGACTACTAAGTCTCAAGTTTGAATCCCGTATCCCCAAAAAATAGCTTCTACGGCTTGAATTTTAAGCTATTGCTTTTAGTTCCGAAATTAAGGTAAGAGTGAAATTGTTTAAACTAGGTACTGATCTTTAATCACCAACATAATTTTCAAAATTATTCACCCATCCAGTGCGGTACCGTATTACCGTCGCTTCACTTCACACAACAGGTGCGTATGTATATTTAAACAACAGAAACAGGTCACAATTGCACCTGACTCAGAACTTGAACGTTGCAAAATGAGGCGTGCTTATATTAGATTGAATTAGGGTTGGCCACTTCACGCAGTACCGAAATTATTGTGTGGTAGTATCGTAATTACCCGGGACAGGGTAACACCTATTCACCTTTTTTTATGTGATGAGCACGAGTAAGTCTGTTTTGAGACTGGATATAAATGACTTATATTCATAATAATATTTATTCAGGAGTATATAAGTGTGTTCATCAGTTTTGCTCTGTTTTATTTGGAATCAGATGGCCGTACATGAGTTGTCCAAAAATAATTATTTGTTTAAATGCAAATATAACTAAATCTCTACCTGTTCGTCTATTCTTCATGACTAAAGTAAACTACTGAATCGATCAGGATAACATCTTGTACTAGAAACCGAACACCCGAGAAAGGATTTAGGAGGATAATTTTGCTGCCGGAAATCCTACGGTAACCGAAAATATGCGAGTAATGTCACATAACTATAGTCGAACCGGACAAGAGTTAATAGTTTCAGCATGATAAGAGGTTGCTGACTTAACTATTTGAGGAAAACGGTACGGATAGCAGCCCTATTCTGAAGACAATATGCAGAATATTAGCAATCAAGGCGAGACACGTGTGACGTCATCGTTTATTAATGTTACTCAAGCATGTAAATGTGACGATTTCCTCTTAAATTTTAACAACAGATTTCTAGCTGTAAAAGGTATGTTATTACATACTGGCAATGGACGAAAATAAATTCTACGGTAGTCTCAATGAGGCAAGGTGTATCTGTAGAGGCACTGGTGTCTTTTCAGGTCAGGGCGGATATTTAGTAGTAACACCTCATAACCTTGTCATTCTTTCCCTAGGAAAGACGAGCATCAAAAGGGACATAATAAACTTTTCTATATAATCTGTTGATAATGATCAATATTCTACCGAACGTGATAAAAATCCGTGCAGGAATTATTGCATTAAAGAAAAACAAACAAAGATCCATGTATTTCTGTTCGATCACGTCAAAACTACCTAACATATTTTGACGAAACTTGGCAGTATTGTAACTTATAACCCCGAAACAACACATAACCTACACAAATACTATCCTACATCCGTAAGCCACTCAAAAACGCGGGCGGAGTCGCGGATCAAACCTAGTTGGTATTTAACTAAAGCGATCGAGTGTTTCATGAGTAGTCGTTCAACGCACTTGTACTAATATACAGCATTGATCGTTCAATGTCAATGCATTCATCACTATTTTCGTGATTTCACCTTTTTGTATCGGCGAGAGTAGAACGATCGATTGTTTACTTATTTGGTACTATTATTGTCGTAAAAAAGGAATAAAATTATCTTCATACTTTATTATAAAACCAAGTTTCCAGTCACCTCTGTTTTCAGTTAACTAAAATTTTAAACTGCTTTAGGGTTTTGAAGGGTTACGTTAAAAGTCAATCCTGGTTGTTATCTATCAACATAACGTTTAGGGATATCAGGTGGCTTGAAGAACTCTGACACTAAGTTGACCACTAACCATACGATAAGTGAATGAAGTCCTCGCAGAATTAGATTCTAAATCGATCGAGTTTGTTTCGAACTAAAGCTAATTGTAATTTATTAACATAGCTAAAGCATGATCGACCGAGTTCACAATATAAAACAGAATCCGCTTATAAGTCTAACAAAAATAAAAACACATCGAAATGCTCCTCCTTCTTAATCTTCTAATATATAAAATTCTCACGTCATAGTTTTCGTTGCCATACACCTCCGAAACGGCTTGACCGATTCTAATGAAATTTTGTGAGCATATTGAGTAGGTCTGAGAATCGGCCAAAATCCCATAAGTGACACTTTTTTTTTAATTTATATAGCCAAGCAACGTTTGCCGGGTCAGCTAGTATTAGTATATCAAAACGCAGTAACACAAAGATGGACATTTAAATATAAATAGGATAAAAGACATCTTGAGTTATTATATAAAAGATTCGAGCATCCATTCTCGTTTTGTAAAGCGGATATTAACATCCGTTCAGAAACGTGCCTTATGAGATGCGCCGGGAAAACCTTTTATTTTTTTATTTTATTTATATTGTGTGTATTCTTAAACGAATAAAAGAGATATTTATGAGTTTCGAATAAAGATGACAGAACCTGTGGTCTACGCTGCAGTGTACACTACGATCACGAGGTTTTGCATTTGATTCTCGGGTCGGGTTTATTATAATTTATATATTAGAATGTTTTTAATAGTAGCTTAAAATAGGTAAGTGTCCGGTATATGGCAATAAGCTCGCCCCCTATTACATGAAACGAACATTGTAAACGGCGAAACGGGAGTTTATTTCATATACCTCTGCCCTATAAATTTGGGTATATCAGGCTGTCGAATTCAAAAAATACTACTGCGAATGAATCTTCTAGTACATTCAATTCCTTAAAAATAATACATTTTTATTTCTTAACCATTTTATATCGTGCTATGTATCTTTCTTGTGTGTCTCTTTGCTGGTTTAACTAAATACACTTTCTTCTTTCTTTTCTTTCAATTATTCAAACCACTTTTGTTAAGCGTCAAATAGTCTTAAAACTGAGTTCAAGTAGTCGTTTTTCATATTGTGTGCATAGTTTCTCTCTAGAAATAGTGTGAAGCTACTGCAGATGCGAGTGCACTAGTATTTTGGCACAGTGCCAAGTTACATTCACTACATACTGACTATTAACGGTTCTATGGTAGAATATGTATAAAGTCTTAGGTTCCTTAAATTACTGTGAAGATTAAGTTGTTGTGAGCTGATTTGGTCATTAACTATGATAGCAAAAGACTTAGGCCCAGTCAACTAGTATATCTACGTCAATTGAATCCATTTGACGTATACTAGTTCTCAACTGAGATACGTAATACGCATACAGTGCTTAATCTATACTAATATTATAATCTACACTTAATATTATAAAGCTGAAGAGTTTGTTTGTCTGTTTGTTTGTTTGAACGCGCTAATCTCAGGAACTACTGGTCCGATTTGAAAAATTCTTTCAGTGTTAGATAGCTCATTTATCGAGGAAGGCTATAGGCTATATATCATCACGCTACGACCAATAGAAGCAGAGCACCAGTAAAAAATGTTACAAAAAAGGGGAAAAAATTAACGCATTCTCTTTTATGTGACGCAAGCGAAGTTGCGCAGGTCAGCTAGTGGATTATAATAAGAAATCATAGACGCCAACGTTCTACGTGCCTTTGGCTTAACAAAAAGACAACGCATTTCGTGGTCAGTCTTCGAGTCTCTATATACTAGTGTGTAGGTTTGCTGTTACCAAGATTTACAGAACAAAACGGACAAACAAAATGACTTAATACAAGATGATTCACGCGAGAGTATTCCCGAGTATTAGTAGGTAGAATGTATTTATATTGAACACTGGATCGATGTGGGATAGGTGACATCATCCGACGCGCGTCATCGCTATTTCACAGAAGCACCTATTTCAATGTACAAGAATGTATGCTTGTAAATTAACGGAAAAGCTTCTATGCCATTTAATGGCAATACCGGGAAAAGAGGTTCAAAAATTATATACACGAATTAATGTTCTTTTGAATGGATTGTGTAAAAGAAGACATAGAAATGAAAATGGTTAAGACGTTGACGGCTGATATACATAGATGGGTATAAGAAAAGACTATGTCTCGACCCTATTTGATGACGGATAAGTGTAAGACAATGATTATGATGATGATGGATGTGTAATAATTTTGTGTAATATAAAGTTTCGCAAGCGTTCTTAGCAACGAATACGACAAACGTTAATGCGCAGATTACGGTCTTATTTAAAAATGTTGAGACAATTTCCGTGGACACTTAATTTCGGGCACCTCAAAAGGATCGGCAGTAACATAGAAAGGTCTGTAGAAAAGTTCCAAACGGAGATAGCTAGACGAGCAAGAAATGCCATGGCTTATTAGCGGAGCACGGAAAGGGGCTGAAGAACAGCTAAATAAAGAAAAAAGGAGTAGGGGTCCTTACCTGTCGTTTGAACACGTCTCTCTGCACATGGGGCTCGGAGAAGTCTTTGCTGTAGTTGAGGCCGCACTCGCCGACCGCCACGCACTCCGGCGCAGCGGCGATCTCGTGCAGCTCGCCCCACATGTCTTCCTCTATCATGGACTTGGCATCGTGTGGATGTACACCTGCATACAAAACCTTCAATAAACATCCTACCAATAAGGCTAAGGTCAAAGATAATATGTTTTTACAACACAAAGTACAACCAGACCCGAAATGTGGAATAATTGTTCCGTGTGGAAATCGAACCCGCGACCTTCCGACGCAATGGTAGCGGTTTGGCGACCTTATCCACTGCGTCACGGAAGCAGTCAGAAAAATGTATGAAAAAACGTAAATGTGTACGTAATATCACGCCTTCTTCAAAAGTACCAAAAGCAGTTGGAAAGGAATGTTACTGAAGGACAAACGTTAGGAAAAGTTTTACAAAGATCATCTAGATTAAATAGTACAATAAATATCTTGAAAGACTAGAAAATAGAATATATTTTTTTGCACTGAAAATAAAACTAAACAGTTACAGTTATATCTCAAATTTCTCTTTACATAATACTCATTAAAAACGTAATAGCAGTTCTATATAAATCAGTTTCTAGCCGTTTGAATGATGAATGGCTGTCAGAACGCACAATCAATCATCACATTCAAATAATCGGGAAATTTTATAAAAATGTGTAGAAATATAATTTTAATTATTTTAGTTAATTGTTGGCGCTGTCGGTAGCGTATCCGACTGCTGATCATGAGGTCTCGAGTATAATCCCCGGGTCAGACAAAGAACTATAAGTATTTTCTTATCTACGAGTATATCAGAATACTTCTCTATCACAGATTTTTAGAACTACTACTCGAAAAGTAACAATAGGCTAGTTGACTACCAGTCAAGTCAGTACTCTTTTTCGCTGCGATCGATTAAGTACCTAAGGTTTCAGTCTGTAATAACTTTCAAACATAACTAACGAAAAAAAAGTTTGCAATGATCGTACCAGGTGGCGTTCTCTGGTCTCTGCTTACTCCTATGGGAAAAAGGCGCGATTGTTTGAATGTATGTATGGAGTATGAGAAATATGGATGAACCTCGTACAAATTTCATAATTTTTAATCAGTCTATTTATGCTTACCCTATTATTTTTATGGCAGTCTGCGTAATCACCATAAAACAAGTGAAACTACGGGGCACAGTTAGTTTATCATATTATGCGCATAACGCATAGAGAGAGCTAAACAGTAATGTTCAACGTAAAAGTGGGGCAATTAGTTTATATAGCGTTTAATTAAATATTTGAATACTAATCGTAAGGAAATGTACATCAAGCTTGTTAAAAAACTGGGTTAAGTTTTGATAAATATTAATTTCACTAACTAGGTATTTACTTTGTATTTTTAAAATACTGTAACTTTATGTCTATTGCGAATTAGTCTGGTACAGTAAGGGTTCCGTACCATTATAACAACGGCAAAAAAACAACACGTTTGTCGTATGGGAACTCCCTTAAATATTTATTTTATACGTTTTTTTTTAAGATATTTGTTTCTATAGCGGCAGCAGATAAGCAATATCCATGAAAATTTCACCTGTCTAACTATCACGATTCATGAGACCTGGGCCAGACGTAAGATTATGGCGTGTCAATCCGTTCCTTCCTCTTGCTTACCCCATAACTCAGCCCGTATATTATTTCACCATAATACGAAATTGATAGAGAATTTGATTCAACATATCGATAATTTAAACATTCTTTTGATGCTAATAGATTAATCGAGGTAATTATCACTTCGATGGATGTACGTAGGTATGTTTGTCACTCTTTTACGTAAAAACTACTGAACGTATTTTGATAAAATTTACCACGGGCAAAATTTTCATACATGAAATCCCGCCTTATTACCGTGGGGGTAGGTTACCTTAGGCCGAAAGCTAGTAAATTATAAAATTTATCAAAAATACTGTTGTTATTATCTTCTAACGTAAACCAAGTTATATTAAATGTCATGTGAAACACGGTCAATTGTTGAGATTGCGCGAAATTAAATTTATTACTTTAAAAGCGAAAGTGCACGTGTCGTAACATCAACTCCGTAGAATGATTATGCAACTAATACACTTGGACTGGGTAACAATAGATCACTGGATTACAGTGGCCATTTTTTTGACTGCAATTTTAGCGCGTTTAGTAGAAGTATGATGCACCCTGTACACATTTGTCTAACAGTCTAAAGACCGACAATAGATCGACACCGGAGACTGCGACCGTAATTTTACTTTGAACCGATCCCTACAAACTTCCTTAATCCTCACGCCCATAGCCAGTTGCGCTCACCGGTCGGTGTACGATCTGTGGGTTAAGTAACCCTTGGCGCGGTCACTCCATAGATGGGTGATCGCATAGTGGTATTTGAACTGGGCGTCTCCGTGCTTCGGAGGGCACGTTAAAAGTCGGTCCCGGTTATCTACTACTATAACAGTCGTTAAGCCATGTCAAAGGCCTTCGGGCGGCTTGAACAACTTTGACACTAGGTTGACCACTAACCATACGATAAGAAGAAATCTTACAGAGCGATCAATTACGAGTACTACGCCCCTAACCTCTTATAAGGACTTCTCAAATCGACCTATATGAAAAAGCGATTACAATTATTATAAATTGTAGCAAAATAAGCATTTGGCTAGACGTGAAGATGGAAGGTGGACCAAAGCAATAACTGAATGGCGATCATGAAATGGGCAAAGGTCAGAAGGAAGGCCCCCAACTAGATGGTCGGACGACATCGTTAAATGTGCAGGGATGCTATAGATGAGATAAGTGAAGGATCATATCTTGTGGCGTACTGAAGAGAAGGCCTAACAATAACTGTAGGTGAAAACTGGCTGATTAGATAGGTGGATACATAAATAGATAGAACTAGATGACCCGCGCAACTTCGCTTGCGTTACATAAGAGAGATTTTTGTAACATTTTTTACTGGTACTCTGCTCCTATTAGTTGTAGCGTGATGTGCGAGTTGTAGCGTGTGATATAACCTTCATCGATAAATAGGCTATCTAACACTGAAAAAAATTTTCGAATCGGACCAGTAGTTACTGAGATTAGCGCGTTCAAACAGACAAACAAACAAACAAACTCTTCAGTTTTATAATATTAGTATAGATGACACATAGATAGATAGATAGAAGCATCTGTTATCAATCTTACCGGCTGTAGAGTATATAGTGCTGGGATAAAGGCGGGTCAGTCTTAGGGCTTCTTTGCTGTTCCTCACTGATGTTCCTGTGACCATGATCTTTTGGACTCCTGTGAACAACACATTTTATTAACAGGATCCTGCATAACCCATTACTATCCTACTGCTGGGAGAAAGTCTCCTGCCGAAATGAGGAAGGAACTAACTCATTAATTCAATCAATTAGTAGAATAGTTATTTTAACCATGCTTTCATGGCAGTGGTGTATCTCTTCTGAAAGAACGCGAGAAGGAAAGCTATCTGTTTGAGTACGCGCGGTTTAACTTTGCTTGATTGAACATAGCAAGAATTGAAGAAGCGTTTTTCGTCGTCTGCACAGTAGCATGCAGCTATATTCAGACACACAAAGATTTCCCGGGCAAATAACATGCGAACGAAGTCGCAAACAGCGACTACTTAGAGTACACTTTTACATAGAGGCAACATTTTATTCGAAACTTGTAACAAAACGCAAAGTTGCTCAGATTTTGAAAAGGTAGGTAATATGAATGAGAAATGTTCAAAACATTATGTAGAGTTAAAACAATGTCTCAATTTTTGTATTATTTAACGTCTGTAATAATTGTTCTTTATGAAGTGTATAAAATGAACAATAGGAGTGAAATTGTTCACAGACTTGTTGCTAACCACAAGTGTGACTAGTCTAGCCTACAAATTATAGTCTGTTATTCTTTCATGCGAAACTACTGTATTGATTTTGATAACATTTAGCACCATTGGGAATCGAACCCGCGACAATGCAATTGTAACGGCGGGAGGTCGCGCTAGCTAAACAACAGCGCCATAGAGGCAGTAAATTTACCGTGTAAGATTTAAAAAACAGCATCGCTATATATAAGAAATCAAACCTTAGACTTGTCATGCATCAATCACGTCTACTCAATAGTCACAATACAGATAAATCATCTGATATTACATTAGTACACAAACAAAGTCTGTTTATCAACAGACTAACATGTTGTTTTGTAATTAACATGACTATTACTAATGCATTAGTCATTTATTAATTATTATAACTTATCTGGTACAGACTCACAAATATACACTGAGCCTCATTGAAACTCACCAACACACATTCATACATTTTGCAATTCTTTTCCCATTGGAAAAGCAAAGCCATAAATTTTTTTATCTCATTCACTTCCATATTGTAGTTGTTAGCTGCCAGTTACATGTGCTATATAGGAGGATTCAACGAAAAATGTTTCTTGCCATAATTCCCCTAATTTAGAAACTTTAATTAATATATTTTCTACAACATTTCTTCATACATCTTCGATACTACATTTTTTTTTAAAGAAAGTGCAAAACAGGTGTCTTCATTGCTTTTTAATAACCTTTTATTAAGGTTTAAAATTAAGAAATATAGTAGGACTATTAGCCATTTTTAAGGACATAGTTTTTACACACAAATCTTGACAGAAAAAAAAACATATGAATGCTCTAGTATTTAATATTAGTAGGGAAGGATGTAGAGTAATTTGTTTAACCTTCTAAATAAATTGCATTAGTAATTAAATAGCTGCAATTTGTTTTTAATATACAACTATGCTGTTATTTTATTTAGTTATGTTGTTTTCTGCTGTTTATACACCTTACAGGTGTGTTCAAAATTATTGTATGGTATGTACTTAGGTAACACTTTCCTGTATTCAAGTTTTCTAATGTAAAACTCACTCATATATCATTGCACATAGACATAAAAATTGTGCACATTCCAACAATAAAAAAAGTCATTCAGCATGACAATAACCCACTAACTCGCAAGGAATTCAATGTGCAATCATTTTAAATGAATAAATTACTTTATACACGACTGTAGTTACTCGTAACACTGAATCACTTGGGTGATACACGCAACCGTACATATGTTTTTTTTTTGCTCACAAAATTATAACCAACCTGCATCTTTTGCCCTTTGCACGACAGAATCGAGATCACGGCCGTATTTCTTGTTTGTCAAGTTCGCGCCAATGTCGATTACAATAAGATTCTCGTAACAACCCTTCAGTTGTTCAGATATCGGAGTTTCTTCAGACGTCATTCTTGGTTTTGTATGAAGCTTATTAAACGGTGTTTACCTGCAAATTGAGGCCACATTTAATAATTTTTTCTTAATTTCAGAGTAAAGCGGTCCGTAAAGACGACACTTACAAATTGTATCAAACACTCCTGCTAAATAAGCCCCTTTAATTTTTATGACTAGTCGAAAGGTTCACCCTCTTCACTGAGCTGCCACCATGTTTTTGTGGCCAGTTTTTCTTGACGCACGTCAAATTAATGTGTCAAGTGGCTCGTTTTATACAGCCATATGATTGGCTAAAAGTAACATTCACCGCATGGCCCATAGGCTGTTATGTAAACACAAAAAAATAGGCCAAACGCACTTAACGTTTTATTTTTCATCAGTAAATAAATTTTATTAGCAAACTTTTTATGATACGATCAAAAATATTTTATACATAATTTTCATTCTTTTTTTAGAGATATAGAGGAACAGAAAAAGTTAAAAATGTGTTTTTCAAATATCATGTTATTTGTAACTAAACGCATACGAAACAATCGAAAACCTGCTACCTACAGAAAGCTTAGATAAGAAGTCTATCTATCTATCTATCCGACCGATTTCGGCCATGGCGACCACTTCACCTTCTAATTAAGTCGGCGCTGATGCGCACGCAGATGGCTTATATAGCCAATTTTATTAGAAAATTCACGTGTGCAGTCATAAGTAAAAAGTAACAATCAAATAAATAAATAACTATAGTAGATTGAAATAACATTTGAATTTCTCAATACCGTATTTAATATATATAATTATTTCTTATTTTAAAATATTTTTAATTTTTGTAATGTGCAGTCACTTTGTTAAGAAACCTACATATTATGATTTTGTTGTGGGAAATTCGGAACGCTCCAAAACATTGACAGCTGTTTCTTTGTTTTTATTATACGACCAGATTAAGAAGTCCCAACCAGTCAGGCATTCTATGTAATTTTCTTCGATTTCTACAAAATAAGTGATCTTCCTAAATACTTTGGGTTGTACGAATCCAGAATACGCTGTCAGTTGTAATAAAAATTTCATAACCTCAGGAACAAAAATACTACTTCCTGTTGTTCCTGGTATATTACGAAGTAAATAGACGGAAATTCAAAATTATTGCAAACATGAAAACCAAGTCGTTTGTTTCTAGAAACTTAGTCTTCATAGTCATGGTGCCTATGCTGATAGGGGCTCATTATACCTGGTACAGACTCCAACAAGTTGACTCTTTGGTGACCGCCGAGGAACGGAACAAGTTGCCGATAACGAGAGTAATTGCACAAATTATTTAACTCTTACTTCATTATGTAATAATTTATTATGTTATCAAAATATAGTATGTACCTTCCCAAGTATTTCCAGAAGTTTGTCTTAATTTGGTGGCTTCTTGTTTCATAATGCGTCGTCATTATTACATATTGCTTAAAAGTCTAGGACTGGCATTTTAAATGTAAATTACTATTATAACATACTTATTATTTGTGCATTTATAATGGATTATTGATTGTTATTTTAGTTTAAGCTGTGTTTTTTGTCGGGTGTTTGTATAAAATTTGGTAAACATTGTGCAACATTTATTTCGTTTAGATGAATAGAGATGTTCTTTAGCCAAATAAATTATCTGATGCTACTTAATTCTCTAGCAACAGATGCATACAGGACAATGATGACATTCCCTAAAAAAAGTACTAGGGTCAAAAAAAAATACAGTTGGAGCTGAAAACTGAATTTATTTATTTTTCTTTTTTTTTGTTTCAGGCAATTCAAAATATGACCTTTTCAAAAGATTGATGTCAAAGCACTTTCATTCATGTAAATAAGACTTATTTTAAGCAAATTGAAGTCAAGTAAATTTAAGGTGCAACAAAAATACATAAAAATTGTAATATTAACAAATAATGTAGAATAAAGTAATGGTTAATTATGTCTTTTTTTTTATTAAAAAACTAGTGAAATTAGTAAGTACAGTTCTGTCCAAACACAAAGCCAAATTATTATCATACTTCAGCCAACTATCACTTCATACCTATGTTGTTAAAAACCTATATGAAAGATACTCAGCAAATTTTTGAATTTATTGTGAACAAACACACAGACTCACGTAAAGTAAGTTATGTTTCTAAAGAATCCTCAGTTATGCAGATATTTATTTAAAGAGGGAGAACGTGTACATGTGTGTCCCTGTGATGTGGTTGGTAGTGTATCTGACTGCTGATTAGGTATGTCTGAGGGCTCCTACAAACACTACCGGCGCTGGTTGAGCCGCCGGCATGGCCGCCTCTTGTGCCAGCGGGTTACGCGGCTTGCCGGCGTCATTTGTTCCTAACACTCGAAGGATTGATTCAAGCATTTGACAGTTCTGAACTGCATCGCCGCCGGCATATGTGTTGCAGCCATGAGGTCTTGGATTCATTTTTTTGTATAAAGCAATTTTCTCTATTGCTATCTTCTTTCCTTCCATAAGGTAGTATTTGCTAATTTATATGATCGGTAGGTAAATGTAAAAATAAAAGTCATACAGAATAAGAAGAACCATTTAATCACGCGAGAGTTGTAAGTGTGGGCGCGCGAGAGGCGCTAGTCATATAGTGGGCAGGTGGCTCCGCGCGTCCAACTCTGACTTCTTGCCCTTGGGCTGTGTGCGCTCCGTTACTATCAGCTGAGGGAGGAGAGGTGACGACTGCACCTGCAATGAAGCACACTTTAAAAATATTTTGTAAACATATTATCAGATTTGTTTGATCATTTCATGAGCTGGGTTAGTAGAAACTAAGGGAGAGCACAGTACCTCCAGTCTTAACCACAGATAAATATTATAAATAATATAAAATAATCTAATTACGATTTATGTTACTATTACCAACACGGTTAGTATCTACTACAGTCTACAGCTATTAGTATTTAGAGTTTACGGTACGCGAACTACAATTTTGTTACTCCCTACTCTTATGCTTCTAGCATTTGTTACCCTCGCCGCGAAACATAGACTATGACTGTCTTATAAAAATTCTCGAATTCCCTTTTAAGTGAAATCTATGACATTTTTCAAACATAGGCTATGTAGGTACTCTGATCTACTTTCAATTTTTTTTTAATCAACTGTCAAAGTATTTTCAAACGTCAAAATCGTCCTGTGAAATCACCTTAGGGCACATTTACACCACAAGAGCGATAACCACGCTATGCGGCGTGATCATTTCTTTTTATTCTTCTTGCCGGTGCTGCTGGTACTTTGTAAAGAGGTCCCACCGCGTCCATCTTCTTGCGATTGATAACGTCCCATGAATTCAAGCTGATGGGAGTTCAAATTTTTATTTCATTGTGCTCTATTACCTGCCTGGATTTTTTTTATTGATGCCTTCTGTGATTAAACTAGTTGAATAGAGATAAACTTTTAATATAAACTAATTCAAAGGCTCAGCTGTTCCATTTTTAGTGAGCCTTGGGAGGTATCTCCTGTACGGTAAACCAAATTATTCATAGCTTCACAGAAATAAAATTACTTACTGAGAACAACATTGAGCTCAGTCAATAAAGGTCCACTGTCAATGCATAACAATTTAGCGCTACACAAAATAGTCTGAGAAGCACATTAGAGGAAAACCGGTGGTAAAAAAAGTTTCTTCACAAACCTGTGCTCTCCTTGCTTTCTCATACTCTTCATGGTCCGAGTGGGGCACTGTGAACAGAAAGTTCTCGAAGATGGGGTGCCTCAGCAGCTGCTCACACGTCCACCTCATCATAGGGTCCTTGTCCAGGCATTTCTAGAACATCACAGAAAGATTTAAATTATTTAAATTATTCATAGCATAAGCTGTATTTTTGACGGACAAGTCTCAAAAACTGCTAAAGATCTTGGTTATTACTGAAATCCAACATTCTTTAGAAATTAAACCTTGCATGCATGCTTGAATGCATTGAAAAATGCTTGGGAATGTAAAATCCCCAACTGGCAATCAGCCAGCAAGGTGATTGGAAACCCGTTCTTGAGTTTGGATAGCTGTAGTCACGGTTACAGCAAATAAGTACGGTGAGACGCTTTAAGATAGTAATACTTAGGCTAATTTTAGTTTCAGATCCAATGCTATTACAATTAAGTTCATTGCCCATATTTCTATTTGGAGTAGTTAAGAAAATAGGTAAGTATGTTCTTAGACTTACATTCAAAAAGTCTAACACCAGCTCATTGCTCGCGTATCTCTGTGGTATTTTCTTATCTAATGGCTCCAACATAGTTGGTTCTGGTAGCGCCATTCCCTGCAACAGAAGTCAAGTAACAATATTGGCGAGGACATTCCACGGATGATTACCCGCATAGTGGCATTAGAGCGTCTCTGTGTCGCAGAGGGCACGTTTAAAGATGGCCGTGGTTGTTGTCAAAGAAACCAGTCAACCAATGACAAAGACTTTCGTACGGCTTGAACAACTTACCCCCGGTTGCTGAGGTAAATTTAGCGGTAGTTTATCTATTCAATAGCGTTAAAACTTATATAAACAAGCGCTATTGAACACATAAACTACCGCTAAATGTACTCAGAAACCGGGCATTAGACATTCAGTTGACCACTAACCATACGATGAATAAATCAATAATAATAAAACCACCTTCACAGAAATTGTACACAATGAAATAAAAGTCAATAATTTTAAATAATAAATGTATAAACGTACTTGAAAGAAGGTATTCTGTGAGAATATCGTCATGTGCCTGGGTAGAAGGTCGCCTAACGTTTTCCTTATAAGGTACAACTGGTCGAGGTCACTCTTGCCTGGCCACAGAGCTTCGCCTGATAACAGTTCGGCAAACACACAACCTGGAATATAAAGCACTTCATTCATGATTGTATTTACTTTAGCTAACTGAATCATATACAGACAACTCCCGCACTAAGAATTGCCCTTGTGTCGCAAGGACTATTACAAACATTCAAATAACGGATCCAAAGTCAAACCAGACCCAAAACAAATATTTGTGGATCGCCCATTTATTTGTATATCACATAAAAAATTGTTCCGTGTGGGAATCGAACCCACGATCTCCCGCCGCAATGGTAGCAGCGTAACCTTAACCGCTGCGCCACGGAGTCAACCACACATTATTTCTCTTGTTATGCCCAAAGGTGTAGGCACAGGTATATAATATACATCCACATTTCGCTATTTCTAATGTTAGTCCCATGTAATAGGAGCGAACCTATTTCCATGTCAAGCAAATTATTCGTTTATGACCTTACTGTTTTTAATTGGCATAAGTAGACAGTTGAATAAACAGTCCTTATATTTTTGTATAATAAAAGGAGTTCGACCAACGGATAGAATAGTTTAGAGTACTTTAGAGCACCAAACGAAAAGACAACAAATATGATTATTTTATTGATTACTAGCTTTTACCCGCGACTTCGTCCGTCACCTGAATTTTGCCATGGGAATGCGTCATTTTCCCGGGGTAAGAAGTAGCCTATGTCCTTTCTCGGGTATCAAAATATCTCCAAATTCCATGCAAATTGGTTCAGTAGTTTAGGCGTGATTGAGTAACAAACAGACAGAGTTACTTTCGCATTTATAATATTAAAAGTATGAATATATATATATAGCAAGCCTAATTAAACAAATCTGTACAAAGTTTCATACTAACCAATAGCCCACACATCAACCGGTGTGCTGTACATGGTGTCTCCGACGAGCAGCTCGGGCGCCCGGTACCACCGCGTCGCCACGTAGTCCGTGTAGCTCTCACCAGGACCTGGACATGTTTGACGAAAGGAATACAATTAGCTACCGATCATAATTAACAGTCATGGGTCTTTTAGGTCTAATTCCAGAGCAGTGTTTCTTTACCTGGGTTCTACGAGGATAAGAGGGGTCCACGAAAGTGCCGCCGTCTTATCTATACACATTTGATTGAATAAAGAAATGTCAACAAGTTTAGGCTTAGTACCTAAGTTGTTACACTTACTTAATACCAACATTCAACACTCTTTGTTGTTGTCTTATTAATTCGTGTTCGTATAATATATATTCGTTCTTAGTTATGTCTTATTACGTCGTGTCAACTCTGATTAGTTTATAGTTTATTTATGTATTTTTCTTCAGTTAAAATTCAAAATTGATTGAAAGTGGAACACTGTATAACTAACTAATCAAAGCTTACACAACGTTTGTTAGTAAGACAGTATGTATATATCTTAGTAGTCAACTAACACCCTCACAAATTTAGTTACTTTTCTACGTAAATTATAACATTCTATGAAAAATTTTCAAAATTAATCCTCCAAAATAGTTGTGTAACAATAGAAAACCTATTTAAAAGTAACCTACACGGTGAAAGAAGCTTTAAATAGAAATACGCTATTACTTAAAGGGCAAAGGTTGAGTTGCCGATTACAAGTAGCGATACACCGACAGTCTGCAGATAGTTTGATTAATGAAACTCGCGCCCTTTGCACAGTCACGGAAGGGAACCTTGACGCTAGGCTATTTTTAACGTGATAGAGTCTAACCATCTTGCAAAAAGTTTGTAAATTAAAATGTAAAAATAGATGGGTAATAGACAGTGCCGGATCAGCCTTTAAGCTAATGAAGTAATTGATCAGAGCTTTCGTCTAGAGGACGACCCCAAGCATGTTAAAATTTGCTGACACATATAAAAATAATAATAAGACAGTGTGGAAATAAACCTGTTTTGTCCATAGACATTGTCACATTTGAGTAGTTTCCAACACTAAATATAGTATAAACCATAGTCGCTTCCCACGTCTGTCCCTATATCTGTATGTATGTTTAGGTCTTCAAAACTACGCAATGGATTTAGATGCGGTTTTTTTAATGGATAGAGATATTCAAGAACTAGGTTCTTGCGTTGTAACGCAAGTTGTAACGGTTTTTTTTTGTAAAATAACTTAAACCGGGCCAACTATCATAAAAATATTGGCCTCAAAACACTAGTTACGCAAAACTACGAAATTAAGGTTACTTAATAACGCAACTATTAGCTTCAAACACCAACCTTTATTTCAAAATATTCAATAGTCTAATACTGAAAAGCGATGAAATGTCTCTTCATGTCCGCTCAATGTGACAAATATCGTTTCACATACAAATAAATCAATACACACACCTACTTACATTATCATTTTCCAGGAATCATGTGTCACACACCGTATAACAACAAAGCCACCAAACTATATAGCTTTCAAATCAATCTATACTAATCTATATACTAATATACTAATATTATAAAGCTGAAGAGTTTGTTTGTTTGTTTGTTTGAACGCGCTAATCTCAGGAACTACTGAGCCGATTTAGAAAATTCTTTCAGTGCTAGATAGACCATTTATCGAGGAAGGCTTTAGGCTATATAACATAACGCTACGGCCATGAGGAGCAGAGAAGCAACGAAAAATGTTACAAAAACGGGGAAAATTATGTCCCATTTTCTCTTATGTGACGCAAGCGAAGTTGCGTGGGTCAGCTAGTGTCAAATATACCTATTTACTTAGGCAAAATAAACGACGACGTAATTTATAACAAAACAACAGACATTACGAAAAGTCATTGATCGTAGTCAGACGAATAATTTACCAAATTACAAGAGTTTTAAAGCTGAAATCGATATATTTTTTTAGCCCTCACGTGCTGGGAAAATAGCTTGGGTCATGCGACGCATGAATCGTACATATTTAAATAAAAATGTTGATAACATAAAATGTTGAAGGGTTAGTCGCAGAAAGCGGAATTTAATTCTAGATTTGAGAGTATATATCTTAGACTTAATTAAGACTGTAAAAATTAACCTGACAGTTTTTATTAAGGATCCTAGTTCTTTCAATAGCGTAAAAATATTTCTCAAATTCAAATTCAAATTCAAATTATTTATTGCTTACTAAGTTATATATGTATACAAAAGGATCTTATATTAGGGTAGTGACAAACTTAGTAGCCTTTTTCAGGCATTGCAATTTTTACAGGGTAGAGTAAGGTAAGTTATTTAAATTTTAACATTATGTCTAGTTTCTAGCTTCTATATAATATACACATTATTCTAAATTTATATTGCTTAAATATTATAATTGCAATTTTCATATTTTCTTATTCCTATTTCAAATTCAAATTATTTACTTAGTTATATATACAAAATGATCTTATATTAGGGTAGTGACAAACTTAGTAGCCTTTTTTAGGCATTGCAATTTTTACAAGGCATGGTAAGGTAAGTTATTTTATTATTATGTCTTAATTTTAGCTTTTATATAGCATACACATTATTCTAAATTTATTCTTAAGTATTATAAATGCAATTTTTATATTATCTTATATCTATATACTTATTAGAAGTTTGTGACTAGCTTAAAACTCTAGGTTTACATTTATGTTGCTTGCAATATTATATACTGCATTATACTACAGTAGGAAACTATACATTTTTTCTTATGACTATTATATTGTTGTATCAATACTATAGTTATATCTTATACATATTATGTTTAATTTTCAGGTACAAGGCATCAATTTCTATATTATATTTATACTTTATTATATGAGGATCTTTTTCTTTAATTTTCTCTATTTTTCTTCCTCAAAATATTCCTCTATACTATAAAAACATTTTTCTATTAGAAATAGTCTTAACTTTTTTGAAAATGGCCCTATTTTAGTTTCTTCCCTTATTTCTAATGGTAACTTATTATATATTTTAATTGCCATATAGCAAGGGCTTTGGTTGAGCATTTTTATTCTAGAGGGCGGTAGGTATAGCCGGTCTTTATGCCGGGTGTTTACATTATGTGTATCTTTTACTTTTGTAAAGTGTGTAATATTTTTAAAGACAAATAAACAAACATCTTGTATGTATATTGAAGGTAGTGTAAGTAATTTATGTTCTATGAAATAAGGTTTGCAGCTGGTTCTTTGATCTATTTTAACTATAATTCTAATACATTTCTTTTGTAATATAAATAGTTCTTGCATGTTGACACTGTTTCCCCATAGTATTATTCCATATTTTAGCCAGGAATAAGCGTAAGCGTAGTAAGCCGATAATGCTGTTTTTAAATCTGTACTACGTTTTATTTGGAATAGGGCATATGTAAATCTTGATAGTTTAGCTTTTGTGTCTTCTATGTGAGCTTTCCAGTTTATATGTGTATCTATATGTATACCTAGTAATTTAAATGTATTTACCTTTTCTAGGGGCATGCCATTGAATGTAGTATCTAATTCTAAGGGTAGTTTTTTATATGACCTGAATTCTATGATTTTAGTTTTGGTATAGTTAATTTCCAGATTATGATCTTGTAGCCACTGTGTTACTGTTTCTAAAGTATCTTGTAATATAGGGTCAGATTTGTTATTATTGTTGTATTGTATTAATATTGAGATGTCGTCTGCGAATAAAACTGGATATGCTATTTCGTGGTTTAGGATTTTTGGTAAGTCGTTTATGTATATTAAAAATAATATACATCCTAGAACACTTCCTTGCGGGATGGAACATGTCATTCTTGTTTCATTTGATCTTACCAAAGCTACCTCATTATTTATTGGATCATGACTTTCTATTTGTACTATTTGAGTTCTATTTTCTAGATAGGACAGGATCAGACAGTAGTTTAAGCTAAAAGAAAATACATACTTTCAGATAATAGTCATATATAATCATTTTGGAATAAGATGCAGAGGTGATATCATAATAGCATGTTTTGCGGTTGAATTGTAAATCTCATTTAATATGCAATGAGCATATTACAACTTTGCATCAAACAGGCATGGCACAACACTCCAATCTACAATTAAAAATAGTGTAATAGAAATAGGAAGATTCTAACAACTTTCGCTTTAGACTAGCTCAGACCATACATAAAGACAAGAACATAGAATTATTTTATTTAAATGTTCCCACAAACAAACAAATTCGAAACCACATAAAACATGTGTATAAAACATGGAAATATTCAAACAATAAAACTCGTATCGCATTCATACGAGTCGTTTGACACAAATCACAATCGATCAATCATTATGAATGAGTAATGGCGAAACTGTATGATGAATTATAGATCATACAGTGACATATCTACTACCCCCAGTTTTATGACAGGTGAGGGTAAAAAGATGCAAGCAATAAAGTTCTGAAACCGTACAATGACATGCTAAAGCGATGCACTTGAAAAAGGACAACGCTATACATAAATTTATTGTCTCTTTTCCATTGTAGAACCTCAATAGTTTTGGCAGGTTTTAATACGGATTTTTATTGTATTCCCCGTTTTTGTAACATTTTTATTGCTACTCTGCTCCTATTGGTCGTAGCGTGATGATATATAGCCTATAGCCTTCCTCGATAAATGGACTATCTAACATTGAAAGAATTTTTCAAATCGGACCAGTAGTAATTCCTGAGATTAGCGCGTTCAAACAAACATTATATTATAAGAGTGAAGAGTTTGTTTGTTTAGATTATGTTTTAGTTTATATAATACAGTGACTATATTTACAATTATGACATGTTAAGCTTAAACCCATTACTGTCCCATTTTGCTAGGCAAAAGAAATATTATAAATATTTTTAGAAATAATAATTTAATAATCTATACTATAATATATACTATATACTATAATATTATAAAGCTGAAGAGTTTGTTTGTTTGTTTGTTTGAACGCGCTAATCTCAGGAACTATTGGTCCGATTTAAAAAATTCTTTCAGTTTTAGATAGCCCATTTATCGAGGAAGGCTATAGGCTATATATCATCACGCTACGACCAATAGGAGCAGAGTACCAGTGAAAAATGTAACAAAAACGGGGAAAATTATGATTCTCTTATGTGACGCAAGCGAAGTTGCGCGGGTCAGCTATTAAGTATATACTCGTAATTTATAGGTATTTTTGGTACGTTCTAAAGTTCTAAGCTCGTTAGTAAATAACCACCTGATAAATGGTGGTTAAGTGCGTACAATCACGGGCGGTGACACAATAAAACTGTAACTGTAAGGGGGCTTGGATACGTTATAAAAATGAGTATTTAAAAACCAGTTCAAATTCAAATTCAGACGTTAAAACGGAGTAAAAACGGAATCAAAACATTGACAGTCATAAATCGAACGCGTCGTTAAGGTTAACTGTCATTAGTGTCATCCATCTGTCATCGATTGATTTGCGCGGCAAAACGATTCTGTCGCGTTTACTGCCGCTGATTCCGATACTTTAGGTAAACGATTGAAGGAACTGTACCTCGATTCTCTGCTACTATCGGCTACCGACAACCGGCTAGCTATCGAAATTTTGACATTTAGAATGTACTGCCAAAATGTTTCCTTCGACACCCGTCAGAGGCGCTGATCAGATTTTCATACAAAATTTCTCGATGACAGGTCGGTTGTCGGTAGTCGATAGTAGTAGAGAATCGAGCTACTGTTGCTTATTTATTCAACAAAAAGATTATGTTAGTTTATGTCTCCCCTAATGATTCGGCTTCAGTGCTGTGCCTCACACAGCGTACACTGAGCTGCAGCCCTTTGTTACATATAAATGTACTGACTAGATACTAAGTTACGTTTTATTTTATGAGTAACATAAATAAATAGTTTTATTTAAGGTCCTCCCATCACTGCCCCTTTAAATGGTTGTGCAAATGATTTATGACTACAATCGTTAAACTCAAAATCTAAGGAAATAAATTAAACAACAAATTGGTTAACTAATTAACAGGCAATTTTTTTCTTTATAAAACTGCATAAGATTTCACAAACACGCATCAATATTTTCGTCCAAATTCGGCTAAATTCTAATGGATAAAGCATAAGTCGAGCCCCCGGGTTTTCTCATAATACCGGGTGATTTTCCATCGACCATTAACTATAATAGGTATCATTATTTCTGATTACATTATTGTCAAATGTCAATCGTAATGAACCCCATTTTTATAATATTATACGTTTTTTCCGCTTCGATAGCTTAATAGTCGGAAGTTGGTTTAAAGGGGCTGATTTCCAATAAAAGTGTAATATACCATGACTTATGAGTCATGGTATATTACACTTTTATTAGAAACTAGCTGACCCGCGCAACTTCGCTTGCGTTACATAAGTGTTAAAAATTTTCCCCGTTTTTGTAACATTTTTCACTGGTACTCTGCTCCTATTGGTAGTAGCGTGATGATAAATAGCCTATAACCTTCCTTGATAAATGGGCTATCTAACACTGAAAGAATTTTTCAAATCGGTCCAGTAGTTCCTGAGATTAGCGCGTTCAAACAAACAAACAAACAAACTCTTCAGCTTTATAATATTAGTATAGATTACCGAGCATAATCACCGCACAAGACCGCTTACAGTCCTTACTTGGAATCCAGAGTAAAGGACCTTTGTCAAAAAGGCCGATTTCGGCTCATTGAGCTAGGTATTATCACAACAACTACCAACTGAACTAGCTGTATACTCTTCTCCACTCTTCTAAAATATTTTCCACTATCTCTTACACGTAGCTCCACACGGATATTTCTTCCCCGGAGTCAAATGTTATCTACATATGTTTCACGTATAAGAAAGGCAAACAAACACTATCACAGGGTCGAATCCTAAAATGAATGCATGATCAAAATTTGTTCCAGAGCGCGAAACTCGAAAACAGTTCGATTTATTTCCATGATTTTTTTCATATTTTCGTTAAAGCACAACAAAGGTTTTAATGAAACGGAAAAAACTGCAAAAAAGAACGAAACTCATCCTTCCACACAAAGCACAGAAAAGACGCTGATTAATATGGGCAGAAGAAAAGCCGTCGCGGCAGTTATTTTTAATAATAACTATGGATTAACCAGGTGAGACATGCAAAAAACCCATACAAAATACATGCATATTACATAACCCCATACCCTAAGTACAGTCGATATATTATCGTACATTAGATCAAAGGGGCCGATCGCTGATAGTAGCTGGTTGAACGCGGTTCACTTATCTTCACCTAGATCAAACCTCGACTGAGGTATGCGCCGTATTATTTTGTATGCCTGAATATAGCAACAAGCTGTGCAGAATGCGATATCGGCCAATTTCATTGAAAACAACGGTGTGGACCTCATTTATAGTGTTCAAGTGAGTGCACAATACACAGACACATTCTCTTTACATTCACTCTCATTGTCCGATGGGACGGATACCCAACATAGTCTTGTATAGTTGTAAAAAGTTACAGTCGTGTTTTTCACTACCTATTATAATAAACCTTTCCTCACGGAATGACAAAGGAGGCTTTGGAATCACTCAAACTAAGAGGACAAAGTCAAATGTAGATTGGAGTCTTAACACACCCTAAATAACACTTTTAAATCATCTTTTGCACAAAAAATTTATTAGTAATTAATATAAACCTATTATAATTAGTAATAAAAGCATTAGCAGTTCAATACGTCCTTGCTACGAAAGTGCTACGTATTCGCTACGACGCCGTAGAAGGCCTGCTACATGCGCTACGAACATCTTCTACGCTGGAGCTACGGAGCCGTCTAAGCTACGAGAACGTAATTAAACTTTCGCAATAAATATAAACGACTTGAGATCCTTTTTAAAAATACGGTTCTTCTTCTTATCGTATGGTTAGTGGTCAACCTAGTGTCAAAGTTGTTCAAGCCGCCCAAAGGCCTCTGCCGTGGCTTAACGACTGTTATCTTTATCGACAACAGCCGGGACCGACTTTTTTACGTGCCCTCCGGAGCACGGAGATGCCCAGCTCAAATACCCACCATTGTGGTCACCCATCTATGGAATGACCGCGCCAAGGTTTGCTTAACCCACAGATCGTTTACCGACCGGTGAGCGCAACTGGCTATGGGTGACTCGAAAAAAAATACGGTTAATATTATATTTGTTTAGTCGCTATGTTACTACACATGTTATAATGGATTGACCGATGGGAGTTAATAACCTTTGTAATGGCGGGTTAAACCTGTGACTCAAGTGGGTTAACGTTCTTACCAACAGTTAATCGCTTTGTTGAACAGACCACTATGTAAGAATTTTCTTTTTAACGATTTAAACTTCTTAAATTCTAATGATATAATATATGTTCGTAAGAAAAAAAATAAACTTGTAACTTCAAATTTGTTAAACCTGAAAATGTAGGCTGTATGTTCTACCGATAAGCAAAGACTTCTCCTGTAACCTTTTCGACCGTTGATCGTTTGTTTTCTTGTCATTCATCGAGCAACATGTACGGATCGCCATCTCCGTTTGGGCCTACCGCGTCTACGCCGACCATATTCTTTTAATTTATATATTCCTTAATTTTACTTTTCTTTTGTCATTCTGGTTTTTTTATTTCTGTTATATATTAGTTATCTTTATTTCAAAAAAATTTAATCTTTCTTTCTATAATAGACAAAATCGACTGATCTACTCGAACTATATAATTACACTATTAAATTAATTATTTATGTACTACGATGCTAGTTTTACTTCGTAATTACATAGTGAAAAGTATCAAAATCATATAGTTACTAGCTCGTCTCCTTACGTCCACGCCGAAGGGTATCATGGTATGGACTGAGTACTCCGAAGAACAGCTTCCACCTGGTCGAGGATACAGGAAAGGGAATTAGGAAGGTTAGGATATACAGGGTGAGTAAGGCTTCCCTTCATACGCTGAAATGGTCGCGAATGACGGCCGAGTGCAATTTAAGGAACGGAAAAGTGCCACCATAAATTGGTGAAACATACAGGCATAGATATACCAAATTAACTCACTTATTTTTTTCCACTACCTAAGTAAATTACCCCGCTATAAAATTTCTTGTAAATCATTTTCTAATTTAGCCGTTAAAGTGTAGCGCACACACTTTCTTATTTATAATATTGCTGTACTTAGACAGGGCCCAAGGGTTTCACTGTATAGTGTTATAGAGTATTTGCTAAAGTGAAATTTCACCGCAATGTACCGACGCATTCGTAAATAGGTACATTTCACTAAGGTTAATTCCCGTATTCTATTATACATTAAACATGCAACGCGAGAGTTTAAAAGTTAAGATAAAAGTTACGCCCGCCATACGACAGAATAGTATAATAATTCCTTACTAATTACATCGCAATGAGACACGAGGTGTTTCACGCCCTGTGAGATACACAATGTGTTATCAAATTTAGGTCAAGACAGAATAATAATGTTACGCACTGATCATCCTCGCGAAGCCGAAGTCACATAGCTTGACGACTCCCTCGCTGGTGAGCAGGATGTTCTCCGGCTTGACGTCACGGTGGATGCAGTTGTGCCGGTGACAGTACGCCACTCCTTGCAGCGTCTGCCAGATTATCTGCTTCGAAAGTAGCTCTGGACAACCCTGGGGGTGCAAAGGTGCGTTAGAAGTAAATATTTGTAAAAGAATATTTATTTAAATTTGTGGATTATATTTTTGCCTACATATCCACCAGATCCAACCGTTCGGCCACGGTATAGGTATTTACTATCATGTACTCGTGGATCTACCCGAGCGACATTGTGCTATTATCCAGTAACACAATTTAGTTTCGATGATTTTTTTTTTGTGTCTACAAAGGCTTTTGCACAGCACTGGGATAGTATACGTTAAAAAAGTTTCTTTGTGGTAATTTTAAGCTAATCTCTAGCTTTATTCTGGGTGCTGTAAAGATCGTAGATACTTATATTTGTACACGTCAAATCATTTTCACTTCGCAGAGCTCGACACTTTCCAAACAAATTATCATTTCAACGCCCGCGATGGCGAGGTCACGCTATTACAACAAACTTACCCCTTTTGGACTTTTGACCTCAATAAACAAATATTTGTTGACCCTGTTCAAGTATATGATTGCTCTACTTTTTATTGTAATATTTGAAATTCTTGCTTTCAATAATTCAGGTCAACTTTTTTGTAAGCAATTAATTATTTAGCTAGTAGTATTGGTTGGTAATAACTTTGACAATCGTAGGTGTCGATGCTTGACCTAAATGACCAAATAATTAACCTTTCAGCTAACATTGATAAATATATTAGGTTGGGGAAAAGTCTTTCCGCATTATAGTATGTATGAACTTGCAATAAAATGTCTTTGGCTTCAAAAATCACAAATGAGTACACGGTTCGTTAGGTTTCTTTCAGAGAGCTCGTGAGGTACCTAAATATCGAGCTTTTTTGTGTAGAGAAAAGATTTTATTACAAGTTCATACATACAAGGAACTTCTCTTTTTGAACGAAATTTAGAACATTACCCGCTGACGGACGTTACTCCTCGCTCACTTTGCTTAGGGGGCTCTTTCCTAAGTCGTTGGATTATAGTACAATGATCTATTGTTGGTCTGATCCCTTTAAACATGACAACTTAACTTTTATGTTTCTATTAAAAAATAACTACTTCTGAAATATAATAATATAGGACACTTGGCTACTCAAAATAAAGGCCCGAACTGGTTTCAGTGAAACTGGTCCAATATCGGCCAGAAGACACATTACAGGTAAAATTACTTGTTACCTATAAATATAATTGTACGGGTTAAACATTTAAATCATCCATTTATTAACCTCATAAAATGACGTTAATCTAACCGTCAAAGGTTAAGAAATGCGCAACTTCTTGCAATAGTAAGTAAACGTGTACAGTGACGTCACAGTTCGCGTGTCACGCTGGCGGGACCACAGCGTGGCTGTCATGTTTGCGTGTGACGAGCAAAGACCGGCAGTCACGTGGGGACATACGCCGTATTTATCTTTGTTAACTGTTCCCACAATAAAACAGTATTTTCTACGTAAATTTAAGAAGTTAAGGATCATTAAACATTATTTTTCTTTCACTGTAATATAATTGAGATAGACGAGTCAAATTAATCAATTAAGAGTGCGTTTTCTTTGAAACTGAGCAGGACGTCGTGGACCGCGAATTGGCCAATCGCAATGGTCGAAATCTATCTAATCTCCTCCCCGTCAGTGAAAGTAGTTTCCTTGGACGATATGCTACTCTCTGCCGAGCTCTGCTTCCGAGGAAGCGCATCCTATGCTGGTATCTGGCCAAAAATATGCCAGCTAAATGTGTTGTGCGTGGTTGCATAGCGAAGCTGTGTCGTCTCCACTAGAACTGCGCCGAGGCAAGATAAATGAAGGATTTTATTGGTTCTAAAAAGCACAAACTGATGGGAAAGCAGCCATATTGTCTCTTTCATCGCCTACAGTATTTTAAAGTTCTATAGTTCGGCACACAATCTCCTTAATATAGTTGCACAAAATATTTATTTTAATGCTAAAACATAAAGCTTTCTACATTTAGTACATTCTTCTACATTTACTTTGTATGTACGTGGATCGTTTACTAAAACCTTATGTAAGCAAAAACCTTTTAACATTGTCCTTCAAGTTTTTTACGAGTGATAAATGAGTGCCTTCAGTTCATATTCGATCATCAATGTAAACGATACCCAAAATAGATACACGATTCTCGATTATTCAGATTTCATTCGAGTTATTTTTAGCACGAACTTTAGTAGAATCGATTCGATAAACTTTCGTTTTTTATTACCGATGTATCTTGTGCAGTTATTATGGGTTTTACTTTGATAATATTTTCGAGGCATCTTTTACTCACTATTAGACCACATTCTGGGGTAGATGTTTACGTTTTCATATAAAAATACTGAACACATTTTTGCACATTGTAGAAAAGAGACCAGATAAGTAGGATAACTAGATAATACCTAGCTTATAATCTGAATAAATGATGACTAATGTAATATATTAATTTTTAAAACCCGGATTTTTACGTAGATGTAGTCGCTGGCAAAAGCTGGAATAATTATACAATGACGTGTTTACTTTAACTTGTATAACTGATGCTGAAAATTTTGCATTCATACGTACTGCTGGAATATTTTATGATAAAATTCCTGAGTATTTTCTTTAACTACCAGTTACGCCGTATTTGATGACGTCCATCTTTGGAACCTACAAATAGTAGTTAGACAAGCCTTTCGTGTTTAGTACTAACAAAACCTTACCACATAAGAAACCTATAATTTTCTCAAATAAAAAACCAACAAGCTATTAAAATAAAAAAACCCGGCCAAGTGCGAGTCGGGCTCGCGCACCTAGAGTTCCGTACCATGATAATAAAAAAATACGAAAAAGACACGTTTATTGTATGAGGACCCCACTTAATATCTTATTTTCAGTGTTTATAGTTATAGCGGCAACGGAAATACATAATTTGTGAAACGTTTCAGCTTCCTAGCTTTGACGGTTTATGAGATACAGCCTGGTGACAGACAGACAACGGAGGCTTAGTAATAGAGTTTATTTTTTACCTTTCAAGCACGGAACCTTAAAAAGAAAATCTTTTCATCATAAAAATTACGCGCCATAAAATTCTAAACGTCAAAATCAAGGTCGTCAGACCGCCATCTTTTTTTAAACGTCAAACGTCATTTGCTCGTCTACGATTAGAGGTCATGGTCCTGTCTAATGAGTGCCTGGCGGTGATCAAAGATAAATACACGTAAATAACAAATGCCAACAACATGTAACAACTTGTACAAGTTTTTGAGACACGCGACAGAAAATTATACACGGGACGGGTTTGTAAAAGTGGGGTTGCGGTTGGATTGTGGCCAATTTTTATTTTGTCCTTATTCGTTGGGTGAGTGCGTATTTAATGCAGTAAATGTAGAGTTTATAGCTTAAAGGCAATGAATAAAAATCGAGTACTAGATTCTTTGCTGTACGAAAAGACAGTACCTTTAAATAATATAATCATACAGTGCACTTTTTTGTAGCAGATAGGTTATCAGACTGGTCCTAATTCTAGTAATTGAACCACTCCACTGATCTAAAAAACATACCAAGCTGTCACAAAATTCTTCAAATATGTCAGACTGTTACATAGATTAAGAACGACTTGCTTCTATAAATGAGGAGTAACAGATCAAAGTGTATTAACTCCAGTCACCCCAAAAAAATTGTACAGAACGTATTTTTTATCTGTTCCGAAACTTGTAACCCATGTCAAATTATGACGCATCAAACTGTATTACTTTCTATTTAAAAAAAGAATCAAATGTATACATCGTTTCAAACTATATTATATCCAGGTTATATATAAAAATATTAGGTATAAAAATATTATGAATTATGCCTTTATCTCAAAAGTTAGATTGATGGAGTTAATACACATTGATCTGTTACTCCTCAAATGTCAAAGGCCACTCCGCTCAAACAGTAATATTGATTTAGGTACCTTTGTACCAATTTCATAACAATCTTCTACCGAAAACTTTTTCACATTTGTTTTCGTAGTCCTATACCGTAAACCTGAGGGCCGGCGGAGAGATGTATTGATGACGGATCATATGGATGTTACCTTAGTTATTTCGTCTTCATCACCCGTACTCTCCTACGCAATTTGTTTTTATTTTTCGCCTTCATCTTAAGGCTTTCTGGCGCGTACTATACTTAAATCTACCATACCCATACCATTGTGCAAGAACATTACACCAAGAACTGTTTAAAATGCTCTCAGACACGCAAGATGCCGTCTCGATGTTTTGTGTCTATAATTATTACTAACAGTGTAGAGACGTAGTGTTGTAGAGGCGCTCATAGCCAGTTGTGCTCACCGGTTCGTAAAAACGATCTGTGGGTTAAGCACCGTTGGCGCGGTCATTCTACAGATGGGTGACCGCATAGTGGTATTTGAACTGAGCGTCTCCGTGCTTCGGAGGGCACGTAAAAGGTCGGTTCCGGTTGTTGTCAATTAAGATAACAGTCGTTAAGCCATGTCAAAGGCCATACAGGCTTGAACAACTTTGACACTAGGTTGATCACTTAGTCCAGTCATTATAGTAAGTTCACCTCGGAATTCGAGATACCCAGCTGTAAGTCTGTAAATACTTGTATATTGATACCCTAAAAGTTGTCTCAAAACCTACATATGGTAGGGTGTTCGCAACTATAAAATTTCAAGGTCCAAAGTCCCAAAAACCGGTTTTTTGAGCTTTTTTTGTAAATATCTCATTTCCTATGGAATTTTTGCATTCGTATTCATTACCAATATTGTACAGTATAAAATTCTCTACAAATTTTGTTTGAATTTTTTTTTTACGGTGAACCGTTTTCGAGATAGAGGGCGGAGAGCGCGCGGTCACAGAATCATTTCAAGTCAACCGGTGCCTCCGGTCGAAGATGCGCCATATATAGTTGATGAACTATCGATAAATCAATGATTATAATAATAAATAAATTTAACCCATTACTGTCCCACTGCTGAGCAAGGGTCTTCTCCCGTAATGAGGGAGGGGTTAGGCCTTGAGTCCACCACGCTGGCCAAGTGCGGGTTGGGGACTTTGCATGCCCTCAATAAATGTATTTAACAAATTTTATTCAAGCAAGGTTTCCTCACGATGTTTTCCTTCACCGTTGGAGCATGTGACAATTATTTCTAATACACACATAACTTCGAAAAGTCATTGGTGTCATCATTTTCTTCATAATTATATTAAATCTATATCTTTTCAATAATACTGATTTATTTGTTTTTTTTTCATCATGTAGAAGTTATTAATATTAATTAGGTTAAAATTCAAATAAAGTGCCTATATTTTCATGAAAAATTCTGCAATTACATGGGCAGGTAAGTGTTGATAAGTTAATTAATACTGAATAAAAAGTGGATAGGTTATGAAAAAAATGATAAAAAATAATGTAATAGTTAATAGAAATTGACAAATATTTATTAATCATTGCTTTATCGATAGTTCATCAACTATAATATATATGGCGCATCTTCGACCGGAGGCACCGGTTGACTTGAAATGATCCTGTGACCGCGCGCTCTCCCCCCTCTATCTCGAAAACGGTTCACCGTAAAAAAAAAAATTCAAACAAAATTTGTAGAGAATTTTATACTGTACAATATTGGTAATGAATACGAATGCAAAAATTCCATAGGAAATGAGATATTTACAAAAAAAGCTCAAAAAACCGGTTTTTGGGACTTTGGACCTTGAAATTTTATAGTTGCGTACACCCTACCATATGTAGGTTTTGAGACAACTTTTAGGGTGTCAATATACAAGTATTTACAGACTTACAGCTGGGTATCTCGAATTCCGAGATTCTTACCTAATGTAAGCTTAATTGACTGCACTAACTAACCATACGATAGATAGAGAGAGACTAACAGTGTATACTTACAGCGGGATATTTCTCGAGCTCGTGCAGCACCGTGTGATCACAGTACTCGAACACTAAGTGCAGCTTGCGTTTCCTCCGGAACACTTCGATTAGGTTCACCAAGTTTGGATGCTTCAGATTCTGTTGCAAACAAATTTAATTTAATTAATGTGCGTGAAACCTTCATGTGGTAAATGTTAGTTTAATTTATAGATAGACCTTTGTCAATTATTAATATGGTATGCAGAATATTTATTGCTCAATTACGCCAAAACTACTGAACAGATTTTGATAAAATTGGGTACACGGATAGTTTATAACTAAATACAAAGTATCCCATGTGCCAAACACGGGATACGGTTTACTTCAGAAAATCTTTTTATAAAATTACGCATATTATTATATCTATGTTTAGGTCCATATAGTCAATCTACAGACCATAATTCATATGAACATGCGAATCTATACTAATTCTTTTTATATATATAATTCTTCTGTAAGTGTGTACTGTCCAGTGGCGTAACTATATCGTTCGAGGCCCGTGGCAAATTCATCGAAATCCGTCGGCCTCCTCCCCCCAATATAAGAAAGTTGAAATGTATGATAATTAAAAAATTGGGAGTTGGGATTCTCCTATGATCGGGGGCCCCTTCCGGCTGGGGGCCCGTGGCATTTTGCCGACTTGCCACCCTGTAGTTACGCCACTGGTACTGTCACTGACACTTCTCTTAAACGACTGGACCGATTTTGATGACATTTTTTGTGTGTGTTCAAGGGGATCTGAGAATGGTTTAAATTCACAAAAAAATAATATATGTATATAAAATTCTCGCGTCACAGTTTTCGTTGCCATACTCCTCCGAAACGGCTTGACCGATTCTCATGAAATTTTGTAAGCATATTGAGTAGGTCTGAGAATCGGCCAACATCTCTTTTCATACCCCTAAGTGACAATATATTTTTTTAAATTTACATGGCAAAACGTTTGCCGGGTCAGCTAATATATTATAAAAATGTAGAATTTGTACTAGAACTAGGTACCGTGCGAATTAAAAAAATATTTTACTGTTGGATAGCGTATTAATTGGGGAAGACTATAGGCTATATAACATCATGCTACGACCAATAGGAACAGAGTATCAGTAAAAATGTTATAAAAACGGGGAAAATTATGATATTTTATTGAAAGAAAATAGTGTGTATAACCAACTGTTAAGTCTATAATCATTGAACTATGACAAACTGGCACAATAATGGTTCTCATGCTCATTGCGAATGCACAAATCGATATTCGTTCAGTTCTTTAATAGAGGTGACCTTGAAAAGGTCGCAAACGACATAATTCAAAGGTCATTTTCATGAGAATTTTCGCGGTTGTTGTGGACTGCATTCAATTTTAACTTTATTATACAGGTTGTACGTTTATTATACAGGCTGTTGGGCACACGGTTACCCAAATTATAAACTAACCTGACACATTAGTATGATCATGTTTATACATAACTAGCTGACCCGCGCAACTTCGCTTGCGTCACATAAGAGAGAATGGGTCAAATTTTTCCCCGTTTTTGTAACATGTTTTACTGGTACTCTGCTCCTACTGGTTGTAGCGCATAGCGTGATGATATATAGCCTATAACCTTCATCGATAAATGGACTATCTAACACTGAAAGAATTTTTCAATTCGGACCAGTAGTTTCTAGCGCGTTCAAACAAACAAAGAAACAAACAAACAAACAATCGAACAAACAAACAAACAAACTCTTCAGCTTTATAATATTAGTATAGATACATTATACCTAATACAAGCAATCCCTTTGCTTAAATGGCGACATCAAACCATGTAACTGTTTTGCACTTATGTAATTAAAATAAATATATATATATTTTTTTATGTTTATAGTAAGGCAGTCATTTTGTTAAAGGGATAAGATTAAATAAAATTTCGCTCATCTCCAGCATAAAACAATGGAGCGGATCAAGACTACCATTAAACTCAAATTAGGCAAAATTTAGCTTTTTTGTAGTAGACTGGATGGACAAAATTAGTGATTATTACACATTTCGTCTACGTCGTGGACAGTCTTATAGTGCTTATGGCAAATTCATCACGATGTTACCTTTTGACAGACATACATGTATTAGCTGTCACTCCAATACTTTTCTGTGAACTATGAATTTACCTTCACCGTTAGGTGCAGCGCTGACGACAGACTATCCGTGACGCACTTTTTAGTCTATGAAAATAGAACTTATGCCATTATATGCAGTAACGCACTCAACGCGCAAAAAGTCCGGCGCGTTACTACATATAATTGCGTAAGTTCTATTTTCACAGACTAAAAAGTGCGTCAAGGATAGTCTGTCGTCTGCGTTGCACCTTAGATGAAACTTGACAGTTGTTATCACAAATTTGCTGTCACCTTGACACTTTGGTGAGAGCAGTAGCGCTACCATGAGTTGGTAACTATAGTCTCCCAGAGACACTGTAGTTCTCGTAAAACTCGAACAGCGCCTCTAGCGGATAGTGAAGGTACCAAAATTGCTACCATGGGTCGCCATATTTAATAACGTGTAGTAAAAATAAACAACAGTGAATGTAGATTGGCTTTGTCGTTCATTCTTTCCCTATTTGAGCCCACTGTTGTAGTTGCGTTCTCACGTTAACTACTCTAGTTTTTAACTACGCCAATGGCAGGGCTACTGGTGGTGCTATAAGTGAATCTGGCTCTAAATATAACAGCCAAAGTATCAATGTGTAGCGTGTCAGGTCACAGGTTGTGAATGAAAGTATCAAAGTTCACGCGCCTCCTACACGACGTAAGTTACGTCACATGGCTTCAGATTTAAGTGCTGCTCTTTATGTTGTCATATTTGTATTCGAATATAAAAACAACAAACTCGTAAATACATATGGATTGATGTCACGATTTCCATAATGGTCGAGATCTGATGAGGTTTTGTAGCCTAAATACTTAAATTTGTAAACATAGAGTACCTATAATATATTATGATCATGTTTGTTTCGTGACAATGAAGATGAACATGAAGCCTTTTTTCCCTAAGAATTATTGCTGTGAAGTAAATAGTCGAGTGGCAAAGTTATTTCAGTCATCAAATAAAAAGTGAATTTACAGTACCTCTTACCAGATTTCCCGAAACGTCAGTCATTTTCTTAGATGGGACAAGATAAAATAAAATTTCAATCATCCTCAGCCTAAAATAACGGAACGGATCAAGAGTATACTATTAATCTTCATCAACTCTCTGTGTTCAATAAAACATTTCTCAAATTACCTTCAGCATGCGTATCTCCCGTAAAGCAATCTTCCTGATGAGGGGGTCGTCTTCATTCTCGACGAACTTCTTGACGGCGACGATCTCGCCGGTGTCTCTGTTGCGACATTTGTAAACCAGGCCGTACGAGCCCTCGCCAAGCTTGGCTAGTTTCTCGTACCGCTCCATCGCGCGACTACTCGCGCGGGACCTGAAACAAACAAATATATTTAAACACGGTGATCTGTAACTCCATTCCTATACTATCGCCTACCAACAACCGGCTAGCTGTCGAGAATTTTTGACCCTAAAATTTGTTTATCGTCTCTACGTATGAACTATTTTGGCAGTACATTTTTAACGACAAACTCTCGATACTCGACAGTACCGTCTGTAGATAATTGTGCTACTGATCCCAAACTATACAGTTCTCTTTACTTTGTCTTATCCTTATTCCACGTAAAGGTCGACACAACATGTTTTCGTTCTCAATACATGCTGTAAAGAGATTTGGCTGATGTTTACCATTGGCCGTCTACCTGACGTCAACCCGCTTTGGGAGCCCTACGTTTCACATTTTAGAAGATAAATTATTATTGGTGAAACGCCGCAGCTGTGGAAGAGGAGTTGGTGAAGACTGCAGTAGTTTGGGCAGGTCGAAGAATGTCTCTATTCTATTATCGGACAAATCCACAGGTAGAGATATCCCTGACTATAAGACAAATTCCAAGCTTTCGGTCACTCTGAAGATATGGATTTAGAACCATTCACTAATTCCAAGAACAATAAGAGAGCAAAATAGTAGTCAATAGCTTCATTTATTAGGTCACTCCATCGCGCGTTCTTAGCAGCGTCCAAGATAAGGCAGGAGATTGCTCTGAGGGAAAACGATCTTACACGCGCGCTCTTTCACACACTATCTCTATTTCACGCGCGATACAATGACTGTATAATGTCAGCTATTGGCTACCTGAAAAACCTCAGGATCCAGTAAATATAAGAGCGCAATACAATAGAGTCCTCCATATCCATTTTGACTGGAAAGCTGTCAGACTGCGCGAGACCAACTAGATGACGTGATCAACAATGTAGTATCGCGCAAAATTTACCAATTTTTATGCGTCTTATAAAATTATAGTAATTACGCCAATGCAAGCACTATTTCAGGCTATTTTATGAGCAGAATAAGGACAAGGGAGGTAGGCAAGAAGTGCCGGTGGCGGAGACGTAACGACTCCGACATGCTTCCGTTCCGTCACCCGCACTCCTTTACAAATTGCCTACGTCTGTGGTTTTAATTTCGCATCCTTTCTGCGACTTGTTGCTATATTCAGATAGACGTTAGGTAAGTCATATTATTAAAGTTTCTACCTGCGAATAGGTTCATGCTATAATTTTCTTAAACGTATGTGTTACTACGCTGTTATGATGCATCCAGACTTCGCCTTGTTACTGCGGCTACGTAATAATAATATATTGACAATAAGAGCCTACCCTTAAAACTTTATCATAAAATTTAACCCATTAATGTCCTACTGCTGGGCAAGGTTCTCCTCCCGTAATGAGGGAGAGGTTAGGCTTTGAGGCGAAAACTTTATAATACCTTCTACTTATACCGAAGTACGGACAGTTGAACTTACTCCAAAATGTGGCGTATCCTTATAATAAACTTATGAACCAGCAAAAACTAGTTGTAAGTGGTTCTGTCGACAAGATTACGAAGCCTCCCCTTTCATTCAATGGAGAATGTTACTAGGTATGCCAAATCGCTTAAAATTTTGACTCAGTAAAGCCTGTACATGTACATGCAAACTAGTTTTTGTTTCAGTCAAAAATACCAAGTAGTTTTGATTTTACAAGCATTCAAAGTTTCAAAAAATATCGAGTCCCGCTAACAGCGTGACGTCATACTACACCATGCCGCGCGAGCCGCGTCCCGCTTAATATCAAGTCTCCAGCCGTAGATGTAATAGCTTATGCAGTATTTTGTTGTGTTTTCGTCTGCTTATTACATTTAAAGTGTAATAATAGTAAATATTATTCAAAAAGACTATGTGAGCCAGACTTAGCGTAATGTACAATGACGTCACACCGACTCGCGCGGTTACAACTTGTTTTGCTAATAAATCGGAAACTAATTGACGTATCAAAGTAATTCTTTCACTAGTATTTTTTATTTTTAACAGAGAATATGGAGAGCTAATAATCCAAATTTGTTAACATTCTCCATTACTAGCGGGTAAAACTCGAAATTATTAAATTATGAATGAAGAAAAATCTACTGAAAGGTGATTAAATTAGAAATATTTCAATACATGATACTGAAAAATCGCATGGTGGATTATCGCAGACATACATACATAATATTACGCCTTTTTTCCATAGTAGGTAGAGACCAAATAACTTCACTAGGTACGATCCTTATTGCAGACTAACAGAGTAATATATAAATATAACATGTACCTTGCAGCTATAACATCAGGCGAAATGATAGACCGATTTATATCACCCTTCATTTTACTCCGCTGTAATTTTTAAACAATACCAAATCAATACATAATTTGTATTTTTGTATGTAAATGTTTTTGAAATCCAAACATTCTTTGTATATTGATATAAAATAAGTGTATATTTGATTCTTTATTTTTAACGCAACATAACCTAGAAAATATACTGCTTCCACAAACTGACAGAAAAAACATAGATTTTAAAAAGCAATATGTTAGAAAGAAGAATGTTTTTAAGTCTATGAATTGACGTTTTTATGTGTTCGTACAAAGAAGAAATGCAAACAAGATGATAAAATTGTTGGTCAGTATTTGAAAAATTCAAATTGACTGCGGTAAATTTTACCGCATTTTTGCTGGCCAACGGGCAAGAACCGACACCAAGATTTGCGCAGAACGGTCAGCAAATACATTTTAAAAGCACAGGAAAGCAATATTGTACAGTGCTTCTCTTTCTTTCTTTCTCTTCTCTTTTTTTCTCTTTTCTTTCTTGCTCTTTCTTTCTTTCTTAAAAAAGTGCTGATATGCTTATCAGGAGGTAAGAGCACTGTACTGTAGTGTGTAAGCAATCTCGGGTTCGATAGAGATATCCCACCCCTCTATAAAATTCCACAGTAACGGTGGAAATCACTGATCGTTTCTTTTCTTAGATTGTTTATCAAGCACCTCGCATCATTAGATAATGATCATGCAACTGGAAAGTCACAAAGATAAACCCATTGATTTTATTTAAAAGTAGCTTTTCTATTTCAAATTTGCCCCGTGAGAAAAAGTAAAACAGTAATAGAGTAATATCAGTTTTTCAGCATTCCTTCGTTTCAAGGACTCTCATTAGAATTTCATATTTTGGTTGGCAACTGAAATAATTGTTGAATTACTGGCTACATTTTATTGGCTGACAGTAATTACCGTGAACAAAAGAAAGCAATTACAAGTTAAGTTCACATTTTTTTCTTTTTACTACCACTTATTACGATTTATAGGTAATAACATAATAAATTATATTTTCTTATACGAATTGCCTGTGTTGACTAATTTGTAAAGTATTGGACTATTGATTACAAGATCTCGGATTCTATAATTGCAATTTTCTAATTCCTCTTTTTTATTACCCTGGAATTTGGTAACGTGTCCGCCATATAACAAGCCTCCCCATTTCATCGGATTAATATTATAAATGGCGAGGAGTAGGTTTTCGTACATACTCCGCAGATCTTGTGGTGGTATAATATAACATTTCTCCATCCTAACCTAAGGCCAGCCATACACACTCCGGTCTTCTGAAGAGGCTACCCAGTACCCGTACAGGTCCGGAGAACTGCACAAATCTACTACCACACACACTCTAGGCTTTCCACACAAACCGAAGACCGGTAGACCGGCGAAGGTACACTTTTCCGGTAGACCGACGAGTGTGTGCACTTAAAATGTTTTTAAACAGCGTTAAATAAGTGACGTCATTTCCGTTACAGTGAACGGTTAAATTACACCCCTGACTGCACACTGACATTCAACGGACAACGTTATCTGAGATAAGATTGCAAATGGAGCCTTAATTACTGCATGTAATTAGCAGTTAAGCACATCGCATCAGCCAATTGTGTGATAACAGTGTGCGTTAATAGCTATTTTTTAATCTTGGAATCAATGTAGGTACATAAGGACAGATTTAACTCATAAAAAAGGATCTAAATTATGTTTTTACTCGACGTCTCGAGAAAAGTCTCTTTGATTCGCGAGATATGAGACTAACGATTGATAAAATAAAAGTAGTAACTTTGAGTGATGTTAAATGATGAATTACGTGCTAAAACATTCTTGCATTTTATTAAAGAATAACTAACAATAACAATCTTGACTAAAGTCCTAAACCAAACAGTCGAAACCTTAAACCTCTTTTTATATAAGAAGCCACATATTAGGTTTTAAAAATAAATGTAAACATTTATTTACCTTCTTGGTAGCAGCGGCAGGTTGTTACCAAATAACCACAGCCGTTTATCACCGAACCATTTCTCCATACAGGATGTCACGTTATTCCACAGCTTGATTGTCGAACAGTCCCACACAAATAACGATTCCTTCATTCGCGTTACCGAACGATTAATTCCGCGAGCATTTCCCGCCAAAAAAACTGTCAAATATCGCGCAGATAATAAAATGGCGGATATTATTTTAATTTCGGATGAGTAAACGAGTTGTCGTGACGAATGCTGCACCGCTTTTAGCTGTGGTTCTAAGTAATATCGATCGAGGTTTTGTTTACAGTTTCTGTCGGCCTGTGTACATGACAACCGCGGTGGTAGGGAGGAATGTAGGCTAGAGGATCGACTTTTTTCTTTCTCTTGTATAAGTTTGTATGGGTCAAAAACCTGGACGTCGGAAAGTTTTGTTTTATTAGGTTTAAGTATGAATTACTTTGTCGATATGTAACTTGTCGTGTTAAAATATTTTTTCAGGTACTGCGGCACTGTACTTTTTCAAAAATGTAGTTTCTATGTAAAAGGTTCGTGGGCTTCTATTTCTCATTTTAAGTAAACAAGTAAAGTAATCAGTCTTTTAGCAAACGCTTTTTTACAAACCTGTTTGGAGTTAGTTTACGTATTCCCGAGGCATAGAGTTCGACAAACTTAAACGTTTCATCTCCAGTAATCCATTAAGCATTTATTGACAGAAAATTAAGCTCTAGATTAAAATGTTGGTCCCGACCAGGGATTCGAACTAGAGACATCGGCACGGCAGTCGCATACACTACACACCGGGCCAGAGAGGTAGACAAATATGTAGATCTCGTATATGTATGCAAAATGTCAATCGAACAGTAAGTGGGTCAGTATACTCAGTATTGACTTGCGATATTAATAAATGTGGGCTTGTGATACGTCGTCCTACATCTATACTAATATTATAAAGCTGAAGAGTTTGTTTGTTTGTTTGTTTGTTTGTTTGAACGCGCTAATCTCAGAAACTATTGATCCGATTTGAAAAATTCTTTCAGTGTTAGATAGTCTATTTATCGAGGAAGGTTATAGGCTATATATCATCACGCTACTACCAATAGGAGCAGAGTACCAGTGAAAAATGTTACAAAAACGGGGAAATTTTTTAACGCTTATGTAACGCAAGCGAAGTTGCGCGGGTCAGCTAGTGCCTAAATAAAGTTAGGTAGCATTAGCTACAAGTTTTATACTTCACAAAGTTCGAAATTTTAGATTCTGCTCATGACATTACCTGCGTAGAATTTCTAGGACTAAAAGCAAATATTCTGTGTTTTGTCGACCCAGGTAACACTTGTATAGCACCTGAAAAATTTTTTGTTAAAGAATTTGAACTATAAGATTTGAAAGATGATGTCTTGAAATAAGGTCAAATGCGTAGTACCTACTTACTCGAAAGTTCGTAAAAATCGTGCCAAGTAGGGTTCTTTGAAAAGACGTTATTTTATGTATTATGCTTGTCGAGAAAGTGTTCAGCTTTCAGCAGTCAGATTAGAGGAAGTTGGCATAAAGATATCTTTATTTTATCTCAAATAAAATTTTATTCAAACCAGTTTAGCGGTTTTGCCCGTGAAAAGACAAACATACTATTAGTATGGATCACCAAAAACGTCAGCTCTTTGCCTATAAGTTAATAAATCTTTCATAAACGATTAGTAATGGACTGCTACTCGTGTTCCATGATAAATACATGTTAATACACTCATATCATATGCTGGTACTCACATGTTTTATTGAGATTTTACTACACATAGCTAACCCGTGCAACTTCGCTTGCGTCACAGTAGAGAGCCATGATTTTTCCCGTTTTTTTAACAGTCATTTTTTCACTGGTGCTCTGCTCCTATTGGTCGTAGCGTGATGATATATAGCCTATAGCCTTCCTCGATGAATGGGCTATCTAACACTGAAATAATTTTTCAAATCGGACCAGTGGTTACTGAGATTAGCGCGTTCAAACAAACAATCAAACAAACAATCAAATAAACAAACAAACAATCAAATAAACAAACAAACAATCAAATAAACAAACAAACAATCAAACAAACTCTTCAGCTTTATAATATTAGTATAGATTTACCGTATGAATACCGTGACTATAATAATATGGCTTGCTGTACGCCTAAGGTAACTATTTCTTTTTTATTTATTTTGAAGCAGACCTCATCCATCTTGTGTCGCGGGGACTCAACAACTAATATAAGTATTTAAAGATGTGCGTCCATTACGTCGAAGTCGGAGCTTAAGTACTTTTCGTACGTACGTATCGTAAGGGTATTATGTCACTTTGTATTAGTTTCTATAGATTGTGGGTCCCGATTGTCATTTTCAAAGATCTTTGACAGTCGTTAAAAGTAGTCAGAAGCTTGAAAGTCTGACAACTAGTCAGTTAAATTAATAGTTTGGAAGAAAGGCTAGGCTAATGAATATATTATTAGTTTTTATAGCGCCGAAATGCCGATCCAGTTTTCCATCTATAGTGGATTCTGAGTACACAAATATTATTTTATTCTCTCGGTATTTCAGTAGTAGATACATTTAACAAAAGTTCGAATCCTACACTACTGGATTCAAATTCGAATTTTAGCAGTAAATTCTGGTCCTGAAAAGGTCTTTAAATTAATCCAGGGAAACTCGGTCATTCGGTAACTCTTCTACATGCCATTGTTCAATTCAATGTCGTGTTGTTATCACGATAATCGTACAATCTTATCAGCTGATATATTACTCTATTTTCTCAATATTTGACTTCCAGAATATACTATTCACCTATTATCATCCAACGAAACTTTAATTGTCATCATGATACATATTTATTGGATAATACTTATGTAAACAACTTGAATCGATTGTAGAGATAAGTAGATACTACGAACAATCGAATGCTTCAGTGCGACACCTAGTAGAACGTTAGTATTAATATTTATGTATACTTATTTATTATCTAAATAGGTACATATTTATAACTCAAAGGTGTCTGACTGCTATAGAGATCTATCAACTACAGCCCAAACCACTGGACGGATCGGGCTGAAATTTGGCATGCAGGCAGATGTTATGACGTAGGTATCCGCTAAGATAGGATATTGAGCAATTATACCCCCAAGGGGATAAAATGGGGATGAAAGTTTATGTGAAAATTCTGTCATAAGTCACAAACCACGCAGACGAAGTCACGGGCAAAAGCTAGTTTCTAAAATAAAGTAGCTGATTCAAACAGGCCACCGTCTAATGCATAAGCTACTGGTCACCGATGTACCGTAGCTGGAAGCAATGATAGGCATCTTTTACCTTAAAAATATACCCTTAAAGAACTGTGATAAGAGATTAAATATCCGAACGAGTCATCAACTCGAAAGATTTGCGAATGTTTTGAGTATTTCTTATTCTTGCATGCAAAAACTACTGAATAGATTTTGATGGTATTAGATGACTTATAAATAATAACAAATAAATAATAGTGTACAACAAACACGGTTGTTTGATTCTAAACTAAGCAGAGCGTGTATTTGGAAACCAAATCTATACTAATATTATAAAGCTAAAGTTTTGTTTGTTTGTTTGAACGCGCTAATCTCAGGAAGTACTAGTGCGAATTGAAAAATTCTTATACTGTTGGATAGCCTATTTGTTGAGGAAGACTATAGGCTATATATCATCACGCTACGTCCAATAGGAGCAGAGTACCAGTAAAAAATGTTACAAAAACGATGGAAAATATGACCCATTCTCTCTTATGTGACGCAAGCGAAGCTGCGCGGGTCAGCTAGTAACCGATAAACATAGTTCTAAATGCATACTTCAACAAGACTGTGCATTCTAAATACATATTTATATAGATAAATTAACAACCAGGCTCAAAACAGATACTCGTGCTCATCACACAAATATTTGTCCCGAGTGGGATTCGAACCCACCACACGCGACGCTACTGTTATAGACAGTTTATAATCTGGATTAACACAAAGATAACTATTTAACATACATAGAAAACTTTTCACGCTGACAAAATTATTTTACGTTTTAAATAAAACAACAGGTTTTTACTTATGTGTCATAGATAATAATACTTTGGAACATTCCTTGGTATCATAAGATAGCATAACATTGTTGATAAAATGTTATGGGTATGTCATAATACATGGTCTTTCTTTATATACATCTATATTGTATAGTTAAGTTTCATACTAAGAATGATTTGTTGTTTACCTCTATAGGCAAAAATAGATGCAGGAAAATAACACGAATACACTTTATAACACATTTTATTACTTAACTACTATATATCACTGTCAAAAACATCTTCAAGGTCTCTAACATAAAAAAAACAATCACATAATACTCGTTTTACATTATAAATAAAATTACATGGCGCTAGCGTAGTGTTGGATAACTTTGACACCCATGTAGAGAGTGATGAAGAATGGGATTCCGAATGAAATGCCGCGTGCCGGCTGCGGCAGTGGGTTCACGGCGTAAACGTAAGTGTGTAGCACTCGCCCCGCTGTGTATACCCTGAACAACCACGTCGCCGTCGCAGCCGCAGGATTTGTCGTCAAATACATAGCACCAACCACCCAAAATGCCGGGATATTCTCCAAATCATTCAAATGCGCACGCCGCGTCCTTTCCACATCTTGATCATCATATTTGACCACTCCTTTCTTCGCTTTAGCGTCCTCTTCATTCGCAAACACATTTTTCTTATACCTCTGCCTCGATGTAAGTATTGAAACACCCATCATTTTTAGCGCTAAAACGCCAGAATAGAACATATAGGAACGCACTGCCGGCTCGGCTAAGGATAATATGGAAGCCATGTTTGTATTATACAATGTTTCTCACAAACGCAATGTTACCGGCACGAATTCCGACGAGGGAATGGCGCCGAGAGCGAGACAGTCTGCTTTTCTATCTGTTGCGGCGCACGATAACGCCAGTGTAGCCAGTCAATGACCAATTTGTAAAGTTCTATTCACACTTCACGAAGCACACTGGCGTTTACTAACAAGCGCTAAAGCAGAACTCGTAATCTAGTGATTCCCATTTATGGTAATAGAAGATCTTAGTTTGTTAAGCTAAAAAATAAACCTTCTAAAAAATAATAAATCGCCGGGTAATCTATGCTAAGACAGGTACATGGAGCACCAGTTTCTTGACGACGAGTAGATAAAACAGATTTAGCCAGGAACGCAGAGGTTTCCGATACTATTTAATTTGAACCCTCATAAAAGATTATGCGGCGATTCGTTTCATCAAGTGTGTGTGATAGTTTATCTCTAT